>NC_140991.1:167092049-167692049 GCF_052327205.1 Somniosus microcephalus | reverse complement strand
CTTCCCCTTCGTAAAACCATGCTGACTCTGTCCTATTAAATTATGTTTATCCAAATGCTCTGTTACTGTTTCCTTAATAATGGACTCCAACATTTTGCCAACCACAGATGTTAGGCTAACTGGTCTATAGTTTCCAGCTTTTTGTCTACTTCCCTTCTTAAATAAGGGTGTTACATTAGCAGTTTTCCAATCTGCCGGGACCTTTCCTGAGTCCAGGGAGTTCTGGAAAATGATCACCAATGCATCCACAATCCCTACCGCCACTTCTCTCAAGACCCTAGGATGTAGGCCATCAGGTCCGGGGGATTTATCCGCCTTAAGTCCCATTATTTTACTGAGTACCATCTCCTTAGTGATTTTAATCATGTTTAGCTCCTCCCCCCCCCATTGCCCCCTGTTTGTCCAGTGTTGGGATATTTTTAGTGTCCTCTACTGTAAAGACTGATACAAAATATTTGTTCAGCGTCTTTGCCATCTCCATGTTCCCCACCACTAGTTTCCCGGTCCCATCCTCTAAGGGACCAATGTTCACTTTAGCCACCCTTTTTCTTTTTATATAGCTGTAGAAACTCTTGCTATCTGTTTTTATATTTTTTGCTAGTTTACTTTCATAATCTATCTTCCCTTTCCTAATTAATTGTTTAGTTATTGTTTGCTGGCTTTTAAATGCTTCCCAATCTTCTATCCTCCCACTAGATTTGGCTAATTTATATGCCCTTGTTTTCAGTCGAATACTATCCTTTACTACTTTACTAAGCCACGGATGGCTGTCTTTTCTTTTACTCCCCTTTTTCCTCAGTGGAATATATTTATCTTGAAAGATGTGAAATATCTCCTTGAATGTAGACCACTGCTCTTGTACCGTCTTACACTTTAATCTGTTTTCCCAGTCCACTTTAGTCAATTCTACTCTCATACCTTCATAGTCTCCTTTATTTAAGCTTAGTACGCTGGTTTGAGATCCAACTCTCTCACCCTCAAACTGAATTTGGAATTCAACCATATTATGGTCACTCATTCCAAGGGGATCCTTTACTGGGACATTTTTTATTAATCCTGTCTCATTACACAGGACCAGATCTAAGATTGCCTGCCCCCTGGTTGGTTCAGTTACATACTGCTCAAGGAACCCGTCCCTAATACACTCTATGAACTCTTCCTCAATGCTGCCATGCCCAATTTGATTAGTCCAGTCAATATGAAATTTAAAATCCCCCATGATTATAGCTGTTCCCTTATTACAAGCCCCAACAATAGATTTTACATGTACTGTCAGTCCTGCTAAATTGAGGATTGACTGGAAGATATCCAGGACTGCAATCTCCTTGGAGTGGCGGTATTGCAGGCAGGGGGGTGGGGGACATCTGCCCACCTCTCTGATATTCACAATCCTGACCTTTTTTTTTGGATCATCAACACTGTAAACCAGTGAGGGCCAAGTACACTACCCAAAGACCCTTGTTTAAATATGATAATAAATAGCAAATGCCAGTCTGTTTGAGCTCACAACTTATACCATGAGAACCCAACTTCACAATGAGGCCAGATGCCATACTCTTAAATGCTCTGCAAAAGTTGAGGGTATTGCTCTGCCTAAATAGCAGACATTGAGAGAATGGGTGCTTGCAAAGGAAGTAGTCTGGTTCTAGTTGCTTTTTCTTAAGTTTCCCAAGTATGTATATGTTTAGCAATAGCTAGTATTTTTCCATTGGCAGACTACGCGTAAGAAAAGTCTCAAATCACATCAGTACAAATGCACCTTTCATATTATAGAAACTGTACCAAATTCCCATGTGGTTTATTATATTAGTAATATTATAACCTGATGGAAAGATGGACTGCCAGCCATTTTGTGGGTTCAGAACATTTTTTGTAGAGGTTTCAAGAAAATAACTTAAAATGCTGGAAAGATCTGAAGTTTTGAGAAAGTATGCTAGGAAATTTGTTTTTTATAGCCTCTCTCTCGCTCTCTCTCTCTCTATATATATATATATATATATCTATATATATATATGGATCATAGCCTAGGTAGGCTACCAGCTAGGCAGTCTTTTATTAACTCACAATTAAATCAGTTGAATCAACTCACAATTATCTTGACTTTTGTCATGATAGAAATTTATTATTTTATTAAGGTTTTAGAATGTTTTTGAGTCCCATGATATAAAGTTTAGGCCTCCCTTAACTCAGAGTATCTGCTTCCTGAACATGAGACCCTCCTGAACCTCCCTCTCTGCAACTTATCGAAGTGCGGTGACCATTCTTTCGGTCCTGCCCTCCGGCAAGATGCTGCTTCCCACCCATTTCGAGCAAGCAACTGATTGGGGACATACAGATGAGGCCCAGGAGTTAAAATCATCCAGGCCTCCTGATGCCAAGGTCAAGGGGCGAGGTGGGGTGGGGTGGGGAGTTGGTGCTTGGCTTGACAAATCACCTGCCTGATTCCCACTCCGGGTTAAAATCGGCCCTCGAGGGTCCATAGTGCAAGACACTACTGAGTTGAAGAGAGTAGGAAAGAAGCTTGGGTTTTAAAAAATCTGTAGATTATAGGAATAAGGAAAGACTGATGCAACAAAGTTGCTGCCCTTAGCTGAGCCCTTTCCAGAAACTCAAAGTCATATTGTAAATGTGTTGATTGAATTAGGAACAATATTCTATATATGATTTCATCAATACTTTATTCATTTCAGCATTATCTTTTATGAACTTGGTCTCAATATGTTGATATCTAACATTCTACTTATTTTGCAATTGCTGCCATGCAGTGTGATGAGAATTCAATGCTTGGGCAATTATTGCACCCAATTGTAACCTAAGAATAAGTGTTCTGATCATTTTTATCCAGGCCACTAGATGGAGTGTGCTGCATGGATCAAAAAACTATGATGTCACCTGTCTTGTGACAAAAAACTGTGATGTCACCTGTCTTGTGACAAAAAACTGTGACATCACCTGTCTTGTGTTGCCCAGCAAGCAAAAAAATGAGATGCTTTATCTTCAGAGGTGATAATGAGGTAGTGTGAAAGGGAATGGTGACAAAAGGGGAAATGAAAGTGGAAAAAATCCAAATTGTCTTATTGGTATTATTGAAAACCAGTTTCAGAAGACCCATCACATTTTTTATCTTTTAATTAGGCCAAATATGTTACAGATCAACATCCTCAAGGAGATATTCTATAACTGCCTGAACAAACCAAGAAACTGCAGCTATTTGTTCTTTTTAGTAGATTCTTTCATCATAACTTCCTGAGTTGCTTTGGTAACATGATGTCACTGAGAGTACATGACATCACTGAAGACTCCTACTTCATATTTTTCGTTGTTATGTACATTTGGAAAAACACTGGAGAAACACCTAGTAAACACAAAAATCATATTTTTAAATATTATAGCGCAATTCAAAAATGGCTTCAACTTATTAAAAAAAAAATTAGGATCTTTATTAAAAAGCCAAACCACTAAATTTCAACTGATTTTGTAGTTCTTATAGCCTTAGAAAAAATGAATTTAAACTCTGCACATCTCCATTTTTTGTTAAAAATAGATTACATCATTATAAAATCTTTACCACTTGAGAATGTACTGTCATGCATCTGCCCACTAGTCTTAGACATAACAGATCAGATAACAGCAGTTTCGGGATTCAATGTATGTTTTGAAACATGTAACATGTATCATCTTCTTCCTCTTTTTCTCCAGTTGTTGTTGTCACACTTCTTTGAGGAACTCTAATGTGTGATTAATGTATTTAATAAGGCAGTACACTTACTAGCATCATTTGTGAAAACACAGCATTTAACAAGAATTTTGTATCCGAAAGCTGCCCTAACGTTTGACTATACATGGTGGGCAAGTTTCCCAACAAGTGCATTCATTCAGTTTGATGAGGTTAACACAAATGCAAACCTATTCATTTTGCTTAGGCACCACTATTCTGACAGCTTCTTTATTGCTCTCATATGCTCCATACAGGTCAGTCTGTCATTAGCATTGGACAGTAGATGTAATGGGATACATTTTTTAAAACATTTTTAAAATTAGTTTATGAGATGTGGGCATCGCTGGCAAGGCCAGCATTTATTGCCCATTCCTAATTGCCCTTGAGAAGGTGGTGGTGAGCTGCCTTCTTGAACCGCTGCAGTCCATGTGGAGAAAGTACTCCCACAGTGCTGTTAGGTAGGGAGTTCCAGGATTTTGACCCAGCACAGTCATGAGACTTTTACAGGTGAGTGACCTTCTAGTTTCCCCAGACCTTGAAATAACTTCTGAAATTTCATTTTGCATTTTGGATTTTTAAGAGTCCATCATGGAAATTCTGGAGATTAGGCTGAGAGTCTTGATTACTGGATATCCTAACAATTGTTCTCTTAATCCTTGGGCAATGTAAATTTCCTGTTGTGTTGACATTTTAGTTTTATTAAATGTCCCTTGCACATCCAACTGATTATACGCAGAACTATGCAAAATCTTATCTGCTTATCTCAGGGGATTTTATTTTCTGTCTATATATAAACACAATTAAAAACCCCAGTAACATCTGTTCTAGTATCGATTTTAACTTTAACAGGATGTTTGTTCAACAACAGCTTCATTGACCATGTATTGCTCCACTATTACTAGGAAAGCATGAGTTTCTTTTTACACTTTTCTCACAACATAGCTTGACTTACAAGACCACAAGATAATTCGACCCACATTAGTTCATCCATCGAGAAAGAGACCCTAACATTCCACCATTGTACCATTTGATTACTTCTTAAATGATTCCAAGGCTTATGTCTCCACTACTCCATCTGAAAATTTATTCCACAGTTTTTAATCACACTTTGTGAAGAAAGTTTTCCTGATATCGGTCCTAATAGTGTCTTTCTCTAGTTTGAACTTGTGTTCCCGAGTTCTACCCCTGCAGTTTAATTTAAAGTAATAATCTGTGTTACGTTGTTCTATACCTTTGAGATTCTAAATGCCTTCATATTTCTTCTTAGGCAATCCCTCGGAACCGAGGATGACTTGCTTCTACATTAAAAATGAGCTCGCAGGTGACTGATGAGTCCAATGCGGGACCTACAGTCTCTGTCACAGGTGGGGCAGACGGTGGTTGAAGGGGCGGGTGGGTGGGGTGCTTGGGTTGACGTGCGCTCCTTGCGCTGTTTGCGCTTGGCTTCCGCTTGCTCCCAGCGAAGAGACTCGAGGTGTTTGGCGCCTTCCCGGATGCTTCTCCTCCACTTTGTGCGGTCTTGGGCCAGGGATTCCCAGGTGTCAGTGGGGATATTGCACTTTTTCAAGGAGGCTTTGAGGGTGTCCTTGAAGCGTTTCCTCTGCCCACCTGGGGCTCTCTTGCTGTGTCGGAGCTCTGAATAGAGCGCTTGTTTTGGGAGTCTCGTACCGGGCATGCGGACGATGTGACCCGTCCATCGAAGCTGATCGAATGTGGTCAAAGCTTTGATACTGGGGATGTTGGCCTGAGCGAGAACAGTGACGTTGGTGCGCCTATCCTGCCAATGGATTTGCAGGATCTTGCGGAGGCAGTGTTGGTGGAACCTCTCCAGTGCTTTGAGGTGCCTGCTGTAAATGGTCCATGTCTCTGAGGCATACAGGAGGGCAGTTATCACTACTGCTCTGTAGACCACGAGCTTTGTGCTGAGTTTGAGGTCCTGGTCTTCAAACACTCTCTTCCTCAGGTGACCGAAGGCTGCACTGGCACACTGAAGGCGGTGTTGGACTTCTTCATCGATGTCTGCCCTTGTTGACAGTAGGCTCCCGAGGTATGGAAAGTGGTCCATGTTGTCTAAGGCCTTGTCATGGATTTTGATAGTCAGGGGGCAGTACTGGATCTTTGACGTAATAGATCATATAGGTCATGCACTACATCGACCAACTCTGACTCTAAACCCAGTTTGTATTTGATTGATTGAAGTCTCTCATTAAAATAACATATCCTTCCCATCACTTCATAGAACAAATTGTCCTCTTTCTTAAGTTGTCCTGAAGGCCTCAAGTGATAGATTGGAGTTTTCAGCTTTAGAAATGTCTATCCAGAGTGGTTCATTTTATAGCTTTCTACATCCCACAGGATCAAATTCTTTTATCTCCCAGGTTCTCTGCTATATAGGGCTACACCACTTCATTTTTTGTCCACTGTGTCTTTTCTGAACACTCTAGGGGTAGAAATTAATTTAGGCTCTGTGGTGATTATTCTTTATGTTGAGTAAGAAGTATTGTGATTGGTTGTTTGTGTCCTGCCTTGGGATATATGCTGTAATCTCATTGGTAGTTGATGTCATGTGATTTGTGGTGGCCATCTTAAATTCAGTTCTTTCCAGCCTTTAGTTGGGACTGGGTGTTGAAAGATGTGCTACAGGATTTTTAAGTTAATAAAGCCTAGATTAGAAAGGCAAATCTATTCTTTATTTCAATTTATTAACTTTATGTCAGAATGGAGCGATATCTTCAACCAGAACGATTCAATGCTGACCCTAATTCTGCAGGAGTGGATGATAAATGGAAACACTGGTATTGTACATTTAAAAACTTTTTGGGCGTGTTGGATCAAGAGTCTCTAAATAAGCTGAATATGCTGATCAACTACATTGCTCCGGATGTGTCTAAGTATATTTTGGACTGTAAAACTTACGAAGTGGCTATTTCTACATTGGAAAAGATTTTTGTTGAACCAAAGAATGAGGTATTTGCACGTCACCTTCTATCTGCCCGTAGGCAGCAGGTGGGAGAATCTTTGGATACTTATTTACAAGCACTTCAGTGCCTTAGTGTTAACTGTAATTATAAGGCCGTGACGGCTGAAGAATATAAGGAAGAATCGGTACGGGATGCTTTTATTAATGGATTACTGTCTAGATCAATTCGTCAGCGGTTGTTAGAAAATAAGACTTTGGATCTTAAGAGTGCTTTTGAGCAAGCTTCTACATTGGATGTGGCTCAGAGAAGTTTGGATTCTTATGCTCTTTTTAATCAGCCTGTGACTGTGGTTTCGGCAGTTCCGGATGACAAGGAATTATGTGGACTTAATAGGAGTGGTTTACTAGATTCTGAAACAGTTTCTACTTCAGCGGCTGTTGCCTCTAGGATTCAGAAGTGTTATTTTTGTGGGAACGTCCGGCACCCTCGTCTGAAGTGTCCTGCTCGGGAGGCTGTGTGTAGTAAATGCGGCAAGAGAGGTCATTACGCACGTGTGTGTAAATCATCAGGTTCAATTACCTCCTCTGTGACTATTCAGCCTTTAGATAGGGCGTTTATTGCATCAATTTCTGCTGCATTTGCTCATGGCCTAAACAAAGCTATAGTTACGGCCCAAGTTAATGGGTTGGAAGTGAAGGCCCTTATAGATACGGGCAGTACCGAGAATTTTATAAGTCTTCAGTTTGCAAAGGAGAAGCATTTGAAAATTTTGCCTGTTTCCTATCAGGTGTGTATGGCTCAGACGACTCTCACTTCACAAGTAGCTGGTTGTTGCCTTGTGAAATTGATTCTTCTAGGTAATACGTATACTGATATACGCCTATCTGTTTTGCCTAATCTCTGTGCGGATATTTTGATTGGTCATGATGTGCTTCAGTTACACGAGTCTCTCAGTCTTTCATTTGGAGGGACTAAGCCACCTTTATCTATTTGTGGATTAACCTCTTTATCCATTTCTCCATTATCACTTTTTTCCAATTTGATGCTGGATTGTAAGCCAATTGCTACCAAGTGAAGAAGGTATAGCAGTCAGGATAGAGAATTTATTAATTCTGAAGTTCAACGTCTCTTATTGGAAGGAATCATTGAACCTAGTTGTTCGCCTTGGCGGGCACAGGTAGTTGTCACGACTAACGAGAGACATAAGAAACAAATGGTGATAGACTATTCCCAAACTATTAATAGGTATACTCAATTAGATGCGTACCCTTTGCCTAAGATTGATGAGCTTATCAATAAAGTATCTCAGTATAAGGTTTTTAGCACTATTGACCTAAAGAGTGCTTATCATCAGATTCCTATTGTTAAGAAGGATCAACCATATACGGCCTTTGAGGCTGGTGGAAAGTTGTATCAGTTTTGCCGAATACCATTTGGTGTTACTAATGGTGTTGCTTGTTTTCAACGGGCAATGGATGCTTTTATAAGTGATAACTCTCTCTCTGACACCTTTTCATACTTAGATGACATCACGGTGTGTGGCAAATCAAGGGTGGAGCATGATTCTAATTTAGAAAGATTCCTTCAAGCTGCGGAAAAAGTTGGTTTAACTTTCAATAAAGAGAAGTGTACCTTTTCGACCACTGAGGTAAATCTACTGGGGTACATTATCTCGGGAAACAAGATTAAACCAGACCCAGAACGTCTGCGACCATTGATTGATTTACCTTGTCCTACTAATTCTAAGGCTTTGCAACGAGTTGTTGGACTGTTTTCTTACTATTCTAATTGGATTGCAAATTTTTCACAGAAGATCCGGCCTCTTATTCGGGTTACGACATATCCTCTATCATGGGAGGCCAGGACGTGTTTTGATCATTTTAAAAAGGATATCCTTGGAGCAGTTGTGCATTCTATTGATGAGCGGGTTCCTTTTGTGATTGAGACGGACGCTTCTGATTTTGCAATTGGGGCTACTCTGAACCAAATGGAAGACCTGTGGCCTTTTTCTCACGTACCTTGAACAATAGTGAAAAAAGGCATTCTTCAATAGAGAAAGAGGCGTATGCAATAGTAGAAGCACTGCGTAAATGGAGACATTATTTATCGGGGCGACATTTTACGTTGGTAACTGATCAAAAGTCTGTGTCCTTTATGTTTGATGTCAAACATTTTGGAAAGATTAAGAATGATAAAATAATGAGGTGGAGAATTGAGTTGGCATGTTACCATTTCGATATAGTTTATCGTCCGGGGAAGGATAATGTTGCTGCTGATGCGCTGTCGAGGGCTTATTGTTCTGTGATTCACGGAGATACGCTTATTAATCTTCACAATGCCTTATGCCATCCTGGGGTTACGAGGATGATACACTTCGTATGCAGTAAGAATTTGCCCTTTTCAGTTGAAGACGTCAAGCGGATGATTTCATTATGTTCTATCTGTGCTCGGTGTAAACCGAATTTCTTTAAGCCTCAGCGAGCTCATCTTATAAAGGCTACTTCTCCTTTTGAACGTTTGAGCATCGATTTTAAGGGGCCTCTTCCTTCAACTACTCAAAACCGATATATATTTACTGTTGTGGATGAGTTTTCAAGGTTCCCTTTTGCTTTTCCTTGCACAGATGTATCAGCTGCTACAGTTATCAAATGTCTGACTCAACTTTTTGTCATCTTTGGGATGCCTGCGTATATCCATTCGGATCAGGGAAGTTCTTTTATGTCTTCCCAGTTGAAGGAATACCTTCAGAGTCGGGGAATTTCTACTAGCAGAACTACCCCGTATAATCCACAGGGTAATGGACAGTGCGAACGATACAATGGGGTGATCTGGAAGGCAGTTATGTTGGCTTTGACATCCCGGAACCTTAAGAATACACAGTGGGAAATGGTACTGCCTGATGCCCTGCATTCCATTAGATCATTGCTTTCAACGGCTACTAATGTGACCCCCCATGAAAGGCTCTTTAACTATCCGCGGAGATTTACTACGGGATATTCGGTACCTTCATGGCTTACTATGCAGGGACCTGTGCTGCTTCGACGCCATGTTAGATTGTCAAAATATGATCCTTTAGTGGAGGAGGTGGAGCTGTTGGAGGCAAATTCCCAATATGCTCATATTCGATTCCAAGATGGGAAAGAAAGTACCGTTTCAATTAAAGACTTGGCTCCTTGTGGTGGCCAGCCCTCTTCTGAGGATATTAACAATAGTCATGATTCAGATAATGTGGATGCTGTTACAGATACTATGAATATTTCCAATCCGACTGCAGATAATTATACTTCTATTAGTCAGCCCTCGATGGATGTTCATGACCGTCCCAGTTTACCTCCTGATGGGATTTCTAATCCGGAAACCGTTGAAAATCGGGATATGGATAGCCTTCCTGCAGAAGATACTTCTGTGTCTCCTGGTGTGGGAGGGCAAGGAATTTCACCAAGGTTAAGAAGGTCGACACGAACAAGATATCCGGTCGACCGATTGAAAATGGACTTTTAAATCGATAGTAATGTTTTAAAATTGTTGAAATATTATATTATATTGTTTTAGTTGAGAGATACTTAATACTTATGTGCAATGTTACTATTTGTTGTTGCTCACTTAGTATTGTGTCATGTTGAATAGTTTTATTTTGTCTGTGCATAGTTTTAGTTGTAAATAATTAATTATAAATTGTAAAGGTTATTTAGGTTGGAGTATATTTTAAAAGGAGGGGTGAATGTGGTGATTATTCTTTATGTTTAGTAAGAAGTATTGTGATTGGTTGTTTGTTTCCTGCCTTGGGATATATGCTGTAATCTCATTGGTAGTTGATGTCATGTGATTTGTGGTGGCCATCTTAAATTCAGTTCTTTCCAGCCTTTAGTTGGGACTGGGTGTTGAAAGATGTGCTACAGGATTTTTAAGTTAATAAAGCCTAGATTAGAAAGGCAAATCTATTCTTTATTTCAGGCTCGTCTTCAGAGGGCCAGAATCTGCACTGTGCAGGCAGCACACGGCCTAAGCGGGCAGTCCGAGACCGGCTCGAAATTGGGTCTGGGGCCTCATTGAAATAATTTAGGTGGGCTACCAGCATCTGTCTGTCATGCCTCCACAAGCAGCTCATCCATTTCAGAAGATACATTTTTGGTCATTTGCCTCGTTGAGGTAAGTGCCTGGAGGGGAGTTAAGGACATCAGGAGAGAGGCCGATTGTGGCTGGTAGCAGCTGGCAGGAGTGTTGTGGAACAGGGAGGAACACTCCTGCTCCTCTTGGCTCCCCATGAATTTTTTAAAAATATTAAAACGTACCTTTTCGGTGAAGGCCAATTCCTAGGCAGCATCCACACCAGGAAAACTTGAGCAGAAGCGGTCCAGCCCAATATTCCAGACGTGTCCTAAAACAGGCGTTAAGCCCCTCATTATCATATGCAAGGGGCTTAATGCCTGTTTTAGGCAGCTGCCTCGGATGCCTGAAAATTGTCTGAGGTCAATATGGCATTGGACATTTTACAGGCATCCTTAGAGCACAGGTCAAAGCCCTGAGAAATTAGTCATTTTTGCCCCTGTTTCCTTTCTGGTAAAACGGGCACAATATTGACCAATTTATACCCCTCTATACCCTGTAGTGTTATATTCATTTCCACCCTCTAGACTAAGCCATGTTTCTGATATTCCCACCTCATCCTAATTCCCTACTGCCACAACAGTCTCCAGCTCAAGCATCTTAATTCTGATGCTCCTTGTGTTCACATATACACATCTTAATATAAATGTGTCTCCTCTTGTGTTCTCCGGTGTCAGCCTACTCCTGGCTTCTAGATCACATGTCTATTTCTGTGTATATTTATCCATACTTAACCATTGACTGCCTTCTATCCCATGATTGGCCTTGTATTCTGTTTCTTCCCAGTTCCCCCTCCTCCAACCTGTCCACTTTAAATGATTTTCTATAGCTGCCTCAATGTTCCTCATAAGTTTTTGTCCCTACTTGGTTTACGTGCAGCCTCCTGTACCAGACCCTTTCATTCTGGGAAGATTCCCAGTTATTCATGACGTAGTACCATTGCACTCACACCATGCTGCCGGCCACTCGTTTATCTCCTCAATTTTTCTGGTGAACTTCCCTCCTTTCCCAAATTGAACACATGGAAATAAAAATCAGGAGAGATGTAAAAAAAAATGCTGCCAATTTGCTATCACCCATTTTACACTATCGCACAAAGTCACAATTACCCCCAGGGAGGGCTCACCTGTTTTTCTTCGAATAATATCATGGGGTCCTTTATATCCACCTGAAAGAGCAGTTTAATATCTCATCCAAAAGACAGCACTCAGTAGTGCACTGAAGTGATATCCAATGTGCTCAAGTCTCTGGAGAGGGACATGAACCCCTAACATTTTGAATCAGAGGCAAAAGTGCTACCACTGAGCCAAGGCTGACACAGTAAAACTGTATGAATGGTAGAAGGTGTGAATTGGCAATATGTGCATGTTCTGGGGAATTTTGCATCGTAGCCAAATTCGTTACTGTGGATTCTGATGGGATACCTATCAAGATTATGGAATTCGCTAAGACCCATTTTACACTATCGCACAATTTTGCTTTCTCAAAGTTAACTCAAGGTCCATTTAAAGTCATTCAAAGAATTCTGCATCTGAAAGACCTACGTCTAGCCTGTCATGGATCATTTTTTAATGCAAATCTACAGTTCTACTACGTTCTATGAAGCAGTACAACACAATTATAAATTCATTTATCAGTTTGGCTTTCTCTTGCTTCTGCTGGTTAAACTTTGCTCAATTCAAATATCATGTTACTGCATTTTTAAAAATTCATTCACGGGATGTGGGTGTCCCTGGCAAGGTCAGCATTTATTGCCCATCTCTAATTGCCCTTGAGAAGGTGGTGGTGAGCCGCTTTCTTGAACTGCTGCCGTCCGTGTGCTGAAGGTACTCCCACAGTGCTGTTAGGGAGGGAGTTCCAGGATTTTGACCCAGCGACAACGAAGGAATGGCGATATACTTTCAAGTCAGGATGGTGTGTGACTTGGAGGGGGACTTGGAGGTGATGGCATTCATATGCGCCTAATGACCTTGTCCTTCTCGGTGGTAGATGTCACGGGTTTTGAGTGTTGTTGGAGCTGCACTCATCCAGGCATTTAGCGAGTATTCCATCACACTCCTAACTTGTGGCTTGTAGATGGTGGAAAGGCTTTAGGGAGGCAGGAGGTGAGTCACTCACCTCAGAATACCCAGCCTCTGACTGCTCTTGTAGACACAGTATTTATGTGGCTGGTTCAGTTAAGTTTCTGGTCAATGGTGACCTCTGGATGTTGATGGTTGGGATTCGACGATGGCAATGACATTGAATATCAAGGAAGGTGATTAAACTTTCTCTTGTTGGAGGTGGTCATTGCCTGACACTTGTGTGGCACGAATGTTACTTGCTACTTACCAGCCCAAGCCTGAATGTTGTCCAGGTCTTGCTGCATGTGGGCACAGACTGCTTCATTATTTGAGGAGTTGCAAATGGACCTGAGCACTGTGCAATCAGGTTATTGGTAAGTAAGTGCCACTTGAAAGCACTGTCGCAGACCTCTTCCATCACATTGCTGATGATTGAGAGTAGACTGATAAGGCGGTAATTGGCCGACTTGGATTTGTCCTGCTTTTTGTGGACAGGACATACCTGGGCAATTTGCCACTTTGTTGGGTAGATGCCAGTGCTGATGTTGATGGCCCACAGTGCCTCATGGATGCCCAGTTTTGAGCTGCTAGATCTGTTCTGAATCTATCCCATTTAGCACGGTGGTAGTGCCACATAACATGATGTAGCGTGTCCTCAGTGTAAAGTCTGGACTTTGTCTCCACAAGGACTGTGCGGTGGTCACTCTTACCAATGCTGTCATGGATAAATGCATCTGTGACAGGTAGATTGGTGAAGATGAGGTCAAGTAGGTTTTTCCCTCGTGTTGGTTCTCTCACCAACTGCTGTAGGCCCAGTCTGGCAGTTATGTCCTTCAGGACTCATCCAGCTCGGTCAGTAGTGGTGCTACCGAGCCACTCTTGGTGATGACCTTTGAAGTCCCCACCCAGATTACATTCTGTGCCTTTGCTACCCTCAGTGCTTCTTCAAAGTGGTGCTCAACATGGAGGAGTATTGATTCATCAGCTGAGGGAGGGCGCTCGGTGGTAATCAGCAGGATGTTTCTTTGCTCATATTTGACCTGACGCCATGAGAGTTCATGGGGTCCGGAGTCAATGTTAAGGATTCCCAGGGCCATTCCCTCCCAACTGTATACCATTGAGCCACCATCCCTGGTGGATCTGTCTTGCCGGTGGGACAGGACATACCCAGGGATGGTGATGGAAGAGTCTGGGACATTGGCTGAAAGGTATGATTTTTTAAGAATGACTATGTCAGGATGTTGCTTGACGCAAAGGCTGAGAGTTTCCTTGGAGCTGCTCCTGTTCCACTGCCATATCGTCACCAGATGTGCAGTGCATAATTAGGTTTCCATTGCACTTCTGGCAAAGTTACAGCGACGGAGCAGGAGCAGCTCCAAGGAAATTCCTGGCCTGTTTTTCAAATCTTTCTTTAACTTTGTATTTATGTTTGCCTTGATCAATTAATTCAAATGAATTCATTTCATCATCCACTTTGTCTCCAATTGGATTAAAACAATGTAATTATTTGTGTTCCCTCCTCTTTCCTTATTGACTCAGACACCTGTCTGAATCTTTAAAAACTTCTTATCCATTTAGCCAGTGGTCTGAGTGTGCAAAAGTAAGGGCTAGAAATTCATCTACTTACCGCCACTCCGTAGCATCATGAAATGGCGAAAAAATGGCGGCCGCCGCTCTTTTGCCAGCTGGTGGCGTGTCCCGCAGCAGCCGTCATTTTCCGCCCTCACTTTGCTTTGCGGGTAACTGACAGCGTCCTGGAAAAAAAATGCCGGCATGGTGATGTCAATCGGCATGCAACACCGAAATAACATCACCACTCCAAACTTTGACCCTAGTGCTAAATTCCATTCTGGGTCCTAAGAACACCAGGTAAACCTGGTGTGCAAGCAGACTGACAGTAGCAATGTCAGCACCTCTTACAGGGGTATACACATCTTGGATTTTGGACTGTTTTTTTAATTTTATTGAAGTAGTGGCTTGCTGCAATAGATGTTAAAAGTTTTTAAGTGGGTAGGGAGTGCTGCTGGATGCTTGCAAGGCCTCGGATGGTAAAGGAAGGTCTTTGACAAGACAGAAAGCGCTGCAGATACTCAGCAGGTCAGGCAACATCCGTGGAAAGAGAAACAGAGTTGTCTCAGGTCAAAATGCTGCCTGACCAATTGAGTATTGCCAGCATTTTATGCTGTCATTTCAGACTTACAGCATCCACTCGCAGAAGAAGAGGAAAGCACAGAAGAGGAAGAAGCCGAAGAAGAGGAAGCAGAAGGAAGGATGCAACTCAGACAGCCCCTTTCTGGCCAGGATATCCGGGATGGAAGCATCTGCTTGCGGTACCAGTGACCACAACCCCAATTCCCCTTTCCACGTTTGTCCCACACCTTACCTTCCCTCTGTTATTGACCATCATAGTGTCCTCTAGTCTGAAATAAAAGCCACCACAAAGCAAACCTTCCAATCTAACTTTATTCATCAATCCATCCGATATGACATCAAGAAATCAACTAATCACGCTTATGCATTCTCTTAGTGATTGTCTTGTGTGTGCTTTTGCCTATCCTATTGATGTCACACTGTGCTACCCCAGTGGCTGCAGCATGGCTGGTGGAAGGCTGCTGACTTTCAGCGGGGGACACTGCAAATGGCCTTGTTGGTTGAGCTTGAGGAGCTGGTGGCTGGGAGTGTCGAATCAATTGATAGTGCTTCTTCTCCTTCTTCTTCTTTTTCACTCTCCTCGCCCTCTTCTTGGTCAACCACTAGCTGGGCAGACTGAATTTCTTGGGTGTGTGAAATGAGGAAGGTACAAGGGTGCAGTTGTGATGAGGAGAGAGTTGGATAGCTAGAGGTCCATGTGAGAAGGAGGATAACATATAAGAATAGCAGCATTATGTATCCTTTCAGCCCCACCGTTGGCCAAGGGCTCAGCCATGCCCTGCCAAGAATGACCTTTACCATCTCCTCCAAGGGGGTGAGGTGAGGCTAGGAGTGGGAGATGTGCCTCATGATTGATACAGATTATTGGTAGGTGAGTGATGGTGGGGGTGGGTGGGGAACTTGTGCATTGAGAAGTGTGTGAGGCTAGTGGTGCAGTTGGTAGGAGGCAGCTTTTGAAGATGCATTCACTGACCTTGACCAGTGATCTGAGGTCATGAAGCTACTTTGGGAACTGAAGCCAGGTGGTGGGGCGACACCGCTAGCAGTGACGGCCTCGGTGATGTGGTCCCACATCGCTCTTTCTGGAGGGTCTCCTGGCCCCTTTGGGTAGAGGATCTCTTTTGCAGTGTTGACCCCCTGCACAAAGCTGGATTGCAGTGTGTGAGACCCTGGCGCCCCTTCCCTGGCTTGCTGAGCCATTTGCGTTAGTGCTGAAGCACTTTTCTCATTTTCTTAGGTATGGTAGACAATTCAGCTTTAAGAGTTGAAGACTGCTATTTCGGAATTATTTTTAAGGTATATTTTTTTTGAAAAGCAGTAAGGGTTGAAAAATGCATTTTTTCACTTGATTTTAATTTTTGTCTTTTTGAATGCATTGCCCCTTTAATTCATAGCCCTTTAATTGCCCACAATACCTTGCGAACTCCATAGCCTCACTCCCACAGGCTGTAAGAAACAGCAACGCCGACTGTGGATGGGAACTTCGGGTCAGAGGCCTCCATTAACACCACCAGGAGGGCATTGCATGGTAAGTTAGCACTGCGCTCTACATCGCCAACCTCCAGAGCCAATTTTTCAATGGTAGCGCTGCAGCCATTTTTGCCAACCGTTAACTTGAGTTGCCATGACACTGGCAATTCTGTTGGCACGCACGAATTTTTACCCCTAAATCTTTCCATGGATTTTATTCAAAAGCACGTCACCTTTGTGGGATTCGTAGCTTGAAATTATATATAGTATATGTTAATTCTATAATATTCTGATATACCTTTCTTCATCTGGGTGCCAACTGGTATGCACTGAAGACATAGAAATAAGTTGAGTTCTTACTGTAATACATTCAACTTTTCACCACATTCTTGCTAAAGTACTTCTTATTGCAAGATCCGTTCACTGGTGTTTTTTCATGGACCCGGTGGCTCCCCATGCTGGAAGTGTGCTGTGCTCCAGGAAGCTCTACAGCACCGGGATTTCCTGATGGCGCTCATTTAAACGCAGAGAGCAGACGTTGGACACTGCTGCAGGCAGTTTCTGGGGCGCAGGGCCAGGAAGATTGGGAGTAGTTGGGACCTTAAAAGGCAGCAGCACTATTAAACTGGTGGGTACA
Organism: Somniosus microcephalus; assembly: GCF_052327205.1. Classification (NCBI taxonomy): domain Eukaryota; kingdom Metazoa; phylum Chordata; class Chondrichthyes; order Squaliformes; family Somniosidae; genus Somniosus; species Somniosus microcephalus. The sequence goes on along the minus strand of NC_140991.1, from coordinate 167,674,982 downwards.
ATCAAAGCTCCATGATAGCCAGATTTGTTTGTTGCAGGAAATGGGTTAGAAGTTTAATTTGAACATCTCCAGATGACTTGTGGTGAGTTTTTGATTCAATGTACGCATGCCAGATGCCATGATTTGCTTGTCGGTGGTCTTCATGTTAATTTAAAGGCTCAGTTCCCGCGAGTGAATTTGTGCTGCAGTGCCATAGTTGAGCACAACAGCAGTCCAGGTGCCCCCACAGTCTGTCTTGAAGGGAGCTGGTAAAAGAGCAGCACTGTTGTTCCAAGCAATAGGTGGAGGAACAGGGAAAACGAGTGTGGGTATGAAGAATGCTAGCTCGCGGGAAAAGAAGGAGGCACTGGTTTGACTGTGAGGCTTCCTTTTTTATTCCAGGTGTCAAGAAGCAGATGTACAGTCAAGGGGAGGAGGGATTTCTACTCTGTGGTAGGGAAATGGGTGTTTGTGGCTCAGTAAAGACCTAGGCAAATGACTTTAGCAGCTGTCAACAGGCTTTGTGGTTGACTCCCTTGTCTGTCTCCAAATAAGCCACATTGCTAAAGGGACGATGGCACAGTACTAAACACAGCCTCCATCACGAAGTATAAAATCCCACAGTGTTCTGCAATAAGTACAGAAGTAGCAAAACTACTTTGGATTCAAAAAGTCAAATATAAAGAGCTAGCTTGATAATACCAGCCTGTCCCTTAAGACTGATAGCATCTAAAAAGCAGCTCAGGAATCAGTCGTACCTGGCTTTTATGAGGGCAGCTTGTCTATGAACTGCACCCAACAATATTAGAACAGATTTATGTGCAAAGCACTCTGACATTTATTTACATTGCTGCCTCCTCTTTAACTGTTTGAGTGCAGTAGAATTCAGGAGCAAAGTGGGAGCAAAGAAATTGTGTCCATTTTTCCTCTGCACTATTTGCATACTATTTGGGAGCAGAAAATAGACCCTTCTAGGTCTTCCCATACATTCTAGGGTGAATTTTGTGAGCTGAGGCTCCCATCACAGAGCTTCACTTGCAGGGAGCATGGATCGGAAAATTGTGGGTGGAGGTTTCTGCGGTTATGTTCGTAGTGCTCCTGATTTTCTAATCATCGATCGTAATGACAGGAAAATCAAGAGCGTTGAGAATTGGGTGTGTTGATCTCCTGGGTGTGTTGACTTCCAGGCACAAATCTTCTATCCGCAGTCCTGTTGATCAAGGCTCCAAGCCACTCTGTTTTTACTTCATGAGTTTATGAGAAGTCATATTTGATCTTTAAGTGGTAGCTAAGGGTGCAGTCATACTGTCATTTATGGGTCAGTGCAAAATAGTTTTCATTGCAGATCAATGCAAAAGTAGCAGTATAACTCAGAAAACTACAGAGTGCGCTAAAGCTCTGAGGAATAACCCCCTTCAGGAGGCCATCTCACACTAGGTGCAGTATAACTCCAGTTCACAACTAAAAGACTACAAGAGCAGAATAGCAATTGAATCTTGGACCTTCATACTCTTGGCTTATTTTAAGACTGGTGCATTTAACAACTGAGGTATCAAGAGAGCACAGCTCCAGTGTTTTTGTTTTATTTACTTTATTCCTCAAGTATTTGTTAAACAATGTTATCATTGAGTTACTTTAAAGTTACATTAAGCTTTTAAAAAATGAGTTAGTTTGTTTCCTTTCCCCACTGCTAAGCTTAAAAATTTAGATTTTACATTTTATTAAGTTAAAGTCCACTCTGAATTGCTACGTGAATTAACAGGAATAAGCGCTGTGTCCACATCTAGGTGTGGGTGTTTTTGATGGTAAAAGCCTAGTGTTTTGAAAAGTTATTTCTTTAACTTGATTTTTTTTTAAAACACTTTGCTTTGATGGGAGAAGCCATTACTCAATCTATGTGGCTTCCCTGTAACTGTTAGTTCAAGTTTGGTCACACCAGGAGACTGACACCACCGATGAAACTAATGCTGAAGAAGAAATAAACCTCCAGTGGCAATCCCACAAGTGTGGTATAAACCAAGGGAGACAGTGGTGATGACATCAGGTCACAGTCTGTTACAGGGCACAGCACAAATCTAAAATGTGCTATTTGTCAATCTGAAAGAGGAAGGACCTACTCCAAGTTGTGGTTTGCGGATTACTATGTCATATCAGTTTCTCAGTCTAGGTCTGCTTTACTGTTAGTGTTACAATATTCTGTTAATACAGTTGAGTGAAATCAAACATTCTGATTGGCACACCAACGGTCCTTACCTCCCGGTTAGGTCAATGAGCAAAACTTTACTTCATTTATAAATCAGCTCATGGTTGCTAAGCCATAAGAAGCATTCATTTGACCCCTGGATCTGTTCTCGGTCTGTCTGATTCTTGGAACAAGCAGTTAGTCACAAAATGTTTGCTTCAAGAGTAATGCTCATTGAATTCCAGAGATCAGCAAATGTAATTTATTTGATCAATTTAAATTTAATTAGTAAAGTGCTGCAACAAAACAAATTAAACATGGTAGTTTTTTTGGTTTCCCATGCTGAAATGAAATATTGGGATAATAATTGATTAAAATTTTAAAACTTACCCTTGTATTTCATGACTGCCTCCAGTACACTAGTAATCCTCAGCTTAAGTCTCTTAGTTCTGAAAGTCTGAAAAAGGTTTTCACATTCCAAAAGGGGTAGTATGTACATGCACATGTGCATGTGTGTGCGTGTGTGTGCGTGTGCATGTCCACGTGTATCTCTGTGTGTGTCCATGTGTATGTTGTGCGCACGTGTGCTCGCCATTCTAAAAAATGTATACGAGTCAACAGGAAGATGCCAAAAAAGTAACGCTGTGAAATCAAACTCAAAATATGGAATTGTCAGCGGAAAAGTGGACCTGATTTCAGCAGCTTCCTATCACTCTGCCTCCATACAATATTTACCCTTTCATTTTTAATCCCCAGCCAATTTTCTCCAGAAGACATTGGGGTCTATTTTCATCTTTGTACTGAGCTGTTTTTCAGTGTGAATGGGGGCAGTAGCAAGACAATATTTTAAAAAATATTGGACTTGTCGCCCGAGACCCATTTGATGCGATTTTTGAGCGAGTCTCGATTTAGGCAGCCTGCGCTCTCACCTGAGACAGGCAGGAGCCTCAATATTTTTTAAAATTGGAGTCCTTTGATGTGCACTCTACCCAGTGCAACTGAATGTAGAGTGGCCTAACTCACTCTCATTAAAGATCATTGGAAGCCACGCCAAAACATTAAAGGTAAGTTTTTTTAAAAGATTATTCTGTGGCTAGAAGGAGCATGAATGCTCATAATCCAATTGGACAAAAAATGACCAATTGCGTGAGGTAACAAAGAGTGATCATTTATCTCATTGCAAACCGGCTGCCTCATTTCCCAACATTACAGCAGTGACTACACTTTAAAAGTAATTTATTTGCTGTGAAGTGCTTTGGGATGTCCTGAGGATGTGAAAAGTGCTGTAAAAATGCAAATTTTTTTGTTCTTCATAGCAGAGCAAGGAGGTAATAGTAGTGATTTCTGATTTAGCCAAACTGTGGGCAGAGCAATTGCGAGTTGCTGAACTATTGGGATAGCTGATGGGGGTAATTAGATTATGAAGGAGAGCGTGATAGAGTGCGGAGAGGGGGGAGGGATGGAAATACACATGAGATATAATAAAAATGGTAGTGCTCTTTATAGTAAATGTAATACTGAACTATTTAGAGTATAAAAATGTAAATCATTATGATCCATGTAAAAATAAATATCATGGGCTCGATTTTAACGCAGCCAACAGGTGGGCTTTTAGGCGTGTGGGGGGTTAAAATCGCCAAACCTGGAGGTCGGGACCCCCCCCCCACCACCGGGCATGGTTCCCGCCTCCACGCCATTTTAACCTAGGTGTGTCTGATGGACCCGAATCAGTCATAGAAACATAGAAGATAGGAGCAGGAGTAGGCCATTCGGCCCTTCGAGCCTGCTCCGCCATTCAACGAGATCATGGCTGATCATCCAAACCCTAGCACCCGGTCCCTACACCGACAGCCATCCCACCCAAGCCCTATCCCCGTAACCCCGTAACCCCACGTATTTAATCCCCCTAACACTAAGGGTCAATTTTTATCATGGCCAATCAACCTAACCCACACATCTTTGGACTGTGGGAGGAAACCGGAGCACACCGACGCAAACACGGGGAGAACGTGCAAACTCCACACAGACAATCACCCGAGGCTGGATTTGAACCCGGGTCCCTGGCGCTGTGAGGCAACAGTGCTAACCACTATGCCACCGTGCTGCAACAGGTGGGACTGGTCTTTAGGGCCCTTAAACAGCGCTAATTGGCCTTTATAATCCCATTTTAACAGGCCCTTGCCTGTTTAACCCTTTTCCCATGTAAAACACGCCTGGTGGGGATCACGCCTGTGAAACCTGACGTGAACACTATTGGCTTGCTGACTATCAGCTGCAGGTCCAACATTAAAGAGGATATTTGATCAGTCATCATTTGCAGGTGGCAGGACTTTGTTGTCTCAGGCCTGGGGCAACTTTTACCAGGCCTAACCACACCTGTGGAAGGTTCGAGCCTCACACACTTCTCCAGTGTGACCTCCTGTGAGACCCCTCTCGCCACCATCACTCAGCGCTTCCTCAACTGAGGCATCTACCAGAAGCATGGGAGGCCTTTTTTTCCTTCCCTTCTTGGCATTAGAGGACCTCCAGCACCAGGCGCGGCAGCAGCAGAACCAGGAACAACAGCAGCACCAGCAACGGCAGCAGCAGCAGGAGTGACAGGCTGCTGCTCACCCACCTGGGGCAGCACAGGCCAGAAGGGGACAGCGCATGGAAGCCCGTCGGCGCAGGAGATACCCCCCAAACAGGGGCTACAGACACAGGGTCAGCTACCTCAACATGTCTGAGCAGCAGTGCCGAAGGCGGCTCTGACTTTCGCGACAGGTAGTGACTGACATCTGAGCAATCATACAGCAAGACCTGCTACCCAGAGGACCAGGTGGACACTCCTTACCAGTGGCCATCAAAGTCACCACCGCACTCAACTTTTTTGCCTCAGGCTCATTCCAGGGATCAGCAGCAGACATCAGCGGCATCTCCCAGTCAGCCGCACACACTTGCATCACGCAGGTAACCGATGCCCTCTTTGCCCTCGCGCACAATCACATCCATTTCACCAGGGATCGCGCAAATGTGACGGCGTGAGCGGTTGGATTAGGTCATCTGGCAGACTTTCCAAGGGTGCAGGGCATCATTGACTGCACACATGTGGCCCTTAGGGCACCCCATCGCAATCCAGGTATTTTTGTCAACCGCAAGGGCTTCCACTCCCTTAATGTTCAGCTGGTGTGTGACCACAAGAAGGAGATTTTGCATGTTTGTGCCAAGTACCCTGGCAGTTGCCATGGCTCCTTCATACTGCGCCAGTCTAGTTTGCCTCCGCTATTCAGTCCGCCAGACCAACTTCACAGATGGCTGCTTGGAGACAAGGGCTGTCACCTGAGGACTTGGCTAATGACGCCATTGAGGGGGCCAGCCAACGAAGCTGAGGAGCGCTACAACTCCAGCCACATTTCCACTAGATCCGTAATCGAGCAAACCATCGGCTTGCTGAAGATGCGCTTCAGATGCCTGGATAGATCAGGTGGAGCCCTACAGTACTCAGCAGCCAGGGTCTCCAGAATCGTCGTGGTTTGCTGTGCACTCCACAACATGGCACAACATCGTGGCTTGCAGATTCCTGAGGACCAAGTGGCTCCTCACATACCCTCCTCAGATGATGATGATGATGATGATGATGATGAGGAGGAGGAGGAGGAGGAGGAGGAGGAGGAGGAGGAGGAGGAGGAGGAGGAGGAGGAGGAGGAGGAGGAGGAGGAGGAGGAGGAGGAGGAGGAGGAGGAGGAGGAGCAGGGTGAGAATGAGCATCCTGCAGAGGCCCATCAACCAGCGGCAGCATTACGCGAGATCATTGCTGCCCGGGATGCAAGGAACGCACTCATCCTGGTCAGATTTGCTTAGTCTAGTTAATCAAACTCTTTTGCCTTGCAGCTTCTTACCTGAGCATCGACAATAACCATACCCTGCGGATTCCGAGCTATTTGACCAGCATCCTGACAACTGCAAGTAATCCTAAGCCCTCAATGTGAAAGCCCCATTCGCGAAATGACACACGTCAGAACTGCAGCAGTTGCTATCAGAATTTTTATGAAACACACACAACTGATGGCATTTTTCCAAAATACACAGCATTTCACCCAAGTGACTACCCTTGTGACTATTTGTGCTTTATTTTCCTCTAGCCGCGCTCCTACGTAGTGGTTCCCCAGTGGCTTCAGCAGATGTGGAGGCCCCTTGCTCACTTTCCTGCTGCTCCTGTCTCGACACCTTTGGCGGGTGTCCGCTGGGGTGTCGAGCATGTGAGGGCTCTCCAGCAGTCTGCTGCTCCTGCGTCTGTGCAGGAGTTGAGACGTCTATCTCCGTTGGGTGTGGATGCCGGCGGGGCTCTGACCGAGGGCTCTGCAGTGGCATGGAAGTGTGAGCGCTTGGAGAGGAACCCCCACTTCCTTGAGGCCTGACACCAAACTCCCTCTCCTGGGTCAGCTCCCCCTCCGTGCCCGCAAGTGGCTTGAGAGCACCTTGCTGCACATCAGGGGGGCCATGGGGACCTGTATCTGCATTGGCAGTCCTACTCAGAAGGACTTCCATGAAGGTCTGGTTTCTCTGTTCAATAGATGCCCATCGCTCCTCAAGAGATGTCATTCTATTCTGAACACTCACCATGTTTTCCATACCCTGGCGACTAACAGAATCGTGTGGGAATCACTAAATTCGGGGAACCCGCCAATTCCCCGCACCTGAGTTAAAATCGACCCCTATATGTCAGCCTTGGCTCAGTATTAGCACTCTTGCCTCTGAGTCATACGATTGTGGGCTCAAACTCAACTCCAGAAACTTGAGCACAAAATCTAGGCTGACACTTCAGTGCAGTACTAAAGGACTGCTGTATTGTCAGAGGTACTGTCTTTCAGATAAGATGTTAAACTGACGCCCTGTCTGCCCTCTCAGGTGGGCATAAAAGAACCCACGGCACTATTCATAGAACAGGGGAGTTCTCCCAGTGTCCTGGTCAACATTGATGCCTCCACCAACACCAAAAGATAGATGATCTGGTCATTTAATGTACTGCTGTTTGTGGGACCTTGCTGTGCACACATTCACTGCCATATTTTCTACATTATAACAGTGAATACATTTCAAAAGTACTTCATTGGCTGTGAAGTGCATGGGGCCATCTTAAGGTCATGAAAGACGTTGTATAATACACGTTCTTTCATTCTATTACACATCTGTATGGAAGATAAACAAATAGATGAAATGGTGTCACACTCAGCATAATACACAGACAAATCAGTGATGGGCTTCAGAGATGGCCAATTAACTCTGATAGAGAAAGCAGCATAGAGAGCAATTACACTATTGATAGGATAGCAGCAGGACAAAGAGGCATATGGATGAACAGAAAATGGACAGGGCTATAAATATGACATTAGTGGGAAAATGGTAAGTGAAGTGAATATATAGGAAACAGAGTGCACAGATTCTCATGATCAACAACAGGACATAAATCAGGAAACAGGGAAATGGGTGGACACACAGGAAATACAATGCACAGATGACCAGGGTCATGACTGGGTGGAGTGTGGACAGGATGTGAGTACAAAATATATAGAGAAGTGCACACAATAGAGATGGAGTTCAAAGCCTGATGGTATACTACACGGTGTTTGGGTCATCAAGCTGGCAAGTGGGCAACAGACAGCCATATCAAGACACAATGTGTGAAAATTAAGATACAGAATAAATTTCACAAAAACGATTCTAGAGAAAGAGACTGAATTGCTGATTGGAATTTGCTGACTTGATTTTATTTTGCAATTATTAGAGGAAGATTTCTTCTGTACTCTTTTTGTGTAACAAAATCATAAACTTATTTCTAAAGAATAGGTTAACAATTTCAATACACAAAGCACACAGAGGAAACCTTTCCCCTATTGTGCTTTGGTTGTCATTTATGTGGCTCCTCCCAAAATCCTCCTTCACTGGCTGTATGTGGGTCAGTGAGGAACTCCTTTTACCAGTCTTGCAGATATTCGTCATCGTTGATTCTTGATGTATTTAAATTCTAATTGAGTAGTAACTAATTGGGGGAATAGTTAGCATGGCTAGTAAAAGGAAGCTATGGAGACCAGACATTGAAAAAAATTCCTGATTCAGTCTCTCCATTACATCCCCTTCATAAAGATGATTATAGGCCACGGGAGAACTTGGGTGGTGGCCGGGGAGGATGTGTGTGGGGGGTGGGGGGGGGGGGAGGGGGGTGAGTGACAGCGCTTACCCATAGAATTACCATCTGCTTTAATAGATATTTAGGGTGCTTTCATTTTGTTCCCTTTCCAAGTTGTAGCCCTTGAGCTTTTTTTAAAATACCGTGGGGGGGAAAAAATCGTGTGCGTCAACAGAATTCCGGTGTCACCAGCTACACAAGTTAACAGCTGCCGAAAATGGCCGCAGCACTACCATAGAAAAATTGTCTCTGGGGGTTGGCAATATGGAGCGCAGTGCTAGCTTACCATGTGACGCCCTCCTGGTGGCATTAATGGAGGCCTCCGATCCGAGGTCCCCGTCCACAGTTGGCGTAGCAGCCTCTAACAGCCTGTGGGAGTGAGGCTATGGAGTTTGCAAGGCATTGTGGGCAATTAAAGGGCTATGAATTAAAGGGGCAATGCATTCAAAATTAATAAAAATTCAAATCAAATTTAAAAAATGCATTTTTCAGCCCTTACTGCTTTTCAAAAAAAAATACCTTAAAAATAATTCTGAAATGACAGTCTTCAGCTCTTAAAGCTGAATTGTCTTCCACCCCGAAAAAATGGTAAAAGTGCTTCAGCACTAACACAAATGGCTCAGCAAGCCAGGGAAGGGGCACCCAGGGTCTCACACGCTGCACTCCAGCTTTGTGCAGGGGGTCAACATTCTACCCACTGGGACCAGGAGGCCCTCCAGAAAGAATGATGTGGGACCAGATCACCGAGGTTGTCACTGACAGCAGCATTGCCCCCACCACCTGCTCCAGTGCCCAAAGTAGCTTCATGATCTCAGACCACTGGTCAAGGTCAGTAAATGCATCTTCAAAAGCCACCTCCTACCAACTGCATCACTAGCCTCACACACTTCTCAATGCATGACTCCCCAGCAAACCCCCCCCATCAATCACCTACCAATCTGTAGATATCACAAGGCACATCTCCCATTCCTATCCTCACCTCACCCCCTTGGAGGAGACGGTGCAGGCCATTGTTGGCAGGGGGCATGGCTGAGCACTTGGCCAGCGGCGGGACTGAAAGAATACAAGATGCTGGTATTCTCATACTCTATCCTCCTTCTCATATGCACCTCTTGCTTTCCTGCCCTCCTGTCACCACAACTCCACCCTTGTGCCTTCCTCATTTCACACATCTAAGAAATGCAGCCTGTCATGCCAGTGGGTGATCAAGAAGAGGGCGAGGAGAGTGAAGAAGAACAAGAAGAAGATGATTGATTTGACACTCCCAGCCACCAGCTCCTCAAGTTCAACCAGCAAGGCCATCTGCAATGTCCCCCACTGAAAGTCAGCAGCCTTCCACCAGCCATGCTGCCGCCACAGGGGTAGCACTGCACGACATCAATAAGATAGGCAAAGGCACACACACAAGACAATCACTAAGAAAATGCATAAGGCTGATGAGTTGATTTCTTGATGTCATATTGGATAGATAGATGTATAAAGTTGGATTGGAAAGTTTGCTTTGTGGTGGCTTTTATTTCAGCATCGTGGCGAAGAGGACACTGTGATGGACAGTAACAGAGGGAAAGTAAGGTGTGGGACAAATGTTGAGAGGGGAATTGGGGTTGTGGTCACTGGTACCACAGGCAGATAATTCCATCCTGGATATCCTGGCCAGAAAGGGTCTGTCCAGGATGCATCATTCCATCTGGTTCCTCCCCTTCTGCTTCCTCATCTACTGCTTCCTCTTCTTCTGTTTCTTCCTCTTCCCTCTGCGAGCAGATGCTGTAAATCTGAAATAACAGCATAAAATGCAGGAAATACTCAGCAGGTCAGGCAGCATCTCGACCTGAGATGTGAACTCTTTTTCTCTCTCCATGGATGTTGCCTGACCTGCTGAGTATTTTCTATTTTCTCAGTGGCCTTCCTTTACCATCCGAGGCCTTGCAAGCATCCAGCAGCACTCCATGCACATTAAAAAAAAACTTTTAACATCTATTGCAGCAAGCCACTACTTCAATAAAATTTTAAAAAACAGTCCAAAAGTGTAAATGCAAACTTACCTGAAAAACGCTGGGTTTCCCTAGCGTGGTTATGACTCAGTGCTGAACTAGGCACTAGGGTCAAAGTTGGCTGTGATGACGTTAAGTACGTGCATCACCAATCTGCCATTTTTTTTTGCAGGGCGCTAATACTTACCGGCAGTGCTACGGAGAGGAGCAAAATGGAGGATGCTGCAGCCATCGCTCTTTCGCCATTTTTTGCCGGTAATGGGTGGCATTAAGCCCCCAAATTTTTAGCCCTGTATGTCTCTCCTTTTCAAACAAATACTGTGTGGCAACATTAATAATATAACATTATTATGTTTATGTTTCAAATAGTCTATGCAACAGTTTTAAGTTATGTTTTATATATACAGTTCACTTGATTTGCATTCAGTCTAGTTTGCTCAGCAGAATTTCCCTGCAGTAAGTACTGTCTAAATTATTATTATATACATCCTATGACTAGTGGGAGTCATTTGAAGCTACATAAAGAAATGGTGAACTCCATTCAGATCTCAGGTTAACAGCAGGACATGCATTTTTATTGCTGCATATATTTATTTTACTTGGAACCCATCACTAGCTTAATAAGTTATTCAAGCATATGTATCAGTGGAAATGTTAAGATTTATAAGACTGGAAATTACTGTCAGTGATAATAGCAAATCAACACTTAATGGCCGCAATTTCGCCTACCTGGGCGGATTCAAGGCGGGAGAGATCGGCGATGGGGGGGCGACCCCGCCGCTGTGTGAATCAAGTCGTTAAATCAAATCTTGCCCTAATGGGACTTGTTAGGCCCACCCTGCGTATTTCCCAGCCCTATTAAAGGGTGTGGGTCTGCTGACATCACCGGATGACGCGATTATTGCCGGTTTAATTAAATGGGCCATGGCCCCAGTTACTGTCAGTTGCAAAATGATGGCATTCAGTGCTGTCAGTGTTTGAATCTCTGCACTATGAGCTTGCAACGCCAATGAGCAGTACCTCGCTTCAAAGATGAATCCCTCCATCATCTTGTGGAGGGAATTCTCTTCCCTGCGGACAGCGGGAAGAGGCCTCCCCAGCAGACAAAGGCAGTGTGGCTGCAGATATCGCAGGAGGTTACAGGGCTGTCAGTGGTAGTTCACACCTGGGTGCAGTGCCACAAGAGGTTCAATGATCTAGTTAGATCAGGAAAAGAGAATATTAAGCCACAATTACCTTGATGTTGCTGTGCGTCTCATCACATTCACACCACTCTACATTGCCACCCCTACTCCTGCACAACGCTACACAGCTCAACATCCCTTGTACCTTCATCCATCCCTCTAACTCTATCTATATTCTCAGGTCACCATCTTACTATGCAGCCCTCACACTGAGCCTCATCGTTATGCAATGACAGCAAATAACAACGCAAAAGGAGGCAACTTGGTATTGCCAACCCACTCCATCAAATTGTCAGTGTAAAGCTCTATGCCATTCCATTGCTTACACTCATACCCTCACTCTCAATGAAACTTCTCTTCTTTCCCTCCTTGCAGGAAAAGATAGTCCACAATAAGAAGGAGAGGGTGAGAACGGGAGGAGGGCCTCCACAAACCATATCATATCTGATGAGTGCAGAGGAGGCAGCACTGGAGATTGCTGGAGTGGTGGACGTTCCAGAAGTGGGAGACAGAGAGAGGGGCTCAGTAGAAGAAGCTGGTGACAGAATGAGTTTCCATATAATTGCATGCCTTTCATCATTGGCTGATATGGGGTGTGATGAATACTCATCATGTGGATAATGGTATGTGTCTGCAGTAGACATCCTGTATATCTAACTGATGTCTTCACTCTCCACAGGTCCATCAAGACCGCCCCCCACCCCCGCTAATATCCAGGAGCAACAGCAAGAAGACTCCTCAGAGGAGCCTCCTGCTTCTGAGGTCATAGCGTCACCTCAGACAACACAACCCAGCACGAGCGCAGAGTCGCACACCTCGGTGGGTCTGTCGCGAGATAGAGCAGTGTTGTCACCTGGTGCTCACAGATCACAACTGAGCAGCCCTAGATGGTGAAGACATTGACAGCAGTGGCGACTCCTCGTCAGAGCCCCTGATGCCTCCTCAGGCAGCGATGGCTGAGTCTGCACCTGCACAGTCGCAGGAGGAGCAGACTTTGGCGGAGCCATCAGTGGCTCCAAAACCCAGAGGACGACTGCCAAAGGCATCTAAGCAGGCGCAGCACAGAGATAAGCAGGCTGCCTCTGTCTCTGCTGAAACCGCAGGGGTAGCACAATGTAGAAACACCCGGAAAAGAAAGGTCCCACACAAATAGTCACAAGGGTAGTCACTCGCGTGTGTCTCTCTTTATCCATGTCATATTAGTATTCAATGAAGTGCTGTTAATAAATCATGTAATTGTCACAATTGGAGGTCGTTGGCAAATTTGTGTGATGAAATGGAAGTGGCAGAGTGAAGGATCATGGCTCATTTCACACCCAGTGTGATAAATCCATGCAGTGGAACAAGAACTCGAAGAGGCGATATCTTGGAACTAGTACGAGTATTTAATGAAACAAACAGAGTAACAAACATCATGCCTGCATCCTGGCATTCCACCTTTGCTGACCTTGACAGGAAGCAAACCTCTGACCTTAACAGGAAGCAAACCTCTGACCTTAGCAACAGCATTGGCTACAGCACCACCTGGTGGATAACCTTAATAACAACATCCCAGATTACTATATCCCTCCCCCCTTAAGATTTCAGTATGAATTTCTTAACAGACAACCATTCCTGAGGGTCACATAAGGAGTCTCCATTCATCATGATCCATACTTGACGAATCTAACAGTTCAGTATCAATCTCTCTGGTGGCTTGCGAGGCCTTTAGAAACATAGAAACATAGAAGATAGGAGCAGGAGTAGGCCATTCGGCCCTTCGAGCCTGCTCCGCCATTCAATGAGATCATGGCTTTGTGAACGTCTAACAGTAAAGTCCTGCTTGTTTGTGGTGAAGCCACCAGCTGCTCCTGAGCAGTGCTCAGAGTAGCTGACTCTGCAACGATGGTTTCCTCTTGACGAATAGGTTCCTGTGGAATTGTCTCTGCCCCTGGGGGTGGCACCACAGATGCACTTGGATAACTGGGGGCAACCCTGTCTTCAGTCATTGCATCTGGAACCTTCATTTCAATTTCCCCTTGTCTGGGAAGTATCTGATCTACATGTCTGCGTACTACCCTACAACACCTTGTATGATACTGGACCTGTCATTGAGTCTATGAAGCCAGGAATCCACTTTGGTCCATAACTGAAATTCCTGGTAAGGACCGAATCTCCTTCTCCAAAACTTCGGCTCTTTGTTCTTTTGTCATGGTTCTCTTTTTGTTTGTTTTGTCTGTTTTCCATTTTCCTTTTTAGGTCTGGGTGGACAAGGTCAAGAGTGGAGCGTAGTCTACGACCTAATAACATCTCAGCAGGAGAGAGTCCTGTGGTGGATTGAGGTGTTATTCTGTAGCTGAACAGAACCCGTGACACTTTGGCTGCTAAACTCCCTTCTGCACTTTTTTTCATCATCTCCTTAAATGTTTGTACGGCTCTCTCTGCATGTCCATTCAAGGACGGATGCTATGGAGCTGAGGTCACCTGCACGATGCCATTTTTTCTCAAGAACTCTTTTGTCTCTGTACTCACAAAACAAGTGGCATTGTCACTCACCACGATCTCCGGAAGCCCTTGATTACTGAAGCTCCGACGCAGGCAGTCTATAGTAGTAGTGGCGGAAGCAGAATTTACAGGATAAACATCCATCCATTTGGAATGTGCATCAATGATTATGAGGAACATCTTCCCCATGAATGGACCCGCATAATCTAAGTGCAATCTTCTCCATGGTTTATCCGGCCACTCCCAGGGGTGGAGAGGAGCTGCTGCTGGTGCTTTCCGGAGTTCCTGAGAAGTGCTGCATGTCTTGACTTGATTTTCTATCTCCTCATCTAGCTTTGGCCACCACAAGTAACTCCTAACCAAGGCTTACATATGCGAGACCCCAGGATGACACTGATGTAGTTGCTGTAGGATAGACTGTCATGCTGGCTGTGGAATAATCACTTGTGCTCCCCACAACATGCAACCATCCTGCACACTCAGCTCTGTTTTCCTGACACTGTAGGGTGTGAAGTCAGCCCCTTCCGGATGCTATGGCCATCCCCTCACCACATATTCTCGAACTCTAGACAGTACTGGATCTTTACCTGTCCATGTTCTTACTTGCTCTGCAGTCACAAGTGCCGTGTCAGTGTTCTCCAACATCAAAACTCGGTCCTCTGGAGCTGCACGGATAGGTGTGCCTGGCAGTGGAAGACAGCTCAAGGCATCTGCATTCCCATGGTACTTGCCCGTCTTGTAGACGATGACATACTCATATGGCCTCAACGTCACTGCCCACCTCTGGATCCAGGGTGACACCACCTGTGGAACTGCTTTCATTTCATTGAAAAGAGAGAGAAGAGGTTTATGATCGGTGCATATGGTGAATTTCCTGCCATATATGTACTTGTGGAACCTCTGTTACCCAAATATTACTACTAACCCCTCTTTGTCTAACTGGGAATAGTTTTTTTCCACTGGTGTTAGAGTTCGGGACATAAACCCTATTGGTCTTTCCGTTCCATCTTCCATGCAGTGTGAAAGAACTGCCCCCGCCCCGTAAGGTGAAGCGTCACAAGAGAGAATGATGTCTTTCTCTGCATTGTAGTGAACCAGCACATCCGACGACAGCATCAGTTCCTTGGACTGTTCAAATGAAACCCCCTGCTCCTCTCCCCACTGCCACTGTGTCTCTTTGCACAGTAGTTTGTGAAGAGGTGCTAACGCAGTTGACAAGCTTGGTAAAAACCTGTTATAATAGTTCAGCAGTCCCAGGTAAGCTTTTAACTCAGCCACATTTGTAGGAGCAGGGGCGTCCTGCAGCGCTTGTACCTTCTCCTTGAGTGGATGGAGCCCAGTGGCGTCCACTCTGTGTCCCAGGAACACTGCCTCATTCCCCAGGAAAGTGCACTTACTCCTCTTGAGCCGGAACACTGCTCTCTCCAATCTCTGTAGTACCTCTCTCAGAGTGCTCAGATGCTCCAGTTCGGTTCTTCCCGTCACCAGAATGTCATCCAGATAGATGAAAATATGTGGAATCCCTTGCAGTACACCTTCGATTGTCCTCTGGAAGATAGCTGGACTAGATGAGACACCAAACTGTAAGAAGTTATATGTAATCAAGCCCTTGTGTGTATTTATGGTGACATACTTTTTTGATTCGTCATCCAGTGTAATCTGCAAGTAGGCATGACTCATATCCAACTTTGTGAATTTCTTTCCTCCAGCCAGGTTTGCAAAGAAATCCTCTGTTTTGGGAATTGGATACTGCTCTAGTTTGGACACCCGATTGACTGTCAATTTATAATCTCCATAGAGTCTTACCGAATTGTCTGGTTTCAAAACAGGTACTATGGGAGCTGCCCATTCCGAACATTTCACCGGCTCCAGTGTGTTCTCTCTCAATAGACGGTCAAGCTCAGCCTCTACCTATGGCTTCATGGCATAAGGCACAGGTCGTTGTTTAAAAAACCTTGGCGGTGCCTCCTTGTCTACATAAATCTTAGCTGGGGGGCCATTAAATGTGCCAAGTTCCTCCTTGAACACATTCTCATGTTCACTCAACACTTCTTGCAAAGTCAACTGTTTGCCCGCATCTATTTGATGTACTGCTCCCCAGTCTAATTTAAGTTCTTTTATCCAGCCCCGCCCTAACAGGTTTGGTCCGGTACCCGATACTATAACTACAGGTAGCTGTTCCACTGTATCCCTGTGTTGCACAGTTACATTAGCTATAACTAATGTCGCTACTCGTTCACCTGTATATGTTTTAAGATGCAGGGAGCAAGGCTTTAACTCTGGAACTTTTGCACGGTTCCACAATTTTGAGTACTCTGCCTTGTTCATTATGGTCACGCCGCACCCTGTATCCACTTCAAAGTTCACCTTAGAGTCATTTACTGTCAGTTGCAATGTGATAGGAGCCACTTTTGGAGTGTTCTCTAACATGCTATACATTATGAACATGTCCTCTTCTTCCTCAGCTTCCCCGCTGATGTGGTGTGCTCCATGTTTTTTCACTTCTCTCCTTTGGTTTTGCTGTCCTCCCCCTTTTGGTTTGGATTCCTCCACAGGTGATTTCGCCCTGCAAGCTCGTTTTATGTGTCCTTGTTTCCCACACTTGTAGCACTTTTCCTCCAGAAACCGGCATTCACTCGCCAGGTGATCGCCCTTGCATCTATAACATGCCTTCACATGCTCACGTTGTGGTTCCTGACGCATGTTCAACTTGTGCACAACAACCTGACCTGCAACTTGCATAGCATTAGCCCTGTCTGAACCCTATATTTATTTTACATCTCGGTTCGCTGGCTCTATGTCTTGAGCAAGTTCCAATGCTTTTTCATAAGTAAGCCCAATCTCAGATAATAATCTACGCTGCATTCAGTCGTCCATAATTCCGCAAACTAGCCTATCTCGCAGCATTTCCTTCAGGTTGTTCCCATAATTGCAATCTTGTGCTAATTTACGCAACACTGCTACATAGTCCATTATGCTCTCTTCCTCTTTCCTGTTCCTTGAATTATACTTGAACTGCTGTACAATCTCACTAGGCTTAGGGTTGAAATGTTCTTTTAGCAAAGCCACTAATTCAACAAATGATTTGTCTCCAGGCTTTTCAGGACTGAGCAGATTCCTCATCAAACTGTAGGTCTGGCTTCCCACTGAACTAAGCAGAATGGCTTTCCTTTCTCCGGCATTATTTATTTCATTTGCTTCAAAAAAATAACCCAACACTTCACAGTATTCCTCCCAGGTTTGTGCTTGACTATCAAAAGCGAAAACCGTTCCTACTGTGGCAGCCATGCTCTCTTCCAACTGGTAGCTAACTTCAGCTCGTTATTTTGTTGTTTAAAAGTCCTGGCAGACTTCTCTTCTTTATCCAGGGTCCTTTTTACCTCGTCACCAAATGTGATAAATCCATGTAGTGGAACAAGAACTCAAAGAGGCGATATCTTGGAACAAGTATGAGTATTTTATTAAACAAACAGAGTAACAAACATCATGCCTGCATCCTGGCATTCCACCTTTGCTGACCTTGACAGGAAGCAAACCTCTGACCTTAACAGAAAGCAAACCTCTGACCTTAGCAGTAGCATTGGCTACAGCACCACCTGGTGGATAACCTTAATCATAACATCCCAGATTACTATACCCAGCAATGGTGGTGAGAGTCAAAACGGGACGAATCATTGTGTGACTGCTGCATGGTGTTGGTGTTGGGTGATGCAAACCTGTGTATCTGGGTGGCAGCCACATGAATGAGCTGCATCAAGTTATTGAAATTTGCCATTGATAAAGGTATCCCTGGCATGACGGGCAGCAACGTGCTCGCGTACTGGTCGCAATGGGACCACCAGCTCGCCCAGGTGTTCCTCGCACTCATCACCAACCTCACAGTGCTCCTCCTCGTCCTCCTACTCCTCATCCTCCGATGAGGCTGTGCGCTCAGCACCGTCTTCCTCATCCAGTACTAATCCTAGCTGCTGCGCTATGTTGTGCAGGGTGCAGCAGACCACGATGATTCTGGAGACCCTGGCTAGTGCATACTGAAAGGCTCCTCCAGATCTGTCGAGGCATCTGAAGTGCATTTTGAGCAAGCGTATTTTCTGCTCGATGACACTTCTCATGGAGATGTGGCTTTGATTATAACGTCCCTCAGGCTCATTTGTTGGCCTCCTCAAAGGCGTCATGAGCCATGACTTCAGGGGATAGCCCTTGTCTCCATGCAGCCAGCAAGCAAGACTGTTTGGCGGTGCGAAGTGCTGAGGGGCGGTGGAATAGAGCAGGATGTACAAGGCATGGCAGCTGCCGGGGATCTTGGCGCACACATGGATGATAATCTTCCTATGGTTGCAGACCAGCTGAACATTGAGAGAGTGGAAGCCCTTGTGGTTAACAAATGCTACTGGGTTATGATGGGGTGCCATGATGGCCACATGTAGGCAGTCGATGCCTCCCTGCACCCGTGGGAAGCCAACTAGAGCGGCAAAGTCAAGCGCACGTTCATTGACACTGGCTTCATCAGTGGCAAAATGTATATAATTTGTGGACATGTTAAAGAGGGCGATGCATCTCTGTGTGAATGGATGCGAGATGTCGCAAAGGTCTGCTGCAGATGCCTGGAAGATGCCTGAGGTGAAGAAGTTGAGGGCAAGGGTGACTTTGATAGCCAATGGTAAGGGGTGTCCAACCCTTTCCCTGGGCTGAAGATCTTGCTCCAGCAAAGCGCAAATGTCAGCAACGACCTGGCGTGATAGCCTGAGCCTCCTTTGGCACTGCTGCTTCATCATGTTGAGGAAGCTCAACCTCTGCCTGCATACTCTGTTTTGGGGCTATCACCTCCGGCATGGTGCACCCCCTGCGCTGATGCCCTCTGCCCTGTGCAGCATCAGGTGGTTGAGGAGAAGGTTGGTGCTCTTGTTGCTGCTGCTGGTGTGGCTGGATCCGCTGCTGCTGCGGGTGATCGTCATCAGATTCTGAGGACCAAGGTGAGAGAGCATAAATCGGGCCCATTCTGATGTTCAGATGCCAGGTGAAGTTGAGATGACAGAAGCAATCGATCAAGGGTGAAATATGGGCCCAGAAATTTGGGTCTCCACGGGTGAGTACGCATGGGGTACTCACCCGTAGGCCCGATGGAAGTGCCATTTCCTGCATGCACTGCGCGGGAAACCGGCACTTCCGTTCCTCTGAAAGCAGGGGTTCAGAGGTCGAACGCGTGCGCGGGGGAGTATGCGCGTGCGCTTTGAACTTACGTTTTTTTTACAGGTTTTTCCGTGAGGGTAAGTCTTTAGAATTTAGAAATGTAAAAAGTAGGCATAAGGCCTGCTTTTTACAAGGTAAGTGGTCAATTAATTAAAATTAAAACATTTTTTCCACAGGTTTATTATTTTTAAATACTTTAAAGCAAGGTAAGTTTATTTTTAGCCCCGTTAGAATATAAAATTACTTTTTTCAAAAATTTAAATTATTGTTTAACATAGTTATTTAATGTAATTTATAGTTTATTTAAAAAATGTGATTTAAAAAAAATGTATTTGAAGGTTTAGGGATGTTTTGGGGACGTAGTATTTATAAGTCTTGACAGCTCTTCCTGTCAAGACTTATGAATGGAGCATTCCCTGCTCCGATTGGCTGCCCATGGCCCACGTGATCCCAGGGGACGCATTGAACTAACTGCGCCCCTGGGACACGCAAGCACTGCGCACCGGCAGCTGGGCCAGGCCCCAGATCGGAATTCCACAGGGGCCCACAGCTCAACTGCCGGCGCGTAAAGTAAGTGCAGGTCGGGGGCTCACACCCGCGGGAAGCCCCCGACCCGAATTTCTGGGCCATGACGTTGCAAGGAGGTGACAGTGAATAGAAAGTTTATTGCAACACTTCCCAACTGCATAAAGCTGAAAAATTTCTTCCAAATACTGAAGGCTGCAGCTCCTGAGATTGGAAAGTGACCAGTTGTAAAATGGCAGGTTTTAAACCACTTTTGCAGCTGTCACCTATTGAAAGAAATGGAGAGTTGTTCAGAACCCAACATACTTACCTGGCGTGATCCCCAAGCAATGGGAATCTTGTGGAAAACTTGGCAAAATGCTTTGTAACTGGTAAAATGGTGATTTAATTACTTTAAACACCCTCCTAATAAACACAATTGAGTGACCCGCCGCTTAGTGTTGTGTCTGCAAAGCGCTGGCAGAAACGGCACTTGGGAAACTGACAAGGAGGCAGGTTTAGAGCGGGATACCAGTTTAGAGCAGGGCCCTCTGAGCGCCGGCAAAATTCAGCTCAGAGTGTTTACATGACATTACTGTTGGCAGAGGTATTAACCTGTTTAAAATGAACCAGTTAATTACTGCACTAAAGCAACAGACAGTGGAATGTCATACAAGCTTGTTAAGCATTTTTCTGCTGTTATTGCTGATAGTAATTATGAGGCAATAGCTTGTATAATTAAAACAGACAATTCTCCCTTCAAAATATGTACTTGTTTATATATGAATGCGAAACTTCATATCAGTGCAATCATTTATCAAAAATAAAATGTTATTTTCCAATAATCCAACATGTTATCAAGTCAGAATTCTGAAATATGCAACCACATCAAAAACTCCAGGGCCCTAAATCTCAGTATGGGATACAATCAGTGGGCAGTTAACCTATTTGTTTTAAAAGGTGTATTGCCTCTTCCAAAATCTGGGAAGAGATATTTCAGATGAAGATGTTAAACACTTATATGTGAGTATCCCACAGAGTAATTTTAGAGCTCCAGTGAATATGGGGACGAGTTTCCCTGACCTGACTCTGTACAGGAAGCAGTGCACCTGAAGTGAATATTTTGTACATTTTCCCATCAAGCTGAAAGTCTAGCTTGAAGAAAAAAAAGTACAGTTTTTCTAGCCTCATTCAAGCAAAACTTCTGAATCTGAGTCCATAACGTTGCAGAAACATTGGAAGGCACGTTGCAGAAAATGAGAAAATGCTTCATTTCGCAACTTGTTGAACATTGAGAAACCACAAAATAAAAATAAGAACATTTTTGAGGTAAACAGTGTCTCCATTTCGTGTAATTTCACTTCATTTCATGATGTACACTGTCTGCTTTTGGCAATGCTGAGCAAGCTTCTTTACTCAACAATTAGATTGTGAATAACCAGCATAGCCCTACCATCTTGTAATGTTCAAGGGTTCCCATTGATAGTTTTGTTTACCCGTACAATTTTTGAATTGCATCCTGTGTGCAATTCTTTGTCCTTTTCACTTTCTTGCTGGGTTGGGTGCAAATACCCTCTCCAGCCATTTTTGGTTTGTTATGTGAGTTATATAATAGTTCTAAAACATAACTTGCATGTTACATTGCATGGACCCATATCAAGGCAGTTATAGATACAAATAACCTGTACTTGAAATGGTTTTGTCCATATCTGCAAAGCAAGACTGCATACCAGATGAGAATCACACCATCTTGTCTACTGGTTAACAGAGCCACTATTGCCCTTATTTTCATGCGTTCTATATTTTGAGCTTGTAATTTTAGTTTTTAGATGGAATTTATTTATTAGTTGCTTTGTGGGTCTGCTTTAAAAATGCAGTTCAGAGGGCATTGCACTGATTGTGAATGTCAAATCATACATCAAAATATTTTAACTAAAAAGGTGGGCACAATCTTCTATTTTTATGGCAGTGGTGCAAAGTTAATGTAAGTATAAAAATCACATTTCCTTACCTTTCTTCTTATTTTTATGTATGGTAATATAATGCCCACATGAATCCTCTTTGCTGTGTTTAGCCATTTGTGTGAAATCAGGTCATTTGCCTTTGAGCACAAATATTTAAGTTTTATTTGAAATTAACACAGACGGGTGAAGAGGTCTACTCGAAAGAATCTTCATACCAGGAACATGAGTTAATTCATTACTAACTGGTCATTGCCTTGCTCTGACATCAGCTCTCTGCCATTGTGATGTAATTGGAATTTTGATCATTTGGATTGGTGGAAAATTGTAGCGCCCAGTGCTACACTGTCCTCTTCCTCGCTAGCTAGTAAACTATGTTCATCGCTCACAGTGCGTCTGCTCTACACTGTCCTCTTCCTCACTAGCTAGTAAACTATGTTCATCGCTCACAGTGCGTCTGCTCTACACTGTCCTCTTCCTCACTAGCTAGTAAACTATGTTCATCGCTCAGAGTGCGTCTGCTCTACACTGTCCTCTTCCTCACTAGCTAGTAAACTATGTTCATCGCTCAGAGGACGTCTGCTCTACACTACGATGACCAAATGTTGATTAGGTGACTCAGCTGCCAATCACCTCCATTTTGTCCACAAGAGTAATGCTGGACGCCCTGCGGCTCGCCACTTTAATTTCACTCCCATTCCCACTTGGACCACTTCATTTTAGTCACTTTCACTGTTCCAACCAAGCTCAACAAATATCTCATCTTTCTCCTAGGTATTCTACAACTCTCTGGGCTGAACACTGTCTTTAGTAATTTCAGATCTTAGCTTATTCTTTACTACAAGAGATGATGGTGATGGAGGGTGGGCCTGTCAGCGTTAGGATGAAAGGGTTGTCACAGGTAAAGGAAGCAGCTTGACATTTCGGGTATTGATCTTCCGTTAGAGTGCAGTTCTGTGGTTGAGGGTCTGCACTCTTGGTGCTGGCCTCCTTGCGGGACCAATATACCTGAATCTGTGTTTCCAGTATCTTCAGTTTTCTTTTTAGACCTGCATTTGAAGGCTTGCTCTTTCTTTTCTAAATTTCCCGCATTTTCTAACCTCTGACCTTAAATTGGCCTCTCACCATCTTATTTGCATGTTCTTTTGTTATTTTTAATGTTTTTCCATTGAATCACTGAGACAATCTTTTATATTATCTAACAATTCCCTGCATTTCTTTTAGGCAGGCTGTAGATAATTTAATTAATTAATTTTCCACGTAATTGAATAATCTTTAAATTTTCCCCTCCGCTTTATCCAATGCTACGAAAGTGCTTGTTTATCTTTGTTTTCAGTTCTGCTCAAAACATTAACCGCTCTACAGATGCTGGCTGACCTGCTGTGCGTTTCCAACATTTTCTGTTTTAGTTTCAGATTTGCAGTTGTTCATTCTTTATATTTAATGTAGTGAGGTTTCTCTCCGCTTCCTTTGAGAACTGTGGCAGACTGGCAGCTATTTCCCACATTTGCTGCCATATGGGCCACCTGGGTAGTGAGTGGTCTCTTTTATTCTTCTTTGTTGGAAACTTACACCATTGCAAGGCCTAACGATCTGCAACAAGATTCC
Organism: Somniosus microcephalus; assembly: GCF_052327205.1. Classification (NCBI taxonomy): domain Eukaryota; kingdom Metazoa; phylum Chordata; class Chondrichthyes; order Squaliformes; family Somniosidae; genus Somniosus; species Somniosus microcephalus. The sequence continues at coordinate 167,651,733 of NC_140991.1, read as the reverse complement.
AGGTCATATCCCCATCAAGAGGCTTGACACCATCCAGGACAAAGCAGCCCGCTTGATTGGCACCATATCCACCACCTTAAACATTCACTCCCTCCACCACCGGCGTACTGTAGCTGCAATGTGCACCATCTACAAGATGCACTGCAGTAACTCACCAAAGCTTCTTCAACAGCACCTCCCAAACCCGCGACCTCTACCACCAAGAACAACAAGGGCAGCGAATGCAAGGGAACACCAACACCTGCAAGTTCCCCTCCAAGTCACACACCACCCTGACTTAGACATATATCACCGTTCCTTCATCGTCGCTTGGTCAAAATCCTGGAACTCCCTCCCTAACAGCACTGTGGGAGTACCTTCACCATACGGACTGCAGCGGTTCAAGAAGAAGGCTCACCACCATCTTCTGAAGGGCATTTAGGGATGGGCAATAAATGCTGGCCTGCCAGCGACAATCACATTGCAGGAATGAAGAAAAGAAAAAAGAAAAGAAAGACTTGCATTTATATAGCGACTTTCATGACAACCGGATGTCTCAAGGTGCTTTACAGCTAATGAAGTACTTTTGCAGTGTAGTCACTGTTGTAATGTAGGAAATGTGGCAGCCAATTTGCACACAGCAAGCTCCCACAAACAGCAATCGAATAATGACCAGATAAACTGTTTTTTTTTTGTTATGTTGATTGAGGGATAAATATTGGCCAGGACACCGGGGATAACTCCCCTGCTCTTCTTTGAAATCGTGCCATGGAATCTTTTACATCTACCTGAGAGAGCAGACGGGGCCTCGATTTAACATTTCATCTGAAGGACAGCACCTCCAACAGTGCAGCACTCCCTCAGCACTGCACTGGAGTGTCAGCCTAGATTTATGGGCTCAAGTCCCTAGAGTAGGACTGGAATCCACAACCTTCTGACTCAGAAGCAAGTGTGCTACCAACTGAGCCACAGCTGACACCACAGGAAGCAGGACTTGCCTTCCATAGTTAGGATAAGACCAGTTTCTATCGAACTTTGTTCTTGTAGCACAGTTACAAGAAAAAATGAAATAGACGATTGAAACCTGCTGATGGGCCCTTAGAGACTGGGCCACCTTTCTTGAAAGCTTGTTGGGAACATTCTCCCACCAGCATAGTAAACTTCAGAAAAGTGAATGTCAGCTGGGAGTGTTATTTTTACTCCAATCAGCCCTCCACTGGCAGGAATTCCACTCCCAGTTGCGGAAAATCATGGTCAGTGTCTTTTATATAAGTTAATTCTAAATGTGATTTACAACATAGAAATATAGACATAGCAACATAGAAGATAGGAGCAGGAGTAGGCAATTCGGCCCCTGGAGCCTGTTCCGCCATTTGATGAGATCATGGCTGATCATCCTAATTCAGTAACCTGTCCCTGCTTTCTCCCATATCCCTTGATTCCTTTAGCCTTAAGATTTATATCTAACTCCTTCTTGAATATATTTAATGAATTGGCCTCAACTGCCTTCTGTGGTAGAGAATTCCACAGGTTCACCACTCTCTGGGTGAAGAAATTCCTCCTCATCTCAGTCCTAAATGGCTTACCCCTTATCCTTAGCCTGTGACCCCTGGTTCTGGACTCCCCCGCCATTGGAAACATCCTTCCTGCATCTAGTCTGTCTAGTCCTACTAGAATTTTATAAGTTTCAATGAGATCTCCTCTCATTCTTCTAAACTCTAGCGAATATAAGCCTAATCGACCCAATCTCTCTTCATATGTCATTCCTGCCATCCCAGGTATCAGTCTGGTGAATCTTTGCTGCACTCCCTCCATGGCAAGAACATCCTTCCTTAGATAAGGTGACCAAAACTGCACACATTACACAAGATGTGGTCTCACCAAGGCCCTGTACAACTGCAGCAAGACATCTTTGCTCCTGTACTCGAATCCTCTCGCTATGAAGGCCAACATACCATTTGCCTTCTTAACCGCCTGCTGCACCTGCATGCTTACCTTCAGCGACTGGTGCACAAGGACACCCATGTCTCGTTGCACTTCCCCTTTTCCCAATCTATTGCCATTCAGATAATAATCTGTCTTCCTGTTTTTACCACCAAAGTGGATAACCTCGCATTTATCCACATTATACTGCATCTGCCATGCATCTGCCCAATCACCCAACCTGTCCAAATCATACTGAAGTTTCTCTGCATCCTCCTCACAGCACACACGACCACCCAGCTTTGTGTCATCTGCAAACTTGGAGAAATTACATCTAGTTCCCTTGTCTACATCATTAATATATATTGTGAATAGCTGGGGTCCTAGCACTGATCCCTGCGGTACCCCACTAGTCACTGCCCGCCACTCGGAAAAAGACCTGTTTATTCCAACTCTTTGCTTCCTGTCTGCCAACCAGTTCTCTATCCAAGTCAGTACCTTACCCCCAATCCCATGTGCTTTATCTTTGCAAGCCAATCTCTTATGCGGGACCTTATCGAAAGCCTTCTGAAAGTCCAAATACGCCAACCACATCCTCTATTCTACCAGTTACAGTTAAAGCAAAAGCACAAAAACATTTTTTGAATTTGACATAATGGCCCAGAAATTCGGGTCTCCACGGGTGAGTACGCACGGGGTACTCACCCGTAGGCCAAATGGAATTACCGGTTTCCTGCATGCACTGCGCATGCGCGGGAAACCGGCACTTCCGATCTTCTGAACGAAGAGGTTCAGAGGTCGAACGCGCGCACAGGGGAGGCTGCGCGTGCGCTTTGAACTTTGTTTTTTTTTACAGGTTTTCCTGGGAGGGTAAGCCTGCAGGATTTACACATTTAAAAAGCAGGCGTAAGGCCTGCTTTTTGCAAGGTAAGTGGTCAATTAATTAAAATTAAAACATTTTTTCCACAGGTTTATTATTTTTAAATACTTTAAAGCAAGGTAAGTTTATTTTTAGCCTGTTATAATATAAAATTATTTTTTTCAAAAATTTAAATTATTGTTTAAAATAGTTATTTAATGTAATTTATGGTTTATTTTAAAAAAAAAATTATTTGAAGGTTTACTGCTATTTTGGGCCCGTAGTATTTATAAGTTATGAATGGGCTTTTCCCTGCTCCGATTGGCTGCCCATGGCTCACGTGATCCCAGGGGACGCATCGCACTAACTACGCCCCTGGGACATGCAAGCACAGCGCGTCGGCAGCTGGGCCAGGCCCCGGAGCGGAACTCCACGGGGCCCTACAGCTCAACTGCCGGCGCGCAAGGTAAGTGCAGGTCGGGGGCTTGCACCCGCGGGAAGCCCCCGACCCAAATTTCTGGGCCATCATATATCTGCAACAACGATCTACAGAGGATTCGAGCATTTATTGCCCATCCCTAATTGCCCTTGAGAAGGTGGTGGAGAGCCGCCTTCTTGAACCTCTGCAGTCCTTGTGGTGAAGGTACTCTTACAGTGCTGTTATGGAGGGAGTTCCAGGATTCTGACCCAGCGATGATGAAGGACTGGCGATATACTTCCAAGTCAGGATGGTGTGTGATTTGGAGGGGAAGTTGGAGGTGGTGGTGTTCCCATGCACCTGCTGCCCTTGTCCTTGTAGGTGGTAGAGGTCGCAGGTTTGGGAGGTGCTGCCGAAGAAGCCTTGGTGAGTTGCTGCAGTGCATCTTATAGATGGTACACACTGCAGCCACGGTATGCCGGTGGTGGAGGGAGTGAATATTTAAGGTGGTAGATGGGGTGCCAAATCAAGCGAGCTGCTTTGTCCTGGATGATATCGATCTTCTTGAGTGTTGCTGGAGCTGCACTCATCCAGGCAAGTGGAGAGTATTCCAGCACACTCCTTACTTGTGCCTTGTAGATGGTGGAAAGGCTTTGGGAAGTCAGGATGTGAGACACTCACTGCAGAATACCTAGCCTCTCACCTGCTCTTGTTGCCACAGTATTTATGTGGCTGGTCCAGTTAAGTTTCTGGTCAATGGTAACCCCCAGGATGTTAATGGTGGGGGATTCGGCAATGGTAATGTCGCTGAATGTCAAGGGGAGGTGGTTAGACTCTTGCTTGTTGGAGATAGTCATTGCCTGGCACTTGTGTGGCGCGAGTGTTACCTGCCACTTATCAGCCCGAGCCTGAACGTCGTCCAGGTCTTGTTGTATGCGGGCATGGACTGCTTCGTTGTCTGAGGAGTTGCAAATGGCACTGAACACTGTGCAGTCAACAGCAAACATCCCCATTTCTGACCTTACGTTGGAGGGAAGGTCATTGATGAAGCAGCTGAAGATGTTTGGGCCTAGTACATTGCCCTGAGGAACTCCTGCAGCGATGTCCTGGGGCTGTGACGATTGACCTCCAACTACCACAACCATCTTTCTTTGTGCTAGGTATGACTTCAGCCAGTGGAGAGTTTTCCCCCCGATTCCCATTAACTTCAATTTTTCTAGGGGTCCTTGATGCCACACTCGGTCAAATGCAGCCTTGATGTCAAGGGCAGTCACTCTCACCTCACCTCTGGAATTTAGTTCCTTTGTCCATATTTGGACCAAGGCTCTAATGAGGTCTGGAGCCGAGTGGTCCTGGCGGATTGGATTTGTCCTGCTTTTTGTGGACAGGACATACCTGGGCAGTTTTCCACATCGGATAGATGTCAGTGTTGTAGTTGTACTGCAACAGCTTGGCTAGAGGCGCGGCTAGTTTTGGAGCACAATTCTTCAGCACAACAGCTGGGATTTTGTCAGGGCCCATAGCCTTTGCTGTAACCAGTGCGCTCAGCCGTTATTTGATATCACATGGAGTGAATCGAATTGGCTGAAGACTGGCTTCTGTGATGGTGGAGGTCTCAGGAGGAGGTCGATATGCATCATCCACTCGGCACTTCCGGCTAAAGATGGTTGCAAATGCATCAGCCTTGTCTTTTACACTCACGTGCTGGGCTCCACCATCATTGAGGATGGGGATATTCATGGAGCCTCCTCCTCCCATTAGTTGTTTAATGGTCCACCACCATTCACGACTGGATGTGGCAGGACTGCAGAGCTTTGATCTGATCCATTGATTGTGGGATCACTTAGCCCTGTCTATAGCATGCTGCTTCCGCTTTTTAGCATGCATGTAATCTTGTGTTGCAGCTTCCCCAGGTTGGCACCTCATCTTTAGGTACGCTTGGTGCTGCTCCTGGCATGCTCTTCTACACTCCTTATTGAACCAGGGTTGGTCCCCTGGCTTGATGGTAATGGTAGATTGAGGGATATGCCAGGCCATAAGGTTACAGATTGTGGTGATATACAATTCTGCCGCTACTGATGGCCCACAGTGCCTCATGGATGCCCAGTTTTGAGCTGCTAGATCTGTTCTGAATCTATCTCATTTAGCACAGTGGTAGTGCCACACAACACAATGGAGGGTGTGAAGATGGGATTTCGTCTCCACAATGACTGCTACCAATGCTGTCCTGGACAGATGCATCTGCGACAGGTAGGTTGGTGAGGACGAGGTCAAGTAGGTTTTTCCCTCATGTTGGTTCCCTCACCACCTGTCGCAGACCCAGACTGGCAGTTATGTCCTTCAGGGCTTGACCAGCTCGGTCAGTAGTAGTGCTACCGAGCCATTCTTGGTGATGGACATTGAAGTCCCCCACCCAGAGTAAATTCTGTGCCCTTGCTACTCTCAGTGCTTCTTCCAAGTGATGTTCAACATGGAGGAATACTGATTCATCAGCTGAGGGAGAGCGGTAGGTGCTAATCAGCAGGAGGCTTCCTTGCCCTTATTTGACCTGAAGCCATGAGACTTCATGGGGTCCAGAGTCAATGTTGAGGACTGATTGGTTAAGGAGATACCCAGTTGCTTGTCCTGTTCACTCAGGTCCCAGATGCCGTGAGTCCCTCGCCGCACCGTTATCAGCTCGCACTTTCAGCAACTTAGTGGGCCAAAATTGTTTTCAGCTGAAGGATGCAAGAGCAAGTCTATCTAATGGCAGAAGCTGTTAGATGCCCTGCTACAGCAAAATCTGGCTCATTAATGAGACCCAAGGCCCAATTTCAGGCTGGCCTCGAGCCTCTTGGTTCAGGTGTACATTGCGGCTACATCACTGACTTTGTGCCCGAACCCGGGCGCTGACAAGTTTATACCCCGTGGCGTCTGCACGTAGTTTTAGGGTCTGGCCACCAGGTGTCACTGTGGAGCACCATACGTTTGTTTCATCCAGCAGCCATGTTGGTATGTAAGTAAATTAGATAAATTTTAAAAATTGATGTTAAAATGAAAAATAAAAAATAAATCTTGTAGCCCCTCAACACCCTCCCAATTCAATCCGCTGTTCACCAAGTCTCACCGTTCACCCCTCCAGCTCACCAAATATTCCTTCACCACTCAGGTACTTCAAACCACTTTCCCCGAGCAGTGATTTGATCTCCTTTCCCCCACCACTACTGAACATTGCACTGTGGAAACTGTCCTCTTTCCCCCAATTCCTTATTCCAGCTCCAGTGAAATTATTTGTGCCACCCCATGAAGATCATTGAGGCCCCTGGATCCTCCACACCCACAGAGGAGAGAAATCATCTCTGGCTCCCTGGACCACTTGCACAGAACATCAAACCAGGTCCTGGGAAATTGTCACCACCCCCCTCCCCCCCTTCATCACTAATCATTCAAACATGCTTCTCCCTCAGTCTTTCTCTTCCTTCCCCATCCTCTCTCTGATGCCCGGTCCACCTTCACATTCTCCTGCTCCTCTGCCCATCTGTTCTCCCCTCTCTCTCCATCCCCATCCTGCTCCACCAACTCCTCCTCCACTGTCTCCTCCACTTACCACGCCCCTCTCCCTTCTAAAAAAATCACCTAAAGTACAGATTATCTGGTCATTATTGCATTGCTGTTTGTGGGAGCTTGCTGTGCGCAAATTGGCTGCCTAGTTTCCTACAGTATAACAGTGACTATACATTCAAAAGTACTTCATTGGCTTTAAATTGCTTTGGGACATCCTGAGGTTGTGAAAGGTGCTGTATAAATGCATGTTCTTTCTTTTCTCTCTTTTCCCCATCTCGTCCCATCTCTCTTTTCTCTCCACTCCATCCTCTATCCCTCTCCTTCCCCTTTTCTCTTTCTTCCCCATCTCGCCCCTCTTTCTTTTCTCTCCCTCTCCTTTTTCCCTTTTTTCCTCTTCCCTGCCATCTGCCTCATGTCCCTTCATTTCCAATTATCCCCTTGTAAGAATATAGATACGTTTTTACATTGTTTTTCAATTCGGAACAGCTAGTGTAGCAATGATGGTTAAAACCACATGAGTAAATCAAAATTGGTTTGATCTGTATGCTGGCAGATCTTATCTTTTGATTGCAATGACACCCCAGGACAAAAGCCATAGTTCAGAAAGAGCAAACATAGGAAGGGAAGGTTGCTGAAGGGTGAACGCTTAGACAATGTACAGTAGTAGGATGTTGACCAGGATGTTACCCAGGACATTAGTCTGTATCATTGTATGTTCGGTGATCTAAAGGGTAATAAAACACCCAACAAATTTAACCTCAGCAAGAGTTGGACAATGGAAGCATGTTTTTAATATGGTATAAAAGAGATACAAAGCTTCGCTCAGGAGAAATTTTAGCTAATTTCAAGGCGAGGTTAAGTCAAGCCAAGGCGTGTTAATTTAAAATCTGAGATTGATAGCTTTTTGTTAACCAAAGATATTAAGGGATATGGGCCGAAGGCAGGTATATGGAGTAGGTCGCAGATCAGCCATGATCTCATTGAATGGCGGAGCAGGCTCGAGGGGCTGAATGGCCTACTCCTGTTCCTATGTTACCGAAAACAGGCCCGGATTGGCACGCTCATGATTCCCGAGGCGTTCTTTATATGTAAGTTTCTAGATGTAGGACTACGTGTACTACTCTGTATGTAGTCTTAAGATGAATGTTTTGAAACAATAATAAATGTAGTTAATTGTCAGACATAGGCCTAGAAATTCAGTATAGCCACTTTTGGGGCGTTAAAGTCGGGCGGGCGCTAAAGTTTGCGCCCGCCGGAAAGTGGAGGCCACTTCGCCGATATTCAGTAGCTTTGGCCAAGGAGTTTGCTCGAGCGCTAAAACTGGCGTTGCACGCCTATCTTTAGGCGCTAAGCTGGCGGTGCAGACTGATACCGCCGAGGCCGGGCGCAGCGCAGGTGCGGTCATGTTTTGATTGACAGCAGACACCCTGGCGCCGGCCAGCTCTTAAAGGGGGAAGGGTCGACTTGGTCTGCTGCCACGCCCTGGATACTGCAGCCCTCCAGCTAGGCCTAAACACTGCTGCTGGAGAGAAATAGCGCCAGCAAGGATGCAGAGGGCCCGTGAGCGAGCGCAGCGCTTCTCTGCCCATGATTTAAAGGTGCTGGTTAGGGCTTTGGAGAGGAGAAGCCATATCTTGTTCCCGGACAGTGGCAAGAAGCCTCCCAAGAGGGTGTACAGGAGAGCCTGGAGGGAAATCGCCCAGAGGGTCACAGCCAACAGCGATGTCCCCAGGACTGCTGACCAATGCCGGAAAAAGTTTAACGACCTCACTCGGGTTGTCAGGGTGAGTACCCTTTCCAGTGTCCTCCTCATCCTTGCATGTGCACCTCACATTATGGGCAAAGGGACCTCAAAGGCCTAATGGCCAGCCCTCATCCAGCAGCTATGGCACTGGCATGAACATCAATTGCACTTTCTGCACTTTACACACTGGCCAAGCTATTCGACCATGGGAGGCAGTGCACACAACAACAGGGCACCACACTGGCCAAGCTATTCGACCATGGGAGGCAGTGCACACAACAACAGGGCACCACACTGTACTTAGAGGCCGTCCATTCTCTTGCAGGCCAAGCTGGCCCAGAATCTGAAGAGCCGGACTGACACCGGGGGAGGCCGTGCCCAGTTCCAGCAGCTCAGTGACCTGGAGGAGCGCGTGGGTCGACTCATGGGTGCCCGGGTGATTAGCCCCGTTGCAATTGGAGATGCCGACCCTGTGCTGGGCCCCAATGGTAAGGACATGACCGTTTGGACCTCTCTCGTTCCCCTTGCGCTTCAGATCTACATCCTTTGCCACTGTCCGACCAATGCGCAGAATGCCACCACTCATGCCTCCCTCGCTGACGCCCTGTCCTCACTCTAAAGCTACTCTTGTGCCTTCCTGCTTTCAGCTGGTGAGGAGGAGGTCCCTGAAGCTGCGAGTGTCAGTCCCTCGGAAGAGGAGGATGAGGAGGAGCAAGAGGAAGGCGGCACATCGGGGGAACCCTCATCCGCGCCAGGGGATGGCAATGGAGGGGACACGTCTTCCCTGGAGGAGAGCCAGGGGGAAGTGTTGCAGGGGGGTGTAGCTCCTGTGCCCAGTGGCGTCCAGCCACGTGGGAAGGGTCGGGCAGCTCGGCTGCCTTCTCCCCAGAGGGGGAAAGTGTTGCAGGGGAGTGTAGCTCCTGTGCCCAGTGGCGTCCAGCCACGCGGGAAAGGTCGGGCAGCTCGGCGGCCTTCTCCCCAGAGGGAGAGTCCGGCCTCCAGTCCGGAGACGGTCCTCGCCCAGGAGGTGCGCCTCCTTGATCAAATTCCGCGGACTCGGATCGTCGGCACACCGAGTTCATGGGGGTTGTGGGACGGTTGCCTGAGGCCATTGAGTCCCTGGCTCATAGTGTGGCCGATTTCGGGGCCTCACAGGCCAGGGGTTTCGAACAACTCGCGGCAGCACAGGCCAGGTGTCTCAAACAATTCGGGGCATCACAGGACGCGAGTCGGGCACAATTCGGGGCATCACAGGACGCGAGTCGGGCCGAATTCAGGGCATCACAGGACGCGAGTCAGGCCGAATTCAGGGCAGCACAGGACGCGAGTCGGGACGACTTCAGGGCAGCACAGGCAGCGAGTGGAGAGTTGATCAGTGGTGCCGTGCAGTCACTGGCTGGTCTGATGCGGGCACAGACCAGGGCAGTACGGGCACTCACTGCTGCCACACTCGCTGTGTTACGCACGCATCGCCAGGGCACCCGCCGCGCTGCTGCAGCACAGCGGTCTGGCCTTCACCAGATTGCTGCGTTTGCTGCAGTGCCAGCCCGGCCGAGTGCCAGTGTCTCTGGCGACCAGCGAGCGCCTGGCATCAGCCAGCTTGCCCCCATTGCTGCAGCCGCCACTGCCACTCCCCCAGCAAAGCTGCGACGAGCTGCTGGAGAGACTGATGCTGCCCAGCCACAGCTGCAGCAGTCAGCAGCCGGCCCCTCCAGGGCCGGAGCTCGTCTAGGCCGACCCCCAAGGGCATCTGCCGTCACGCAATGTGCCCCTCAGGAGCCTTCCCCCAGCCTTGCAACACCCACAGGGCCCAGGTTGAGGTGGAGCAGCAGGTCGGCCAGGGGCCGGAAAAGCCTGGACAAGGACTCGCCCTCTCGGCACACAAAGTAGAGTGTGTTGCCAAATGTTTTTTTATCTGGGGGTGTTTGTGTTCTCTATGGGGGGGTTTATCTTGGTAAGGCCGAGGATGAAGGCCATTGTTTTTTTATATGGGGGTGGTTGTGTTCTCTATGGGGGGGGGTTCTTTTGGTAAGGCCGAGGATGAAGGCCATTTGGATGGACAAGTTTTGTTATTCCTCCCCAGGTTGTGGGAGTGAGATATGTTTTTGACTGTTTTTTGGGGGTGTTGTCTGTTTTTGGGTTTCATGTGGGAAGGGCCCTGAGTTTGTTCAATAAAGCTTTTTATTTATTCAGCTTGTCCATGTGTGATGTTTCAAGTGGTTGTTGCGTTAACCGGCTGAGGACTTGCGGAGCGGCTGCATTCACGTGCCTTCATTGCCGCAAGCCATTCCCTGACAGGGGGCCTAGAAGTGTCGTTCAATAAGCCGCCGACGGACGGCCCTTGGACCTTGTGGCTCCCTCCTGGGCTGGTACTCCTCCTCCTCCTCCTCCTCCTCATGGTCCTCCTGCTTGTCCTCCTGAGGTGGTGGTCCAACATGAGGTGGCAGTGCCTGAGTCCTGCGGATAGCCAGGTTATGCAGCATGCAGCAAACGACGACGAACTGGGAGACTCTATCCGGCGAATACTGGAGAGATCCGCCGGAGCGATCCAGGCAGCGGAACCGTTGCTTGAGGACGCCAATCGTTTGCTCTATGATGTTCCTTGTGGCTTGATGGCTTTCGTTGTATGCCTCCTCAGCAGGGGTCCTGGGCGCGCGGAGCGGGGTCATGAGCCATGTACACAAAGGATAGCCTTTGTCCCCGATAAGCCATCCTCTTGGGGGAGGCTGTGCCTGGAACATGTCAGCCACAGTAGTCTGGCGCAGGATAAATGCATCGTGGCTGCTGCCTGGAAAGCGGGCATTGACAGCTAGGATGCGCTGCCTGTGGTCACACACCAGCTGTACATTGAGGGAATGGTAGCCCTTCCGGTTGCGGTAATCCTCGGCATTGTCGATAGGTGCCTGCATAGCCACATGCGTGCAGTCAATGGCGCCCTGCACCATGGGGAAGTCGGCGATCCTCGCAAATCCAACTGCACACTGCTCCTGCCTCTCTAGGGTCATGGGGAAGGAGATGAATTGGTGTCTCCTTGTGAAAAAGGCATCGGTGACCTGCCGGATGCAGCGATGCACGGCAAACTGGGAGATGTTCGCTATGTCCCCAGCAGCGGCTTGGAAGGAGCCGCTTGCATAAAAGTTCAGAGCCACCGTGACCTTCACTTCCACCGACAGAGACGTCCTGCACATCAGCTGTGGACGCAGATCTCTGTGAAGCAGCTGGCAGATCTCTGCAACCACCTCCCTTCTGAAGCGCAGCCTCTTAACACAATGCGCGGCAGTCATGGTGAGATAGGACACCTGCTGGCGGTATTCCCTGAGTGGGTAAGGCCTACGTTGCCGACGCCTGATGGCCCCTCTGCGTCTAGGCATGGCTGCCCCTCTCACACAGCATCTGCGAGCCCTTCGCACATAATGCTGGAACTGAGGGTTGGAACCCCATGCAGCCCCCATAATATACTTGCAAACAGTGAAATCACAATGAGTCAAATTTCCAAGCTCTGGCCAGAAGCCAAAAATACCTCTCCTATGTTGGCCCAAATCAGTAAGGTCTCTTCCTTGGTCTCTGTCCAGAAATCCGTAGCACTAAAGTCATTGCAGCAAAATGGCAGCCCTTTATAGTTCAGTCTAAGTGCCCTTTAATTAGCGCTCCCCGAGGCCCGCAGGGCCTCTGCTGCGTTCCACCTCACAGTTCTTAACAGCGCCACGCCCACATTGGGCGGGCGCCACTGAAGTTCCGGTTTGGGGTGCACAAACGGCGTTGCACGACAAAATGACGTCATAAGTTGCGCGCGCAGCTGAGCGCGCGCAAACACTTTGCGCCGGCGCTAAATGTCAACTGAAGTTGGGCGTAGGCGCAGATCATTCTGCGCCCGGCCGCTAAGTGCCTAGCGCTCGAGATCTACTCCTCTTATGGCGCTAACGGCTGGCGAACGCAACTGAATTTCTAGGCCATAGTCTCTAGCTTTTTGAATCTGTTGTTAAAAAGCATAATGGAAATATTCTCTAACGCCCCTGCCCTCTAACCTTGCTTACCCTGAATACTACATTTGGTTTTGATTTCCTGTGTGTAAGACCACAGGAAATTGACTAGTATATTTAAACCAGTAAAGGTCATTATGCCTGATCTTTGGTCGAAAAATTAACATTAGGGGGACTGATTTCAGGTCGTGATCTCCGACACCCAATTTGCCTCAGAAATGCCAGTGGCTGCCAAACTGGAAGCAGGTGACTTCTAGGTGTACAGGCTGTCCACCTGAATCAGGCGATAGGTGCCTTGCATACGCAAATCAGTTGTAGGACCCCAGTTCTTCTGGATCTTGAATGGCCTAATCAGAGGTCCTTAAAGGGACCACTGGAGGCTGCTGAAAAACAGCCAGAAAACTTATTTTAAGTTACATTTCTGTGAAGCCAGGAGCAGCAGGCTGGAATTCCTAAGGCCATGACTTGTGAGTTGCATTGGGCCTCCCGATTGGCATCACAGCTCACCTGTTTCATTCAAATGAAGCCCAATGCTGAATTTGGCTCGGATCACGCTGCCTATTTCACACTGGAAACCGGCGCAAGTTGAATTTCTCCCTCATAACCTCTTTCCAGCCTCAAAAGATCTCATTTATTTGTTTTTTCTGGTTTGCTTTCTGCTGAATGCTGCCTAGCTTTTGTCTCAGTTCATAAAAATAAATTGCAGCACTCAAAATCATCTATTACCTCACACGGAACATTTTGCAAAAGCTGCCATATGTTAAAAGCTGTTCTAGTGTAACTTTGATTGTTAAAATACAGCTAGAATGGCCCAGGAAAAAAAAAACAAGTGAGAACTGCTGGAGAAGAGTAGCATTAATAATTTAATTGAATGTGTCATAGAAAAAATATTCTGGGTTTTGTATATATTTATTATTCAGTCTGAACCTTGTACATCTTTGACATCAATGTCAGAGATTTCTATTGTAAACTTGTGTCTTGTTTTGGGATATGGTGCCATAAAGCAGGCTGCCAAGGACAATGAGTGTTGTATTTTAGCATGTTGCCAAGTCAAATCAATTTTGTATTGCTTTGGCTAAATATTTTTGCTGTGATGTAAATTTAGCTTTTTTCCAGACTGCATTAAACAAAGATTTTGGCAGCAGCATCTTTGGGTTATAGTTCCTGCTCCTATTGGCTTTGCAGTGACCCCTACTGCAAATGCACAGATGTGGATGCTGGGTAAGGACAGAATTAGGTCTGGCTGTGAGGTCTTCCACAGTCAAATGGCCTGATGGAACTCATTGGTAATGCTAATAGATCAATGATCGCCAAGTGGGCAACTGCCATCTGCAAGCTTTGAAGGAGTCAATGCCTCAAGAAAGGGGAGTGGGGAGAAAAATTGGAAGAGCTATTGTTTTAAAAAGCAAATCAACTTCTAAGTTATGATTTTTTTAAATTGCACAGATAAAGGGAACTACAAACATTACGGCAAGGGTATTTAATACTGGTGACAAATTCTGTGGAGGAAATAGTAATCCCACTACTGCTGTTGTGTTGCACTGTGTGCTACAATAAAAACTCGGGTTCACATTTGTGAAGGGCATCAAATGCTGAAGAAAGCTACTACATCACCCTCTCATTTTGTTTCTAGACTAACCCATTTTTGTTTGTGTTGCTCAGACAAGCTTACATTTCAAAATAAAATGGACAGTCCCAATTAGCAGTAATTAGATATAAGTTATATCTGGTAATTAAAAAAAATTGGAAAGGTTCTGAAATGGGAATTAAGCCAGGTACTGACTAATAAAGAAATTTCCATTTTATTCATGTTGTAGGTTATTACCGGGTGGGTTTTTCAGACTTTTACTGCAGGAGATCAGTGGGTCTTTCCCCACTCATCAGGAACCGTATACTAACGTCAAGAATCATTATGCTGATCTATAATATATTGCCCCCTCCCCCGAGGCTGTGAAGTCTGAGTAATAAGAACTTTCCTTCTTAGCTTGTTCTGGATCTTTGGGGAAATCACATCAGTGAACGTTACCATAGCACCTTATAGAACTTTCATTTCTTTGCCTTCTATTTGTCATGAGTAATTTCTAAGGAGTGATGTTCGATTAGTATGGGGTGATAAGGGCGTCATTAGGTTCCACTGATGTACAAGACACATTCCACTGATACTCACAGGCTGAGCTATGTATTCAGTGGATTCATAAGAAGAGTGGAACTATGGAAGGAAACATAAATGTAACTAATACAAAAATTGTAAAATCAAAATCAAAAGATGAATGACTAAGATAAGGAATGAATCTAATAGTTTGGAGGAAAAAGAGAAATGAACATTTAGGGGAAAAATTGTAAAATAGACTGAGGGCAATTAAAGAAAAAGTTATGATTAAAATCAAATAAGCACAGCATAATGTGAGGGACCAAGCCAGATGACTGAAACAACAGCAAAAACGTATATGGTGACTTTCACATCCTAAACGGCTTTACAAGGGGATCAGAGGACACTGGGCAGGAAGTGAGAGAAAAAAAATAGAGGTGAAAAAAGGAGCAGCTGAAGACATGAGTTGAGAGGTGTGTTTTGAAGGTGGGAAGAGAGCTAGCATGCCAGATAGATTTAGGAGAATTCCAGAGTGTAAGGTCGTGGTGGCTGAAGGCCCTGTCACTGATAATCTACATCCTAGGGTACTTAAGGAAGTGGCCCAAGAAATAGTAGATGCATTGCTGGTCATCTTCCAAAATTCAATAGACTCTGGGACAGTTCCCATGGATTGGAGGATAGCTAATGTAACCCCACTATTTAAAAAAGGTGGTAGAGAGAAAACGGGGAATTATACTGGTAGTGGGGAAAATGCTAGAGTCCATTATAAAAGACTTGGAAAACAGTGACAGAATCGGACAAAGTCAACATGGATTTACAAAAGGTAAATCATGCTTGACTAATCTATTGGAATTTTTTGAGGATGTAACTGGTAGAATAGATAAGGGAGACCCAGTAGATGTGGTGTATTTGGACTTTCAGAAGGCTTTCGATAAGGTCCCGCATAAGAGATTAGCGTGCAAAGTTAAAGCACATGAGATTGGGGGTAAGGTACTGACTTGAATAGAGAACTGGTTGGCAGACAGGAAGCAAAGAGTTGGAATAAAAGGGTCTTTTTCCGAGTGGCAGACAGTGACTAGTGGGGTGCCGCAGGGATCAGTTATAGGACCCCAGCTATTCACAATATATATTAATGATCTAGACGAGGGAACTAGATGTAATATCTCCAAGTCTGCAGACGGCACAAAGCTGGGTGGGCGTGTGTGCTGTGAGGAGGATGCAGAGAAACTCCAGGATGATTTGGACAGGTTGGGTGATTGGGCAGATGCATGGCAGATGCAGTATAATGTGGATAAATGTGAAGTTATCCACTTCGGTGGCAAAATCAGGAAGACAGATTATTATCTGAACGGCAATAGATTGGGAAAAGGGGAAGTGCAACATGACTTGGGTGTCCTTGTGCACCAGTCGCTGAAGGTAAACATGGAGGTGAACCAGGTGGTTAAGAAGGCAAATGGTATGTTGGCCTTCGTAGCGAGAGGATTCGAGTACAGGAGCAAGGATGTCTTGCTGCAGTTGTACAGGGCCTTGGTGAGACCACACCTTGAGTATTGTGTGCAGTTTTGGTCGCCTTATCTGAGGAAGGATGTTCTTGCCATGGAGGGAGTGCAGCGAAGATTCACCAGACTGATATCTGGGATGGCAGGAATGATGTATGAGGAGAGATTGGGTCGATTAGGCTTATATTCGCTAGAGTTTAGAAGAATGAGAGGGGATCGCATTGAAACTTATAAAATTCTAACAGGACTAGACAGATTAGATGCAGGAAGGCTGTTCCCAATGGCAGGGGAGTTCAGAACCAGGGGTCACAGTCTAAGGATAAGGGGTAAGCCAGTTAGGACTGAGATGATGAGGAATTTCTTCACCCAGAGAGTGGTGAGCCTATGGAATTCTCTACCACAGAAGGCGATTGAGGCCAATTCATTAAATATATTCAAGAAGGAGTTAGATATATTTCTTAAGGCTAAAAGGATCAAGGGATATGGGGAGAAAGCAGGGACAGGCTACTGAATTTGGATGATCAGCCATGATCTCATTAAATGGCGGAACAGGCTCGAGGGGCCGAATGGCCTACTCCTGCTCCTATCTTCTATGTTTCTATGATGGAGTCGAAGTGAGGGATGTTGGTAAGGAAAACACATAGTAGATAAAATTCGGAAAACAGAGCGTACATACCACAGTGGGCCTGAGAAAATTACAGAACTTGGGTTGAGGGTGTCCTTAAGGGATTTGAAAATTGATCTAGGATTTTTATGCTGATGCACTGGAGGATAAAGATACAGCGGAAGTTTGACAAGGACAAAGGTGATCAGTGTGCACAATGTAATATTAGATAGGACACAAGTAGCAGAATTCTAGATGAGTTGGAGTTTTATGTAGGGTGGAATTCAGAAGGCCAGTTAGGAGAGCAATGAAGAAATGAAGCCTTAAGGTGACTAAGGTATTAATGAGGGTTTCAGCAGCAGTGGGTATAAAGTAGCACCATGGCAGTAATATTATTGAGATAGAAGTAGGTGGTCATGTGTTGGCCCTGATATCTGTTTGAAGCTCAGCTTAGGCTCAACCAAGATACTGAGGCTGCACTGTCAGCTTCAGTGTGAAAGAAAAGTGATTTGTAAGAAGACACTATCTAGTCTGAATAAGATCTGTCACACTGCTTTGGTTTAATGCCCCATATTTAGTTATCGATTATGTCTATTGTTATAGATCCTCTTGTGTCTTGCACCATTCCAATAGATAGGATATGTTCCTGTACTATTGAAATGTCAATCACAATCTGAAAACAAAATTTATTTTGGCAAAATGTCATTTCTACAGGGCTGTTCAATTTGAAAATGGGCACAGAGTTTGTTAAATAAACTGCTTTTACTGTTGTTCTAGGTGAAGCTGTAAGCTGCAGTCTTTGCTGGCTTCAGTTAAAATGAGAAAATGTCTGGAGTGCAAGAAAAGTCAGATAATGATATAGGGGCACTGGAATTTCTCCTCAGCCTCTGTCACTAACCAGGTAGTAGCAGATGCATGCCAGCGGCCCAGCGTGACTTGTACATAATTTTCCGAGTGGGGAAGGGCTCCACGAGGATTTAATTAGTAACAAGGTATGACTGTACTTTCTTTTTGATTATTTTACATTTAATGGTTGAAAATTCCCTGTGGAGTGTATTGCATTTAAAATTCTATTATTTGTATTTTATTACAAATATAGTAATAAATGTATTAATTTGAAAAAAATGTTGTTCTCTGACTGAAAGGGCAATCATTGGCCTATTAGCAGGCTACTGCCAAGTCTGCTTTAGAATCAGACACTAAAAGGTAATAACATAAGAAAGCATGAAATAACAAAACATTTTTCAGGCAGAGTGTAAACTATCTGCTGACTGTTCCTTTGCTTACTACACACATGTTCCTGCTATAGAGCACCTCCTCTACATGACCACTGATCTGTCTGAGTGTACAGTTGACATATGTAAGATCTCCGAACCCCTACCTCAAAGATGTCTCTTACTAGTGTCTGTATGTTGAAGCTGGCAAAAACTTTCGCTTAGTGCTGTAGGCTGTAATTAAAGTAGGAGCATTTGTGATGTACTCTCATTGTGCCTGTGACCTGCATCACCAAGATCTTCACTGCAGCTGCCTCTGGTGCTGCCACGCACCATGTGGTAGCTTGTATTACAGACAATCATTTCTCGACTTTGGAGATCTGGGTGGTGGACTAATTCCCACAACTTGCATCATGTGTTCTATGGAGACGGATGACCTGTGCAGATGATCCTCCTCTGACAGTAACCTTTGTTTCTAAGTAGTCCCTGGGATGTCTAAATCAGCAGAGCTAGAATGTGGGATCTCCACTGAGCAGTTGCCTAGCTTTGTGTATCCAACAGCACTTGCACTGTGATTCACCTTCTGGCATCTTCAAACTCACTATCTTGGTCCTCTAGGAGGCAAGTACCTTTGCTGGTTCTTATGCCGCAGGATGTTGTAATGTGCTGCTTGCTGAGTCGTACTGGTTTCTGGATCACATGGTTCTTCCATGTCTGTGAAAACAGGAGGGAAAAAATCCAGCCTATAGTCTCAATTAATCAGATTGCAGCAGTATTTTCAGTGCATGCTATCCTCTTTTGCTCAAGTTGTGTGTGTACCTGTGTGTATGTTATTCAATAGGACAAGTTACGATATGAACATTAAGTACTGGCCATGAACGTGACCCTCCAACTTTGCCCTCCTCCACTGTGCTCCTCCCTAGCAATGATTTCTAATGTGACATCCTAGGAGTGAGTAAGGTGTCTATATTTCCTGCTACCGCTGCCAATGTGCATTAGTCACAGCAATTGGATGCCAGTCAATCCTGCAAGTAGAAGACAATATTTATAGATTGAGAGTGCATCCCACTCAAGATTTCAGGGAACAGCAAAATCTGGCATACTGGATGTTTTAAAGAAATTGTTGTGTTCACTTAGAAATCTTAAGGGCTAAAAGTTCAGTGGCATAGCACCCATTGTTTGGTGCAGCAAGGATCAGTGATTGGGTCTCAGCTATTTACAATCTATATTAATGACTTAGATGAAGGGACCGAGTGTAATGTATCCAGGTTTGCTGACGATACAAAGCTAGGTGGGAAAGTAAGCTGTGAGGAGGACAAAAAGAGCCTGCAAAAGGATATAGACAGGTTAAGTGAGTGGGCAATAAGGTGGCAGATGGAGTATAATGTGGGGAAATGTGAGGTTAATCACTCTGGTAGGAAGAATAGAAAAACAGAATATTTTTTAAATGATGAGAAACTATTAAATGTTGGTGTTTAGAGAGATTTAGGTGTCCTCGTACAGGAAACACAGAAAGTTAGCATGCAGGTGCAGCAAACAATTAGGAAGGCCAATGGCATGTTGACTTTATTGCAAGAGGGTTGGAGTACAGGAGTAAGGAAGTCTTACTACAATTGTACAGGGCTTTGGTGAGACCACATCTGCAGTACTGTGCACAGTTTTGGTCTCCTTATCTGAGGAAGGACATACATGCCTTCGAGGTGGTGCAACGAGGGTTCACTAGATTGATCCATGAGATGAGAGAGTTGACCTATGAGGAGAGATTGAATAGATTGGGACTATATTCTCTGGAGTTTAGAAGAATGAGAGGTGAGCATATTGAAACATATAACATTCTGAGGGGGATTGACAGGATAGATGTAGAGAGGTTGTTCCCCCTGGCTGGAGAGTCTAGAACCAGGGGGCATAGTCTCAGGATAAGGGGTCAGCTATTTAAGACTGAAATGAGGAGGAATTTCTTCACTCAGAGGGTTGTGAATCTTTGGATTACTCTACCCCAAAGGGCTGTGGATGCTGAGTCATTGGGCAGGATTTTCATTGGGCCATGGAGGCGGGATTGGAGGCGTGTGGGGGTTTAAAATCCCGAAATCGGAGGTCCCGACACCATCCTGCCCCAACCCGCCTCCATGCCAGTATCAAAGGAGGCGGGTACCCGCCCCGCACTGGGACCCACCTCCCCGAGGGGGGAAGGGAATTAGTGCCAATTAACTGCCTGTTAACAGGTAGTTAACAGGCAGTTTTTAGCCTAATCCCTATTTTTAATGTTGAAGTGTGGGATTCCCGATGGCTCCAAACCATGCCAAGTTAGAGGAGGTGGACCGTCGGGATGAAGGGCTTGGAGGGGTCGAGATGTCCGGTGTTCAGGTGAGTGATGGGTGCATGAGTGCAAAGGTAAGTGTGTTTGGTGTGTTTAAAGTGTTTAAAGAAGTTTTACATACCTTTACAGCCTTCTTTCCTCAGGTATCGGGAGTCCCTCATCTCACCAGCACAGAAAGCAGAATGGCTGCGAGCTGTCAAAAATTGCAGCATTCAGCTTTCTGTTCCGGGGAGATCTCTAAATCATCCTGACAGGAAGGAATTAACTTGGAGTACAGATTGTCAGTGTTTGACAGCTTCAAATAGCTGTGAAATGCTGATATTTCATCTGTCAAAAGGTCTTGACAGATGACATTTCAATCTGGGAAGTCACCTGTTGCCGGGTGGCCCTTAATTGGTCTGCTGAGCCCGCTGGGCGGGCTCAACAAGGTCAATCAAGTCAAAATCGCGTGGGTTGGCTAGAACTCGATGGAGGTGGGACTACAACCCTGAAAGTTGTAGTCCCGCCTCCAACCCGACTCCTCAATGAAAATCTAGCCCATTGAGTATATTCAAGGCTGAGATAGATAGATTTTTGGACTCTAGGGGAATTAAGGGATATGGGGATCGGGCGGGAAAGTGGAGTTGAGGTCGAAGGGCCGCATGGCATACTCCTGGTCCTAATTCTTATGTTCTTATTTTTTAAATTCATTTATGGGATGTGGACGTCGCTGGCAAGGCCAGCATTTATTGCCCATCCCTAATTACCCTTGAGAAGGTGGTGGTGAGCCGCCTTCTTGAACTGCTGTTGTTAGGGAGGGAGTTCCAGGATTTTGATGAGCGACGATGAAGGATCGGTGATATACTTTTAAGTCAGGGTGGTGTGTGACTTGGAGAGCAACTTGGAGGTGGTGCTGTTCCCATGCACCTGCTGCCCTTGTCCTTCTAGGTGGAAGAGGTCGCGGGTTTGGGAGGTGCTGCCGAAGAAGCCTTGGTGACTTGCTGCAGGACATCTTGTAGATGGTACACACTGCAGCCACGGTACACCGGTGGTGGAGGGAGTGAATGTTTAAGGTGGTGGATGGGGTGAAAATCTAGCGGGCTGCTTTGTCCTGGATGGTGTCGAGTTTCTTGAGTGTTGTTGGAGCTGTACTCCTCCAGGCAAGTGGAGAGTATTCCATGACACTCCTTACTTGTGCCTTGTAGATGGTGGAAAGGCTTTGGGGAGTCAGGAGATGAGACACTTGTCACAGAATACCTAGCCTCTGACCTGCTCTTGTTGCCACAATATTTATGTGGCTGGTCCACTTAAGTTTTTGGTCAATGGTGACCCCCCCAGGATGTTGATGGTGGGGGATTCGGCGATGGTAATGCCATTGAATGTCAAGAGGTGCTGGTTAGACTCTCACTTGTTGGAGATAGTCATTGCCTGGCACTTCTGTGGTGCGAATGTTACCTGCCACTAATCATCCCAAGTCTGAATGTCATCCAGGTCTTGTTCCATGCGGGCATGGACTGCTTCATTATCTGAGGAGTTGTGAATGGCACTGAACACTGTGCAGTCATCAGCAAACATCCCCATTTCTGACCTTATATTGGAGGGAAGGTCATTGATGAATCAGTTGAAGATGGTTGGGCCTAGGACACTGCCCTGAGGAACTCCTGCAGCAATGTCCTGGGGCTGTGACCATCTTCCTTTGTGCTAGGTATGACTCTAGCCAGTGGAGAGTTTTCCCCCCCGATTCCCATTGATTCAGTTTTACTAGGGCGCCTTGATGCCACACTCGGTCAAATGCTGCTTTGATGTCAAGGGCAGACACTCTCACCTCACCCCTGGAATTCAGCTCCTTTGTCCATGTTTGGACCAAGGCTGTAATGAGGTCAGGAGCCGAGTGGTCTTGGCGGAGCCCAAACTGGGCATCAGTGAGCAGGTTATTATTGAGTAAGTGCCACTTGATAGCATTGTCGATGACACCTTCCATCACTTTGCTGATGATTGAGAGTAGACTGATGGGGTGGTAATTGGCCAGATTGGATTTGTCCTGCTTTATGTGGACAGGACAAACCTGGGCAGTTTTTCACATAGTCGGTTAGATGCCAGTGTTGTAACTGCACTGGAACAGCTTGGCTAGAGGCATGGCTAGTTCTGGGGCACAGGTCTTCAGCACGATAGCTGGAATGTTGTCGGGGCCTGTTAGATCCGTGATTCTGAGAGTATGATGTTTTTCAATAACCACACGGATGCTGTAACTTAACAATCAACAGGTATTTACTGGAGTAGGGTAGTCTCAAGACTGGGGGTACAGAGGCATGCTCAAGGCTTATATACAGGTGTGGTCACTGCCGGTACTACAGTATACAGGAGCTGTAAAAGTAGTTCTCTCTTAAAGGTACATACACTACAGGGCCCATAGCCTTTGCTGTATCCTGTGCGCTCAGCTGTTTCTTGATATCACGTGGAATGAATGGAATTGGCTGAAGACTGGCTTCTGTGATGGTGGGAACTCAGGAGTAAGCCAATATGGATGATCCATTCGACACTTCTGACTTCTGGCTGAAGATGGTTGCAAATGCCTCAGCCTTGTCTTTTGCACTCACATGCTGGGCTCCACCATCATTGAGGATAGGGATATTCATGGAGCCTCCTCCTCCCATTAATTGTTTAATGGTCCACCACCATTCACGACTGGATGTGGCAGGACTGCAGAGCTTTGATCTGATCCGTTGATTGTGGGATCGCTTAGCTCTGTCTATAGCATGCTGCCTCCACTTTTTAGCATGCATGTAGTCCGGTGTTGCAGCCTCCCCAGGTTGGCACCTCATTTTTAGGTACGCCTGGTGCTGCTCCTGGCATGCTCTTCTACATTCCTTATTGAATGGTTGGTCCCCTGGCTTGATGGTAGTGTTAGAGTGAAGGATATGCCGGGCCATGAGGTTACAAATTGTGGTGGAATACAATTCTGCTGCTGCTGATGACCCACAGCGCCTCATGGATGCCCAGTTTTGAGCTGCTAGATCTGATCTGAATCTATCCCATTTAGCACGGTGGTAGTGCCACACAAGACGATGGAGGATGTCCTCAGTGTGAAGTCGGGACTTTCTCTCCACAATGATTGTGTGGTGGTCACTGCTACCAATACTGTCATGGACAGATGCATCTGTGTTAGGTAGATTGGTGAGGACGAGGTGAAGTAGGTTTTTCCCTCATGTTGGTTCTCTCACCACCTGTCGCAGGCCCAGTCTGGCAGCTATGTCCTTCAGGACTCAGCCAGCTCGGTCAGTAGTGGTGCTACTGAGCCACAATTGGTGATGGACATTGAAGTCCCCCACCCAGAGTACATTCTGTGCCCTTGCTACTCTCAGTGCTTCTTCCAAGTGGTGTTCAACATAGAGGAGTACTGATTCATCAGCTGAGGGAGGGTGGTAGGTGGTAAAGAGCAGGAGGTTTCTTTGCCCACGCTTGACCTGAAGCCATGGGGTCCAGACTCAATGTTGACGTCTTCCAGGGCCACTCCTTCCCGACTGTATACCACTGTGCCACCACCCCTGGTGATGGAGGAGTTTGGGACATTGGCTGAAAGGTATGATTCTGTGAGTATGACTATGTCAGGCAAGCTGCTGCTTGACTAGTCTGTGGGACAGCTCTCCCAATTTTGGCACAAGTCCCCAGATGTTGGTGAGGAGGACTTTGCAGGATCGACTGGGCTAGGTATGCCATTGCCGTGTCCATAGCCGGTGCAGAGGTCAATGCCGGGTGGTCAGTCCGGTTTCATTCTTATTATTGTGTTTCATAGCGGTTTGTTACAACTGAGTGGCTTGTTAGGCCATTTCAGAGGGCAGTTAAGAGTCAACCTCATTGCTGTGGGTCTGGAGTCACATACAGACCAGACCAGCAGATTTCCTTTCCTAAAGGACATTAGTGAACCAGATGGGTTTTTACAACAGTCCAATAGTTTCATAGTTACCAGATTTATTTAATAAACTGAATTTAAATTCCCCCGCTGCCGTGGTGGGATTTCAACTCACGTCTCTGGATCATTAGTCCAGGCCTCTGGATTACTAGCCCAGTGACATTACCACTATGCTAGAGTTCTTAACTATCTGAGTGAAAAACATTCTCCTCATATTCCCTCTAGGTCTTTTGCCAATGATTTTTAATCTATGACCTCTGGTTATTGACCCACTCACCAGAGGGAATAGGTTTTCTCTTACTATTCTATCAAAATATCTCATCATCTTGAAAACCTCTATTAGGTCACCTCTTAAACTTCTCTGTTCCAAGGAGAACAGTCCTAACCTTTCCAACCTCTCCTCATCCCTGGTAACACCTGGTAAACCTCCTCTGTACCCTTTCTAAGGGCTTTACATCTTTCCTGAAGTGTGGTGCCCAGAATTGTCCACAATACTCCAGCTGAGGGCTAACCAGTGATTTATAAAGTTCTAGCATGATCTCTTTACTTTTATATTCTACTATCTGGAGTACCCGGCGTTGCCGAGGGAACTGAAGAACCCTCTGCCATGTATATAAAACTATTTATAAAAGTGTTGGGATTGAAGAACTCTTGCTAAGCACCCAGGAGGTGGTTCTTTAACTTTGTTTTTTGTTAATGGGGATCGCCAGTAGCCATATACTCCAGGTTTTACAGATTTCCTTCTATGTGAATTTGGAGATAGCAAGCAGAGAGAGGGGGGAGGAAAGAGAGAGAGAGGGGGAGAGAAAGAGAGGGGGAAGGAGAGAGAGAGAGAGGGGGAAGGAGAGAGAGAGAGAGGGAAGGAGAGAGAAAGAGGGAAGGAGAGAGAGGGGGAAGGAGAGAGAGAGGGGGAAGGAGAGAGAGAGGGGGAAGGGGAGAGAGAGAGGGGGGAAGGAGAGAGAGAGGGGGGGAAGGAGAGAGAGAGAGGGGGAAGGGGAGAGAGAGAGAGGGGGAAGGAGAGAGAGAGAGAGGGGGAAGGAGAGCGAGAGAGAGGGGGAAGGGGAGAGAGAGAGAGGGGGAAGGAGAGAGAGAGAGGGAAGGAGAGAGAAAGAAGGAAGGAGAGAGAGGGGGAAGGAGAGAGAGGGGGGAAGGAGAGAGAGAGGGGGAAGGGGAGAGAGAGAGGGGGAAGGAGAGAGAGAGGGGGAAGGAGACAGAGAGGGGGGAAGGATAGAGAGAGAGGGGGGAAGGAGAGAGAGAGGGGGGAAGGAGAGAGAGAGGGGGGAAGGGGAGAGAGAGAGGGGGAAGGAGAGAGAGAGAGGAGGAATGAGAGAGAGAGAGGGGGATGGAGAGAGAGAGAGGGGGGAAGGAGAGAGAGAGAGGGGGATGGAGAGAGAGAGAGGAGGAAGGAGAGAGAGAGAGGGGGATGGAGAGAGAGAGGGGGGGAAGGAGAGAGAGAGAGGGGGATGGAGAGAGAGAGAGAAAAAGAGAGAGGGGGAAGGAGAGAGGGGGGAAGGAGAGAGAGAAATGGGGATGGAGAGAGAGAGAGGGGGAAGGAGAGAGAGAGAGAGAGAGGGAAGGAGAGAGAGAGAGAGGGAAGGAGAGAGAGAGAGAGAGGGAAGGAGGGAGAGGGGGAGAGAGAGAGAGGGGGAAGGAGAGAGAGAGAGGGGGAAGGAGAGAGAGAGAGAGAGAGAGGGGGAAGGAGAGAGAGAGAGAGGGGGAAGGAGAGAGAGAGAGAGAGGGGGAAGGAGACAGAGAGAGAGAGGGGGAAGGAGAGAGAGAGAGAGGGGGAAGGAGAGAGAGAGAGAGAGGGGGAAGGAGAGAGAGAGAGAGGAGGAAGGAGAGAGAGAGGGGGAAGGAGAGAGAGAGAGAGAGAGGAGGAAGGAGAGAGAGAGGGGGAAGGAGAGAGAGAGAGGGGGAAGGAGAGAGAGAGAGAGAGGGGGAAGGAGAGAGAGAGAGTGGGAGGGAGAGAGAGGGGGAAGGAGAGAGAGAGGGGGAAGGAGAGAGAGAGAGAGGGGGAAGGAGAGAGAGAGGGCAGGAGAGAGAGAGAGAGAGGGAAGAGGAGAGAGAGAGAGAGAGAGAGAGAGGGAAGGAGAGAGTGAGGGAAGGAGATAGAGAAGAGAGGAAGACACCCCGGGGAAGGGTCTGGACCCAGAGCCCGGCCTTGGTGACCCGGAGCCCCCATGCGTGGTGCAACGCCTCAGGCCCAGCCCGAGTCACCCCAGCTCAGCTGACGCTCCGGACCGCCGCCGCTGCTCGCCCGCTCACTGTCTCTCGGACCGCGCGGTTCTCTCTGTGTTGATAAATAGGAGAGAGAGAGAGAGGGTGGGAGGGGGGGAAGGAGAGAGAGGGGGGGATGCGCGGGTGTATGTGTCTCTGTGTGTGTATGCTCGCTGTCTCTCGGGCTCTTGGGCCGCGTGGTTGTCTCTGTCGATGTCTGTGTATCTGTTTTCCCGCTCCCGCACTCACGACAGGTTTTCCCACTCCCACACTCATGGCAGGCAGCAGGATTAGACCCCACCCACACCTGCCATGAAATATCCCCCGTGACGCACCTTGCTTAATGAGCGGATTTTGTCCGTTTTTGAAAGTTTTTTGTATACTGTCGGAGCAATTTTTGTCTGACCAAAAAGTAAAGATGCCTATGACACTCCCCTAATCATAAGCTTTCTTTTACTTTAACATATGTGTAGATACGCACTATAACTTCTGAGTTTACCACGGACATACACACAGACAGACAGACAGACTCATTTATATATATAGACTAGCTGGAGTGCCCGGCAGTGCCGAGGGTTTTTTGAGGGCATGTTGTTATGAAAAAAGTAGAAATAATTTTTATAAATATAAATGAGTTTGTCTGTCTGTCTGTGTGGGAAGGAGAGAGAGGGAAAGAGAGAGAGAGAGCGAAAGAGAGAGGGGGAAGGAGAGAGAGAGAGAGTGGAAGGAGAGAGAGAGAGAGAGTGGAAGGAGAGAGAGAGAGAGAGACTGGGGGGAGAAGAGAGAGACGGGGGGAGAGAGAGACTAGGGGTGAGAGAGGGACTGGGGGAAGAGAGAGAGAGAGAGAGAGAGGCTGGGGGCATAAATGTGCCGTTAAAATTGGAGACAAACAAACAAAATACTTCCCACAGGGGCGGGGGGTGACGCAGGGTTCGCAAACCTCACCGATACTCTTTAATATTTACATAAATGAATTGGCAAAACTACTTGAACAATCTACAGCACCCGGCCTCACCCTATGTGAATTCAAGGTTAAATTCCTCCTCTATGCAGGTGACCTGGTTCTGTCACCAACTAAGGAGGGTCTACAGCAGAACCTGGATCTGCTGGAGTCGTTCTGCCAGACCTGGGCCTTGAAAATAAATCCCCAAAAAAACAAAGTCCTTGTGTTCCAGCAAAGATCCAGACATCAGGGACCCAAAATAAATTTCACACTAGGAACAACCAAAATTGAACAAACCACTAACTATACATACTTGGGCTTAAAAATCAGTTCTACGGGAAATTTTCATCTGGCTGTGAATGAACTGAAAGAGAAAGCAAGAAGGGCTTTCTATGCCATTAAAAATCAATCCAAATAGAAATCCCAATTAGCATTTGGCTCAATATTTTTAACTCAGTAATTGAACCTATTGCACTCTATGGCAGTGAGGTGTGGGGACCGCTAACACAACAAGAATTTGCAAAATGGGACAAACACCCAATTGAGATCCTACATGCA
The DNA here is from genome assembly GCF_052327205.1 of Somniosus microcephalus. Taxonomy (NCBI): domain Eukaryota; kingdom Metazoa; phylum Chordata; class Chondrichthyes; order Squaliformes; family Somniosidae; genus Somniosus; species Somniosus microcephalus. Next base: position 167,623,957 of record NC_140991.1, on the reverse strand, counting down.
GAATTCTGTAAAAGTATCCTCCGGACTCAAAGGAAAACCGTAAACAATGCATGCAGGGCAGAACTAGGCCAATATCCATTAATAATCACTATCCAAAAAAGAGCCACCAAATTTTGGAAACACCTAAAAATGAGCAACCCCCACTGCTATCATTACGAAGCCCTGAAATGCCAAGAGAGGACCATAAAGAAGAATACCCTCAGTCAACTAGTCCTGGTACTCAGTGAAGTAACTACTAACACTACTAACAATAACCAGCCCCAGGACAGTGACAGCGTAACACAAATAATTCGACCCAACACAATCGTCACTAAGCAAAAGGAAAAATATCTGTCATATTGGGCAGAAACAACAAAAACCCAAAACAAACTCAATTGCTACTTGGCCCTAAACAGACAATACAACATGGCTGATTACCTGACCATGGTAAAGGATAGCAAACTGAGAAAAACCTTGACAATGTACAGACTTAGTGAACATAGCCTGGCGATCGAAAAAAGTAGACACAGGCAGACCCGGCTACCAAGAGAGGACAGGATATGCTCTCACTGCAGTCAGGGAGTGGTGGAGACAGAGATGCACTTCCTCACAGCTTGTAGAAAATATCAGGGCATAAGGGAGAATTTCTACCCAAAATTCACAAAAATATGCCCGGAATTCAGAAATTTGAATGACGACCAAAAACTCCCATACCTACTAGGGGAAGAGAGAAATTGTGTAACCTTAGCGGCACACTATGTTACAGCTTGCCATAAACAGAGGGACAACCACTAAATATAAGGAAAGAGCATATACAAATTATATGAATGTATATTTATACACTCAGGGATATATCTGTTTATACACTGTATGGATAGATCTGTATTTATGTGTTCAACCATGAATGTTTTTTGATGCTTTGGCAACATAAGATGTACCTTGTCATGCCAATAAAGCGATTTGAATTTAATTTAATTGAGAGAGACTGGGGGGAAGAGAGAGAGAGACTGGGGGGAAGGATATATGTAAATGAGTTTGTCTGTCTGTCTGTGTGGGAAGGGGAGAGAGAGAGAGAGAGAGAGTGAAAGAGAGAGGGGGAAGGAGAGAGAGAGAAAGGGGGAAGGAGAGAGAGAGAGAGAGAGGGAAGGAGGGAGAGAGACAGAGAGAGAGAGGGAAGGAGAGAGAGAGAGAGAGGGAAGGAAAGAGAGAGAGGGGGAATGAGAGAGAGAGAGAGGGGGAAGGAGAGAGAGAGAGAGGGGGGAAGGAGAGAGAGAGGGGGGAAGGAGAGCGAGAGAGTGGGAAGGAGAGAGAGAGAGAGAGGGAAGGAGAGAGAGACAGAGAGAGAGAGGGAAGGAGAGAGAGAGGGAAGGAGAGAAAGACAGAGAGAGAGAGGGAAGGAGAGAGCAAGAGAGAGGGAAGGAGAGAGAGAGAAAGGGAAGGAGAGAGAGAGAGAGGGAAGGAGAGAGAGAGAGAGAGAGAAGGAGAGAGAGACAGAGAGAGAGAGGGAAGGAGAGAGAGAGCGAAGGAGAGAGAGACAGAGAGAGAGGGAAGGGGAGAGAGAGAGAGAGAGGGAAGGAGAGAGAGGCAGAGAGGCTTTGGTGACCTGGCGCCCCCATGCGCTGCCGCTCACCTGCTTGCTTCCCTCTCCCCCGGGCTCTCGGGCCGCGCAGTTGATACCGCGGGGAAGGGGTAGGCAGTTTATCTTGCGCTCACCTGCTCACTTCCCTCTCGCCCAGGATCTCGGGTGTTTGATGGGACAGTAGAGGGAGCTTTACTCGGTATCTAACCCGTGCTGTCGCTGCCCTGGGAGTGTTTGATGGGGCAATGCAGAGGGAGCTTTACTCTGTATCTAACCCAGGTCCCGCCCACACACGCCATGAAATGTCCCCCGTGACGCACCGCACTTCCCCCGTAGGATTGGTCAACCATCATGTCACTCAACGCTAATGAGTGGTAGGATTGGTCAACCGCTAATGAGTGGATTTAGTCCATTTTTTGAACTTTTTTAAAAGTAAATACGCCTATGACACTCCCCTGATTGGTCAACCGCTAATGAGGTTGGCAATTCACCTCACTGTTTCTCTCAACAACAACAAAACCCCCCCTACCACTCTTACCAGTCATCTGAGATGCCAATGTTTGTGTCAAAGGCTACCAGATTTGGAAATTGAACAAATGTGGATGAAACTTCAAATGAAAGGGGGGAAAAAAACCACCTTGGGCTTGTTTCAGACACTACTTCAGATTTTTGAAGGAGAAAGCCATTAAAAAAAAAGTGCATTATTATTGCTGGAGAAGAAAAGTGACAGTTAATTCCAAAAATAAAAATGCAAAGCGGAGAGAGCTTCAATGAGCTGCCACAGAAAAGATGGCGGCGGTTTGCCAATGGCCGGCCATTTGGGCGGGGAAGGCGGGAAAAAGCAAGAGCGCGAGTGGGCGGCGCGCGAGAAACAGTGAGCGAGAAACAGGGAGCGCGCCAGAGTTTGAAATCAAACAAAACCGTTGGAGAAAGCACGTGATCGCTTTCGCCCACCCGCTCCCTCCCTCCCCGGGCTGGGATACTGAGAGCGGACCGAGTAGGGTGAACCCCATGGGCAGGGGTGGGGCGGGGTGTCACGTGGTTCTCGGAGCCGGGTTTGCCAGACTCCCTCCGGCAGTTGCTGGGCTGGGACACTGAGAGCGGACCGAGTAGGGTGAACCCCATGGGCGGGGTGGGGTGTCACGTGGTTCTCGGCGCTAGGACACTGAGAGCGGACCAAGTATGGTGATACCAGGGCGGGGGTGTCGAGTGGTTATCGGTGCTGGGACACTGAGCCGAGCCCCGGGACCGGGCCGAGGAGGGGAAAGGCCGAGTCCCCGGCCCACGGCCGCAAACGGAGCCGAGCCCTGGGACCGGGCCGAGGGGGGGAAAGGCCGAGTCCCCGACCCGCGGCCGCAAATGGAGCCGAGCCCCGGGACCGGGCCGAGGGGGGGAAAGGCCGAGTCCCCGGCCCGCGGCCGCAAATGGAGCCGAGCCCCGGGACCGGGCCGAGGGGGGGAAAGCCCAAGCCCCCGGCCACAAATGGAGCCGAGCCCCGGGACCGGGCCGATGGGGGGAAAGCCCGAGTCCCTGGCCCGCGGCCGCAAACGGAGCCGAGGACCGGGCTGAGGGGGGGAAAGCCCGAGTCCCCGGCTGGGGCTCCAGCTCCACAAGGTGGGGAGACCTTCCCTAGAAGGCAACTGATTTCCTTCATACTTGAAATGGATCACTTCATTTCTAACTGTTCCTAAATACTATTTAAAACTGAATTAATTTGTTCTTTTCCTTAGTTCCCTGTATTATAGTTCAGGTTTTTAAGCACCCCATAGCTAAGAAGACAACTGCACTACATGATCTGGCATTAAGCCATATAGAACAGGAAGGTGGCAGCTGTTAAAATGTGAATAAAACTAAAAGCTGAGGTAAAGATGGCCGAATTAAAGGCAGTTTGAAAGATTAGGCCCCACCCACACACGCCATGAAAGGCCCCCTGTGACGCAGCACACTCCCCCCGTAGGATTGGTCAACCTTCACGTCACTCAATGCTAATGAGCGGTAGGATTGGTCAACCGCTAATGAGCAGAATTTTGCCGTTTTTTGAACGTTTTTTGTATACTGTCTGAACAATTTTTGTCTGACCAAAAAGTAGATATGCCTATGACGCTCCCCTAATCATAAGCTTTCTTTTGATATAACATATGTGTGGGTACGCTCTATAACTTTTGAGTGATGCCCGGACATACACACAGACAGACAGACAGACAGACAGACAGGCAGACAGATCGATCCTTTTATATATAGATAGATTTATAAACCCAAGTAATCCATATGCTTTTTTAACCATCTTATCAACTTGCACTGCCACCTTTAAGGATTTGTGTAGATGGACACCATGGGCACCACTCTGCTCATCTACACTTTTCAAAGTTGTGCCATTTACAGTATACTGTCTTTCCATATTAATCCTCCCAAAGTGCATCACTTCACAGTTCTCCTCATTGCACTCCATCTGCCATACTTTTGCCCATTTAACCATCCTGTCTATACCATCCTGAAGCCAACAACTATCCTCATCACTATCTACTACGTTGCCAAGTTTTGTATCACCTGCAAACTTTATAATGTTGCTCCCTACTCCAAAGTCTAGGTCATTTCTAAAAATTGAAGAGAGTAATGGACCCAAAACTGACCCTTGGGGAACACCACTGTAAACCACCTCCCAGTCTGAAAAACGTCCATTCACCACTACCCTCTGCTTCCTGTCACTGAGCCAATTCCATAGCCATACCACCACATTCCCCTAATTCCATGTGCTTCCATCTTCTTAACCAGCCTCCTGTGTGGCAATTTGCCGAATGCCTTTTGAAAGTTCATATCATAACTTCCTCATTTCTTTTCAGGGTCAAGCAGTGTGGGGTGATAAGTATCTCAGGGCTGACTTCCATAAGGTATCTTTTTGTCATTCATATAAATATTAATTACTCATTCTTGTGGATCTCTTCAGGCCTGTAATTTTGGGGATATCCTTCCAGATTCAAAGGGTTCACAACTGAGCATACTGTGAATGCTGGAAATCTGAATTTCCAGTTCTGATGAAAGGTCATCGACCTGAGATGTGAACTCTGTTTCTCTCTCCATAGATGCTGCCTGACCTGCTGAGTATTTCCAGCATTTTGTGAGCTCATACATTTCTTACCTCCTACATGGTAGGAACCAAAAATATAACCCTGTGGAATTCCATTCATGACCTCACTAATTGCTAAAACTTTTTCCATGTTTCATCGCCTATTGCTTTCTATAGTTTTCAATCCAATTTGATAAGTTATCATTAACATTACGAGGCTTAATCCTATTTATAAGCCTTGTATGTGATCACATACCTCCTGAAAATCAAAGTAGAATACACCTACAATTCTCAATCAATTTAGTTACCATCTCCAAGAATTCGAGTAGATTTGTGAGATGTGACCTGTTGCTTTTCTTGTTCTCTTGTCAATTCTCTCCCTCCCCCTGTAGGTATTGACTCTATACTAAGATGCAGTTTCTCAAGTAGCAGTCATCATGTGGTATGTTGCCATTATTCAAGCATGAATCTGAACAGTCAATGGCAGCAGCCACACCTGGATTTTGCTTTCACCGGACAGTCACTCACACATGCATTTCCAGCAAGGATAGCTAGATAGTGAGCAGATTTTTCCCTCCCCCAAACCCAGGGGCACTGAGGCCAATTGTAATATTCCTATCACTGACTTGCTAAAATCAGCTTACTCAGCACAGAATTAACTGTGGAATGGTGACTACTCCTTATATTGAAGAGTAACCCCAATTTAGCTTCTTTCCACTAAGTGCAACACCTCCAATTGGTACTTTCACCATAGAGAGTTTGGCTGGGATCAGGGCTTCACCATGTGCAGAATTGTGGAGCAAGTGTTCCTACCCTCTACAGATTGTGCTACATCTTCAGCTGTGATCAGGGAAAAAGTTTTTCTAATGAGAATTTTGTAAAAGATTTCCTAATCATACAGTACCTATTTATTTGAACTACATTTTTCAGTATACTAAAATAAAACAAATGTTTCAGTGTGAATTCTGTAAATAACGGTGAATAAGAGAACAAAATTTTAGCACACATATTTCATTAAATCCTTTCACAGATAAAAACATATTTTAAGTTTGAATTGAATGCATTCAGCTTAATTTTGAAACCATTTATATACGTTCTCAACATAATGTACCTCTCAAAGAATAGCACTACTAGTAACTCATTGGGCTAGTGATGAACAGGTTAAAATAACCATGACTAAAGATGTAATGGAACAGACAAGTTAGTCATTTGATCACACGTATTATAACGTACAACTTTCCTTCAGTGTAACATGCACAATGTACAGATTAGATACAACAGACAGCATTTTGCAGGATATGACTCATCTCCCATATCAGTTACTGCATTTCCCTTACAGAGCCCACATTAGTGACACAGTGCTGAAGTGAGCTTTTACAACAGATTCCAGGAAATGATAACATTTTGAGGAGTACTAAAATGCCAAATTTGTAAAAAGCAAGATATCTGAAGAGAGTTTTAACTGCACGTGATGAATTAGATTGATAAAGTGAAACAATGGTGCATTTTTTTAACTATCTACTTGTCAGTTTCAGCTTGATTTATTATTTTCAAAATCACCCAATCAGTTGTTTACTTAAAAGCAAACTCATCATCTACTGGAGATAATTCAAATTAGATGAATTTGACAAAATTTATATAATCACAAAATATTTACAAGAAACTCCTTTTTTTAATATTCTGGAGATTACAGTGGGCCTGAATTTGCAGTTGGCAGTGTAGGAAAGGAAAGCCACACCTACTCCGTGCGATCCTCCCTGCGAGAACTTCCTTTCAAACGCTGCAGAATTCCGCGCAGTGTACTCCCTCACGGAGCCGAGGAGTGCACCTTTGTGCGTATGCAAACCTGGGATCACACGGGGCGGTGGTTCTTTTACTTTCTGACTCTTAGTCAATTGCCAATCTAATACTCCCGAAGTGAAATTCTGGGTAAACTCAATGGGAATACCGGGGACTTTTCTTTGTCTCTTTATACAGATTATATAGATTTCAGTTTCTATTTAATTCAACGTGAATCCGAAAAAAATTCTATAATTCTCTCATAACAACAAATGTTTATTACAAACCTCCTTTTAAAACAAAGTATTGCAAAACTTTCATTGTGCCAATTTTTGCTATTGCAAATTTCTCATTATAACAATTCGTGCAGACCACTCATCATAATAAACTCTATTATTACAAACTATTTGTTATGTAAAAATTCATTAGCCAGAATTTTCTGTACCTGGGCAGGTCGGGAGTGGGCAGTCGGCGTGGTGGGTCATGACCCCGTTGCTGCTTCCATCCCACGACTTTCCAATAATGGGTCCTATTAAGCCCACCCTGCGTGTTCACCGCCCAATTAAATGGCGTGGGTCTGGTGACATCATCGATGATGCGTTTTCAGTGGGGATATTTAAAGGAGCCATGGCCACATTGCAGTTGAAGTCTAGGAGTGTGCAGGCAGCACACTGGAGGCTTTCATTGCTCCAAACAGTTCGAGAGATGGCTACACAAAGGCAGAGGGCTGCACCCAGGTTCTCCGATGACTCCCTCCATACCCTTGTGGAGGAAGTCAGAGTATGCAGGGAGATCTTCTAACCTTCCAGTGGGTGGAAGAGCCCTCCCCAGGAGACAAAAAGAGCCTGGCTCCAAATTGCAGAGGAGGTCAACAGCAGGGATGTGTTCAGGAGGACATGGGTGCAGTGTTGCAAATGTTTCAATGATCTCATTAGATCTGGTGAGTATAAGGCCACACTCAACTTCATCCTGCTGTGCCTCTCATCACATCCCCAGCCCTCTGCCTTCCCAACCCTACTCCTGCACATCCTTACTCACACCAACATATCTTGCATGTCCACCTATCCCTTCCACTCTATCTACATTATCACATCCCCACCTTACTTAGCCACCTCTCACACTCAGCCTCATCCTAATGCAATCATACGAACAACACAAAGAGCCCATTTGGCATTGCCACCCCAATGCATTATAGTCTCCCTCTAAAGATGTAACCCATCCATTCCTTACACTCATTCCATCCCTGTCACTCAACCTTCTCTTCCTTCCCTCCTTGCAGGAGAAGAGAGCGCACAATAAGCGGGAGAGGGAGAGAACTGGAGGTGGGTCTCCATCATTTGCGACCCTCACAACAGCAGAAATAGCTGCGTTGGAAGTCTTGGGAGCAGCCGAGCAGCTGGAGGTGGAGACGGAGAGAGGGAGACATCTCAGTAACCTGGTGACAAATTAAATATCATACAGCTACATGGCATACATCAGTCACTCATATGGGGACTGATGTCATCAGCCACTGAATGGTCATCATATGCGTAATGGTATGTGCACCCATTCTTCATATGGCATATCTAACTCATCTCTTTACTCTCCTACAGGTCCATCAAGAGCCCCTCCCCACTGTCCAGGAAGAAGAGCAAGACGACTCCTCAGAGGAGCCTCCAGCCTCTGAGGGCGCAGTGACACCAAACATGAACACACCCAGCACCAGTGCAGAGACGCACACCTACTGGAGATAGAGTAGTGATGTCACCAGGTCCATTACAAGTCACAGTGAGCAAGAGCAGATGGTGGTGACAGGAACAGCAGCGGAGACGCCTTGCCAGAGGGCGCAGGATGCTCCCAGCTCTGCTGAACTGTAAGATTTGATCAAGGGTCACAGATTACCTAAAAGGGTCAAGGAGTCACAAGCGGTTTATTGAGGAGCGACGGTTCGAATACAGCACATAATCAGGATAGACACAGTAGACACATGACCTCGTAACAGGGCCCGAATCAGATGGACGGATGGATGAGGCAGGCTGACTTGATCTTTGCAGCCTACGGTAATGATCTCTTCTTCTTCAGTCATCTTTCAAGCTGGCTGAGGTGTTAAGCCGAAGCTAGCATGGATCCACCTCGGGGAGCTCTCCTCCATCTGTCCTTTTTTCCCTTCTCAACTGCCCGTTTATATACCTTATTTTAGGTGCCGGTGGATACCTCACATCAATCATTCGTTTAATTACATTTACCCATTCCATTGTTCAATTACGGGGAATAGATAATCAAGGAGTGCCCCTCCTAACCTAGGCTCCAGTCCCATGAGATCATTCCTCCACTTATCTCTTGTAAGGACATCTTGTTACCTTCTCTCAGACAGTTTGTTTTAGATATGCGGATCATGAGGCTCCTTCCCCAACCTCTTATCAGGCCCAGTCATACCTACACAAAGGCCTGTTTCTACATTATGTCCTTGACCTCATAATGAGCCATTGTAAAAACCCTTATCTAACATGATTAACATTGTTCTGTGTCAGCTCAGGCAGACTGCTGAAGAATTTCCCTTAACTAGAGAAACCTATTTCTTATGATTCCATAGGATCACTATTTCTTACAATTTCCCACCTTGAGAAGCAAATCATAGAATCATAGAATGGTTACAGTACAGAAGAAGGCCATTCGGCCCGTCGAGCCCAGCTAGTCCCATTCCCCTGCCCGTTCCCCGTAGCCCTGCAAATTTCTTTCTTTCAGATACTTATCCAACTCCCTGTTGAAAGCCGTGATTGAGTCTGCCTCCACCATCCTTTCAGGCAGTGCATTCCAGATCTTAACCACTTGCTGCATAAAAAGTTTTTTCTTACGTCGCCTTTGGTTCTTTTGCCAATCACCTTAAATCTGTGTCCCCTGGTTCTCAACCCTTCTGCCACTGGGAACAGTTTCCCTCTATCTACTCTGTTCAGTCCCCTCATGATTTTGAACACCTCTCTCAAATCTCCTCTCAATCTCCAAGGAGAACAACCCCAGCTTCTCCAGTCTATCAACGTAACTGAAGTCCCTCATTCCTGGAATCATTCTCCTTATTGACTTCTCACAATCAGCTCCTGACTAATCTGGCTATTTCTAAGTTATTGGTCCGCTTCCCTAACTTCTTAATCAGAAACTGTAGATAACATACCAAAATTATTAGAATCATCAACACAAACCGCTGAGCTGTCACCAAGAATAAAGCAAGCATTCTCAACCAGGGAGTTTGGCTAACATTGTACACTGACTCATACTAGTCTCGTTCTCCTAGCTTTTGAATTTCCTGCTCTATTTCTTCATTTTGTTGAGCCATCTTAACCAGATGTTTTTCCGAGGTGCTGGTTTTATCCAAAATTGATCTAAGGCTTAAGGACAGCGAGGGAATTGCGTGGCCAAGTTGGGCTAAAGTCTTAAGGGCTTTGTTTTGCATAGAGATGTTGATTCTTAGTTCTGTGATGTTGTGGGTTGAAATGAGGAGCAGAACATGACTTCCTATCATAGTCGTTTGGGTGGGCTTAAAACAGAAAGTAGGATCTCGAATGAGATATTCCTTGTTCCCATGTTTCAGTATCCTGGCATTGGTCGCAACGCAGTATTTTCCCTTTTCATCCAGGATCTGGATCAAGTACACAGCGGGGCTGGCTCTGTCCACAATGGGATAGGATATCACCCACTTGGATTAGATAGTTTAGGACCATGACCTGATCTCCCACCTGGTACTCAAATGGCCGAACCTTTTTAGTCAAAATATTTTTTGATTTGTTGTTGGCTTTTCCCGGCATGCTGGTTCACAAACTTATGCGTCTTCTGAATGTGTTCCATCATTGAGTCTAGCCATTTCTGATTGGCTGTCCCTTGTAAGAGTGGGGTGAGAGTTGGAACGACGAGATAGGTAAGCGTCCTCATTAACCATCCCATCATAGCCTGGTAAGGTCAAATACCTGTGGCGCTATGTGGGGTTGCTCTCATGGCCCTCAGGCACATGGGTAATATTGTGTGGGGCGGTCTGCACAAAATTTTTTGAGCATTGTTTTAAGTGTTCGGTTGCCCTTTTCCACCACCCCCGGTGATTGTGGGTGATGCGCAACATGCAACTTATGGTTGATTTTCATGAGTCGTTGGAGTTCTGAGAAGATTTTCCCGGTACAGTGTGACGCCCGGTCGCTATCGACCTGGATTGCCATTCCCCACCTGCAGCCCACCTCACACAACAACAGTTTCACTGCTGTGAGGGCGGTGTTCATCTTACAGGGGAAGGCCGCAATCCTTTTGTGAGTTTGTCTATCAGGACCAGGCAATATTTGTAGCCCGAGGGCACTGTGGCGAGAGGGCCTATAAAATATATCTGAATGTGTGTCCAGGGCCCGTCTGGTGGGGGCGGTTTTTGCAGTGGTGCCCGATTGGAATGATTGCCCAGGTTATGCTGGAGACATAGAAGACACCTCTGAGTTCTGGTCTCAAACTCCTCTTTACAGCCCAGGTACCAGGCCATGGTGGATAGTTTCTCCAGGGTGGCCTTCGCTGAATAATGACCCCCTACAGGGTGAGTATGCAATAATTCAAATAACTCGTTTCCCATAGCCGGGGGGCGGGACACAGGGGTGTCACCATACATGAGGATGGGTGTCAGCGTGCCAGGTGCATCCTGATAGAGGGAGGTGAGTTGGGCCCAAGGGGTTGGAGCCGGCAAAGGCCGACCCTGCTGATGTCATGCAATGACAATTGAACAAGCGTCATATGTGGCCTGCAAGGAGACTAGGCTTACAGATGATACAGGTAGCGGGCCAGGTTCCTAGGGTTTTTCCCACATGGAGGCATCTATAGAGGCCTGCTTTGCGGCCTTGTCCGCCATTGAATTACCCTTGGAGAGCAGTTCTGTGAAGCGGGAGTGTGCTCTAACTTGGCCTACATAGACGGGCTCCGTTCATTTTCACAACACTGCATCTAGGATTCGAAATAAGCTGGCGTGAAACAAGGGTTTACCGTTGGTAGTACAAAAATTATTCTGCGCATACAATGGTAAGGACAGCAGAGTGTTGGACCAAATGTTAACATTTTGAGAACTGGTAACTTGGATGGCAGTGACGAGTGTAGCCACCTTGACATATTGTGCAGAGTGAGCGATGCACCTGTACTGTATAATCTCGTTCGGCATGACAATGGCGAACCCAGTATACGGTTTGCCGACTTTATGAAATGATGATCCTTCGATGAAGACATCTGGTGCCCCTTTAACCAGTTCTGCCCAAACCGAAGGGGTGTGGAAGTCCAACGGGGGAACGGGACATTCGTTCAGCATTCTGTCATACAGGAGATGCTGAGGCAGCAAAGTAGTCTGTTTGGAAGTGACTTCCAGGTCGCGTTGGGTCAGTTCCAATGTCCAATGGCTCAGTGTGTCCCCTGGTCAGAGCTTCAGGTTTAGGGGAGTATGTGAACTGTGCAGTATCACTCTGTTCAACCCCATGATGTAGGTGGAGTGTTTGATGGCCCAGAACATGGCTAACAAGAGTCTTTCGCAGGCAGAATAAGTCAGTTCAGCCTCCCTTAGGATTGTGGAGGCATACGCAATGGGTAGTAGTCTGCCCTGGATTTCTTGGCATAGGATGGCAGCCAGGCTTTTCTCTGTGGCCCCCGCTTCCATGTGGAAGGGCGTGTCGAGATTAGGTGAAATAAGACACAAGGCTTGGATGATGTTATGTATTGTGTGTTCTCCTCCCACCTGTGGTGGCGCTGTCACAGCAGATAAATGGTTGGGTGTTCTCTTGGTTAAGTTTAGCTCTCTTTGTTCGGAACTCTCCAGAACGTCCCTTTCCTTTCGAATAAAGCACTTCATGTTTGAATCTCTGGGTTCTGAGTTCTAATTGTGACTAGGTAGAAAGGTACCGACACAACAAGTGGCAACGAGAATCGGATGAATCTGCTTTGTGGGAACTTTCTTGTTTTCGACTACAAAACACTCAGAACAGAGATTGCAGCATCACATTAATGTTACGGGCGCAGTGAGTAAACAGAAATTTAAATTTGAAATGTGAGATGGCTACTATATTAGGAAACATCGGTGATTTTGATGAAAATGTGGAGCAATGGAGCACTTATACGGAACGTTTTGACTACTTTGTCATGGCGAATGCGATGGCAAACGAAAAGGTCGTGCCTACCTTTTTGAGTGTAATGGGGCCGAAGACATTCAATTTACTTCACAGCCTTGTGCAGCCAGATAAGCCAGGAACTAAAACATATAAGCAACTAGTGGAAATTCTTGGAGCACATTTTTCACCAAAAACCTCTGGTTATTGCTGAGAGATTTAGATTTCACAAACGGAATCAAGAGGAGGGGGAATCAGTGATGATGTTTATTGCTGCTTTAAAAAGGTTGTCAGAACACTGCGAGTTCAAGGAAGTGCTGAATGACACCATTAGAGACAGACTTGTGTGTGGTCTGCAAAGTGCAGCCACACAGAAGCGCCTTCTTACTGAGGACAACCTTACTCTTGAAAAGGCCATTGAAGATAGTGTCTCCATGGAGATGGCGGAAAAGGAGGCTCACCAGTTGAGTGCAACAGGGAGAGTTCACAAGGCGTCATCTGAGCCTAAAGGTGCGCGGAACGGCACATGTTACCATTGTGGGAAAATGGGCCATCATGCTAATGACTGCCGGTGTACGGAGCTGGAATGCTGAAATTGTGGCAAAAATGGTCACATTGAACGCGCCTGTAGAGGTAAAAAAAGAACAGACAGAGCTGGGAAGCATGAAAGCAAAATGTCTGTATTTGGACAAGAGAGGAAAAAGAGTGTTCATTCAGTGCAGTATGATGGAACAAGCAAAACAGAGGGGAGCGACACCTCTGAGGAGGAAGAGGTGCACATACTGACGGTTGCAGGTGGTTCAAATGGCTACTGGGTGTCACCACTGGTGGAGGGACAATCAGTGCGGATGGAGGTGGACACAGGCGCGGCTGTGTCCCTTGTTTCAGACACTGTCTACAACAAAATGCTAAAGCATCTTACCCTTCAGCCAACAAACATTGTGCTAAAGATGTATACCGGCGAACCTGTGGCCATGAGAGGCGCCATTGAGGTGACAGTTCAATTGAATGGACAGACTGCGAAACTGCCACTATATGTGGTAAAGGGAAATTACCCATCGCTACTGGGACGTGCGTGGCTAGAGGAAATCACGCTGGACTGGCCTGCAGCCCGCATGATGTCAAAAGGGGAGTCAGGTCTGACTGCAGTGTTAAACAAACATGCAGAACTCTTCAATGGGGAACTTGGGAGCATAAAAAAGATCAGCGTGAGACTGGACATTAAACCTGACAGCAAGCCGAAGTTTCACAAAGCCCAACCTGTACCCTATGCAATTAGGCCAAAAGTTGGAGGCCTTAGTCGAGAATGGAGTCCTGGAGCCTGTGAGCATGAGCAAATGGGCCACACCCAGTGTTCCTATCCTGAAAAAGGATGGATCTGTTTGAATCTGCGGGGATTTTAAAGTGACTATTAACCCGGTGCTGTCTGTGGAACAGTACCCTCTTCCCCTCATTGATGATCTTTTTACGGGCCTGGCCGGAGGGCAAAGGTTCAGCAAAATAGACTTATGCCAAGCTTCTCTACAAATGCATGTCGATGACAAATCAAAGGAGCTGCTGACAATTGTGACACACAAGGGGCTATGCAGGTACTGCTGCCTTCCGTTTGGAATTACGTCGGCCCCTGCTCTATTCCAAAGGGCAATGGATCAGATTTTGAGTGGACTGCCAGGAGTCCAGTGCTACCTGGATGACATCCTTGTCACTGGGACAAATGAGGAGGATCATCTTCTGAACTTGGATGCGACACTACAACAACTGAAAGAGTATGGACTCAGAGTTCGTAAAGACAAATGTGAATTCTTTCAGTCTTCAGTTGAGTACCTGGGGCATGTGATTGATGCTACTGGCCTGCATAAGGCACCGTCAAAGGTCAAGGTGATCATGGAGGCCCCAGCACCCCAGAATGTGAGCCAATTACGTTCATTTCTGGGGCTACTTAACTACTATGGGAAGTTTATTCCAGGCTTAGCAGCATTGCAGAAGCCGTTACATCAGTTGCTATGTCAAGGCAAAACATGGAAATGGACTGAACTGTGCAACGAAGCTTTTGCCCAAGCAAAGAAAGCATTGCTGAAGTCGGAGGTCCTGACACACTTCGACCCAAAGCTACCCGTGCAGCTAGCATGTGATGCGTCACCATATGGTGTGGGAGCAGTCATATCCCACATCATGCCTTCTGGTGAAGAGAAACCTATCGCCTTCGCATCACGCACCTTCGCACAGAAAGAATCGCACAGAAATCCCACAGTGCAGATAGAGGCCATTTCGGCCCATCGAGCCTGCACCAACACATATCCCACCCTATCCCTGTAACCCCACGTATTTAATCCCCCTAACACTAAGGGTCAATTTATCATAGCCAATCAACCTAACCCGCACATCTTTGGACTTGTGGGAGGAAACCGGAGCACCCGGAGGAAACCCACGCAAACACGGGGAGAATGTGCAAACTCCACACAGACAGTCACCCGAGGCCGGATTCGAACCCGGGTCCCTGGCGCTGTGAGGCAACAGTGCTAACCACCTTGAACAAGGCCGAGACTAACTACGCACAGATTGAGCGCGAGGCCTTGGGAATCGTTTTTGGAATTCGAAAATTTCATCAGTACCTGTTTGGGAGAAGGTTCACACTTCAGATGGACCACCGTCCATTGACTTAAATCTTCGGGCCCCACACCGGAATTCCGTCTCTTGCTGCAAGCAGGATGCAAAGGTGGGCTTTACTGTTGTCAGGACACACATACGACATCAAATATCGCAAATCAGACTTGCACGGCAACGCAGACGGTCTCTCAAGGCTGCCCTTGCCTGTTACTCCCCCAGAGCCTCGTCAGATAGACAAGTGGAGGGAGCACTTGTCACGGCAGTTCAGGTGCGAAGGTACACCCGCAACGATCCAGTCCTGTCTGAGGTAATGGACGATATCATTCGAGGGAGAGCTATAGGAGATTCTCCTAGTTTGAAACCTTACATTTCAAAAAGAAATGAGCTCTCCGTTCAGGCAGGTTGTCTTCTTTGGGGACGCCGTGTCATCATTCTGCCACCTCTGAGGGAACCTATACTGCAACAACTTCATACAGGCCACAGTGGGATGGTTCGGATGAAGGAAATGGCAAGAAGCTACTTCTGGTGGCCAGGTCTCGATGGAAATATTGAGGAGAAAGCCAAAACATGTTCCCCATGTCAAAGGGTCCAGAATGCTCCACAGCTGGCAACCCTACACCCCTGGGATTGGCCTGCAGAAGTGTGGCAGCTGTAATGTATATACCTTTAAGTGGGGAACTATCTTTTACAGCTCATGTATACTGCAGTACCGGCAGTGACCACACCTGTACATAGCCCTGAGTAGTAATCTGTACAGATCAGTTCCACTGTGAGCCACGTTGAGTAAACACCTGTTGTACTGTTCTCCGCAGTCTGTGTCTTATTATACACGGACACAACATTGACGACGAGGCAAGTTCGAACTTACCTGCAACTCTGCATCACCTCCTGGGGATTCGTTCCTGGAAATCAGTGGATTGGAGGTCAAGGCCAGAGACTTGGGCGTCGACCATGGGCAACCGCCCAGTCATCCAGCAGAGACTCGAGAATTGCGGGGGAGGCTGTCGAGAGCCAGGCTTGGCTTTCCAGTCGAGGTGGTCCAGCTAAACGGGCTGGCAACGGGTAGTGCGCAGACCCTTCCCGGACAGCGGTGGGCTAGAGCCCGACCGAGCGGCACAGCAAAAGGCCGAGCAGCGTTGACGGGAGAGAGAGAGAGGGCAGAGCGCATAGGGTGCAGCCGGTGTTCAGGGGCCGAGCAGCGTCGGAGAGAGGGAGAGAGAGATGCGCAGAAACCCGCGAGGCGCCGCCATTGCCATGAGGACCGCCGAGAGTGGCATTGGCAGCAGAGGGGGAGGAAGGAAAGTACGGGAGATGCCATTTTAAGCCATTGGGAGACGCCATTTTAAACCACACCCAAAATGCCGAAGAGTGGCAGTATCACCGCATTTGACAATGAAGTCGAAGATTGGACTACATATGTCGAATGAATAGAGGTGTACTGCAAGGCAAATGAGGTGTCAGATGACAAGAAAGCTTCGGTTGTGGCGTACCGATCAAAGAACGGACACAATCCGCTTTCCGGTCTGTAGACTATAAATCAGGCGTCATGCCTTTAAGAAGGATCACACCTTTAAGAAACTGGATCTGCAACATAGTTAAGCCCAGAGCGGGGAAGGAGCAGTCGAAGCTGTGCACTGGTGAAAGAGAGTTGTACTTTGTGTAGTCTCGGACTCATTTTTGTGTTCAGCATGCAGCCTCAACAATTAAACCTTTTCTGTTGAACCTCTCCGAGTTCAGTATTTTTTGCTAGGAGTACGTAGACTCCTACATTGGTGACGCCGACGCTCAGGACGACTCCTAAGCGTAACCATGGCTAACACAAACGCAGTTTCTGTGAAGCTGTCGGAGTTCTGGGAGAACCTGGCCACCGCCTGGTTCCTTCAAGCTGAATCGCAATTCCGACTCCGCGGCATCACCACCGACGCAATGATGTACAACTACCTCCTCGCCTCCCTGGGCAGCTCCACAATCACGAAAGTCTGAACAACACTACAAAACCCTCCGGAGGAAGGCAAGTACACACATCTCAAGGCCGCGCTCATTAAAAAATTCACAGCCTCCCAATTCGTGTGCAACTGCCACTTCCTCGACCTCCCGGGCCTCGGTGACTCCACGCCGTCAGACTTGCTCTCACACATGCTTGCTCTGACCGATGAGAAACCGCCCGGCTCCCTCTTCCGCACGATCTTTATCCGCCAACTACCTCCCAGCATTCACCCGGCGATCGTGGCGTCCAGCCTCACGGACCTCGAGGCCCTGGCCGACGAAGCCGATAAGCTCCTGTCCGCCAGCTCCAACCACACCGTCACCCCCGACCTGGCCTCCGCAGCGTCGGCGCGCGCTCCACCCTCTATCGCGCGGCCACACAGCTCGGTCACGAGGCCCCCCAGGCCCCCACATCCCCCAAGCCCTCCGACCCAGGGCTACTACTACTTCCATACCCGGTTCGGTGCACGGGCACGCCACTGCAGCCATCCCTGCACGTTTCCAACCACCCCCACACCGGCCTACACGATGGCCGTGGGGCAAGCAGGCGTGCTGCTGTACGTTATGGACAGCGCCTCCGGATGCCATTTCCTATGCGACACGGGCGCGCAGCGCAGCATCATCCCCGCGTCCGCCCTCGAGATCCAGCGAGGCGGCCGCAGCCCTGCGCTGGCTGCCGCCAACGGCACCGACATCCGGACGTACGGCACCCGCACCGTCACCATCGACCTCGCAGGCCGCCGCTACCACTGGGAGTTTATCACCGCCAAGGTGCTCTCCCCGCTCCTCGGTGCGGATTTCCTGTGCGCCCAGGGCCTGTTGGTCGGCATGCCTCGGCGCTGCCTCGTGGACATGAACACCATGTCACCTGTCCCGGGCGCCATGGCCCCCCCCAACCCGCCAAAATGGCGTGGCAGTGCCGCGCCCGCTCAACGGACGACTACTCAGCACTCCTGGCTGAGTTCCCAGCCCTCACCAACCCGACATTCTCCGTGAAGGTTGCTAAGCACGGGGTAGAACACTTCATCCCCACCACAGGCCCACCGGTGTATGCCCACGCCCGCAGGCTGGACCCGGCCAAGCTGGAGATCGCGCGGGCCGAGTTCGCCACAATGGAACAGCACGGCATCATCCGCCTATCCAACAGCCCCTGGGCCTCCCCACTCCACATCGTCACCAAACCCGATGGGGGATGGCACCCCTGCGGGGACTACCGGCGCCTAAACAACGCCACCACGCTGGATCGGTACCCCATACCGCACATTCAAGACTTCTCGGCTAGACTGGCTGGCCGCTCAGTCTTCTCCAAAGTCGACCTGGTGCGCGGTTACCATCAGGTGCCAGTCCACCCCACGGACGTTCCCAAGACGGCCATAATCACCCCTTTTGGGCTATTCGAGTTCCTCCGAATGCCCTTCGGCCTCAAAAACGCGACCCAGGCCTTCCAGCGGCTCATGGACTCAGTCCTCCGGGACCTGAAGTTCCTCTTTGTCTACCTGGATGACATCCTGGTAGATAGTTCCTCCAAGCAGGAACACATCGAGCACCTCCGCACCCTGTTCCAGTGGCTCAGTGAGCACGGGCTCATCTTCAGCCCAGCCAAGTGCCAATTCAGCCTCAGCAGGATCGAATTCCTCGGCCACCACATCACGCAGGATGGAGCTATTCCCCTGCCCGCCAAGGTGCAAGCCGTCCAGCAGTTCCCCCGGCCTACCACCATCAAAGGTCTCCAGGAGTTCTTGGGGATGATCAACTTTTACAACCGCTTCATTCCCGGAGCGGCCTCGCTCATGCGGCCCCTATACGAAGCCCTCTGGGGTAAGAAAGACAGAATGGCGATCGAGTGGTCGGCAGACATGTTGACCGCTTTCGACTCGACCAAAAAGGCGCTCGCCGACGCTACCATGCTCGCTCACCCACAGCCCAACGCCAGGGTGGCCCTCACCACAGATGCCTCCGACCACGCAGTCGGCGCCATGTACGAACAGTGGGTCGACGGGGCCTGGCAACCGCTGGCCTTTTTCAGCCGCCAACTGCGCCCCCTGGAGGCCAAATACAGCGCCTTTGACCGCGAGCTCCTCGCACTGTACCTGGCAGTCCGCCATTTTAGATTTCTTCTGGAGGGCCGCCCCTTCACCGCGTTTGTCGACCACAAACCCCTGACATTCGCGATGGCGAAATCTGCGGACCCGTGGTCAGCCAGGCAACAACGCCAGCTCGCCGCGGTGTCCGAATTCACCACGGACATCCGGCACGTCTCCGGTCGAGACAACATGGTGGCCGACTGCCTATCCCACCCCGCCGTCCACGGTGCCCACCTGGCAGTGGACTATGCTCAACTGACAGCGGAGCAACGCACCGACCCCGATCTGCTCTCCGCGCCCACAACCCTCCCAGGGCTGCGACTGACCGACGTCGCCTGCGGCCCATCTGCCGTCACAGTCAAATGCGACACCTCCTTGGCGCAACCCCACCCCGTAGTCCCGGCGTCCTGGCGAAAACGGGTGTTCGACATCGTCCACGGCCTCTCACACCCCGGCACCCACGCGTCCATTAGACTAGTGGCCAACCGATTTGTCTGGCGCGGCCTGCGCAAATATGTGCGCATCTGGGCCAGATCCTGCATAGCTTGCCAGCGTGCCAAAATCCACCAACACATCAAAGCCCCACTCGAGGAGTTCACCGTGCCAGAAAGAAGGTTCGACCACGTCCACATCGACCTCGTTGGCCCCCTGCCGCCATCACAAGGTCACACGCACCTGCTGACAATCGTGGACCGTACCACCCGCTGGCCCGAGGCCATTCCACTGACGTCCACCACCACCGCCGACATCGCGAGGGCGTTCATCGGTACCTCGGTCGCTCGGTTCGGCGTCCCCTCCGACATAACATTGGATAGAGGCCCGCAGTTCACCTCTGATCTGTGGGCCGCCATCGCCCGAAACCTCGGGGTGGCCGTTCACCACACCACGGCTTACCGCCCCCAAGCCAACGGACTGTGTGAGCGATTCCACAGGTCCATGAAGGCGTCCCTCCGCGCCAGCCTCGAGGACGAGGCTTGGATCGACCGCCTCCCGTGGGTGCTACTCGGCCTATGCTCCGCGGTCAAGGAAGACCTGCAAGCCTCGGCGGCGGAACTCATGTACGGCCAGCCGCTATGCGTACCCGGAGAGTTCTGCCCACCGCCACGACCCCCTGGTCGGCTGACCAGCAACGCCGCGCTTTCGCCAACCGAGCACAACAGTTCGCTCCGGTACCCACCGGCCGGCACGGCGAACCAGCAACCCGTGTACCACCTAGCCTGCACATGCCAAATTTGTTTTTGTCCGTCATGACGCCCACTGAGGACCTCTACGGCCCCCATACGACGGAACCTACAAGGTACTCCAGACGGGGAACAAGTTCTTCCTCCTCGAAGTGGGCAGCAGAACTGACAAGGTGTCGGTCGACCAGCTCAAGCTGGCGCACCTAGAGCCCGATGAACCCGTTCAAGTGGTCCAACCCCCACCGCGGGGCAGACCGCCTAAGAGCCCGATGCGTCCGACCGCCCCACTCCCGACACCAACCGCCAAGAGCCGTTGCGGCCGTGCCATCAAGGCGCAACGCCGGTTCGTACACTCCCTACTAGCGGATTCTGGGGGGAGCTGTGTGGCGTACCGATCACAGAACGGACACAATCCGCTTTCCGGTCCGTAGACTATAAATCAGGCGTCATGCCTTTAAGAAGGATCACACCTTTAAGAAACTGGATCTGCAACATAGTTAAGCCCAGAGCGGGGGAGGAGCAGTCGAAGCTGTGCACTGATGAAAGAGAGTTGTACTTTGTGTAGTCTCTGACTCCTTTTTGTGTTCAGCATGCAGCCTCAACAATTAAACCTTTTCTGTTGAACCTCTCCGAGTTCAGTATTTTTTGCTAGGAGTACGTAGACTCCTACACGGTATTGTTAAATTTAATGGGTGCAAAGACGTATGGTTTATTACAAAATCTAGTAACCCCAACGAAGCCAATGGAAAAGAGTTTTGAAGACATAGTAATGATACTAAAGGAACATTTAAACCCCACACCGCTGCTGATAGCAGAAAGATTCAAGTTTCACAAACAGAACCAGCATAAGGATGAAAGCAATGCTGATTATTTAACAGAACTGCGCAAACTATCGAAACACTGCCAGTTTGGAGCGGGACTGGCAGATACCTTAAGGGACAAGTTTGTGTGTGGGCTTCAAAGTGAAGGAACCCAGAAACGGCTTTTATCTGAAAAGGACCTTACGCTGGAAAAGGCTTTCAGCATTGCGGTATCATATGAAGCAGCAGCAAGGGGCGCTGCAGAGATACAACAGAGACCGCAAGAATATGGCACAAACGAAATGTCATATGGAACAGAGAAGTGCTATCGCTGCGGCAGAACAACACATGACCAGAATGATTGCTGGTTCAAAGACAAAGTGTGCAGACAGTGTGGAACAGTAGGACACATGGCACGAGTCTGCAGGTCAGGAAAGAAAACCAGCAATAAGAAACCTACCAAAGAAAAGTACAAGAAGGTACATAAGATGATGGAGAATAGTTCAGACGAACAAAAGAGTGATAACAACTCCGAAAGCAGGGAACTGAGTTGTCTGAAACTACATAATGTGATCACAACGGAGGATCACCGAACCATTTGGGTCACTCAAGATAACATGAGTCCAGGTAAAGATGCAATTGGACACAGGATCAGCCCTAACAGTCATAAACCGACGGGACTACGAGTGGCTATTCTCAAACATACCCTTGAGAGACACAAAAATTATTTTGAAGACGTACACGGGGCAAAAAGTCTACCCCAAAGGAACAATAAGGGTGACCGTTATATATAACGGTAAGGAAACACCAAAACTAGACCTGTATGTATTGCAAGATGGAGGACCACCATTACTGGGACGTGAATGGATCCGGAAAATACAACTGGATTGGCATTCCATACAGGCACTGACTGTGGCTGACAAAAAGGATGACGACGTCACACCTGGGCGACTGTCAAAGATCCTAACTGACGCGAAAGAAGTGTTCCAGCAAGGACTCGGAACACTAAAAGGCATGACAGCGACGATTAAAATTGAAGAAAATGCAAGCCCAAAATTTTTTAAGGCCAGACCGGTACCTTATGCGATCCGCCCAGCCGTCGAAGCAGAGCTGGAGAGTCTGGAACGTTCAGGTGTACTGTCCAAGGTAGACTGGAGCGAGTGGGCTACATCCATCGTCCCTGTGATGAAAAAGTCATTGAGCAGCACGCCTGGGGAACCAAGGAAGGTTCGCATCTCTGGGGACTTTAAGGTAACAGTGAACCCGGTCCTTCACACCGTACAATATCCACTTCCGCGGATTGAAGATATTTTCGCCTCGCTATCTGGAGGGAAACGCTTCACTAAGATTGATCTGGCCCAGGCGTATCTGCAAATGGAGGTAGAAGAAGCATCAAAAAAATACCTCACAATCAACACCCATAAAGGTCTCTACCAATACAACCGGCTGGTATTCAGGGTAGCATCAGCTCCGGCTATTTGGCAGAGGGCAATGGAACAAGTCCTGCAAGGGATCCCAGGGACCCAGTGTTATTTGGACGACATCCTGGTCACGGGCGAAAATGACAGTGATCACCTTGCCAACCTGGAGCAGGTGCTCACTAGATTGCAGGAATATGGGCTCCGAGCTAACCGCCCCAAATGCGAGTTTTTTAGAAAACAGATCTCGTATTGTGGCCACGTTATCGATAAAGAGGGGTTACATAAGTCCCCAGAGAAGATTGAGGCAGTAGTCAAGGCTCCAGTACCGGAAAATGTGTCACAACTGAGGTCGTTCCTCGGGCTGGTAAACTACTACCATAAGTTCTTGTCAAATTTGTCTACAATACTACACCCACTGAACACCCTACTGCAAACTGGGGTGCCATGGAAGTGGAGTGACGAATGTAGACGAGCTTTCCAGAAGAGCAAAACACTAATCACATCGAAAGAGGTATTGGCCCATTACAACCCAGCATTACCAATTCGGTTGGCATGTGATGCGTCACCCTACGGCATTGGAGCGGCGCTGTCACACAAATTCTCGGACGGCTCAGAGAGGCCAATAGCCTTTGCGTCACGATCACTAACCTCAGCCGAGCGTAACTATGCCCAGATTGACAGGGAGGCCCTCAGCCTAGTGTGAGGAGTGAAAAAGTTCAATCACTATCTGCACGGGCAGAAATTCACCTTGCTGACTGATCACCAGCCTCTTGTCTCCATTTTTAATCCGAAGAAGGGTGTTCCGGTGATGACAGCGCAACGACTACAAAGGTGGTCACTTTTTCTAGGGGCGCACCACTATGAGATTGAATATAAGGGCACGAAACAGCATGGAAATGCTGATGGGCTATCACGCCTGCCACTGCCTACTGCGGAGGAAGCACCAGCAGTGGATCCTGTCGAAATATTCCATTCCACTATAGTTGAATACTTACCGGTAACTAACGCTTGTATCGAAAAGGAAACCCGAAATGACCCGACACTGTCTCGGGTATATGATTTGACGGTGAAGGGATGGCCAGCACATGGCGACTCACTGTTGCCAGCATTCTCGACAAGGAGAGAACAGCTGTCAGTGTGCCAGGGGACCTTGATGTGTGGATCCCGAGTGGTAATTCCACCCAAGTTAAGGGATAGATTGCTCAATGAGCTTCATGAGGGTCATCTGGGAGGGGTAAAAATGAAAAGCCTAGCCAGGGCTTATGTGTGGTGGCCGGGAATCGATAAACAAATCGAGGACCTGACCAAGAGCTGCTCAGGATGCCAGAAAGTCCAAAATGCACCACCACAGGCCCCTCTACACCCATGGGAGTGGCCCTCATCTCCATGGCAATGGGTGCATATTGATTTTGCTGGTCCATTCATGGACTCAATGTTTTTAATAGCCGTGGATGCGCACTCGAAATGGCCTGAGGTCATCAAAATGTCCTCCACCACCACGGAGAAAACTATTGCAGTCCTACGGACCATTTTTGCCAGGAATGGCTTGCCAGAACAGATTTGCTCCGACAACGGACCACAGTTTGTGTCCGAAGAGTTCTGGAGGTTCTTGAAAAAGAATGGGGTAAGGCATTACACATCCACCCCGTATCATCCAGCCATAAATGGCTGAGAGGTTCGTACAAACCTTTAAGAAGGCAATAAAGGCTATGTACAATGACAACATTCCGCTGCAGCACAAGGTGGACAATTTCCTGTTCGCCTACCGGAATGCGACACATGCAGTCACCAAACAGGCCCCAGCCATGATGTTCTTTAACCGAAGGTTAAGATCTCGCCTGGATTTGCTCAGACCAAACGTATGAAGAGATGTTGAGAGTAAGCAATTCCAGCACATCCATGAGAAGCCAACAAGGAGCTTCAATGTAGGGCAACCAGTCTTGTCCCACGACTACCGAACAGAAAAATGGCAGCCAGGAACGATATGCACACGGCAGGGCCCACTAATGTACACAGTGGACGTTGGGGAGAGCATCGTGAGACGCCATGCTGACCAGATCCTAGAGTCACAGGAACAAGTCAACCCCATGCCTCGCCCATACGTACCTGGTGATGAACCCGACGTACAGGTCGCATCTACCCCAGAAACAGTAGCATCGGATGCTGATGAACCAACCGACGACAAGGGGCCAGAATCGCCTCCACACCCAGAGCAAGACACTCGGGAAAGGCACTATCCAGAAAGGATCAGGAAGCCTCCCCAAAGACTGAATATATAAATAGACTATTTTCAGCTAATGTTGCATGTTAAAAGTGTTAATTGTAATTAGTTTGATATTTAATTGTTAAATGAGTGTTATGGTACTGTTAATCTAAAAGGGGAGGAATTGTAATGTATATACCTTTAAGTGGGGAACTATCTTTTACAGCTCATGTATACTGCAGTACCGGCAGTGACCACACCTGTATATAGCCCTGAGTAGTAATCTGTACAGATCAGTTCCACTGTGAGCCACGTTGAGTAAACACCTGTTGTACCGTTCTCCGCAGTCTGTGTCTTATTATACACGGACACAACAGCAGCGAGTACATGTGGACTTCGCCGGTCCTTTTGAAGAGAAGATGTTTATGATGGTTGTGGACGCTCGTAGCAAGTGGCCGGAGGTTGCTGTGATGAGGTCTACCACGGCAGAGAAAACAATTGAGAAACTTGGTGAGATGTTCAGCCGTTATGGCTCACCAGATCAACTCGTAAGTGACAACGGTCCACAATTTGTATCACAGGAGTTTGCAACCTTCCTGCATGTGAATGGTTTCCAACACATCAGGTCTGCGCCCTATCATCCCTCTACTAATGGCCAGGCAGAAAGGTTCGTGCAAACTTTGAAGCACGCCCTGAAGGCATTGCAAGGTCAGGGCTCAATCCACCAACGTCTGAACAGCTTCCTGTGTCCTACAGGAACGAGCCACATGCCACAACCAAAACTTACCCCGCTTCGCTCATGATGAAGAGGCAGTTGCGGACAAGTTTTGACTTGCTCAAACCTCCAAGGGCAGAACAGGTTGTCCATTGTCAACAACAAGCTCAAGTTGAAAAGAGAGAGAAAAGAGCCAAGGAGAGACGGTTTCACCCTGGAGAGCACGTCCTAACTCAGAACTACAACACTGGACCGAAATGGGTTCCTGCTACGGTGATCGCGCAGACGGGCCCTGTGTCTTATACGGTTGAGACTGCTGAGGACGTCGTCTGGAGAAGACACACAGATCAACTGTTGCTAGGAGCAGAGACAGCCACAGACGCTCCAATGGCTGGTTGGCCTGAACTGTTTCCGGATGATACCACAAACCAGCATCCTTTGCCACAGTGCTCTTCTCCAACACAGGAATTCATAGAGACTGTTCCACCTGTGCAAACTTCTGACTTTCGACTGACACAGGCACCTTCTCTATCTAGACCTGTGTCAATGCCTACTGATGTGGAAGCCAGCGATGACCGCCGGTATCCTGTCAGAGAGCGGCTGCCTCCAAGACGCTTGGATCTGTAGGCTTAGTGACTTACCCACAAGACTGGGGCAGAATAAACCCCAGGGTAAAGTCAGGGTTTGAGGCAGTCTACCTCTACCCTTGGTTAGTTGAGTGCATTGAAAATTACTTACCTGTTGAAGAATAATGTGGACCTTTCATTTAAGAGGGGAGGAATATGTTATGTATTGTGTGTTCTCCTCCTACCTGTGGTGGCGCTGTCACAGCAGATAAATGGCTGGGTGTTCTCTTGGTTAAGTTTAGCTCTCTTTGTTCGGAACTCTCCAGAACTTCCCTTTCCTTTCGAATAAAGCACTTCATGTTTGAATCTCTGGGTTCTGAGTCCTAATTGTGTCTAGGTAGAAAGGTGCCGACACAACAGATGACAGCTTTCTTCAATTGTGTTACTGCTTCCATGCACCCCTCAGTCCAACCGGGTTGGACCTTGTCGCCATCATCTTTAAGTAGTTCATAAAGTGGTGCCGCAGTCTCCGTAAATCGAGGAATGAAGGTCCGCTGATACCCCACCAGCCCGAGGAAAGAACGAAGGGCAGTCTGTGAGGTGGGCGGGTTAGACGCTGGATGGTCTCAATCTTATGCTGATCTGGGCTGATGCCGGATGATCCGATCTGGACACCTAAAAAGGTGACACAATCTTGCACCAGTTGGGCCTTATGCGGATGGACCTTCAGTCCAGCTCCCAAAAGTAGCTGCAATAGATCTTGTAAAAGGGTTAAATGTTGGACGCTGTCTGAGGTGGCAAGGAGGAGATCATCGGCATATTGGAGCAAGCAGGAGGGTGTGAAAAGCTCTACAGGATCCCGGCCAGATGTTTGTGGAAAATAGTAGGGACATTATGGAACCCTTGCGGCAGACATGTCCAGGTATAACTCTGGTCCTCAAAGGTGAATGCAAATTTGAATTGATTCTCTTGTTTTACTGGGATACTCCAAAAACCATTAGAGATATCCAAGGTGGAGAAGAAGTACTGCCTCTGGGAATCTGGGAGAGTAGAGTGGGTATCTTTTGGACCACGCGGGGGTGACTGAATTGAGTTTGCAGTCAATAGTCAGTCGCCAGCAGTCATTCGGTTTTCTAACCGGCCAAATTGAGGAGTTAGTAGTGAACGTGCCTCTGCGAACAACACCCTGCTTTACCAATGGCTCGATGGTGGCTCGAATATACGGTATACTCTCGGCTGGGTAGGAGAACTGCTTCACCGGAGCTTGTACCGGTCCGTTAATTTCTTCCGGTTCAGTCATGTATCCGCAATCATGTTTATGGGTTGCGAATACACTTGGTACCGACTCTAGGATCGCATCTACCTCTGGGTCATCAGAGGTGACTAGTCCATACTCCTCTGATTTGTTAATGGCGAATACCGAGTGCGCGCTAGACACTGGAGTAAGGAGTCCGTTTTTAAGGTTCCGCAGATACAATTGTTGGCATAATCAATTACTGCCTGATAACTTTGGAACACATCACTACCCAGTAGTCCCTGCTTATTATGCATGGCCATATAAATGGGGGACAGGACTGTGACTCGAACCCCGTCTATGTCTAGCTGTAGGGGAAGGGATCCTTATATAGTTGTCTGGGTTGAATTGTCAAAGCCTGATAAAACTTGGGGAACGCCCTTTGTAGGTTCGAGTGGGGGTCATGAATGATGGTGGCGGAGGAGCCGGAGTCGACTAACATTAATTGTTGATGGCCTCCAGTATCAACAGTGTGGACTACCTGTCTCCCAACACCATCGTATCGGAGAGGGGAAATCATCTCTCCCTGAGAGACCTGCTGGAGTCACTGGGGATTTTGAGCCAGCTGCCTGGGTTGCTGATACACTGTGGAAACTGGCCAAGCACCCTGACTAATCTGCATGGCCTCTATTGCTGCCTCCATCCTCTCCAGCTGCTGCTCGACGGTCGGGAGCCGTCTGTCTCGGAGGATAGTGGGGATCACCGTTGCTGTCAGCTTCAATAATGCGCCTATTGCAGCAGTTACAGGCATAGTGGCCCAGGCGGTGGCAATTAAAGCAACGCACCGGGGCACCCTTCTTTGGTGCAGGGGTTTTAGATGGCCCTGATCTCTGGCTGGGTAGCGAGCCCTCGACAGCCGCTACCTTAGCTTTAGTGGGTGCTCGGGGAACATTGGCACGGGTCTGCTCCCAAGCAGTTCCGCAATGGGTGCGCAATTGTTCCCAGGGTGTGTTTTTGGTGACGTAAACGCCCAGCGCGTTACGGACTAATGATTGGAGGCCATTCAAAAAGAGGGTTTTGAAGCCCGGGAAATCAAAGCGGTTCCCTCTAACATCCCTAGTGCGCCGGAAGATGTCATGGAGCTTATCTGCGAAGGCATTCGGGCTTTCAGTAGGGCCTTGTTTGGTATTGGACAGGACTTGGTGGAGGTCGATGCCCTCCTTCCCCAGTACTCTGCACAGGTCAGCCTCAATATCCCCTACCCTGCCCTCGACCAGGATTACCTGATCCATCTCTTGTCTTAACTCCGAGGAACCTGCAGCCAGGAGGACCTGTTTAAGGTCATTCCCTTCTAGTTCTGGATGAGTGACCTTAAAAATTCTCCACCGTTGCATGAGGTTGAGGGAGCTGGTGTTCATGTCTACCGTCCCCAGGTCATCTTTTAGCGCCTGGGCCTCAACGGGGGTAAGGGACCCATGTGTGGTTGTGGTGGTGGTTTCTCCCTCGTCATCAGTGGTCATTGCTGGTTGGCCTTTGGCCTCCTCTCGGTCAGTCCTGTGCCTAGGCTGGCGCGTAGCCTTGGCTCAGGTGACCACACACACTGTTTTTTAAAATTTGTCTTGCCGTCCTTGTACGGAGGAGGCGGAGGAGAGGGAGCGAGGTTCTCAACCATATTATCCCAATAAGGGCCGGGGTCTCCTGCTCTGGTTTTGGAGACAGCAACCACCAGTGCCCGCTGTTGGCCGATTAGTGCCTGAAACCGTCGGATTTTAGCTAAACATGGGACCTGGTCTGCTTCGGGGGAGGCGACGGTTTGGCGTCGGTCTAACTCCCTCAAAGCCCCCCTTGCATCTTCTAACTCCTCACCTAGCCTGGTATTTTCTGTCTGTAACTTGATATTTTGTTCCAGTATTAATCCAGCTTTTTCTGTGTATAATGCGCTGCGTCATGCACTTCCTGTTCCCACTGTAACTGATTGTGCAGGAGGGCAATGCTTTCCTGCCAACCTTTGCTTTCTCTTTGTAGCTTGTCTATCTGTTCCTTCAATTCTTTGTTTTTTTTATTTAACTGTGAGGGACACAAGTGTGCCCCATAGGCCAACTTACCTCGGCCTTTTTTTAGCATAAGTTTACGTTTCTGGACGTCCTCAGAGAGCCTGCCGAGAATGCAATCGTAATTCCCATTGCACTCCTCTAAAATCCTTAGGATGTCCGTCACTCCAGGTGTGCCTGTTTTCTCTGTCAGGCTATCTATCAACTGTTCCTTGTGAAATGCCAATGCCATTGTACCTCTGGTTTCACTTATTCAGAACGCCCTCTCTCTCTCAAGGTTTCCTACCCAGTCTTAGCGATGATCACACGCGGTTGGCCGAGTTCGGCGGTTCTCACAAACCAAGGCCTTTATGACTCCTACTTCTGTGATCCCACTTCTGACACCACTGTAAGATTTGATCAAGGGCCACAGATTACCAAATGGGGCAAGGACTCACAAGTGGTTTATTGAGAAGCAACGGTTCAAATACAACACATAATCTGGATAGACACAGTGGACATACAACAGGTGAGAATGGCTTGCTGAGCCTGGATCGGATGGACGGACGGATGAGGCAGGCTGACTTGATCTTTGCAGCCTGCGGTAACGATCTCTTCTTCTTCGATCATCTCGCAAGCTGGCTGAGGCGTTAAGCTGAAGCTAGCATGGATCCACCTCGGGGAGCTCTCCTCCGTCTGTCCCTTTTTCCCTTCTCGACTGCCCATTTATATACCTTAGTTTAGGGGTCGGTGGATACCTCATGTCAATCATTCATTTAATTACATTTACCTATTCCATTGTTCAATTACTGGGGAATAGATACCCAAGGCGGATCCCTCCAAACATAAGCTCCAGTCCCATGAGATCATTCCTCTGCTTATCTCTTGTATGGACATCTTGTTACCTTCTCCCAGACAGTTCGTTTTAGATACGCGGATCATGAGTCTCCTTCTCCAAGCACTTATCAGGCCCAGTCATGCCTACACAAAGGCCTGTTTCTACATTATGTCCTTGACCTTATTGCGAGCCATTGTGAAAACCCTTATCTAACATGATTAACATTTTTCTGTGTCAGCTCAGGCAGACTGCTGAAGAATTTCCCCTAATTAGAGAAGCCTATTTCTTATGATTCTATAGGATCACTATTTCTTACACAGCTGCATATAAACTCTGAGCCTAGGGGGCCATCCAGTAAGAGGATGATCCTGGAGGTGCAGCAAGAAGTGGAGGAGGCTCTGACAGGTTTTGTGAGGTCGATGGCTGCAAATGTTTAGAGAATGGAGGAGTCCATCTCCACATGAGTGCCACCATGTCACAGGCGATGACGACTGTAGGCTCTTCCATGGAAAGGATGGCCACCTGCATGGAGCAGCTAATGCACCACTCACAGAAGCACATGCTATCTATGGAGAATACATGGCTATCTATGGAGCATTAGTGGTAGAGGCTCATAGACCAACTGTCTAGGAGGGATGTCAGTGTAGATGTGGGTCCTCAAGGTCCCACTGATGTGCAGCAAGGTGCTCTCCAGCTCCTTGCTAGCAGTGAAGTGCAGGTGGCCCATGAGAGGGATGATGGTGAAAGGGGAGTGGGAAGTGGGGGCTCCTCTCAAAGTGTTTATACTCCTCCCCCATTGCCCCTCCCCTCAGTCAGAGCCCCAGATGGCTCCTAGGATTGTGATGGCCGAGTCTGCCCCTGCACAGTCGCAGGGGGAGCAGACGTTGGTGGAGCCATCAGTGGCTCCAAATCCCAGAGGACGTCCACCAAGTGTCTAAGCAGCCGCAGCAGGGAAGTGAGCAAGCTGCCTCTACCTCTGCTGAAGCCACAGGGGTAGCACCTTGTAGAAGCACATGGAATAAAAAGATGACACATAAGTAGATTCACAAGGCTAGTCACTTGAGTGTTTTAGTCAATGTTAATGGCAAGATTCCGTTAATGTGTTGTCAACCATTAAAATTTTTATTTTCACCACTTTGCTGTCTTGGACACATTTGTGTGCACCTTTGGAAGTGGCTTAGTGAGTTGGAGTGAATAGTGAGACATAACGGTACCCCCTGCAATGGTGGTCAGTGTGAAAGGAATGGCTTGGTTATTGTAGGGATCCTTTATGGTGTTGCTGTGGGGTGGTACCAACCGTGTGTAGCATGTGGCCGCCATTAAGGTGTACAGCATATCGTTAAGTAAATCTGGCCATGATGAGGCCATCCCTGATGGAATAGATGGCATGTCAAGTAGAGTTGACAGAAGCAATCTGTCAATGGTGAGAGAGGTTCTTCCAATGAGATGACACTGGATGGAGACTTTGCTGGAAACACTTGCAGCCTACAGAAATTTAAATCTGTGCTGGCAATGTAGTCAGCAACAGCTTCTGCCTGAGGAAAGTGATCAGCTGTGCGGTCGAAACTTTTATAGTACATTTGACTCAACTCCTGCCTCAGACGTGGTTCCCGAGCTGCGTGAATCCCACGGCCATGCAGGGAAATTTGAAATGTGTCTTAAGTGTCTGACAACAAGCTTATAATGATTTCAATTAGGTCACCTGCTTCTGCCGGTCGGGTCGCTGTCGCACCGGCAAACGCACCCGAGGGAAATGCACATGGGGGCAGGATGACAGCGGGTTCCCGACCCGCTCAGACTTTTTACAAATTGCCGACCCGACCCGCCTCCAATCACGCCTCCATGGATCCCAGAAAATTCCAGCCATTGTCACAAACTATGCTTTGTAAAAAAAATCTAACAATAAAAGGCTGCTATTATAATAAATTCTGTAACTGCAATCTTCTCATGGTAACAATCTGTTATTGTAAATCTGTCATTAGAACAAAAGTATGTATATTCAAAATTCACAAACATCTCTTGTTACAAACACATCCCGGCAATACAAGTCTCTCATTACTTTATACTCTGATTATTTACTTCTCTTTAAAATAATGGTTAGAAACCACTCATTTAATGCTTTATTCAGTGTGCTTACAAATACTTCATTATGATAACCTCTTGAAACAAATCTC
Organism: Somniosus microcephalus; assembly: GCF_052327205.1. Taxonomy (NCBI): domain Eukaryota; kingdom Metazoa; phylum Chordata; class Chondrichthyes; order Squaliformes; family Somniosidae; genus Somniosus; species Somniosus microcephalus. The sequence continues at coordinate 167,591,634 of NC_140991.1, read as the reverse complement.
CCATTATAGCATTGTCTTGTTACAGATCTTTTTGTTATTACAGTTTTCTCATCTGGTCCCCTTCCTGTGCCTGTTTGCACAAGACTTAAAAATTTTCGGCATAATTACGTCGCAGTAGGTTGGCAATTACCCCAACTTTTTGCCAGCACGTTGATTTGTATGAGGAGGTGAAAGAACCCAGTTATGCCTCTGTTTATTCAGAACTTGACAGATCGCAAGTTCAGGATTTAACGCATGAGCTTCCCGAACTTGCGGTCAGTTTAAAAGGTGGTATGATGGCATACTCTGACAGTACGCCATCAAACCAACCGTAAATTCAGGGTCAATGTGTTTTTATAACCAAGGAAAAGGGATACAGCATTTAGTATCAGCTCCTGGCAAAATGTTTTTTCACACCTTGGCTGAATTTAGTTCCAAAGCTGCACAGGCAAACTGAAGAGATTTTAGTTGATAAAAAATAAATAAAACCACAACAATCTTACTGTGCCATTGTATGGAGAGGCCAAGTGAAAGCCAGATATTTCCCCTTGTGGTGAGGGAATAAAAGCAAAATGGAGAGTCATCACAGACCAACCTCACACAATTCTAGTGACTGGCAAAGAACAGCATTAAAGGACATGGTGGAGCTGGTCACATACCTTTTTTTTACTGTTCTTCCTTCCCTCCATCAGTTACAGTTGATATCTGGCTTGGGAAGATCAAGAAAAACAAAAAGGAAGAGAAAATGATTTAAAACAAGGGGCTTTATACCCATGCAAAGGAGGGCCCATAGGTTAGACCTAAAGAAGGGATTCCACTTTCTACAGGGATTTTTGAGAACCATTTTCATTACCAAGACTTTAATGATATCCACAAGCACTTCCCTTATTGACTTTCAGGCTACCACTCCTAGCTTCCTTGTCTCATATATGGTATTTGTTTCATGCTTCATTGAATCTGTTGACCTCATTGTCTTTAACTCTTTAAATGTACATACAGAGCAAAATATATGCTTTGGGTTTATATTTAAATTGATGAGAGTTAAAAATTGATTGGTGATTAAATGGCTTATTACATAGAAACATAGACATAGAAACATAGAAGATAGGAGCAGGAGTAGGCCATTTGGCCCCTCGAGCCTGTTCCGCCATTTAATGAGATTATGGCTGATCATCCAAATTCAGTACCCTGTCCCTGCTTTCTCCCCATATCCCTTGATCTCTTTAGCCTTAAGAAATATATCTAACTCCTTCTTGAATATATTTAATGAATTGGCCTCAACTGCCTTGTGTGGTAGAGAATTCCACAGATTCACCATTCTCTGGGTGAAGAAATTCCTCCTCATCTCAGTCCTAAATGGCTTACCCCGTATCCTTAGACTGTGACGCCTGGTTCTGGACTCCCCAGCCATCGGGAACATAGTTCCTGCATCTAGTCTGTCTAGTCCTGTTAGAATTTTATAAGTTTCAATGAGATCCCCACTCATTCTTCTAAACGCTAGCGAATATAAGCCTAATCGACCCAATCTCTCCTCATACGTCATTCCTGCCATCCCAGGTATCAGTCTGGTGAATCTTCGCTGCACTCTCTCCATAGCAAGAACATCCTTCCTCAGATAAGGCGACCAAAACTGCACAAAATACTCAAGGTGTGGCCTCATCAAGGCCCTGTACAACTGCAGCAAGACATCCTTGTTCCTGTACTCGAATCCTCTCGCTATGAAGGCCATCCTACCATTTACCTTCTTAACCGCCTGCTGCACCTGCATGCTTACCTTTAGCGACTGGTGCACAAGGACACCCAGGTCTCGTTGCACTTCCCCTTTTCCCAATCTATTGCCGTTCAGATAATAATCTGTCTTCCTGTTTTTGTCACCAAAGTGGATAACCTCGCATTTATCCACATTATACTACATTTGCCATGCATCTGCCCAATCACCCAACCTGTCCAATTATACTGGAGTTTCTCTGCATCCTCCTCACATCAGACACGCCCACCCAGCTTTGTGTCGTCTGCAAACTTGGAGATATTACATCTAGTTCCCTCGTCTAGATCATTTATATATATTGTGAATATTGTTATTAGCCTTGTACGTTCTATTTTTATTTTCTAATGACCTTGCTAGATTCAAAAACTTTATTCTTAACAGAAAAATATTTTAAAAAACCTTTTGAAGAGATAAAATAAACCTTATCTGAAATTAAGCAGATAATTTGGATAAAATAGTAAATCATGGCCTAGAAATTGGAATTGGCTGGAAACCTGCTGGTGCCAGCGTGGGCCGAAGTTAATGGCTGCCCGAAATAATAATGCAAAATAATATTTCGGTGATTTACAATGATTCAGATTTCTTTTTATTAAAGTGTGTTCTTTGGATTTTTACTGGTGTTTTGGCAATTACATTTCACAACTCTTATTCTGTAGAAACTGCAAGTGAGCGACCCTATTATTAAAAATATTATATCTGTGTGCACTTCCTGTCTACACAACTTTCAGTTGTCACATTTTAATCACAAAATTCCCCATTTTAAATTCCTATGTCCACACTTATAATAGATTTTGTAAACTCATCACTCTAATGGTGCAATCTGGTCAAATTGCTCAAAATAATACAAAACATTTTCTTCATTGCCACTTTTTCAGTAATTGAAATTTCTAAAGTCCAAAACAAGAGATTAAACAAAATTTAAAAAATCAAAACATTACATATTTCACAATAACAGGGTGTAGCCATTGAATTGTCTTTTGTGTTTTAATGCTTTTATTGAGGGTTTATGTGAAGGACTCAGCCTTTCCTAAAAACCTATACTTGGACTTGATAGTTTTGCCAAGTGCTGTGACTTTGTGAGCTGAATTTGGATTGTGTAGTCTGAGCATGTGCAATGTTCACAGTTGGTGTCCTATTTGACCCCAAGCTAAGCTACTGACCCTATATATTCTCTATCACAAAGACTGCCTATTTTCACCTCTGTAACATTGCCCATCTGCGCCCCTGCCTCAACCCATCTGCTGTTGAAACCCTCATCGATGCTTTTGTTACCTCCAGATTTGACTATCCCAATGCTCTACTGGCCAGCCTCCCATCCACCACCAGAGGATTTTAAATTTGAGTAATTGGTGGACCAGGAGCCAATGTAGGTCAACGAGCACGTGGGTCATGGATGAGCAGAACTTGGTGCGGGTTAGGTTACGGCAGAAGAATTTTGGATAAGATTGTTGATGGAGGGTGGAAGAAACAGACTTATCTTAAGGAGTTAAAAAAAGCCCCCCAAAATTTCACAAAAATATTAATTAAAATTACAGAAATATAGAAACAATATCTAATATAAACAGAGCACTAAAAGGGCATTATAAGCACTGTACAAAAAAAATTCAAAACCTGTGTGGCTTTAATTGATCCATTGCCCATAAAAGGATTGAAAGAAAAAGTGCAAACCCAGAGCAAGTGCTGCAGAATTGTGCCAGGTGTTTATTTAAATGTTTTTTCATCAAACTTAATGAAGCTAACGCATGAAATGGGTGCAAGCATTCGAGCAGATACATGCTGAAGAAGGCAGAGTTTCAACTCAGCAGGAAATGGGCTCAGTTCCAATTCTCCAATCCCCGTGACCAAAGCACAATTGTTCTCCTGACATACAGCACTGCCGATGCGGCCCACAGATATCTTGCCATTTTTACTCACCTCTCTTTCTTCAGTTAAATTTGCCTATTGTGAAACTTGCCAGTACATTAATTACCGTTCTGAATATTTTACAAGCTATAACAACTCCTTACAAATGCCGTTTGATACCAGACAATATGCACTTTCTCCTGTAGCCTGTATATATATAACTTATTATATATCAGTTCCTCTTTACCCCCAATCAGACTCTGTTTCATCTTGACTTCTGTAGCTTACTCAGATAAACATGAACCAACAGGACTATGAATTACAATGCTAAAACAAAGGCTCTTTGTTGAGGCTGAGGTAATCAACACAGTTAGAATTTATGAAGGAAAGTAAGAGCTCATTGCTAACATCAGATAAGATTACTTGTTCTTCCAGAGTATCACATTTCTTAACCCAATTTGGAATATGAAATTAGACCTTCCAAACCAAAATGGTATGAAGTAATGTCCAAAATTAGTTGTTTCATAGAAGCATTTACATTTTAAAATTCTCAAAAATATAAATTATAAACATGAACTAGAGATTAGTTTTTGTTCCATTAATCCATATAATTTTACAGAACTGCGTTAACAACTAAAGGAAGCAATCGTTCAATGTTTTCAGTAAGAATTGGTGGTAAAATGGAAAATCATCCTTATCAAAAGTGCTTACTAAAAACAACACACAGTATTAAAAAAAGGAAGTGTTCGTAGAATATCAGAACAGGTCTTGATAATCTCAGCACTGAGGTCAGAGGTTATTCAAGCAGTCTTTACTTTAATTGCATTGTTCGTGCACATTGACTGGATATTTATGATTAGAGAAAATTGAATATTAAGTAAAGTTTTGTATTAAATTGTTTCAACAAAATTCACCTATTCTCCATCAACTTTGAGATTTTCAAAATGACCTGTAGTTTCTTCCGTTGAAATTAATGCAATATAAGGTAGATTTTGAATTACAATATTGCATTATTTTATGGTTATAACTTCGACTTCATTTCCTTTAAAAAAAGTTTTGGTAAATATTTGAAATCAAATTCATAGGCCTAGAAATTGGGCCATTATTACCACAAGTTACCGCCATGATCTGATTGAAAAATGATGGCCGCCACTCTAGCGCTCTTCTCTGGCATGGGACTCAGCGGCCTTCATTTTGGTGAGAGCCTTAGCGCTGCCGATAGCAGCTCTGGTCCTGAAAATGTAAATGAAGAGAGGGTGACGTCACACACCGACTTAGCATCACCTCAGTGAACTTCAACCTTAGCATTAAGTTCAGCACTGGATCCTAAGCTTGCCATTAAAACCCAGCGTTCAGCAGACTGACCGAGATGCTGTCAGCACCTCTTAAAGGGACACACACATCTTTCAGCTAAGATTGCATTTAAGCTTTTGGACTGGGTTTTTTTTATTTTATTGAAGTAGTGGCTTTGTGTATTACATGTTATAAGTTTTTTAAGTGTGCATGGAGTGTAGGGAGTACTGCTGGATGCTTGCAAGGCATCAGATGGTAAATGAAGCCCTCTGAGAAGACAGAAAATGCTGGAAATACTCAGCAGGTCAGGCAGCATTGATGGAGAGAGAAACAGAGATCACATCTCAGGTCGAGATGCTGCCTGACCTGCTGAGTATTTCCAGCATTTTATGCTTCTTTTTCAGATTTATAGCATCTGCTCACAGAGGAAAGAGGAAGACGCAGAAGAGGAAGTCGCAGAAGAGGAAGAAGCAGAAGAGGAAGATGTAGTGTCCGAGTATAAATAATACACGGACTGCAGGAGAACAATAATAACAGGTATTTACTGAACAGAGGGTACTCTTTTATTTGGACCCAAAAAAAAAAACCCAATTGGACTGTAAATGAACAAAAGTTCAACTAAAACTTAACAAATCAAATTAAAATTTGGTTTTCCGGGTTGATAATGCACTCCAGTCCCCGCGGCGCCCACCGGTCGCGGAAATACTCAAGCGCGCCAGTGGACACCGCGTGCTCCATCTCCAGGGCGACCCAGGCGCGAACATGGCCACGGAAGAGAGGCAGGCAATCCGGCTGGACGACCCCCTCGATCGCCCGCTGCCTGGACCAATTGATGGCTCTTTTAGCCAGGCCCAGGAGCAGGCCCACAAGGAGGTCCTCCAACCTGTCCACTCCCCTCCGCACCGGGTGACCGTAGATCAAGAGCGTGGGACTGAAGTGCAACCAAAAATCAAGGAGCAGCCCCTTCAAGTAGTGAAAGAGGGGCTGCAACCTCTCACACTCCATATAAACGTGAAACACGGACTCCTCCAGGCCGCAAAAAATGCAGGCGGCCTGGGAGTCCATGAACCTACTTAAAACATTATTGCACGGGACCGCTCCGTGCAACACCCTCCAGGCCAAGTCCCCGATGGAACAAGGGAGGACTCCCGCGTAGAGAGCCCTCCATTGGGGACCTCCGCCACCGCCAGTCGGCAAGACGCCACGCCAAGGCGTGTCCGGACGGTAGACGAAGATGGCAAAGTGGAGAGTGTGCAGGAGCAGCCCGTACAGGAAACCCCTCCGCGCGGAATGAAAAGGCACGGAGGGTATTTCCTCGAGACAGCTCAAGTTGTGAGGCGCTGGTTCCCGAGGGGAGTTTCGGGGCCGGGCGCCGATGAGGAATTCCGTCCGAACGGGTGTAAGCTCGGACGGGATCACCCCACGTGCTTGAGCCGCCTCGATACGCCTAGTGGAGTCGGGACCCAGTGCCGCTTTCACCGATTCGATGGCTTCGACCGCGAGCCGGACGTTGGCCCAGGACAGGCGCCGCGCCAGCTCCTCCGGCGCCATCCAGCCCGCTCCTCCGCCATCGAGCAGGTCCCCGACTCTGGTCACCTTGCCAAGCACAGCCCTGCCCTCCGCCAGCCGCCCGAACCCGTGTTCGTGGAGGTGCGGATTCCTGAGCAGCGGCTCCCGAAGGAGAGCCGCCGCTCCTGACGGGGGAGAGCTCCGCCTGGAAGCGACGTAGTTCCAAACCCATAGCAGTTCCTGGTAGAAGACAGGCAGCTCCCGCAGGCCGGCACGCCTGCCGCCCACTTTCGCAAACAGGAGCTTCATGTTGTAATTGAGGCCGTGCAGCTGGCGGAAGAAAAACGTTGCCAGCGCACACCATCTTGGAGGATTCTCGACGTACAGGTATCTCTGCAGCGTCTGAAGATGGAAAGTCACAGCCTGGGTGCGAAGGCACACCAGCGCCTGACCGCCCTCCCTAAGCAGGAGACACAGAACCGCAGCAGAGACCCAGTGCTTCCTTTTGTCCCAGAAGAAGTCGATGAGCTTCTTCTGCATCTTGGCGACAAACGCAGGGGGAGGGATCAAAGTGACCAACCGGTACCACAACATGGCGGCCACCAGCTGGTTTATGACCAGAGCTCGACCCCTGTAGGACAACACTCGGAGCAGTCCTGTCCAGCGTCCTAGGCGAGCGGTGACTTTGGCCTCCAGCTCTTGCCAGTTCGCCGGCCAGGCGTCCTCGGCAGGGCTAAGGTAGACTCCCAAATAGAGGAGGTGCGTGGTGCTCCAGGCGAAAGGCCTGAACTCCACCGGCAGGGAGTCCACCCACCACTGACCCACCAGGAGTCCGGAACATTTCTCCCAGTTGATCTTGGCGGAGGATGTGTCCGAGTAAATCTGCTGGCATTCCCGCATCCTCCGCAAGTCAGCGGGATCCGTGACCGTGAGGAGCACGTCATCGGCATAAGCCGAGAGGACCACCTCCACGCCCGGCCCTTGCAGAGCCAGTCCCATCAAGCTCTTCCGCAAGAGGCGCAGGAAGGCTCCACGCAAATGGCATGTAACTGACCGGACATGGGGCATCCCTGATGCACCCCCCTCCCGAAGCGAAGGGGCACCGTCAAGGACCCGTTAACTTTAATCAGACACTCCGCGGCGGCGTACAGAAGTTGGATCTGGGCGATGAAATGCGTCCCGAACCCGAATGCGCGCAGAGTCCCGAAGAGATACTCGTGATCCACCATGTCGAACGCCTTCTCCTGATCCAGGGAAAGGAAGGCGACTGACAGACCCGCCCTCTGGGAGTGGTGGACCAGGTCCCGGACCAGATGGATGTTATCGTGGATGGTCCGGCCCGGGACCATGTAGGACTGGTCGGGGTGGATCATGTGGGCCAGCACGGTGCCAAGGCGAGCAGACATGGCCCTGGCAAAGATTTTATAGTCCGTGCTGAGGAGGGAGACCGGGCGCCAGTTCTTAAGGAGGCGGAGATCGCCCTTCTTAGGCAGCAGGACAATGACCGCCCTGCGCCAAGAGAGGGGCATCTCCCCGGTCGCCAAACTTTCCCCCAGGACCCGCGCGTAGTCGCCCCCCAAGGCATCCCAGAACGCCCTGTGGAACTCCACGGTCAGCCCGTCCAGCCCCGGGGACTTTCCCCTAGAGAGCTGGCGGAGGGCGCCGGTCAGCTCCGCCAGACTTAGCGGAGCGTCCAATTACTCGGCGCCCTCCGGGCTGACCTTCGGCAGGTCCTCCCACAAAACTCTGCACGCATCCTCGCTGGACAGGTCCGGAGAGAACAGAGCCCCGTAATAGGCGCGGGTCTCTGCGCTGATGCCCTCCGGATCCGAGACCAGTGATCCGTCGTCGGCCAGCAGCCCCAAGAGCTGCTTACGGACCCCCCGTCTTTTTTCCAGTGAGTAGAAGAAGGGGGAGCTGCGGTCCAGGTCCCGCAGGAGCTGGATCCGCGACCTCACATACACGCCTCGGGACCCAACGAGCTGCAGGTCCTTCAGCGCACCCTTCTTCTCTTCGTACACCTTCCACAGGGCCGGGTCCTCAACAACCTGACCGAGACGGGACTCCAGGTCGAGCACCTCCTTCTCCAGCCGCCCGACCCGGGCCTCCCGCCTCTTGGTCGACCCCTTCGCGTACTCCTGACAGAAGAGACGGATGTGAGCCTTGCCCACATCCCACCATAGCCTCAAGGAGGGGAAGCCCCCCTGCTTCCTTCTCCAGTCGGCCCAGAACCGACGAAACGAATCCCGGAACCGCGCGTCCTCCAGCAGCAGGTTGTTAAAATGCCAGTACGCGGACTCGACCCGCGCGTGCAGCGGAGTGAGCTCCGCCCACACCAGGTGGTGGTCCGTGCATGGCACCGGCCGCATGGAAGCTGCCGGAACGCAGGAGACATACACCCGGGAAATGTAGAGGCGGTCGATTCTGGACCTTCCTCCCCCAGACCTCACGCTAGTGAAGGCGCTGGAGTCGGGGTGGAGATTTCGCCAGACATCCACCAAGTCGAAGGACCCAACCAGGTCCCTCAACTTCTCCATCGCCGCCGGGCTTCGCGGGGGACCCGAACGGTCCCTCGCCTCTAGGGTGCAGTTAAAATCCCCCCCCGATGATGACGCACTCGCCCACGTCGATGGAGCCCAAGAGAGCGGACACTTCGAAGAAGAAGCGTACTTGCTGCGCACCGGTCTGAGGGGCGTACACGTTCACTAGATGGAGCGGCACGCCCCCCAGGCGAACAGTGACATGGAGCAAGCGGCCCGGCACGTGCTCCTTGACCCCCAAGATCTCCGGCTGAAAATGCGGGGCCAGCAAGATAGCCACCCCGCTGGAATTGTTGGAGAGGTGACTCATGCTGACCCCTCCTTGCCACTCCAGGAGCCACGTGGCTTCGTCTCCCGGAACGGTGTGGGTTTCTTGCAGGAAGCACACCGCATACTTCCCGTCCCGAAGGACCGAGAAGTTGTTGAATCTGCGGCGCACCTCCCTGCTGCCGTTGATGTTGAGGCTGGCTATGGTTATCTTCATGTCAGAAGCATAGTGCAACCTCTACCTACACCTAACGGGGCGAGGAAGCGCAGCCGCTGGTCAGCCGCCACTTCCTCAGCAGCCCAGTGAGAAACGTTGTGAGCCGACGCAGCTCGAGCGGGTTCACACCCTCATCCGCGCCCAAGATCTTAACGGCGGCGCGGACGGAATCGATGAGCAGCGCCAGCTCCGACCACCTGTCGAGGGCCAGCCGGACCTTATTGCGCTGACCCAGGCACGTGGCCATAAAATCCCGGAGTTCCCTTACGGAAATGAGGGGAGACTCGGCAAGGGGCACGAGGTCATCCATCGCCACGTCGGCGCTGGAGTCCGAATCATCCTCCGTGCCCATCACCGAGTCCCCATCCTCCTCCAGGGGGTCGTCACCAGCGGCCGACCCGTCCGCCGCGCAGTGCGAAGCGAACGACTCGGCCGCGCCAGCCAGCCCCGCCTCCGCCCGGATCCCACCCCCAGGATCGGCGGCAGAGGATTTCTCCCTGGGCTCCTCTAGGGGTGCCGGGCCAGAAGACGGCGGCGGTTCAGAGCTCCCCTCCGCCTCAGACGCCGGAACGACCGGAGAAACCGGGGAGAGAACAATTTCCAGCTCCTCCAGTACGTCCGGCACCAGAGACGCAGCCAGGGGGCCATCCTCCTCCCCGCCACCAACCTCCGACCCAGCGGACGGGGGGTTTTGAATTAAAAGCTCCACCAGGACGAGCATCCCCTGGGAGACGTCCGGGTCGCATTGGGCGAGCTCATTATCCTCGAGCTCGCCCGACCCAGCCCCCAGGCTGCCCGACCCGGCGAGGGGTAACGACACCGATAAAAGGTCAACTTCAATTACTGCCGCGGGTTGTTCCGCAACCCCCCCCACGGGCAGGGTCTCATCCCCATCCCCGGGAGGCACGTGCTGGACAGACACATCTGCCTCAGCCTCCCGAGGGACAGGCGACCCCTGCCGATCGCTGGTGATGACGACAGCGCTGGGGGGGCGGGGGGGCGCAGTACCCGCGGCGGGCGACGACTCCCCCTGCTCGGAGGGACCTTCCTCCTCCCGGTCCTCCTCCTCATCCAGGGGGTCGCGCCTTCTTTTTAGCACGGAGGGAGCGAGGGAGACCTCCATGTCTGCAAAGGCCTCCTCCTCGACTCCCTCCGGCGGAGCAGGTTTGTCGGGTTCCTCGGGCCCGAGCCCGGCCGCAGGTATTGGCATTACCGCTGCGGCGGTTGCGGCCACAGGCTCGGGCACGGGGCCCCTCCCGCTCACATCTGCCCTGATCAACTCCGCGAGGAGCGCGGGTGTAAGGGGCTCAAGGGGCAAGGGCTCACCATCCACGGGCGGACCTGCCCTAAGGTGCTTCTTTTTTCCCCGCGCCTTCTTTCCGGCCGGACACGCTCCCTCCCCCCCGCCGGAGGCCTTGGTGGCATCGGCCCCCGACGTCAACCGCGCATCAGACGTACTTGACGCGCGGGCAGATCCGGGGGGAAGGGCGGCGGCGGCGGCGCCAGCCTCGGCCGCACGAGACGGTCCGGCGGCCTTGGAGGCAGGGCAGTTCCTCCTGATGTGCCCCACCTCCCTGCAGGCATGGCACCTCACACCGTCCGACGTCCAAAAGGCGCGGTAGGCGGTCCCCTCGTGGAGGACGACGAACGCCCCTTCAGTGTCCTCCTCCCGCGCCAGCTGGATAAACAGCTGGCGCCGGAAGGAGAAGACGTGGCGAAGGCTGGCCTCCCGGAAGCCGAGCGGGATGGGCGTGATCCCCGACCTCACCTCCCCAAGTTGTCGCAAATAGGGAAGGAGGAGCTCACCAGGAACATAGGGCGGGACGTTGGAAATAATGATCCTCTGCGCGGTGGCCTCGAGAGGATCCACCGGCAGGAAAGTCCCGCCCACGGTGAGCCCCTTGGCGACAGCCAGGGACACCGCCCGCTCCGACCCCAGGAAGAACACAGCCTTCCCATACATTTTCGAGGCCGCGACGATGGCTGAGGGGCCGACAACCCCAGCCATGGCCTTGACGCAGGCCTCGATGGTCATAGTGGGGTGAGTGTAGCTCTTCACCCCAAGCTTTTTTGTTATTAATCGAAAAGGTGACGGGGCAGCAGGAACAGCGGGAGCAGCTGTGGCTGTGGCTACCACTCTCGCATAGGTCCCGGCTGGCCCCGCCACCGGCGAAGATGCAGTCGCCATTCTGGGGTGCTTTTTTTAAGGGCTACACTCACCCCAAGTCACAGGCCTGAAGGTGTTAATGGCCTCGGTGTATATATATATTTTTTTGTCCTCTATTGAGCAGAGGGAGCTGATTAAAATGAGGACACACCTCTCTCCTTATTGATTTAAATTGGGAGAGGAGCCCTCGCCCCTCTGCTTCAATTGGCAATTAATAAAATAGATGAAACTAAGGTGCCTTAGAAAGACAGGCAGAGAGAGACAAAGAGAGAGAGAGAGAGAGGTGGGGGGGGTGGGAAGGAGGGAGGCCGCAAAGGGCAGTGTTGCCACTCAGGATGGTGGGTGGGTGTAGGCAGGGTTGCACTCTCCGATGGAAAAAGTCTTTGGTGATGGTGGTCTTCTGGCAGGGGGAGAAGACGTCTTCACCTGGAAAAGCTGGAGAAGCCCAAGCTTAGTCCTGCAACAGGTCTTAACGAGGTAATTAAATTAAATTAAGGACTTCACCTTGGGCAGCTCCAAGCTCTCCCAGGGCAGGCAATAGAAGGGATGCTAATTAGTGGTGTGTGTGGCCTAGCTTTTAACAAGAGCACACACACTACACCCCTTGATGATCCGGCCTTGCTTCTTCTTTTCTCCCCCCACCTAAAATACAAAGTCTTGGGAGAGTGCCCCAAATAACACCCACCTGTAGATGTTCCGGATGAAGTTTTCTTCCCTCCTTTCAAGCAGTTGGTTTCTCTCCCCTCTCTCCCTCTCCTGAAGTGGAGGCCAAATTGGGGAGGCAGTGATAGAAAGGCCTCTCCCCTGGTTGATGTTGATGTAGGCCTCCTTTCTCCTTCTCCTCCTCTGTCCTCTCTCTCCAGGCACCTCAGTTGATGTAATGATGGTGGAGTTGGTGGTGGTGGTCCAACGTTCTCCTCCTCTTCCTGGTCAGGGGACCACCACTTTAATCCACTCTCCAAAGTCTGGCTGCTCCCTCTGCTCGTGCTTGCAGCTGAACAGAGGGTAACTTAAGACTGAAGTACAGAAGCCTGCTATGGCTTTATATACAGGGGTGGTCACTGCCGGTACTGCAGTATAGAATCAGTTCTTCTCTTAAAGGTACATACACAACAGCAGAAGCAGAAGAGGAGGAAGTGGAAGAGGAGGAAGCAGAACGAAGGATGCAACCCAGACAGCCCCTTTCTGGCCGGGATATCTGAGATGGAATCATCTGCCTGCGGTGCCAATGACCACAACCCAAATCCCCTTTCAACATTTATCCCACTCCTTACCTTCCCTCTGTTACTGACCATCACAGTGCCCTCTTGGCCATGAAGTTGAAATAAAAGCCACCAGAAGCAAAGTTTCTGATCCAACTTTATATATCTATCCATCTAATATGACATCAAAAAATCACCTCATCACCCGTATGCATACCCTTAGTGACTGTCTTGTGTGTGCCTTGGCCTATCCTATTGATGCCATGCAGTGCTACCCCAGTGGCTGCAGCATGGCTGGTGGAAGGCTGCTGACTTTCACTGAGGGACACTGCAAATGGTCTTGCTGGTCGACCTGGAGGAGCTGGTGGCTGGGAGTGCGAAATCGAGTGAAGATGTTTATTCTTCTCCTTCTTCTTCACTCTCTTCTCCCTCTTCTTGGTCAACCACTGGCTAACTAGGCTGCATTTCTTGGGTGTGTGAAATGAGGAAGGCACAAGGGTGGAGTTGTGGTGATGGGAGAGTTAGATAGCAAGAGGTGCACGTGAGAAGGAGGGTAACATATGAAGATACAAGCATTATGTATCCTTTCAGCCCCGCCGCTGGCCAAGGGCTCAGCCATGCCCTGCCAAGAATGGCCAGTACCGTCTTCACCAAGGGGGTGAGGTGAAGCTAAGAATGGGAGGTGTGCCTCGTGTTTGGTACAGATTGTTGGTAGGTGAGTGATTGGGGGGTATTGTACATTGAGATGTGTGTGAGGTTAGTGGTGCAGTTGGTAGGAGACGGCTTTTGAAGATGCATTCACTGACCTTGACCAGTGGTCTGAGGTCATGAAGCTTCTTTAGGCACTGGAACCAGGTGGTGGGGCGACACTGCTGAAAGTGATGGCCTCAGTGATCTGGTCCCACCTCCTTTTTTCTGGAGGGCCTCCTGGCCCCTGTGGGTAGAGGACCTCTCTTGCAGTGTTGATCCCCTGGGAGTGCTGGAGTGCTGCGAACGAGAGCCTGGGTGTCCCTTCCCTGGCTTGCTGAGCCACTTGTGTTAGTGCTGAAGCACCTTTCCCATTTTTTTAGCTGTGGAAGGGAATTCAGATTTAACAGCTGAGGACTGCCATTTGGAAACTCTTTTTAATGTTATTTTTTTTCAGAAGGCAGTTGAGCTGTAAGCACTAAAAACTGCTTATTTTGACATCATTTAAATTTTTTTCATTGCAGAAGGCATTGCCTCTTTAAGAAACCGACAATGTTTTGTGAAATGACAGCCTCACTTTCAGAGATTTTGGTTTAGCTGCACCATTGCTTGGGCCACGCTCCATTGGAGCCTCCTGCTGGACCAAGGCCACCAGGATGGCATTGCACAATGAATTAAGCGCTGTGCTAATGTTAATTAGTCCCCAGTGCCAATTTTCGGCGGCTGTTAACACCCAGCCACAGTGGCACAGGCAGCTTTTGTGGCAGTCACAAATTTCTAGGCCATAGACTTCAGAAAGTTATCAAATATACTGGCCTCGATTTTAACTCAGCTGCGGGCTATTGGCGGGTTCCCCGAATTTCGTGTTTCCCACACGAATCTAAATGGATGTGGGAGATTGATGCAATTTTAACTTAATTGGCCAATTGATTTCCAACGTGTGGGAAGCCTTTGCAAATGGGTTTTTCATGACTGAAAGTCCCCTCCGACGACATGATCATTGCTGCTGCATTTAAGGTCCACAGCAAGCCTTGCTTCTTCTGCAGGCTGCCAAGCTTTCTCCATTTGATGGCACAGGAACCTGCAGGAACAATGGCCAGCGGGAGCCAAGAGCAGCTCCTAAGTTTGACGAGGCAGCATTACAGGCATTGGTGGATGGGGCTAGGGCCCACAGGGAGGTCCTGTTCCCTTTATCAGGGAGGAAGAGGCCTCCCAGTCAGACCAAGGCTGTGTGGATACAGGTGGCTGCGGAGGTCAACTCCTTGGGGGTCACACGGCGCACCTGGATGCAGTGCAGGAAAAGATTCCATGACCTTCAACGCACTGGAAAAGTAAGTATGAAGTTCCCATCACCCTCAATCTGATCCCCATTGCCTTTCCTCACCAGCACTCAGCTTTAGCAATCTCTTCCTCCACATCCCACGTGACACTCACATCCATGCACCCTTACCCATTCCCTCTCTCTCTATGCTCACAATCACATAACTATTCCACCATGCAGCCCTCACACTCCCAATCACTCTGATGCTTTGAACACAACTGACAACACACAGGGAGGGCCCTTGGTCTTGCAACCTCACTCCATCTTTGTCTCCTTCTAAGTATCTATGCTATGCAATCTCTACACTCACTCCTTCATTCTCACTCAACCTCCACTTGTCTCACTCATTGCAGGAAAAGAGAGCTCACAATAAAAGGGAAACAGCCAGGACAGGAGGAGGCCCACCATCATTAGCCCAGCTCACCCCCTGGGAGGAAGCCGTCCTGGAAATTGTCGGGGTTTAAAAAGATGCGGACGTTGGGGACGGACAGATGGGTGCATCACAGCAAGCTGGTGACAGAATTATTTTCCATCTCTCTCATTGACATTGCATGAGTCACTGATAATGATTCTGAAGCTATAACAGATGGACTTATGATCATCTGCAATATGCAATGTGCATGTAACCTTGACCTCACATCTCTAACTTTTTCCTTTACTCCCCCACAGGACCATCGAAAGCCCCCGTCCCCACTGTCCAGGAGGAAGAACCTGAGCTTCCAGATTCCTCCGAGGAATCTGCAACCTCTGAGGGCGCAGCGTCAGCAGAAATAAGCGTACCCAGCACCAGTGCAGACACTCACACCTCGGTGGGACCTTCGGGACATAGAGTAGTGTTGTCACCTGGTGTATCACAGCTCACAAGTGAGCATCAGCAGATTGTGGAGACAGAGACAGCAGTGGAGAGTCCTCATCGGAGGGCGCAGGACTCTGCCAGCTCGGCTCAGCTGCATGTCGACCCTTTGCCTCTGGGTCCATCCATAAGATCAGAGGTGATGGAACTCCATGCACAGATGCAGGAGTCTCTGGCAGGTTTTGTCTCTAGGGTCGCTGCGAGTGTGGAGCGAATGGAGGAGTCCATAGCGAACATGAGCAGAGCCTTTGTGGAGTCATTGGCGCATGAACGCATCAACACGGAAAGGATGGCTACCTACATGGAAATGATTGCTGCCTCTGTGGTAAGGCTGGCTACGGTAGAGGAGAGGAGGGCTACGGCCATGGAGGAGGTTAGTCGCCAGGGTATGGAAAACATGGTGAGTGTTCAGAATAGAATGACATCACTTGAGGAGCGATGGGCATCTATTGAACATAGAAACCAGACCTTCATGGACGTCCTTCTGAGTAGGACTGCCATTGCAGATATGGGTCCCCATGGCACCCCTGATGTGCAGCAAGGTGTTCTCCAGCCACGTGCAGGCACGGAGGGGGAGCTGACACATGAGAGGGAGGTTGGTGGCAGACCTCAAGGAAGTGGGGGTTCCTCTCCAGGCGCTCACACTTCTATGCCACTGCAGAGCCCTCGGTCAGAGCCCCGCCGGTGTCCACACCCAAGTGAGATAGACGCCTCAACCCCTGCACAGCCGCAGGAGCAGCAGACTGTTGACGAGCCCTCACAGGCTCGCCACCCCAGAGGACGCCCGACAAAGGTGTCCAGACAGGAGCAGCAGGAATGTGAGCAAGGGGCCTCCACATCTGCTGAAGCCACAGGGGAACCACGATGTAGGAGCACGCATAAGAGAAAAATAGAGCACAAGTAGTCACAAGGGTAGTCACTTGGGTGAAATTTTATGTATTGTTAAAAAAAGCCATCAGAAGAATTCTGTCAATAAAAAGTCTGATGGCTACTGCTGTATTTGTGGCATGTGTCATTTCGTGAATAGGACTTTCACATTGAGGGCTTAGGATTACTTGCAATTGTCAGTATGCTGGACAAATAGCTAGGAATCCACAGGGTCTTGGCCATTGTTGATGCTCAGGTAAAAAGCTGTGAGGCAAAAGTGCTTGAATGGCTAGGCTAAGCAAATCGGGCCAGGATGAGTGCGTTCCTTGCAATCCGGGCAGCAATGCTCTGGCGTAATGCTGCCGCTGGTTGTTGCTCCTCTGCAGGATGGTCGTTTTCGCCCTCCTCCTCTTCCTCCTCCTCCTCCTCCTCCTCGTCATCATCATCTAAGGAGGGTATGTGAGGAGCCACTTGGTCCTCAGGAATCTGCAAGCCACGACGTTGTGCCATGTTGTGAAGTGCACAGCAAACCACGATGATTCTGGAGACCCTGGCTGCTGAGTACTGTAGGGCTCCACCTGATCTATCAAGGCATCTGAAGCACATATTCAGCAAACTGATAGTTTGCTCAATAATGCATCTGGTGGAAATGTGGCTGGAGTTGTAGCGCTCCTCAGCTTCGTTGGCTGGCCTCCTCCATGGCGTCATTAGCCAAGTCCTCAGGGGAAAACCCTTGTCTCCAAGTAGCCATCCGTGAAGTTGATCTGGCGGCCTGAATAGCGGAGGCACACTAGACTGGCGCAGTACGAAGGAGTCATGGCAACTGCCAGAGTACATGGCACAAACATGCATTATCTCCATCTTGTGGTCACACACCAGCTGAACGTTAAGGGAGTGGAAGCCCTTGCGGTTGACAAAAATATCTGGATTGCGATGGGGTGCCCTAAGGGCCACATGTGTGCAGTCAAAAATGCTCTGCACCCTTGGAAAGTCTGCCAGATGGGCTAATCCAATCGCTCGCACCATCACACTTGCGCGATCCTTGGTGAACTGGATGTGATTGTGCGTGAGGGCAAAGAGGGCATCAGTTACCTGCATGATGCAAGTGTGTGCGGCCGCCTGGGAAATGCCACTGATGTCTGCTGATGATCCCTGGAATGAGCCTGAGGCAAAAATGTTGAGTGCAGTGGTGACTTTGACGGCCACTGGTAAGGAGTGTCCACCTGATCCTCTGGGCAGCAGGTCTTGCTGTAGCATTGTGCAGATGTCAGTCACTACCTCTCGCGAAAGTCGGAGCCGCCTTTGGCACTGCTGCTCAGTCATGTTGAGGTAGCTAACCCTATGTCTGTAGACCCTGTTTGGGGGCTATCTCCTGCGCCGACGGGCTTCCAGGTGCTGGCCCCTTCTGGCCTGTGCTGCCGCAGGTGGTTGAGCAACAGCCTGTCACTCCTGCTGCTGCTGCTGTTGCTGGTGCTGCTGTTGTTCCTGGTTCTGCTGCTGCCGCGCCTGGTGCTCGAGCTCCTCTAATGCCCAGAAGGGAAGGAAAAAAATGGCTCCCATGCTTCTGGCATATGCATCCGTTGAGGATGCGCTGAGTGAAGGTGGTGAGGGGGTTTCCCAGGAGTTCACACTGGAAATGTGTGTGAGGCTCCAACCTTCCACAGGTGTGGTTAAGCCTGGTAAAAGTTGCCCCAGGCCTGACACAAAAAATCCTGCCACCTGCAAATGATGGCTGATCAAATCTCTTCTTTAATGGTTGACCTGCAGCTGATAGTCAGCAATCCAATAGTGCTCCCGCCAGGTTTCACAGTCGTGATTCCCACCAGGCGTGTTTTACGTGGGAAAAGGGTTAAAAGTGCAAGGGACTGTTAAAATGGCATTATAGAGGCCATTTAGTGGTGATTAAGGGCCTTAAACACCAGTCCCGCCTGTTGGATGTGGGACAGATTTGGGACCATCAGACACGCCTCAGTAAAAATGGCTCGGAGTTTTTGCGAATTTAAACCCCCGCACGTCTCCAAGCCCGCCTCCACGGCTCCGTTAAAATCGAGGCCACTGTTTCCACTTAACCTGAAAACCACCAGCACATGCCCTAGAGCCATACAAGTTTACAGCACAGAAGGAGGCCATTTGGCCTGGTATCTGTGCCAGCTGTCTGTTAGAGCAATCCAAAACGAATCCCACTGCCCCTCTTACTCCCTTGTATCTTCCTCTAAATATTTATCCAATTTTCCCTTAAAGGATGTAATGTTCTCTGCTTGAACCATTCCCTGTGGCAAAGCATTTCATGCTCCAATGATATCCTGCATTAAAAAAAAATCTCCTTACCTTTCTACTCACTCTTTTCATGATAGTTTTAAATTAATGACCCCTCGTCACTGTCTCGTTAACAAGAGGAAATAATCTTTATTTATTATTTCTATCAAAACCCTTCATTCTTTTAATAAAAACCCACCATCAAATCACCTCTTAGCCTTCTCTGCAAAGAAGGCAACAGGATCAAAGGAAATTGGTCCGCCGGCCTCACTTGTGTATTACTGTGGTGCTGCGGCACTAGTCGCAGCCGCAGTCCCAGAGGCAGCTTGCCGGTCACCACAGGGGTGGGGGTGTGGGGGGAGTGAGATCGCCCTACTCAGGTGTCTGCTGGGGGCAGTAGGTAGGTTTGGGGAGAGGTGGGGGCGCAATCGGGATGCAGTCAAGTGCGAGCCGACAGTAAAAGAACAAACAAAATGATTAGATATCAGTCTAAGACAGCTGGAGATATCAACCTATTTTGAATTTGACTTAGCACATTATTAACACCTCCAAAGAGCTGGAGAAACTGTACTGGGTTATTGAACTGAGAGCCACCTTATAATAATTGCCTTAATACATTACCTTGAGCTTTTCTATGAAATCTATATTTAATATTGCATAGAAAATGTAATATAGTGGTAATATTACTACAGCCTCGAATAGGGGAATTTTAATGTGGGTTTGGGTGCGGATGGGGGGTGAAATTCAACAAAAATGTGAGCACGTCGGGAAGCCGGCTCCAACCCGCGACATTCGAATTTCACTCCAGCGCATTAGGCTGCATACAGTCTCCCCTTGGGAGAGGCCGGTTGTCAATTTCTATGTGTTAATTGCTCAATTAGAGTGATATTAACGTGGGTTTTGCCGTTTAACTTTGGCTCCATGGGTTTCCAGGGCTTGTTGGAACTCGCCAGTGAAAGCAAGGCCAGAAGAAAGTGACAATTGAGGGGGCTGAAGCCATGACAGGGAAATATGCCAATACGTACTCTGTGCTCACGGCTGCTTTCTTACCTGCTTGTGTGAAAGGGTTTGTTCACAGTACGTGTGCTGAGAGGTGACTTTACACACGTTGTAGGTCACTTTATACACTTCGGAGATAACTTTATACACTTCGGAGGTGTCATCTACACTTTGGAAGTTTGGAGGTCTGATCTGCACGTTGGAGCTCTGATCTATCAGATCAGCAAGGGTGCCTCTTACTCTGTGTAAGATTGGGCCTCAGATGAGGACCAAGATGATCACCAGGAGCAGCAGGACCTGCACCAGCAACAGCCTTCTGCTCACAGATCTGTAGATCCAAAGGAGAGAGGGAATCAGCAGAGAGGTGCAGCTCGCAGGAGGCCATACGCAGTACACAGGGTCTACAGGCAGAGGATAAGCTTCCCCGATATGTTGGAACACCAGTGTCTGAGGAGGCTCAGGGTGTTGCATCAGGTGGTGGCAGACATTTGCAGCCTGTTGGATCAAGACCTGCTGACAGCTGGACTTGCTAGTTACGCTTTACCAGTGGCTGTCAAAGTCATCACTGTCCTCAACAATTTTTGCCTCTGGACCCTTGCAGAGCCCTGCCGGAGACATTTGCTGGATCTCACAATCGGTGGCACACAAATGCACCCATAGACCACCCAGGAGTGTTTGTCAACCACAAGGGCTTCCACTCCATCAATGTGCAGCTGGTGTGCACCCACAAAAAGATCTTTATGCGCAAGATTCCCGGGCAGCTGCCATGATGTTTTCATCCTGTGGCAGTCCACCCTCCCTGATCTCTTCTCACCTTGAAGCAGAGTTACCAGCTGGCTGCTCGGAGACAAAGGATAACCGCTTAAAATGTGGCAAATGACACCTGTCAGAAACCTGAGGAATGAGGCCCATGAGCACTACAATGAATGCCATATGACCACTAGATGTGTGATCGAAAAAGCCATCGGCATGCTGAAGATGCGCTTCAAGTGCCTGGAGAGATCTGAGATACCCTTCAGCACGCACCAGCCAGGGTCTCCAGAATGGTTGTGGTTTGCTGCGCTCTGCACGACATTGCACAAGAGCAAGGTTTGGACTTGCAGGAGGAACAAGGTGCAGAGCACAGTGCCTCTTCGGACTATTCTGAGGAGGAGGAGGAAGACGAGAAGGAGAGGGAGGCTGAAGCCTATGCAGGCAATGCATCACCAGCAGCGCACATTGCTGCCCGGGATGCCCTATTTATTGCAAGGTTCACTTAGGTTCCACCAGTGCACCCAACTAACAATCACATGCAAAAACCACTTTTACTCCCCCACCATCCCCCCAATGCCACTAACACAAAGCAGCCCTGCAAACAACCAAGACTCCTTTTCACAGTCCCCCATTACTCGACATCAATTCATATCTTCCCATTCATCATCACACAACTGAAAAGGCCACTTGCCAGCCAGTCAAGAATGGGCAAGAGGGGAAAGTGGTGCAAATGAATAATATTTATGTGGCTCACATATAAAACAGAAACTTAACATTCCAACAATGTGTAACACACCCATGTGCATACCCTTGTGCAACTACAGATCTTTAGGGGGGAAAATTAGTTAGCGACCATTTTGGGTCGCTAACATTGCCTGGGCGCTAAATTTAGCACCTGCCAAAAAATAGCACTGCAAATCGTTAACTTCAGTTTTAGCGCCCCAAGAGGGAGGTGGAGCACTAATTCAAGCACTCCACTTCCTTCTTAGAGCGCTAACCCCGAATATCAGGGCAGTGCATTCTACAGCATTACGCAATGGGCCACGTAGCACTGCTGCATAAAGGACTTCCCCTTATTAAAGGGGAGGGCCCAAGCCCACAACTCTGTGGGGCCCTACCTGGACCACCGGGGAGCGGGGTGCCTTGCCAACAGCCCTGGTACACAAGAGGAGTGCCGGGCTGCCAGATTGTGGCAAGGACCCCACGTCAAAGATGCAACAGCCCGCATCAAGTAAGTCAGCCGATTTTTTTTCCCCGCCCGCCACCTCCCCTTTAGTTAGCGCCCTGCAAGCCTCCTACTGCTCCATTCCCGCCTCCTGAATCGGTCGCTGTCATCACCTGGCACAGATTCAGGGGTGTAGGCCAATTTTGCAGGTGGAGCAAAAACAGGGCACTAACGAGAGGTGCAAATGCACCAAATTTCTAGCCCTTACTCTTTTTCCTGTCTCCGACGGCCAGACACGCCGAGAGTCCACTGATTTCCAGTGTCTGCTCCTCTGCATTTGTTAGCTATGAGATGGCTGGAGGGCCACCTCCCCTTTTTTTATTCATTCATGGGATGTGGGCGTCGCTGGCAAGGCCAGCATTTATTGCCCATCCCTAATTGCTCTCGAGAAAGTGGCGGTGAGCCACCTTATACAACTAAGTGGCTTGCTAGGCTGTTTCAGAGGGCAGTTACGAGTCAACCACATTGCTGTGGGTCTGGAGTCACATATAGGCCATACCAGGTAAGGACGGCAGATTTCCTTCCTTAAAGTACATTAGTGAACCAGATGGGTTTTTACGACAATCCGATAGTTTCATGGTTACCATTACTGATAATAGCTTTTTATTCCAGATTTATTTAATTAACTGAATTTAAATTCCGCAGCTGCCATGTCATGTCTCCAGATTACTAGTCCAGTAACATAACCACAATGCTACCATACCCGGGTCTCTCCCTGGTGATCTGTGCTCTCTTCTCCTGCAAGGGGGGAAATAAGAGACCTATGAGTGAGAGTAATGGCATGTGTTGAACAGGTGGACGGAGAATCTCTGCTGACGGTGACTTTGAGGGAGAGGCATGACATTGCATAAGGATGAGGGTGAGTGTCAGTTGTGGATGGATAGATGGGGATGTGAGGAAGTGCACAGGCAGAGAGGGATGGGTGGGCCTGCAAGGTAAGCTGGTGTGAGGAGTAATGTGCTGGAGTAGGCTTGAGAAGGCAGAGTAAGGGGGTTGGGGTGATACGCACATCAGCGTGTAGGTGAACGTACCAGTGCTCTCACCTTTCCTGCCCTGCTTAGATCAATTAACTGCTTCCTGCATTGGATCCAGGAGTGTAGCACCATGCTCCTGCTGCTGACTTCATGTGCCACTTCCAACCACGTCTTCTTGGTGGCCCCAACTGGCTTCTTCCTCCTGTTGCTAGGGAACAGTATCCCCGTCCGGGTCCTCACAGCCCCAGCAGAACATCCAGGGAGGCGTCTCTGAAGCGAGGCACAGCCTTTGACCATCTGGATTCCATTCTGGCACTTCCTTCTCTTTGGCTTCCAACTCCAAACGCCTTCAAATTGCATGTTTGGAGTGTCCATTTAAATACTGGTGTTGAAATCACGTCATGCGGGTCGTCATCATGACTGCTGACGCTAACTGGTCGGGAAACCCAGAACTCATATGGTAATGCAGTGGCGGGGTTAAAAAGCCACTGACGGACACGCTACACTTACTTCTGGGTTTCCTGCGCGCTACGACCCCAGCACCCTCCCCCCGCACCCAGCGCATCACAAACTTAAAATCCCGGGCTGTTAGTGCATTCTTTTTGGGCTAATTGTGGGGACTGGTTACAAAGCCTGCTGGTTTATCCATGATTTTGCTGTTGCAGTTTGTGGACTAAAGTATGGCCTACATCTCCTCACAGGCAGTCAGCCAATGAAAAAGAAGCAAGACTAATCCTCTTAATCCACTGTGAACTGCAACTAGGAGGCAATTAAGCACCTGAAATAGCACTGGGAAGGCAAATAATATGTTTACACTGCAAAATTGCTGTAGAATTTAGACTAAGAATGCGGAAAGTTTTACAGGACAGGTGTATGAGTCCTACCGCAAAGAGTCGGGGTGAAGGGTGCATAATTTGTGGACACCTTCACTCCCAGAAGAGCCTGGTGTATTAGACATGGGTGGAGATGACTGAAAGCAGGCTGCAGCAGTCAGCCACCAAAGTCCTGGACACAATGCACAGCCCAAGGAGGTCTTGGGCCAACTAAAAGCTCGCAGGGAGCCAGTGAAACCCTACAGCCAGAAACCACACTTACTCCTTCCACAAGGGGATCACTTAGAAGGAGTGGTGGGTTAAGTGTCACACATCTGAAATAAAGCACAAGCACCCAAAGGTCAACCCCAAACCAGCTCAAGCTGCCATCGTGCACTATGTAATAGAGGAAATAAATGCACTATACTCTATTTGCATTTTACTGTGTATTTATTTGTCATTGATTACAATATAGTAGAAATCCACAAAAGATGGCAATAGATAGCAGTTGAGGAACTGAGTATGAAAGTGTAGGACAAGGTGATTTGTCTCATTACTTGGTAGATCTAGTTTGTTGCTTAAGAAAATTGTACAGCTGTAATACTTGTAGCAAGGCATCAGGAATTAATGACTGGTGCGCCAGATTTCCTTGCTGCATTGCTGGTACTGCTGCCAATTCCTGATTGCCATGTTCACACTCTGCCTCCATGGCTTTGCCTTTCGAGGGTATTGAACTTCCTGCTGAGGCCTTTTTTCAGGATAAGGTGATGGAGCATCAACATATGACAATTATTCTGGAAACAATGGGGAGTGGGGAGTTTACTGAAAGGCTGCCTCTGCTTTAAGGTATCAGTGGTATGTTTGACAATGCTTTATTGAAGCATGAACTTTATTTTACCTGTGCTCTGCTTCTGTCCATTGTTGGTGCACTGGAGGCGTGCACCGTAACTGCACAGGTTAGCTTTGGTCCCTCAGTCACATTCCTTCAACTCTTCATTACCCTTTAAATAAGAGTGGCACAGATGATTGCCATAAGATAAAGGAATCACAAGAGCTTTTGGGAAAGCAAAAATTGACCTGTATGATTCTGTGCTGCATACCATGTCCACATTGACGGAAAAAAATGGGCTAAAAATTCAGTTGCATAGCGCTTGTTGTTTGGACGCTACGGGCGCTGGATTGGGTCCAAAATGGCATCCGAGCAGCACATGCACACTTCTGGTGCAGGTTGCACCGGTTGCCATATTGGTGAGGGCAGTAGGGTAGCCATTAGGAGCGTGCACTCTAAGTATGGTAAGTAGTCAGATCGTGCAACACTAATTTGATGCCAGCGCTGCCACTTTCATCATCATTGCTGGAACTAACACCCTGTGTTAACCTCACACAGCTGAACATGTGTTCAGCAGCAGGAAGGACCCCCCTATATAATACCAGTGCTATTTAAAGGGATCATCGCCATCAGTCAGGTAACTTGCATTTTGATTTCTACTGGGTTGCTGTAAGTTTGTGGAAGTGTTTGCAGCTTTCTAGAGTTATTTAAAGTTGGTGAGCTGACAGGGAGTGGTGCTGCAAGTGGAGAAGGCTATGCTTCTGAATTCAAGGGTTCTGGTCAGATCACTTGCTCCCAGTCATGGGTGCTCTAGTTGTCACCCACCTTGGCCTGCAGCATGACAGGGAGATGGAGCAGAGGCAGCAAAGAAGAGGACAAGCTGCTCACAGAGGGAGGAGGAGGAGGGGGAGAAGGGCTCTCAGCAGGAGGCCTTACCCATCTAGGGTCTTCCGAGAGCAATTCTCTTACCTCAGTCTGAGCCAGGAGCAGTGTGCGAGGCATCTGCGCTTTATGAAAGAGGTGCTCACAGAACTCTGCCACCTCTTGCAACCAGACCTGCAGCCTCACACCAGGGCAAGGACAGGCCTGCCAATGCACCAAGCATTTCATTGTTCACACCCATCAGCGTTCTTCTGTAGGCCGCTCCATCGAAGTCTTCATCTGAGTCCTGTGCAGCAGAACCCATGTGCGACCTCACCCTCTGGGGAGCTGGCACTTGTGCTACCCATTTCCCCTGCCCTGGCTGCAGGCCACTCGGGCCTGGTGTCTAAATGATGCTGAGTGCTAGTATCTAGGCTGCTGGCTGGGAGTGTGAAATCGAGTGACGGTGTTTCTTCTTCTTCACTTTCTTCTCCCTCTTCTTATTGAACTACTGGTTGGGCAGGCTGGATTTCTTGGGAAGGCACAAGGGTAGGGTTGTGGTGAGGGAAGGGGGAAAGCAAGAGATGCATGGTCACACCATGTGCAGCTTGTACATGAGAAGAGATTGTGGGATGAGGGGGAAGTGAGATGTGAGAAGCAGGATAACATATGAGGATACCGGCATCTTGTATTCTTTCAGCCTCGCCACTGACCATGGGCTCAGCCATTCCCCTGCCAAGAATGCCCAGCACCATCTCCTCCAAGGGGTGAGATTATGCAGGCAAGCCTGTCCTCCCCTAGTTAAGTTCTGCTGGAACCGATTATGCACCACCTTTTCCTGCAAGAGAAAGGGAAGTGTGTCAGTGAGTGTGGTGCAATGTGTTTGGGTGAAGTGCCTGTCATGGTTGAATAGCTGACAGTGTGTTCAAGCTGTGAGATGTGGATGTAAGGCTTGCAGCAGCGGTAAGTGTGTGTGGGTGAGGTGAAGCTATGAATGTGAGGTGTGAGTCATGTTTGGTAGAGATTGTTGGTAGGTGAGTGATGGTATATGGCATTTGAACATGAATTCACTGACATTGACCACTCGTGTGAGGTCAGTAAACTTCTTCCTGCACTGAGTCCAGTTCCTCAGGGGGTACATGACTGTCATTTACCACAGTGGCTATCTGCTCCCACTGCACTCTGGTCTGTTGCCTGGAGAGCTTCCTGTGGAAAGAAGACATCTCTCCTGGAGTTGACCTCTTGGACTAAGGCGTCCAGTGTTGCATCGGAGAACCTAGGTGCACGCTTTCCCCCCTGTTGTGCTATCATTATCACTTGTAAGGGGTGGTGTTTTGGGGTCAACTTCACCTCTGACTTATGAGTGGTTCGAATCGCTCCCACTCCCTTGGTTCTAGACCTTATTTGGGGTTGTGATAAAAGTGCAGCAAACAACTGATTTTAGTGCAAGAACTTTGATTTCTATTTGAGAAAGAAAATACAACACAATAATAACACTCTAATAAAATGGGGAAATACTTCGACATACACGAGGGAAAATTACAGTGGACAAAATCTCTCACCCCTCCCAATCCCACCTTACTAGCTAAGTTAGGCTTTGAAGGACCAGGGATAATGCTCACCAAAACGACTTCTTGACAGTTGAACTGGTTCGCGATTTTGGGGTTCCCTAGAGGTGTCGGTTGGGGCCTGCCATACCCCAGACGCAGTAGAAGACTTCACCTGCGTAGCTGGTCAGTCTTCGCGAGTCTGCTGATGTGGTAGGGTACGTATTGGATCTATCAGGTGAGTACCCAATTTTCTTTGGCTAGAAATAGGGCCTATAGTCTTTTTGGATAAAATCTTACCCAGGGGTAAGTCAGGATAGATTGTAGAGTGGAAAAACTTGCGGAATTTTCGGTTTCTTCCAAGTTGGTCTTTCGTTGGTCGCGGTGACCCAGTATTACTGGGTTGGCTGTGGGTAATATTCGGTTGGTTGTTTCGTGGGGCCCTTGGTGCCGTGAGGTGTCCGTCGGTGTGTTACTTCGAGAGAGCGAACTGCTTCAAGATGGCTCTCTAAGATGATACCTTGCTGTACTGTGAGATGAGTACTTGATCTGTTTAACTGTTGAACAGGCCCCCAATTATACAAAGCGAGGCCTGCTAATCTGCGCGCCAAATCTGTTCAAGTCTTTTGTTAGATTTTGGCGGGCTCGTTAATATTAAGTTGTGTAAAATGTTTAAGCAGTTTCGAGATGGCTTCCTCAGTTGTTGGAGTCATTAAAAATGTGAGAAGTAGTTTCGGGATGGTTTTTACTGAGCTGTTGAGCTCTTATCTAATTGTAGCAAAATGTCCTTTAGCTTTAAGTTTCCTGTGGGGCCTGAGATTCTTTTCAGGTTGGCTAAACAATTTGGTTTATGCATGACATGGATGGGTTCTGTGAGGCTGTTCTTCCGTGGGTCTATTGTTAGCATGTAAATGTCTTGATCGGGGCTGAGTGACGTTTGCAGTTTCCCCCAGACAGTTTGATTACCTTGAATACTCAAACTGGCTACTGCATAGGTAGATCCCAAATTCTTTGTTGCAGCCTGTTTCCCAAACATGCCTGAACACGTCCTTTTTAAAATGTCAAGTCTGGTTTTTGACCTTGAATCTCCTTGCTAGGCCCAACATGCCTTTTATCCTCCTGTAGTTTTAGCAAGGGTCCAAAATCACTTTAATATGGTTTTTCTTTCATAATGGGTGCTCTGTAAATTTTGAGAATCCTACACACTTTGTTGTCCACTGTCTTCCCAGCCATTTCAATCACTTGTTGCAGACAGAAGGCGCCTCCTCTTTAAAAGGTGCAGACTGCCTTTAATCAGTTAAGGCAAGCTTTAATTGGAGCTAGCCTCCTCAAACTTGGGCCCCCTGTTGAGCATTCAGCCACTCAGCAGCATGTTTTGTACTGAGCTGAATGCTATAATCATGCTAATCATCAGGCAGCATAAAGTTTGCGTACTGCCTGCAGTCTTCCAAAGAGATGTGTGTTGACAGCACATCGTGATCCCAGCGCCCATTTTCGGGCCTTGTTGCTGAAATTGATGAAGTCATTGGCCATTCTAAATAATGCATCAGTGATCTCATTACTACTTCTATGGACAACAGACTGACTGACAATGCAGATATCCCCAGCCCTTGTCTGAAAGGAGTCCAAGGTATAGAAATAGGTTCCCCCACTGACATTAGCTACTGCAAGTACCTTATGGATATTTGTGCTGTCCAGAGATCTTCCTGAATGAGATGAGACAGTTCTGTCACTGCCTACTTGTTAAACCCCAGCCTCATTGCACACATGTACCAGCCAGCCGTGCCTGATATGGGAGACTTGCTGTGTAGCAGAATACGACAATATACCTTGCATCCCACCTTACATCATGGGCATCTTATTCCTTCTTTAGCTAGTCCTCTGCCACAAACAGTGCTAGTGAGGTGCTGAATGCAGTCCACATAGTATGCAAAAACATAGAATGTGGAAAGAACATTTGCAGCAGCTCACCTTTAAATTAAGGGTCCAGCTTATTCGCTGTAGATCCTCCAGAAAAGCTGGTCTTACTTGAACTCATCAAAGAGCAACAAATTAGTATTGCAGTTAGAGATGCTTCATTATTTACCCTGTCCAACACAATCTTTAATTGCAATAGAATAGGACAGACTGATCTTCAGGTATAGATAAGTTATCACTGTGCCCTCCCAGATAAAGTGTGGCATGGTCAGCTGCACAATATAGCTCCCTCTATGCTGCCCCAAAAAAATCTTAAACCCATCCTCAGAAACATACTTCCAACTGAACCAATGTGATTTTTAAATTTCCACACCAACCATCAATCACTGATGCCAGTGAACTTTAGCTTCATGTCCAGTACAACCACTGAAAGTCAGTGTTATACACATGGGGGATAGATTCAGTTGGTTAGCGCCTCCAGTTAGCACCTGGTGTGGGTGCTAATGGGGCGCTGATGCAGTAGCAGGGTGAGGCGAATCCAGCGACACACACCAAATCCAGCCCCCCGTAGCGCCGCCACTACGAATTACCGCCGGGGACCTCAGCGCCAGGCAGATCATGATGTCATTGAGTGTGGACTGGGTGCCTGATCTGCAAAATTCATTGTCGCCACCTGCATTACAACCTCGCCCCAACAGCGACAGGGAGAGCAAGTGTCAAGCAGCTGGATGCCAACTCCAGGGACACTACTTAAAGGGATCATAAGTAATGAGTCACAGCTGTCATGTTCATTTCACTGCTTCCTTGTCAGTTTGACATTGTATAATAGTTTAATTCAGTCATTTAAAGGTTGTTTAGTATCAGGAGTGTTGTGGTTACTAACAATTAGTTACATTTATCCTCACAACTTATCAAAGTGCTAAACTTGGTTACATTAATGGGGGCTGTCCAGGTTCTACTACAGAGGGAGCGGAGGCAGTGAGAATGATTGGAACATGTAGCCAGAGGGAGGAGGAGGGGAATCAGGGCTCTCAACAGGAGGACTTACCCTCCAAGGGTATTCCAAGAGCACTTCTCCTACCTCCAATTAAGCGAGGAGCAGTGTATTAGAAGGCTCCGCTTCAGCAAGGAGGTGGTTACAGAACTCCACCACCTCCTGCAACCAGACCTCAATCCTCAGATCAGGATGAGGACAGCTCTCTCAGTGGCAGTCAAGGTCATTGTCGCCCTCAATTTCTCCGCCTGCGGATCATTCCAGTCTGCAACAGGAGAAATAGCAAACATCTCGCAGTTTGCGATTTATTGCTGCATCCGAGAGGTCAAACAGGCTCTTTACAGTAGGAGAAGGGATTACATTTCCTTCCCCATCACCAGAGAGAAGCAGGATGAACATGCATGTGGCTTTGCCAGGATTGCGGGCTTTCCCATGGTGCAGGGCGCCATTGACTGCACCGCATGGCTTTGTGGGCACGTCATAACAATCCTGACATCTTCCGTAACCGCAAAGGCCACCACGCACTTAATTTGCAGTTGGTGTGTGACCACAGACAGCGAATCCTCAATGTAAATATACTCTATCCTGGCAGCAGCCACGATGCCTTCATCCTGTGCCAGAGTGCCAGCACTCTTCCAGCCACCACGTCAAGCTTGCGACTGGCTGGTCGGAGACAAGGGCTACCCGCTCTCCACCTGGCTCATGACTCCCCTCCACAAACCCAACACTCCTGCCCAGTACTTATATAATGACAGCCATGCTGCCACCAGGAACATCATCGAGCAGACCATCGGTTTGCTCAAGCAACGGTTCCGCTGCCTTGACCGCTCGGGAGGAGCCCTCCAGTACTCGGCGGAGCAGGTGTCCCATTTCGTGCTAGTCTGCTGCATGCTCCACAACTTGGCCATCATGAGGGCCCAGCCCTTGCCACCAGGGATCGCAGGACCTCCTCAAGAGGAGGAAGAGGGAAAGGAAGAGGAGGAGGAGTAGGAAGAGGAAGATGAGGACGACAATGAGGAGGAGGAGGAACAGGAGCAAGGGAGGAGGCAGCCGCTCAACCGGTCTTCCGGAAGGGCGGTCCTCATCAGACTGCGGTTCCAATAAATTAAACCCCAGATCCCTGTTGCTCACCACATCCATATCATTCCATCCCTGTCACAGGCCATATCACAGTGCTAAGCTAAAATGAGAGACACCGCAAAATAAAATAAACTGAATTAATAAATTTATCAATAATCAGTGAACACATATTTACAACAACAATATTACCGATTCACGCTAGTGCAATCCCTTAGTGCCTCTCGTTACAGTGCCGTTGTCTACACTAGTGCTCCTACGAAATTTTGGCCCAGTGGCTGCAGCACGGCGGGTGGAAAGCTGCTGAATGTCCGTGCAGAAGATTCAGATGGCCTTGCAGGACGCCCTCGACCAGCTGTGGGCCTGGAAGGCCCAGCTGTAGACTGCACCACCTCAGCATGGGAGGCAGTATTCTGGACTGGCTGGTTGACAGGCAGCAACAAGGGCAATGGTGGAGTGGCAGCAGTGGGAGCAGGAATGCTGTCACCCTGAGAGAGGACAGCAGGTTCCTGCTCCACTGATCCACTGCCGCTCCCCCGGGGCAGCATCTCAGCATCCCTAGCAGTCTGTTGGAGCACAGATTGCTGGCTGTTGCAACATCACGAAAGCCCCAGTCGACAATGGTCAACCCAGCCACAATGGCAGCAGTCAAAGCTTGCGTTGCATCAAGCTGAGACTGCATGAGAGCAGTCTGAGATTGGACACCACCAAGCATAAACTGTATTACAGCACTAATATGTTGCGTCACTTCCACGTGTGCTGCAATGGAAGCTGCCAGATCACCCATCACATGCGGCATCAGGTCTGGGTCCCCATGGTTTCTCTGGGAGTCTACCATCCTTTCCAGACTGGAAATGATGGGCTCCATGGTGTGCGCAAAGCTTTGTGCAATGTTGAAGGTGGACTCCTCCACGCTCCTTACCATTGCCGAGAGGCTCAGGCACCCTTACCATTGCACCTATCACCTCCTTGTGCATGCCCATCACCCTTCTTCTAAAGGCCTCCCCATCGAGGTCCTCACCTGAGTCCTGTGCAGCAGAACTCACGCGCGAATGCACACTCTGGGGAGCTGGCTCCCGAGCTACCCTTTCTTTTCTGGCCTTGCTGCAGCCCACTTATCCCTGGTGTATCACCCTGTGCAGATCTCCCCACTGTACTAGCCTCTAAAGAACGCATCGTTCCAGTATCTGAGCTGATGCCTGCGGGTGAGCGATGCAGTGACGCGGTGTGTTCTTCCTCCTCCTCTTCTCCCTCCTCGCTCTCTATGGTGCCCTAAGGGGCAGGCTGCTCAGGTACTTGCTGATTATCTGAAAGCATAAAGGCACCAGATTTGGGTTAAGGTGAAGGGAGGGGGGAGGAAGGGAGAAATGCATGCATACAGCATGATTAGCTGGAAAGTGTGAAAGGTTTGTGGTGTGAGGGGGAAGTGGGATGTGAGAAGAAGGAGTAGGGATGAACATACCATTGTTGTCCCCCCAAGGGGTCAACGTCGCTGGTGGCCACTTCATCCACCACCTGGTGCTTAATAATCTGCAGCACTCAATTTCCCAGTGCAGACAGTGGTTGGGTGTCGGCTTGTCCCCCGCATGTGTGCTCCTGCTCCCTCCTGTTGTGAGCCACCTTGGCCTGCAAATGAAAGGAAAACGTGTGAGTGAGTGTGGAGCAATATGTTTGGGTGATGTGCCTGCCATAGTTGAATAGCTGTCATTGTATGCAAAGTGTGAGATGTGGGTGTGAGTGTTGGTAAGTAGAGATTGTTGGTGGGTGAATGCTGGGGTTGTGCTGCTTTGGGCAGTGTGTGTAGCCTGAGGTTCAGATGGTGGTATGTAGCATTTATTGAAGCCTTGACTCACCCTGACCACCTGAGTGAGGTCGTTAAATTTCTCCCTGCACTGTGTGTGGGTCCTGGGGAACACAGTGCTGCCCAAGACATGATGGGCTACCTCCCTCCACGTGGTGCGGAAGACTTGCTGCGAGGGCCTCCTGCCACTTGTGCCCTCTGCCTTTCCACTGCGAACACCAATGCCTTCAATGCATGGTCGCAGAATCTGCGGGCTCTCTCCCTGGGGCCTGGGTCTGCCAACATTACGGCTGCTTGAGTCATCTGGCTCCTTCTTCTTGACCTGCTGCTATTTGCTGAGACGGCTGCACAGCCTGCAACGATGAGAATGAGATTCTGCAGCATCAATGATTCTCCCCTTTAAAAACTGTGTGAGGGGTGGTGTGTGTGGTCAGCATTACCTCTGACTCCTTGAGTGGTTCGAATCGCTCCCACTCCAGTGGTTCTACACTTTGGACTTATTTGGGGCAAGGTATTGACTTGGATAGAGAACTGGTTGGCGGACAGAAAGCAAAGAGTTGGAATAAACGGGTCATTTTCCAAGTGGCAGGCAGTGACTAGTGGGGTACCGCAAGGATCGGTCCTAGAACCCCAGCTGTTCACAATATATATTAATGATCTGGACGAGGGAATTGGATGTAATATCTCCAAATTTGCAGACGACACAAAGCTGGGCGGGCGGGTAAGCTGCGAGGAGGATGTCGGGAAACTCCAGTACGATTTGGACAGGTTGGGTGATTGGGCAGAAACATGGCAAATGCACTATAATGTGGATAAATGTGAGGTTATCCACTTTGGTGGCAAAAACAGGAAGGCAGATTATTATTTGAATGGCAATAGATTGGGAGAAGGGGAAGTGCACCTGGGTGTCCTTGTTCACCACTCGCTGAAGGTAAGCATGCAGGTGCAGCAGGCGGTTAAGAAGGCAAATGGTATGTTGGCCTTCATAGCAAGAGTGTTCGAGTACAGGAACAAGGATGTCTTGCTACAGTTGTACAGGGCCTTGGTGAGACCACACCTTGAGTATTGTGTGCAGTTTTGGTCACCTTACCTGAGGAAGGACGTTCTTGCCATGGAGGGAGTGCAGCGAAGATTCACCAGGCTGATACCTGGGATGGCAGGAATGACGTATGAGGAGAGATTGTGTTGATTGGGCTTATACTCACTGGAGTTTAGAAGATTGAGAGGGGATCTCATCGAAACCTATAAAATTCTGTCAGGTCTGGACAGACTAGATGCAGGAAGGATGTTTCTGATGGCCGGGGAGTCCAGAACCAGGGGTCATAGTCTAAGGATAAGGGGTAAGCCACTTAGGACTGAAATGAGGAGGAATTTCTTCACCCAGAGAGTGGTGAACCTGTGGAATTCTCTGCCACAGATGGCGGTGGAGGCCAGTTCATTAAATATATTCAAGAAAGAGTTGGATATGTTTCTTGAGGCTGAAGGGATCAAGGGATATGGGGAAAAGGCAGGGACAGGGTACTGAATTTGGATGATCAGCCATGATCACATTGAATGGCGGAGCAGGCTCGAAGGGCCAAATGGCCTACTCCTGCTCCTATCTTCTATGTTTCTATGTAATGAAATTGCAACAGACACCTGAGTTGGTCAAAAGAATTGAGATTTTTATTTTGAGACAGGAAAATATACAATACTGTGGCGGAACCACCAGAGGATTACGGACAATTTTATATAATTCCTTTTACAGCAATGTAGTACAGCTGGGGACTGCACCTTTAATGTATCTGTTAACTGTACTAGGGCTTCTTTCCTGTACTCCGCGTGATGACGTCATGCCGTCCGTCACGTGATCTCTCAACGGCGGGAAGAACGTGATGATGTCATGACGTCAGATCTCGGAACCTTCTAGCAGTAGTGCTCGGAACCTGCTAGCAGTTGAGCTCGGAACCTGCTAGCAGTTGAGCTCGGAACCTGCTAGCAGTTGAGCTCGGAACCTTCTAGCAGTTTCCAGAGAGGCTTTCAAGCAGGCCGAACCTATTTGCATTGTATCCTACAGTTTCCTGTACAGCTTCGTTTGTTCATTAAATTTTATTGTTTTTGATTTTCTGAGTCGATCTCAATTCTTCAGCTAGGAACCCCAGTTCCTACATTGGTGACCCCGATTTCTTCGAACAATTTTTGTTGAAGTTACATCATGGACACGAACGCCGTCACCCTCAAACTGCCGCAATTTTGGGAGCAACAACCAGCCACGTGTTTTTACCAGGCGGAAGCCCAATTTGCAATCCGGGGAGTAGCAGCAGATTCGACCCGTTATTATTACGTGGTCTCCGCCCTCGACAGCGCCACAGCCTCGCGGGTCGTCAGCCTCCTCAAGAGTCCACCGAACGATGGCAAGTACGAAGCTTTAAAAGCACGTTTACTGCAGATTTTCGGTCTGTCCAAGTCGGAGCGTGCTTGCAGACTTATCTCCATGCCCGGCCTTGAGGACTCAAAACCCTCAGAGCTCATGAGCCAAATGCTCATGCTTTTGGGCTCGGAATCGCAATGTTTTCTGTTCCGCGAGCTGTTTCTCTGTCAACTACCAGAGCCAGTACAGACGGCCTTGGCCAATTCCGCGATCACGGATTGTGCTGAACTCGCCGCAGAAGCAGATAAAATATTCACCATCTCACAACAATCTTGTGCAGCCACGAGGCGCCCATCCCCCACAACAGCAAATTCGACTCCTCCTCCTGCAGGCTGGTGTGCATACCACGCTCGTTTCGGCGCGAAGGCCAGAAATTGCCACCCGCCCTGCAGTTTCTCACCAAAAAAAAAACCTACCTCAAACCAACGGTTTCTGAGAAGATCAATAAGGCCTAAGGGACGCGCCGGAGTTGCGATGGCCTTCGGGTCCACAGGGAAACTCCTATACATTACAGACTCCCTGTCAGGGTGGCGTTTTCTCTGTGATACTGGCTCCCAGTGCAGTATCCTACCAGTGTCGAAGCTAGATCTTCAATCCGGCGGTCAAGGTCCCCCCCTCGAGGCAGCCAATGGTGCGGCCATTTGCACGTTCGGAAAGCGTAGGGTCCAGTTGAGTTTTGGCAGCCAACGTTTTGTTTGGGAGTTCGTCACGGCAAAAGTCTCACAGGCCATCCTGGAGGCAGATTTCTTCTGCGCAAACGGGTTTCTCGTCGACGTCCGACACTGCTGGCTAATCAGTGCCTCCACTTTTCACTCAGTCCGCTGCCACCGAAGCAACACGATGTCTTGGTCAGTTGCCTGTGCAGTCCCATCTCCAAATGAGTTCTCTCGTCTTCTCAGTGAGTTCCCTGAGCTCACCAGGCCCACATTTTCTTCTTCAGTCGCGAGGCACAGTGTGGCGCACCACATTACCACGACAGGATCCCCCGTTTGCGAGAGCTCGAAGGCTGGGACCCGGTAAACACGGTGGCATAGTGGTTAGCACTGTTGCCTCACAGCTCCAGGGACCCGGGTTCGAATCCGGCCTCAGGCGACTGTCTGTGTGGAGTTTGCACATTCTCCCCGTGTTTGCGTGGGTTTCCTCCGGGTGCTCCGGTTTCCTCCCACAGTCCAAAGATGTGCAGGTTAGGTTGATTGGCTATGATAAATTGACCCTTAGTGTTAGTGGGATTAAATACGTGGGGTTATGGGGATAGGGTGGGATATGCGTTGGTGTAGGGGTTACGGGGATCGGGTGGGATGTGTGTCGGTGCAGGCTCGATGGGCCGAAATGGCCTCTATCTGCACTGTGGGGTTTCTGTGATTTCTGTGATTTCTGTGAAACTCGCGGCTGCCAAGGCGGAGTTCCTGGGTATTATTCGACGTTCAAATAGTCCTTGGTCCTCGCCATTACACATTGTTCCTAAGCCGGGCGGTGGATGGCGACCATGCGGCGACTGCAGACGCCTGAATGAGGCTACCACACCGGATCGGTACCCAATTCCTCACTGATATACCTATCAATTCAGTTCATGAAAAGCGACGAGTTAAGTTAGTAACTATAGGTTTTTATTGGCTAAATAACAGAGCCCACCCTTGTGGGTGATCGGATCCAACAAGGAGGAATACCAGCCAGTCGACCACCTTTATACCTGGGCAAGCAGGCGGAGCCATGGGCGGAGTCAGCTGTGGTCAGCCCAGGTATAACAGCGTGACAAGAGGTGACCTTGTGTAGTGATACAACAGTGTAAACAGTGATAACCATAGTGTAACGATATAAACAGTGATAACCATAGTGTAACGATAGTGAATGATAAAAGTGGTTTACCACACTCACATTCAGGATTTTTCAGCCCATCTGGCAGGGAATTCCATCTTTTCCAAAGTAGACCTCGTCCGAGGCTATCATCAAATGCCCGTGCATCCTCAGGACATCCCCAAAACTGCCGTCATCACACCTTTCGAGCTCTTTGAGTTCCTTCTTATGCCGTTTGGGCTGAAGAATGCAGCACAAGCCTTCCAACGTCTCATGGATTCCGTGTTGCGTGATCTGCCGTTCATCTTCCTCTACCTAGACGACATCCTTATTGCCAGTAACAGCACGAAAGAACACATTACTCACTTGCATACCCTTTTTTTCTCGTCTCAGCCAACATGGCCTTATTATCAACCCGGCCAAGTGCCAGTTTGGGTTGCACAGCATTGATTCCCTGGGACACAGAATCACCTCAGAAGGCGCCGTCCCGCTGGCCATGAAGGTGGAAGCAGTCACCTCATTCCCTCTTCCTCAGACGGTCAGGGCCCTCCAGGAATTTCTGGGAATGGTCAATTTTTATCATCGGTTCGTCGCCAAGGCGGCATTGTTGATGCAACCTTTGTACGAGGCCCTCAGAGGTAAATCGGGCAAAGACCCGATCGATTGGACACCCCAGATCGAACAGGCTTTCCTCGACACTAAGAATGCTTTGGCAGCTGGGACCATGTTGGCACATCCCCTTCCGGGTGCAACCATTGCCCTTACCCCGACGCATCTGATTATGCCATCGGGGCAGTACAGGAGCAGTGGGTCGACGGCACATGGCAACCACTGGCTTTCTTCAGCCGCCAATTGCGGATGAACGAACGCAAGTATAGTACTTTTGATAGGGAGTTGTTGGCATTGTTTCTGGCCATCCGCCATTTTCGCTTCCTACTGGAAGGACGCCCATTCAGGGCTTTTGTAGACCACAAGCCACTTACTTTTGCGATGGCCAAGACAGCGGAACCATGGTCAGCACAGCAACAGTGTCATCTTATGTACATATCTGAATTTACAACCGACATACAACATGTCTCGGGCAAAGACAACCTGGCGGCGGATTGTCTCTCCCGCGCCCAGCTCCATGCAGTAGACCTGGGAGTCGACTATGTTGGTTTGGCAAAAGAACAGAAGGCAGACCCTGAAGTGCAGGCATACCGGACCACACCTTCCAGCTTACAAGTGGCTGATGTCAGTTTCCAGGCTGCAGGGACCACACTCCTGTGTGACATCTCAATGGGCGTCCCACATCCAATTGTTCCAGTCGAATGGCGCAGGAGAATTTTTGACACTATCCACGGGTTGTCACACCCTGGCATGAGAGCGTCACAACGACTCATGGCAAAGAAATTTGTCTGGAAGGACATGCATCTCGACGTCCGTGACTGGACCAATACCTGCGTGAGTTGCCAGAAGTCCAAGATACAATGCCATGTTTAGGCCCCAGTCGCCACTTTTCTGGTTCCGGAGCGTCAATTCGACCATGTGCATGTGGACCTGGTTGGTCCTCTCCCTTCCTCTCGCGGGTACACTCACCTCCTCACCACGGTAGACCGCACCACCAGGTGGCCTGAGGCAATTCCTTTGGTTGCCACCACAGTGGCAGACGTCTCCAGAGCCTTCATCTCGTCGTGGGTAGCTCGGTTCGGGGTACCGGCTGACATCTCCTCCGACAGGGGGCCTCAATTTCCCTCTGAGCTTTGGAACGCCGTAGCTCAAGGTTTGGGCACCAAACTTCATCTTACCACCGCCTACCATTCACAGGCGAACGGTCTGTGTGAAAGATTCCACAGGTCCCTTAAAGCTGCACTGTGTGCTAGTCTCCGTGGGCCTAGTTGGGTGGACAGGCTCCCTTGGGTGCTGCTAGGTATTCGCACGGCACCTAAGGACGACCTGCATTCTTCTTCAGCAGAGCTGGTTTACGGCCAACCACTCAGAGTGCCTGGCGATTTTCTTCCTCCTCACACGGAACCCTGGTCCCCAGCTCAGCAGCTCGTCAGCCACCAGGAAGCGGCTAGGAATTTCATCCCAGTGCCTACGTCGCATCATGACGTGCAGCGCTCCCATGTCCCGGTGGATCTTAAGAGCGCAGAATACGTGTTCATTCGGCAGGATGCTCGCAAAAACCCGCTCAAACCGCCTTCACAGGTCTGTTCCGCGTCATCTCGTCAGGTGATAAGTCCTTCACAGTCGACGTCGGCGGTAAGCCTGACCACATCTCCATCGACCGGTTGAAACCGGCGCATCTGGATCTGAGCGAACCAGTCGTCACCGTTCAGCCGCCTCGTCGTGGTCGTCCACCGTCGACTGCCAGTCCAGTACATCCACAGTCATCCACCGAGTCACCAGTACCCGCCTCACCAGGTCGACCACAGCCAGCCTCTTCTTCTCCTCCGCCTGCGGCATCATCCCAACCACAGCCAACAGCCAGTTCGTCTTCTAGCACTCCGTTCCAGCTGCCGGGGTATCACAGTCGGTCGGACAGACTCATCAGACCCCCTTCTTGCCTTACCTTCTCTGTTGAAAGCAATTCTGGGGGAGCTCATGTGGCGGAACCACCAGAGGATTACGGACAATTGTATATAATTCCTTTTACAGCAATGTAGTACAGCTGGGGGCTGCACCTTTAATGTATCTGTTAACTGTACTAGGGCTTCTTTCCTGTACTCCGCATGATGACGTCATGCCGTCCGTCACGTGATCTCTCAACAGCGGGAAGAACGTCATGACGTCAGAGCTCGGAACCTGCTAGCAGTTGAGCTCGGAACCTGCTAGCAGTTGAGCTCGGAACCTTCTAGCAGTTTCCAGAGAGGCTTTCAAGCAGACCAGACCTATTTGCATTGTATCCTAGTTTCCTGTACAGCTTCGTTTGTTCATTAAATTTTATTGTTTTTGATTTTCTGAGTTGATCTCAATTCTTCGGCTAGGAACCCCAGTTCCTACAATACAATAAATCTTATACTCTAAAAAGGGGAGCGGAACACTCGGAATATGCGAGGGAGAGTTACGATAGACAAAAGTCCCTAACCCTCCCAACCCCACTATCCTAACTAGCTTGAACTCCAGAGGACCAGGAATTACTCACCAAATGACCTTCTTGACAGATTGTAGAGGTTCGCGGCTTCAGGGCTCTCTTTAGTTGTGGCGGTTGGGGCCTGCCATACCCTGGACATGGTGGAAGACTGCACCTGTGTTGGGTCTTCAGTCTTGGTTTGTCCGCTGATGCGGTTAGCTGCGTAGTTGGATTTATCGGGTAAGTATCCAATTTTCTTTGGTTAGGTAAAGTTTTTAGGGTCTTTTTTGTCCAAATCTTACCCAGGGGTAAGTCAGACTAGCCTGTAGAGTGGAAACAATTGTTTGTGATTTTTGAATTCTCTGTGGTTGGTTTCTTGTTGGTCGCGGTTGTAAGAATTCACAATAATTTACAGTTCTGAAGATTCATTTTTTTCATTAAAGTATCCCTGGGTGATGAGCTTTTAAATTTCCAGGGATAAAAATGGTGGACACCACATGGCCGAGACAAAAGAGGCTTGGAATGCAGCTTTCTGTGTCTGGAAGTAAGGTTCAATGAAGACAAAGGACATCTAAACTGCAGAAGAGACTTTTGTATCTTGAATGGGAAGCGTTAACATTTGAATGGATATTAAATCACCCCAGCACTGGACAATAGAGCAGTTGTATCTCCCTTTTGTTTCAGCACAGGGAGCTCCGAAAATCACATTAACTCAATCCAACCACTTTGAGTTAGCCTATCACAGCTTTCTCTTGTGTATTGGACCCTTTTGGGTGGGGAATTTTGCACACAGCCTTGCAAGGCAGGACGGGAGGGGCGCACCAGATATAAAGATAGGGCTGAGAAGCCAGCTCTCTCTCTTGACTTCCTGGGACCATAGGTGAGTCTCTCTCTCTCTCTCTCTCTTACTTCGCTGGACCACAGGTGAGCAGGGTGTTCTGACTCCTCAGCATAGCAACCTAGTTAAGGAGTTTGGGGGATGGTGATTTAAGGGAATTGCTAAGATTGTTTAAATAACATTGTAGCCATTGTATCCCTCGTTTTCGCCGTCTGCAACCCCTGTTATATAGTATTACTGTAATTACTGTGTTTGTGTGGGATAGTTTGATATTTCGATTATAGTTTCTTTTAGTTAATAAAGCTTGATTTTTTTCTCTCATCCAAACCACGTGTTCCGTTTTAATATCATTAATTATAAGTTCCTCCACTCAGAACTAAAGGAGGGGTAGCGATTCGAAACCGCTGTTTGTAAATTGGTTTAGAGTGTAGCAGCAAAAAGACTGCTGGCCAGGTAGATTACCTTAAACCAGTTTAAAAGAAGCCCCCGGAATCCTTACAATGGCGAGCCAGCCAGGAGTGGAGGCAGTTTTTGATTTAATAAGTGGTCTGGATCTGGAGAAAGCATCAGCTCTTGTCTCTCTCGTTGTTTTCAGTATGTGGGTAGCCCTGCGGATGTTAGCAGCAGCGTGTAGGCTGACCTATCGGGGTATAGGTGACTGCGTTAGGAAGGGTGTGAAGAGGGAGCAGGGGGAAAGGTTTAGGGAAGCAAAGGCAGCTTATAAGCTGGCCTGCGCCCTAAGGTTTGAGGAAGCAGATCATGGCCCCTGTAGGGCAGAGATAGAAAGCCTTAACATGGATTTAAATGCATTTAAGGGAATGATTTGCATGATCAGCCTGAAGGCAGGTCAGCCGGACTTTACTGGCAGCCCAAGTAGAACTATCCCACAGGCAGCACCCAGAACAGTGCTGGATTGGGAATTAGAGGCCCCAAGACCGCAGCCCACAGCTCCGAGTCTTGAGGAGCTCTGGCAGCGAGGAGGGGTGGACAATGGGGTGGTAGAACACCAGCAGGTCCCGCTAGGCAGGCGGGGACCAGGACCAGTGTACCCCCTCCAACAACGGAGGTACGGTCCGCCCGTGAGGACTGAGCCTGAGAATAGGAATCCTCAGCCCACAGCAAGTTCGAGTTCACAGGCAAGCACAGTGGCTTGTGTGGGGGGAGGAGACATTCATATTCAGAGTAAGCTGTTTAAGCCAGGGAACAGGAAAGGAGAGTTCTGGGACCCCTGTAGAGCAGGCCCAGTAGCAGAAATCCAGGACAAGGGAGGCACACAGGGGATAGTTTTGGCCCCAGGAAAAAGGCAGGTCCAAAATTCCCCATTTAAAGCCACCTGGGTGAGGGAACATGAGTTTGCTGTCCATGCAAGTTCAAGTTCACAGCCTACAAAAACAGGAACTGTGACTTGTTTCCAGGGAAAAGCAGACAAACCCAGAGAGAGATTTGCACTGGCAGGCTGCCAGGTACATTATACAGTGCGGGCTATTTGGACATGGGGGAGAAGCTTCCCAGCCAGCTGGGGCTGTGACCCAAGCTCAGGGTCCGCCAGCCAAAGTTTCCCACATAGAGACACCCCTCAGAAGGTCTCAGCGGGTGCCCCAGCCTAAGA
The DNA here is from genome assembly GCF_052327205.1 of Somniosus microcephalus. Taxonomy (NCBI): domain Eukaryota; kingdom Metazoa; phylum Chordata; class Chondrichthyes; order Squaliformes; family Somniosidae; genus Somniosus; species Somniosus microcephalus. Next base: position 167,549,371 of record NC_140991.1, on the reverse strand, counting down.
AAGCATGGTCACCCACTTTACAGTGGAGTAGGGCGGTCCCCCGAGCCGGGGAGAAGCCAGAGAACAGAGGCCCCCACTCAACAGCCATAAGCTGCGAGGGACCAGAGACAGGAGGCAGTCCAGCTTCGCTGCAGCCAGCAGCAATCTGTGACAGTGCCAGAGATTAGACTGGCCGTCTGGAGACGGGCGGCATTTGTTTTATAACTATGTGTGTGTATATAGCGTGCTTTTAAGGTGTATTTTAAGTTTTGTTGATTTAACTAGTTTTAAGTTAAAGTGCAAAGAGTTTAAGTTCACATGTGTGCCAAATGTTTGTGTTTTGGTCCGAGGTCGAGGGACCTGGCCATGTCTCCACCTAAGGCAGCAGGTCAGTGAGACCTGGCTGCATATCCCTTTTAAGTTTTGCAGGAGATTGGAAAATGAAGCAGCCATGTTCGCCCAGCCCGAGCTGGACATCGAATGAAGATACGGAATGTTGGGGATCACCTCGCCACTGGACGAATCCAGGAGACCCCGCAGCGGTCTTCGGGAAAAACCGGACAGAGTCCGGAGGAACTTGCCTACTCCTCCTACGGGGAGGAGATGGCCCCAGCTGGGTGGGGCACGGCCCCCAACCCAGCACTATCCTGACCGAAGTTCACTTGCGGGAGACCTCGCTGTCAAGGAGTCATGATGGGGAAGCGCGGGCGCCTGGTCATAGGGACGCGTTCCTCGGGGGTGGGTGGTGATGGCCCGGGAATGATTGTATAGAGGAGGGGGGAGACCCAAGAGTCGCGTGGGTGCGGTCGGGGGAGGGAGGAACTCACCCGGGGGCCCAAGGGCAAAGAAGATAAGTTGTGGCTGGGAAGGATGAGTGGGTGGCCGGATCAGTGTGGGGCCAGGGAGTGCCGCCACACAGGCACCCATCATTTTCTGCAGCCAGTCGAGGGAAGACGGGAGGGGGAGGGACTGGGAGTCATGAGATCCCATACTCCCCGGTCTCGGTCTGTGCCAAGGTAAATTTTAAACGTGAGGGGTACCCCGCCTCCACAAAGGGACAAGGGAACGGTTCGGGGCTGGCGGAACAGGCTGGTCGGTAAATCCATTCTGCCTGTTTTAAAGTTTAAGCTGATCAAAGGGGGGTGGAAGGTACTTTTACTGCCCGAGTGGGAGGAGCAATACCCACTCGAATTTCGCGACCCATCATCGGCACGTGATGATCGGGGTTCATAAGCATGTTGTTTAATGATTTTTTGTATTTTGTGTTGCAGCCCCAAGTTGAGCAGAGGCATAAGGTCCTCTCCGTGCTTGGGACCAGTTTGTGACAACTCCAAGTTGAGCAGAGGCGTAGGACTCTCTCCGTGCTTGGGATCATTTTGATTACATTGTGTAGCTAAGATTGCAACATTTTTGTAATAATTTATGATGTAAAAAAAGGTGATTGTAAATTTGGTTTACACTGTATACTTTTACAAGCGTGTAGGGGTATGAGACCCCTTATTGAAAACTGAAGTATCTGTAAGATGCCTACCGTACCATGGGTTTTTTCTTGAATTTAAGGGGAATAGACGGGACGGGGATCAAGGCAGATAGCTATTAGGTAAATACAGGGGATGGTTGTTTGTGGGGGGTCAGAAATCATTGCTCATTTCTTCAAGAGGATACTACAAGCAAGCTGGAAGTATCCAAGGGCGGACTGTAAGAATTCGCAATAATTTACAGTTCTGAAGATTCATTTTTTTGATTAAAGTATCCCTGGGCGATGAGCTTTTAAATTTCCAGGGATAAAAATGGCTGTCACCACATGGCCGAGACAAAAGAGGCTTGGAATACAGCTTTCTGTGTCTGGGAGTAAGGTTCAATGAAGACAAAGGACATCTAAACTGCAGAAGAGACTTTTGTATCTTGAATGGGAAGCGTTAACATTTGAATGGATTTTAAATCACCCCAGCACTGGACAATAGAGCAATTGTATCTCCCTTTTGTTTCAGCACAGGGAGCTCCGAAAATCACATTAACTCAATCCAACCACTTTGAGTTAGCCTATCACAGCTTTCTCTTGTGTATTGGACCCTTTTGGGTGGGGAATTTTGCACACAGCCTTGCAAGGCAGGATGGGAGGGGCTCACCAGATATAAAGATAGGGCTGAGAAGCCAGCTCTCTCTCTTGACTTCCTGGGACCATAGGTGAGTCTCTCTCTCTCTCTCTCTCTCTCTCTCTTACTTCGCTGGACCACAGGTGAGCCGAGTGTTCTGACTCCTCAGCATAGCAACCTAGTTAAGGAGTTTGGGGGATGGTGATTTAAGGGAATTGCTAAGATTGTTTAAATAACATTGTAGCCATTGTATCCCTCGTTTTCACCGTCTGCAACCCCTGTTATATAGTATTACTGTGTTCGTGTGGGATAGTTTGATATTTTGATTATAGTTTCTTTTAGTTAATAAAACTTGATTTTTTTCTCTCATCCAAACTACGTGTCTGTTTTAATATCAATAATTATAAGCCCTGCAGTCAGAACTGGAAGGTGGGGTAGCGATTCGAAACCGCTGTTTTAAAATTGGTTTTATTTTAAAATTGGTCTGAGTGCAGGCAAAGGCTGCAAGACCAGGAAAATTACTTTGAACCAGTTTAAAGAAGCCCCTGAATCCTTACACGGTGGCCCAATATTACCTGGTTGGTGGTAATATTGGTAGTTGTTGGTTTCTTGAGGCCTTTGGTTGCCGCGATTTCCTTTTCCTTCTGTTTCGTTCTTCTTTCTTCATGTCTCCGATTCTCTGACTAAGTACAGTGATGATATCTTTTTCTGAACCGTACTTTCTCTCCTGTACTGAATTTGGGCCTTCTTTCTGCGTAACGACTCACTGATGCTCTCTCACTGCTGAACTGTTTCACTCAACAAGCAGGCCTCAATTATACTGGTTTGAGGCCTGGCTTATCTGACCGCCAATTCTCTGGTTCTTTTGTTAATTTTGGCGGGCTCATTATTTTTAATATATTTTAAATCCTCAACGAGCTTCGGGGATGGTCCATTTATTTTTAATTGGCTTTTTAACTGGTTTTGGGGTTGCCTTGAAATCAGTTTAAAATGTGTAAAGCATTTTGGAAATCTTTCTGATTGGTTTTAAACTGCTGTTTGATAGTCTTTTCCTGCTGGGGCCAGGTTCTCTTTTGTTGACTGTTGGCATGTATTGTATTATTCATGTTCTTGGTGGCTCTGTGAGTTTCGGTGGGAACAGTTTTTATTGTCTTTATGTAGAAAGGTTGGGGTGGTCCAGAACATTCCCAGACGGCCCAATACTCAAACTGTCTGTGTTTCAGGGGCCCATCCCACCTCACCTTTGTCACAGTTTTCCGCAGGCCGGAACATGCCTTTTAAACCAGCCAAATTTTCCTGGGGTTTTGATTTTTAAATCCCCTTTGGCCCAATATTAATTCAAACAGTCCAATATCTTTTCTTTCCTTACTTTGGGGGAATTTGTATAATTTTGCGAGCCTTACACCCTTCCCCCATGATACTTTAAACACTATAGTATCATGCAGTTGTGAGCAAAATTTTCTGATCCTTGGGAGCCAACCTTCCCCTGTATTATCTAAACTAATACCCAAAACAAAACACTCTCCTGTTCCCCTTAGGTGTAGTGTTTAACAAAATATACAAGGTAGAAAACTTTTATTACATTCTCATCCAAGCATGGAGGGGTTCCAACACCCCTGTACCACTTGGAAAAGTCACATACACATAGGAAAAAAAAATGACACACACACTCATCAAACTTTATTTTTAATAATGGTCAAGGTTGGTTTTATACCTGGTCATAGACTTTATTTTTGTCCCATGCTCCCTCATGTTGAGAGCAGAGCATCTGGTCCCTTCCTTTGCACTTTGTACACAACAGGTCGAAAACTATGCCCAGCTGACAAACCACTAAAATGTGTGAAGCCAGTCTAATCCAAGAAGGGACTTCTATGTTTTCAAAAATATCCCACCATGATGGAACTGCAATATCCAAGATTTTGGCCCCTATCTCGACTGTCTTCTGCTCTAATGTATAGAAATATTTCTGTGAGATGACCACTGCTTTTAATAGGGCGGTAAGATGTTCTGGTAGAGGGGGAATTTCATAGCCGAAATGTGTTACGTAATTTTGCAGTTTGGTAATGTTTTCCCTGACAGTGAGGTGAACAGTTGAGGGTTCAGGGATGGGTACAATCCGTTCCTGGGCCACTTGAACTTCTGCCTCAGGTTTAAAACAAAAACTGCTGTCACTCACCGGACACCAGATGTGCTGTCCATGCCGGTAGTGGGGCGCACTTGTGGTGACACAATATGTCCCACCCCCTATGAATGCTACCTGTGGGGAAACATGGCCTTGTGCCATTACCGCCATGGTACAGCTCACAGGTTGCGCGCCAGCAGCTTTAAACCCACACTGTGGTTTAGAATAGGCATTCAAGTGCTGGGAGCACAATATTATGTGTGCACCCCGGCTCCGGCACCCGGAGAGGTCTGTACCTGTCATAGTGTGCTCCCACTTTATGACATAAGGTGGGACCTCTGTGAAATGGACGTGTGCACCCCCTTGAATGATCCCAATGTTCTCCACCCTGTATACCCGTGCGGGTTGGGCTGTCCCACCCATGACCGGCATCCTCACTACTATCCCCATGATAGTGTGGATGGAACGTCCACAATCCACTGGGACAGGATAGGCTTCAGAGGCTCGGCGGAGCTGACACGGGCTCAGTGAATTACTAAACGGGTGGAGGGCTGCAAGGTGCTTGTTGCTAATCCAGGAGGGGACTAAACCTCCAGGTTGCTGCGGCCCTCGCCTAGCAACCATGCCCCGTATAGCACGCACACCTCATTCTGTGCAGCTTAATCCGAAGCATTCCTGTCTTCCCGTATAAGTGCATTTACTGTTTTGGCGTGTCTCTCCAGCTCAGCAATTATCTCTTTTAACTGGACCGTCATAGCCTGGTCCTCATGTAGCTCTGAGCTTACCACTGTGTTCTCCTCTGTTAGGAGTTTTCTTAACTGGGTCTTAAACCAGTTATCTGAGTTTGTAACTCTATATCATCTAGGCTGTTTATCACTGAGGACCCTGTACTATAAGCAGTAAAAATGTCATTCCAGGTCCCCCTTCTTTGTCTCCCCGCGCCCATATTATGCTCAGGATGTAAACTGTACTGTTTTGCTTTGTCTACATTGGCAAAGTCGAATTTATAAAATTTCTTAAACATTTCCTTCAACAGGGCTTGGTACAACTGTTCTGTCTCCTTAGGACACCACTCAGGTAAGTGTACCTCGGTCAGGGGGGCCTATCTGCAGCCGGGGCAACGCTATTTAAAGGCAAGGTGCCGGGCGGCCATTTTTGTTGCTGCCTGCCTGCCAGCACCTGCCTCCGCTGCCGTCCCCGGCCTCCTGACCCGCCCCCGCAGAGTGCCGGCTGCGCTCCATGAGCCCGGCACTTCTCTTGAGTGCCGGGCTCTTTTGCAGGCACTCTGATCCCCGGTGGCCCAGCTGGGCCCCGGGTCGCGCTGCGCAAGGCCACTCCCCTTTAAGAAGGGGAGGAAGGCCTGCAATACCATGGCACGATATTCCCTAGCAGCACCCCAAGAAGGAGGCGGGGCTCTTCTAGTAGCGCCCCGCTTCTGCCCTGGGCCACTACCACTCAATTTCGGCCGCAGGGGCACTAATTTTTCCGGGACGCTAAAAGCGACTCAATTTCTCCCCCTTTGGTTCTTTGTATATAAAATTCTCATGCTTTTATGCTTTTTCCACCAATGATACACCCAAGAATATTTCTGACTCCCCAAAGCCTTTCCAACATCCACAAGGCACAAGTCAGGGCTGTTCAGAAATACTTTCCACTTGCCTGGATGAGTGCAGCTCCAACAACACTCAAGAAGCTCGACACCATCCAGGACAAATTAGCCCGCTTGATTGGCACCCCATCCACCACCTTAAACATTCACTCCCTCCACCACCGACATACCGTGGCTGCAGTGTGTACCATCTACAAGATGCACTGCAGCAACTCGCCAAGGCTTCTTCAGCAGCACCTCCCACACCCGCGACCTCTTCCACCTAGAAGGACAAGGGCAGCAGGCACATGGGAACACCACCACCTCCAAGTTCCCCTCCAAGTCACACACCATCCTGACTTGGAAATATATCGCCGTTCCTTTATCGGTGTTGGGTCAAAATCCTGGAACTCCCTCCCTAACAGCACTGTGGGAGTACCTTCACCACACGGACTGCAGCGGTTCAAGAAGGCGGCTCACCACCAGCTTCTCAAGGGCAATTAGGGATGGGCAATAAATGCTGGCCTTGCTAACGACACCCACATCCTGTGAGTGAATTTAAAAAATATATATTTCAGGAGACATGAATACCATATTTTAGTTTTCGAAGTGTGAAGTTGATGCGAGTGATTTGTGGATAAACTAATGGGAGGTGACTTTACGTATCTGCCCAATCCATGAAATGGCAGGGAAGCAAAGGAGGCTAACGCTTGGCAGTTGAGCAGAGAAAACTTCCCACCCTAAATCAGGGATGAAATGTTCAACTAGTAAACGGAAGAGTAGCATCCTATTTTTTAAGCACTATGCGGCCACTTAATGATCGAAAATGGTGTCCGAGATATGCGCGCACACATCCAATGGGAAGTGCGCAAGACGGCATCTTGGTAAAGGAGTTTGTGATTGCACCCTAACAACTGCTGGCTACTGCTGGAGGTATAATCAATATATCGCAGTTTGCAGTGCACTGCTGTATAAGGGAGGTCACTGAGGCTCTTTATACACGGAGAAACACTTTCATCTCATTCCCTCTTGCCAGAGACAAGCAGGCAGAGTGAGCATGATGTATTGTACAAAGCATTTGGTTGTGTACACCCATTTGCCTGGCCCATTGAAGTCCTCATCTGACTCCTCTGCAACAGAACTTGTGTGTGACCTTGCCCTACGGTGAATTGGCAACTGTGCTCTCCTTTCTCCCTGCCCTGGCTCCTGCGAACTTGTGCTCAGTGTCTCACCATGTGCAGATCCCTCCTCTATCCTAGCCTCTAAAATACGCAGAGTGTCAATCTCTAAGCTGGTGGCTGCAGGTGTAAGATCGAGTGACGGTGTCTCTTCATCTTCACTGTTTTCTTCCTCTTCCTCCACTGACTGGGAAGGTTCCAGTTCTTGGGTAACTGAAATGAAAAAGGGGGAAGTGTTGGATTGTGGTGAGGGGCGAGGAAAACGTAAGAAGTTTATGCTTACATCATTTGCAGTTGGTGAGTCAGATGAGATTGTGGGATGAGGGAGAAGTGGGAAGAGAGGAGGAGGATTAGGTATGCAGATACCCTCATCATCAAGTGCTTCAGCCTCACCAGTGGACACAGCCTCAGCAATGCCCCTTCCCATGATGGCCAGCACCCTTGCCTCCATGAGGGTTAAAACATGGAGGTGCAATTTTTTTTTTTTATTCATTGATGGGATGTGGGCGTCGCTGGATAGGCCTGCATTTAGTGCCCATCCCTAATTGCCCTTGAGAAGATGGTGGTGAGCCGCCATCTTGAACTGCTGCAGTCCATATGGTGTAGGTACACCCACAATGCTGTTAGGAAGGGAGTTCCAGGATTTTGGCCCAGCGACAGTGAAGGAACGGAGACAGGGAGACAGAGGAAAGGGAAACAAGGACAAAAGCAAAAGATAGGAAGGAGAAAAACAAAAACAAAAGTGGCAGTCAGAGAAATCAACGGTTTAAATCAAACATGGCCACAGTAAATAATAATTCTAATAGGTCTAAGAGCGTTAAAAAAACAAGCCTGAAGGCTTTGTGTCTTAATGCGAGGAGCATTTGTAATAAGGTGGATGAATTGGCTGCGCAAATAGAAGTAAACAAATACGATTTGGTTGGGATTACGGAAACGTGGCTCAAGGAAGGCCAGGACTGGGAACTCAACATCCAGGGGTATTCGATATTCAGGAAAGATAGGCAAAAAGGAAAGGGAGGTGGGGTAGCATTACTGGTTAAAGAAGGGATTAACACAATTGTAATGAAGGATATTAGCTCTGATGAGGTGGAATCTGTATGGGTAGAATTGAGAAATACTAAGGGGAAAAAAACGTTAGTGGGAGTGGTTTATAGACCTCCAAACAGTAAGGCGGAGGTTGGGGATGGCATTAAAAGAGAAATTAAAGAAGCGTGCAATAAGGGCACAGCAGTCATCATGGGTGACTTTAATCTACATATAGATTGGGCCAACCAAATGAGTAACAATACTGTGGAGGAGGAATTGCTGGAGTGTTTACGGGATGGTTTCCTGGACCAATATGTCGAGGAACCAACCAGAGATCAGGCCATCTTAGCCTGGGTATTATGTAATGAGAAAGGATTAATTAGCAACCTTGTTGTATGAGGCCCCTTGGGTCGGAGCGATCATAATATGATCGAATTCTTCATTAAGATGGAGAATGAAGTAGTTGACTCGGAGACTAGGGTCCTCAATTTAAATAAAGGAAACTACGATGGTCTGAGAAGCGAGTTGGGTAGGATTGATTGGGGAATGGCACTCAAAGGGTTGATGGTGGATAGGCAATGGCAAACATTCAAAGACCGAATGGATGAACTACAGAATTTGTTCATCCCAGTTTGGCATAAAAATAAAACAAAAAAGGTGACCCAACCGTGGCTAACAAGGGAAATTAGGGATAGCATAAGGTCCAAGGAGAGGGCATATAAATTGGCCAGAAAAAGCAATAATCCTGAGGATTGGGAGCAGTTTAGGCTTCAACAAAGGAGGACAAAGGGATTAATTAAGAAAGGGAAAATAGAATATGAGAGTAAGCTTGCAGAGAACATAAAAACTGACTGTAAAAGCTTTTATAGATATGTGAAGAGAAAAAGATTGGTGAAGTCAAGCGTAGGTCCCTTGCAGTCAGAATCGGGGGAATTTATAATGGGGAACAAAGAAATGGCAGAACAACTAAATACATATTTTGGTTCTGTCTTCACAAAGGAGGACACAAATAACCTCCCAGAGATGCCGGGGAACATAGGGTCTGATGAAAGGGTGGAACTGAAAGAAATCAGTATTTGTAGGGAAATGGTGTTAGGAAAATTGATGGGACTGAAGGCCGATAAATCCCCAGGGCCTGATAATCTACATCCCAGGGTACTTAAGGAAGCGGCCCTAGAAATAATAGATGCATTGCTGGTCATCTTCCAGAACTCGATAGACTCTGGAACGGTACCCATGGATTGGCGGGTAGCTAATGTTACCCCACTATTCAAAAAAGGTGATAGAGAAAAGGCGGGGAATTATAGACCGGTAAGCCTGACATCGGTAGTGGGGAAAATGCTAGAGTCCATTATAAAAGATGTAATAGCAGAGCACTTGGAAGGCAGTGACTGGATCGGACAAAGTCAACATGGATTTACAAAAGGTAAATCATGCTTGACTAATCTACTGGAATTTTTTGAGGATGTAACTGGTAAAATAGATAAGGGAGAACCAGTGGATGTGGTGTATTTGGACTTTCAGAAGTCTTTCGATAAGGTCCCACATAAGAGATTAGCGTGCAAAATTAAGGCACATGGGATTGGGGGCAAGGTATTGACTTGGATAGGGAACTGGTTGGCGGACAGAAAGGAAAGAGTTTGAATAAACGGGTCGTTTTCCGAGTGGCAGGCAGTGACTAGTGGGGTACCGCAAGGATCGGTCCTAGGACCCCAGCTGTTCACAATATATATTAATGATCTGGACGAGGGAATTGGATGTTAAATCTCCAAATTTGCAGACGACACAAAGCTGGGTGGGAGGGTATGCTGTGAGGAGGATGTCGTGAAACTCCAGCATGAGTTGGACAGATTGGGTGATTGGGCAGAAACATGGCAAATGCACTATAATGTGGATAAATGTGAAGTTATCCACTTTGGTGGCAAAAACAGGAAGGCAGATTATTATTTGAATGGCAATAGATTGGGAGAAGGGGAAGTGCAAAGAGACCTGGGTGTTCTTGTACACCAGTCGCTGAAGGTAAGCATGCAGGTGCAGCAGGCGGTTAAGAAGGCAAATGGTATGTTGGCCTTCGTAGCAAGAGGGTTCGAGTACAAGAACAAGGATGTCTTGCTGCAGTTGTACAGGACCTTGGTGAGACCACACCTTGAGTATTGTGTGCAGTTTTGGTCGCCTTACCTGAGGAAGGACGTTCTTGCCATGGAAGGAGTGCAGCGAAGATTCACCAGGCTGATACCTGGGATGGCAGGAATGACGTATGAGGAGAGATTGTGTCGATTGGGCTTATACTCACTGGAGTTTAGAAGATTGAGAGGGGATCGCATTGAAACCTATAAAATTCTGTCAGACCTGGACAGACTAGATGCAGGAAGGATGTTTCTGATGGCCAGGGAGTCCAGAACCAGGGGTCATAGTCTAAGGATAAGGGGTAAGCCATTTAGGACTGAAATGAGGAGGAATTTCTTCACCCAGAGAGTGGTGAACCTGTGGAATTCTCTGCCACAGAGGGCGGTGGAGGACAGTTCATTAAGTATATTCAAGAAAGAGTTGGATATATTTCTTAAGGCTAAAGGGATCAAGGGATAGGGGGAGAAGGCAGGGACCGGGTACTGAATTTGGATGATCAGCCATGATCATTGAATGGCGGAGCAGGCTCGAAGGGCCGAATGGCCTACTCCTGCTCCTATCTGCTATGTTTCTATGTTTCTATGATCAGGTCCAAGTCAGGATGGTGTGTGGCTTGGAGGGGAACTTATAGGTGGTGATGTTCCCATGCGTCTGCTGCCCTTGTCCTTCTAAGTGGTAGAGGTCGCGGGTTTGGAAGGTGCTGTTGAAGGAGCTTTGGCGAGTTGCTGCAGTGCACCTTGTAGATGGTACACACTGCAGCCACAGTGCACCAGTGGTGGAGGGAGTGAATGTTGAAGGTGGTGGATGGAGTGCCAATCAAGGGAGCTGCTTTATCCTGAATGGTGTCGAGCTTCTTGAGTGTTGTTGGAGCTGCATTCATCCAGGCAAGTGGAGAGTATTCCATCACACTCCTGACTTGTGCCTTGTAGATGGTGGAAAGGCTTTGGGGAGTCAGGAGGTGAGACACTCGCCGCAGAATTCCCAGCCTCTGGCCTGCTCTTGTAGCCACAGTATTTATATGGCTGGTCCAGTTCAGTTTCTGATCAATGGTAACCCCCAGGATGTTGATAGTGGGGGATTCAGCAATGGTAATGCCATTGAATGTCAAGGGGAGATGGTTAGAGTCTCGCTTGTTGGAGATGGTCATTGCCTGGCACTTGTGTGGTGTGAATGTTACTTGCCACTTGTCAGCCCAAGTCTGAATGTTGTCCAGGTCTTGCTGCATATGGACACGGACCGCGTCAGTATCTGACGAGTCTCGAATGGTGCTGAACAGTGTGCAATCATCAGCGAAAATCCCCACTTCTGACCTTATGATGGAGGGAAGGTCATTGATGAAACAGCTGAAGATGGTTGGGCCTAGGACACTGCCCTGAGAAACTCCTGCAGTGATGTCATGTGATTGAGATGAATGACCTCCAGCAACCACAGCCAACTTCCTTTGTGCTAGGTATGATTCCAACCAATGGAGAGTTTTCCCCTTGATTCCCATTGACTTCAGTTTTGCTAGGGCTCCTTGATGCCACACTTGATCAAATGCTGCCTTGATGTCAAGGGCAGTCACTCTCACCCCACCTCTTGAGTTCAGCTCTTTTGTCCATGTTTGGACCAAGGCTGTAATGAGGTCAGTATTATGTCCGTGAATGATTGAGACACGGGCAGCAGGAGTTGAACAAAACAAGTCTTTACTGATTGAAGTCAATCGGGAAACTGAAACTACAGAGGCTCACTAGCGCCTTTTATACAGAGGTGGTCACTGCCGGTACTGCAGTCTGAGACCAGTTATTCTCTTAAAGGTACATACACAACAATTCCTCCCCTTTTAGATAAACAGTACATAACATTCATTTAACAACTAAATGATAACTAATTACAATCACAATTACGGTTGCTAGATACATTGGTTAAGTTTAAGCAATTATAAGTTCAGTCTTTGAGGAGGCTTCCTGATTCTGTCTGGATAACGCCTCTTTGGGGTATCAGGTTCTTCTGGCAAGGTTGAGTCAGGATCAATGTCGTTGTTTGGTTTATCTGCTTCCAATATCACCGATTCTGCGGTAGCTGCAATTGGTACGTCGATTTCATTTCCAGGTGTATCAGATCGTGGTGTGGAGTTGACGTTTTCCAGTGACTCTAGAATCTGGTCAGCATGGCGTCTTACAATGCTCTCTCCAACGTCCACGGTATACATGAGAGGTTCTTGCCGTGTACAAATCGTTCCTGGCTGCCATTTCTCAGTGCGGTAGTCCCGGGCCAAAACTGGTTGACCAATATTAAAACTCCTGGTCAGCCTTTCATTCATATTCTGAAACTGCCTGTTCTCCACATCTCTTCGGACGTTTGGCTTAACCAAATCCAAGCAGCATCGTAGTCTTCGATTGAAGAACATCATGGCTGGAGTTTGGTTGGTAACCGCATGTGTCGCATTCCGGTAGGCAAACAAGAAGTTGTCCACCTTGTGTTGTAGGGGTATATCTTCATTACACATTGCCTTGATAGCCTTCTTGAATGTTTGAACAAACCTCTCGGCCAATCCATTAGTGGCTGGATGATATGGGGGAGATGTGTAATGCTTAACACCATTGTTCTTTAAGAACCTCCGGAACTCTTCAGACACAAACTGTGGTCCATTGTCAGAGCAAATCTGTTCAGGCAGCCCATTCCTGGCGAATATGGTTCGTAAAACTGTGATAGTTCTTTCCGTGGTGGTTGAGGACATTTTTATTACCTCTGGCCACTTTGAATGTGCATCCACCACAATTAAAAACATCGAGTCCATGAAGGGACCAGCAAAATCAATGTGCACCCTTTGCCATGGAGATGAGGGCCACTCCCATGGATGCAGAGGAGCTTGTGGTGGGGCGTTTTGGACCTTCTGGCATCCTGCACAGCTCTTGGTCATCTCTTCGATTTCTCTATCGATTCCCGGCCACCACACAAACGCTCTGGCTAAGTTCTTCATTTTTACCCCACCCAGATGACCCTCATGAAGCTCATTGAGCACTCTATCTGTCAACTTAGGTGGAATTACTACACTGGATCCACACATCAAGGTTCCTCTGCACACTGACAGCTGTTCTCTTCTCGGCGAGAATGCTGGCAGCAGTGGTTCACCATGTGCTGGCCATCCCTTCACCGTTAAATCATAGACCCGTGATAGTGTCGGGTCATTCCGTGTTTCCTTTTCTATGTTTGCATTCGTCACAGGGAGACATTCGACTATGGTCGAGTGGAATAACTCCATTGGATCCACTGCAAGGTCCTCTTCTTCCACCGTCGGCAATGGTAGGCGTGACAATCCATCAGCATTCCCATGCTGTTTAGTTCCTTTGTACTCGATGTCATATTGGTGTGCCCCTAGGAAAAGGGACCACCTCTGCAGCCGTTGCGCTGTCATTATCGGTACGCCCTTCTGAGGGTTGAAAATGGAGACAAGAGGTTGATGATCGGTTAATAGAGTAAATTTTTGACCGTGCAGGTAGTGATTGAACTTCTTCACCCCCCACACTAGGCTGAGGGCCTCTCTGTCAATCTGGGTGTAGTTACGCTCGGCAGAAGTTAACGAGCGTGACGCAAAAGCTATCGGCCTCTCTAAACCATCAAGGAATTTATGTGACAGTAACGCCCCAATGCCGTAGGGAGACGCATCACACGCCAGACTGATCGGCAGTGCTGGGTTGTAGTGAGCCAATACTTCTCTTGAAGTGATTAAGTCCTTACTCTTCTGAAAGGCCCGCTTACAGTCATTGCTCCATTTCCATGCTACTCCCGTTCGTAGCAGGGCGCTCAGTGGGTGCAGAATTGTCGACAAATTCGGCAAAAACTTATGGTAGTAATTCACCAATCCGAGGAATGACCTCAGTAGCGACACATTTTCAGGCGCTGGGGCCTTAACAACCGCTTCAATTTTGTCAGGCGACTTATGTAACCCCTCTTCATCAATCACGTGGCCACAATACGATATCTGTTTCTTAAAAAACTCGCACTTGGGGTGGTTGGCTCGTAGCCCATGTTCCCGTAGTCTAGTGAACACCTGTTCTAGGTTGTTAAGGTGTTCACTGTCATCTTCACCTGTCACAAGGATGTCGTCCAAGTAACACTGAGTCCCCAGAATCCCTTGCAGGACTTGTTCCATCGCTCTTTGCCATATCGCCGGAGCCGATGCTACTCCGAATACCAATCGATGATACTGGTAAAGACTTTGTGAGTGTTTATCGTGAGATACTTCCTAGAGGATTCTTCAACCTCCATTGGCAAATATGCTTGTGCTAGGTCAATTTTTGTAAAACGCTTCCCTCCAGACAGTGAGGCGAAGATGTCTTCTATTCTTGGAAGAGGATATTGTACTGTGTGAAGGACTGGGTTTCCGTATTTTCTTGCCGTTGTATTCGACAGGCACCCTTATTTTTCCTCTGGGGTATACCTTTTGCCGCGTATATGTCGTCAAGACGATGGATGTCTCCCTCAAGGGTATGTGTGAGAATAGCCGCTCGTAGTCTCGTCGATTCATGACGGTTAGCGCTGATCCTGTATCCAATTCCATTTTAACTTGGGACCCTGCTATCATGAGGGTGATCCAAATGGTTCGGTGATCCTCTTTTGCGATTACATTGTGAAGTTTGAGACAGCTTAGTCTCCTGTTCCCGGATTCACTATCGCTCATCTGGTCTTCGGAACGACTGTCTGTCATCTTTTGTACTTTCTTGTACGGTTCCTTAGTAGCCTTTTTGTTGTCACTGGTCTTCTTCCCAGACCTGCAAACTCGTGCAATGTGTCCCATCTTTCCGCATTGCCTGCATATTTTGTCTTTGGACCAGCAGTCCTTCTGGTCATGGTTAGTTCTGCCGCAGTGATAACATTTTGCAAATCCCCGTGTCATTTCGTGGGTGCCGTATTCCTGTGGATTTTGTTTAATTTCCGCAGCTCCCCTGGCTGCTGCTTCATACGATACTGCCACGCTGAAAGACTTATCTAGCGTCAGCTCTTTCTCTGAGAGTAACTTCTTCTGTGTTCCTTCACTCAGGAGTCCACAGACAAATTTGTCCCGTAGGGTATCTGCCAGCCCTGCTCCGAACTGGCAGTGCTTTGATAGCTTGCGTAGTTCCGTAAGGTACTCAGCATTGCTCTCATTTTTATGCTGAGTTCTCCTGTGGAATTTAAATCTTTCTGCTATCAACAGTGGTGCAGGGTTTAGGTGTTCCTGTAGGACAGCAACAATTTCATTAAAACTCTTCGCCTTCGGTTTGGCTGGAGTAATCAGGTCCCGCAATAGGCCGTACGTTCTAGCGCCCATTAAGTTTAGCAATACCGATGCCTTTTTCTCATCGGCTATTTCGTTTGCCTCGCAATATACCTCGACTCTTTCCACATACGTGGTCCAGTCCTCTATTGTATTATTAAAGGCAGTGATACAGCCAGTCTTCGGCATCTTGAAAATCTAAAATGGCGCCTCCCGCGCTTTGCCTTCTTCCCCAATTTAACAAAATGGCACCTCCCGCGCTTTGCCTTCTTCCCCACTGATTAAGATGGTGCCTCCCGCGCTTTGCCTTCTTCCCCGCTGCTGCTAGCGCTGCTTTCCATGGCTCCCGTTGCAACCTGCAGCTCCTCGCGGTTTCTTGCGCGTTTAATATTACTTTTTTTTTAATTATTTCCCGTCGTGGAACAACCCTGTGGGACTCTTGCCTCCCTCTTCTCGGGTCTATTCACAGCCCGGCTTCGTAGCACCGGCCGCGCCCGGTGTGCTCCACCCTCTCTCTCTCCTCTTCCCGACAACGCTGCTCGGCCCCGTTGCAAGCCACCCGCTCGAGTTTGCGAACGCCGCAGCCCAGGAAGGATCAGTGTACTACCTGCCACCAGCCCGATTAGCTGAAGCACCGTCGCCAGGAACCAGGCCCCGCTTTCGACAGCTTCTCCAGCAATCTTCAACTCCGCTAACACAGGGGCGGATGCCCACGGTCGACACCCGATTCTACTGCTTCTTTCTTCCTTCTGGCCTCGACCTCTGCTCACTTCGCTGCAGGAATGGATCCCAGGAGGTGGTGCAGACTGTAGGTAAGTTCGTATCTGCTCGTCGCCAGTATTATGTCCGTGAATGATTGAGACACGGACAGCAGGAGTTGAACAAAACAAGTCTTTACTGATTGAAGTCAATCGGGAAACTGAAACTACAGAGGCTCACTAGCGCCTTTTATACAGGGGTGGTCACTGCCGGTACTGCAGTCTGAGACCAGTTATTCTCTTAAAGGTACATACACAACAGTCAGGAGCTGAGTGACCCTGGCGGAACCCAAACTGGGCATCAGTTAGCAGGTTATTGCTGAGTAAGTGCCGCTTGATAGCACTGTCGACGACACCTTTAATCACTTTGCTGATGATTGAGAGTAGACTGATGGGACGGTAATTGGCTGGGTCGGATTTGTCCTGCTTTTTGTAGACAGGACATACTTGGGCAATTTTCCACATTGCCGGGTAGATGCCAGTGTTGTAGCTGTACTGGAACAGCTTGGCTAGGAGCGCAGCTAGTTCTGGAGCACAAGTCTTCAGTACTATTGCCGGAATGTTGTCAGGGCCCATAGCCTTTGCAGTATCCAGTGTCTTCAGCCGTTTCTTGACATCACGTGGAGTGAATTGAATGGGCTGAAGACTGACATCTGTGATGCTGGGGACCTCAGGAGGAGGCCGAGATGGATCATCCACTCGGCACTTCTGGCTGAAGATAGTTGCAAATGCTTCAGCCTTGTCTTTTGCACTCACGTGCTGGGCTCCACCATCATTGAGGATGGGGATATTTTTGGAGCCTCCTACTCCTGTTAACTGTTTAATTGTCCACCACCACTCATGACTGGATGTGGCAGGACTGCAGAGTTTTGATTTGATCCGATGGTTGTGAGATCGCTTAGCTCTGTCTATCGCTTGTTGCTTCCGTTGTTTGGCATGCAAGTAGTCCTGTGTTGTAGCCTCACCAGGTTGACACCTCATTTTTCGGTATGCCTGGTGCTGTTCCCGGCATGCTCTCCTGCACTCTTCGTTAAACCAGCGTTGAAACATAGAAACATAGAAAATAGGAGCAGGAGTAGGCCATTCGGCCCTTCGAGCCTGCTCCGCCATTCAATGAGATCATGGCTGATCATCCAAATTCAGTACCCTGTCCCTGCCTTCTCCCCATATCCCTTGATCCCTTTAGCCTTAAGAAATATATCCAACTCTTTTATGAATATATTTAATGAACTGGCCTCCACCGCCCTCTGTGGCAGAGAATTCCACAGGTTCACCACTCTCTGGGTGAAGAAATTCCTCCTCATTTCAGTCCTAAATGGCTTACCCCTTATCCTTAGACTATGACCCCTGGTTCTGGACTCCCCGGCCATCAGAAACACCCTTCCTGCATCTAGTCTGTCCAGGCCTGACAGAATGTTATAAGTTTCGATGAGATCCCCTCTCAATCTTCTAAACTCCAGTGAGTATAAGCCCAATCGACACAATCTCTCCTCATACGTCATTCCTGCCATCCCAGGTATCAGCCTGGTGAATCTTCGCTGCACTCCTTCCATGGCAAAAACGTCCTTCCTCAGGTAAGGCGACCAAAACTGCACACAGTACTCAAGGTGCGGTCTCACCAAGGCCCTGTACAACTGTAGCAAGACATCCTTGTTCCTGTACTCGAACCCTCTTGCTACGAAGGCCAACATACCATTTGCCTTCTTAACCGCCTGCTGCACCTGCATGCTTACCTTCAGCGACTGGTGCACAAGGACACCCAGGTCTCTTTGCACTTCCCCTTCTCCCAATCTATTGCCATTCAAATAATAATCTGCCTTCCTGTTTTTGCCACCAAAGTGGATAACCTCACATTTATCCACATTATAGTGCATTTGCCATGTTTCTGCCCAATCACCCAATCTGTCCAAATCGTACTGGAGTTTCACGACATCATCCTCACAGCTTACCCTCCCACCCAGCTTTGTGTCGTCTGCAAATTTGGAGATATTACATCCAATTCCCTCGTCCAGATCATTAATATATATTGTGAACAGCTGGGATCCTAGGACCGATACTTGCGGTACCCCACTAGTCACTGTCTGCCACTTGGAAAACGACCCGTTTATTCTAACTCTTTGCATTCTGTCCGCCAACCAGTTCTCTATCCAAGTCAATACCTTGCCCCCAATCCCATGTGCCTTAATTTTGCACCCTAATCTCTTATGTGGGACCTTATCGAAAGCCTTCTGAAAGTCCAAATGCACCACATCCACTGGTTTTACCTTATCTATTTTACCAGTTACATCCTCAAAAACTTCCAGTAGATTAGTCAAGCATGATTTACCTTTTGTAAATCCATGTTGACTTTGTCCGATCCTGTCACTGCTTACCAAGTGCTCTGCTATTACATCTTTTATAATAGATTCTAGCATTTTCCCCACTACCGATGTCAGGCTTACCGGTCTATAATTCCCCGCTTTTTCTCGACCACCTTTTTTGAATAGTGGGGTAACATTAGCTACCCTCCAATCCATGGGTACTGTTCCAGAGTCTATCGAGTTCTGGAAGATGACCAGCAATGCATCTACTATTTCCAGGGCCACTTCCTTAAGTACCCTGGGATGTAGATTATCAGCCCCTGGGGATTTATCGGCCTTTAGTCCCATCAATTTTCCGAACACCATTTCCCTACAAATTCTGATTTCTTTCAGTTCCACCCTTTCATCAGGCCCTATGTTCCCCGGCATCTCTGGGAGATTATTTGTGTCCTCCTTTGTGAAGACAGAACCAAAGTATGAATTTAGTTGGTCTGCCATTTCTTTGTTTCCCATTATAAATTCCCCTGATTCTGACTGTAAGGGACCTACGCTTGACTTCACCAATCTTTTTCTCTTCACATATCTATAAAAGCTTTTACAGTCAGTTTTTATGTTCCCTGCTAGCTTACTCTCATATTCTGTTTTCCCTTTCTTAATTAATCCCTTTGTCCTCCTTTGTTGAATCCTAAACTGCTCCCAATCCTCAGGATTATTGCTTTTTCTGGCCAATTTATATGTCGTCTCCTTGGATCTTATGCTGTCCCTAATTTCCCTTGTTAGCCACGGTTGAGTCACCTTTTTTGTTTTATTTTTATGCCAAACTGGAATGATCAAATTCTGTAGCTCATCCATTCGGTCTTTGAATGTTTGCCATTGCCTATCCACCGTCAACCCTTTGAGTGCCATTCCCCAATCAATCCTACCCAACTCGCTCCTCAGACCATCGTAGTTTCCTTTATTTAAATTGAGGCCACTAGTCTCTGAGTCAACTACTTCATTCTCCATCTTAATGAAGAATTCGATCATATTATGATCGCTCAGACACAAGGGGCCTCGTACAACAAGATTGCTAATTAATCCTTTGTCATTACATAATACCCAGTCTAAGATGGCCTGATCTCTGGTTGGTTCCTCAACATATTGGTCCAGGAAACCATCCTGTAAACACTCCAGGAATTCCTCCTCCACAGTATTGTTATTAATTTGGTTGGCCCAATCTATATGTAGATTAAAGTCACCCATGATGACTGCTGTGCCCTTATTGCACGCTTCTTTAATTTCCCTTTTAATGCCATCCCCAACCTCCACCTTACTGTTGGAAGGTCTATATACCACTCCCACTAATGCTTTTTTCCCCTTAGTATTTCTCAATTCTACCCATACAGATTCCACGTCATCAGAGCTAATATCCTTCATTACAATTGTATTAATCCCTTCTTTAACCAGTAATGCTACCCCACCTCCCTTTCCTTTTTGCCTATCTTTCCTGAATATCGAATACCCCTGGATCTTGAGTGCCCAGTCTCGGCCATCCTTGAGCCACATTTCCGTAATCCCAACCAAATCATATTCGTTTACCTCTATTTGCGCAGCCAATTCATCCACCTTATTACAAATGCTCCTCGCATTAAGACACAAAGCCTTCAGGCTTGTTTTTTTAATGCTCTTAGACCTATTAGAATTATTATTTACTGTGGCCACGTTTGATTTAAACCGTTGATTTCTCTGACTGCCACTTTTGTTTTTCTCCTTCCTATCTTTTGCTTTTATCCCTGTTTCCCTTTCCTCTGTCTCCCTGCTCAGGTTCCCAACCCCCTGCCATTTTAGTTTAAACCCCCCCGAACAGTGCTAGCAAACCTCCCCGCAAGGATATTGGTCCCACTCTGGTTCAGGTGCAACCCATCCGACTTGTACAAGTCCCACCTTTCCCAGAAGCAGGCCCAGTGATCCAGGAAACTAAAGCCCTCCCTCCTGCACCAATTCTTTAGCCATGCATTCATCTGCTCTATCCTCCTATTCCTATACTCACTAGCACATGGCACCGGGAGTAATCCAGAGATTACAACCTTTGAGGTCCTGCTCTTTAATCGGCTACCTAGCTCCCTAAATTCTTGCTGCAGGACCTCATCCCTGTTCCTACCCATGTCATTGGTCCCAATGTGAACCACGACCTCTGACTGTTCACCCTCCCAGCTTGATGGTAATGGTAGAGTGAGGAATTGTCTTCCTCCAGTTCTTTCCTGCTGCCACCTGTTATGTGCCACTTTCACCTGCAAGAAAGAGGGAAGTGTAGTGTATGTACCTTTAAGAGAGAACTACTTTTAAAGCTCCTGTATACTGTAGTACCAGCCCTGTATCTAAGCCTTGAGCATGCCTCTGTACTGTTAGTCTTTAGACTACCCTCCTCCAGTAAACACCTGTTGATTGTTAAGTTACAGCCTCCGTCTAGTTATTGGAAAACATCATACTTTAAGAATCACGGATTCAACAGTGGCGATGAGGTCGATTCGAATCTACCTGCACCTCTGCATTTCCCTTCAAGGATTCGCTCCGGGAGGGTGGTGGAAGAAAGTCGAGGCCAGAAGCACGGGCATCGACCACGAGCAACCACCCAGTCATCCGGTAGAGAGTGAACATCGCAGGGGAGGCTGTTGAGAGCCGGGCTTGGTTCCCCAGCCACGACGATCCAGCAACAGACTGGCAACAGGTACAGTGCAGACCCTTCCTGGACAGCGGCAGCTGGAGCCGACCAACGGCACAGAAAAAGCCGAGCAGCGTCGACGGTGTAAGAGAGAGGGTGAAGCGCACAGGGCGCAGCCAGGGGTTGAAAACCAAGCGGCGTCGAGGAAAAACAAAAAAAGAGAGAGGGTAAAGCAGCAGCTGGGTTCAGGACCGAGCGGCAGCAACGGGAGAGGCGCACAGGAGAACGCGCAGAGCACAGCCAGGGCTCAAAGGCTGAATAGCGTCCGCGGGGGAAAGAAAGGAAGCGCGGGAGACGCCATTGAGCCGCGGAGAAGAAGGGAGCGCACGGGAGACGCCATTTTAGACAGTTAAATCACACCCAGGGATGCCAAAGAGTGGCAGTATCACTGCGTTCGACAATGAAGTCGAAGATTGGGCGACATATGTGGAATGCATTGAAGTGTACTGCAGGGCGAATGAAGTGCCAGATGCTAGGAAAGCACTGGTTTTGTTAAATTCCATGGGTGCAAAAACTTATGGCTTACTGCGAAACCTAATAACCCCAGAGAAGCCAGTGGATAAGAATTTCGAAAGCATAGTGGAAATCCTACAGGACCACTTAAACCCCACACTGCTGCTGATAGCAGAAAGATTTAAGTTCCACAAAAGGAACCAGCATAAAGACAAAAGTAATGCTGAGTACTTAACGGAACTACGCAAGCTATCGAAACACTGCCAGTTTGGAATGGGACTAGCAGATACGTTAAGGGACAAGTTTGTGTGTGGGCTTCAAAGTGAAGGAACCCAGAAACGGCTTCTATCAGAAAAGGATCTTACGCTGGACAAGGCTTTCAGCATGGCAGTATCACACGAAGCAGGTGCAAGGGGCGCTGCAGAGATACAACGGAGACCGCAAGAATATGGCACCAATGAAATGTCATATGGAGCAGGGAAGTGTTATCGCTGCGGCAGAACAACACACGACCAGAAGGATTGTTGGTTCAAGGACCAAGTGTGCAGACAGTGTGGAAAAGCAGGACACATAGCAAGAGTCTGCAGGTCAGGGAAGAAAACCAGCAGCAAGAAATCTCCACAGGAGAAGTACAAAAAGGTACATAAGGTGAAGGACAGTAGTTCAGACGAACAGAAAAGTGATACAGACTCCGGAAGCAAGGAGCTGGGTTGTCTGAAACTACATAAGGTAGTCAAAATGGAGGATCACCAGACTATCTGGGTCACACTCAAGATAGAAGGAGTCCAAGTGAAAATGGAATTGGACACAGGATCAGCCCTAACAGTCATAAACCAAAGGGACTACAAGCGGCTATTTTCACATATACCCTTGAAAGCTACAGAGATTGTCTTGAAGATGTACACGGGGCAAAAAGTCTGCCCCAAAGGAAAAATAAGGGTGAAAGTGATATACAAAGGCCAGGAAATACCTAAAATGGACCTATATGTATTGCCAGATGGAGGACCACCACTACTAGGACGTGAATAGATCCGGAAGATACAATTAGATTGGCATTCTATACAGGCACTGAAGGTTGAGGCCAAAAAGGATGACGACGTCACACCTGGACAACTGTCAAAAATGCTAACTGACGCACAAGAAGTGTTCCAGGAGGGACTCGGAACACTAAAAGGCATAACAGCAACGATTAAAATAGAGGAAAATGCAAGCCCAAAGTTTTTTAAGGCCAGACCGGTGCCTTATGCGATCAGACCAGCCGTCGAGGCAGAGCTGGAAGGGTTGGAATGTTCAGGAGTACTGTCCAAAGTAGACTGGAGCGAGTGGGCTACACCCATCGTTCCTGTAATGAAGAGGTCATTGAGTAATACGCCTGGGAAACCAAAGAAGGTCCGCATCTGTGGGGATTTTAAGGTGACAGTGAACCCAGTCCTTCACACGGTACAATATCCACTTCCACGGATTGAGGATATTTTCGCCTCGCTATCTGGAGGTAAACGCTTCACCAAAATTAAACTGGCCCAGGCGTACTTGCAAATGGAGGTAGAAGAAGCCTCGAAACAATACCTCACGATCAACAATCATAAAGGTCTCTACCAATACAACCGGCTGGTGTTCGGGGTAGCATCGGCTCCGGCTATTTGGCAAAGGGCAATGGATCAAGTCCTGCAAGGGATTCCAGGGACCCAGTGCTTTTTGGATGACATCCTGGTCATGAGCGAAAATGACAATGATCACCTCGCCAACCTGGAGAAGGTGCTCACTAGATTAAAGGAATATGGGCTACGAGCTAATCGCCACAAGTGCGAGTTTTTCCAGAAGCAGATCTCGTATTGTGGCCACGTTATTGATGAAGAGGGGTTACATAAGTCCCCTGAAAAGATTGAGGCAGTAGTCAAGGCTCCAGCACCGGAAAATGTGTCACAACTGAGGTCGTTCCTCGGGCTGGTAAACTACCACCATAAGTTCTTACCAAATTTGTCTACAGTATTACACCCACTGAACACCCTACTGCAAACGGGGGTACCATGGAAGTGGAATGATGAATGTAAACGAGCTTTCCAGAAGTGCAAAGAATTGATCACATCAAAAGAGGTGTTGGCCCATTTCAACCAAGCACGACCAATTCGGTTGGCATGTGATGCATCACCCTATGGTATTGGAGCGGTGCTGTCGCACAAATTCCCAGGCGGGTTGGAGAGGCCAGTAGCCTTTGCGTCTCGGTCACTAACCTCAGCCGAGCGCAACTACGCCCAGATCGACAGGGAGGCCCTCAGCCTAGTATGGGGTGTAAAAAAATTCAACCACTATCTGCATGGGCAGAAGTTCACCTTGCTGACTGACCACCAACCACTTGTCTCCATCTTTAATCCAAAGAAGGGTGTTCTGGTGATGACTGCACAACGGCTACAAAGATGGTCCTTTTTTCTAGGGGCGAACCAATATGAAATAGAGTATAAAGGCATGAAACAGCATGGAAACGCTGATGGGCTATCACGCCTGCCACTGCCTACTGTGGAGGAAGCACCAGCAGTGGACCCTATCGAAATATTTTATTCGTCGATAATTGAACGATTGCCAGTAACTAACGCGGATATAGAGAAGCAGACCCGCAATGATCCGACACTGTCTCGGGTATATGATTTGACGGTGAGGGGATGGCCAACACATGGCGACTCACTGTTGCCAGCATTCTCATCCAGAAGAGAACAGCTGTCAGTATGCCAGGGGACAGTGATGTGTGGATCCCGAGTGGTAATTCCACCCAAGTTAAGGGAGAGAGTGCTCAATGAGCTTCACGAAGGTCATCTGGGAGGGGTGAAAATGAAAAGCCTTGCTAGGGCTTATGTGTGGTGGCCGGGGATCGATCAACAAATCGAAGAACTAACCAAGAGCTGCTCAGGATGCCAGAAGGTCCAAAATGCACCACCACATGCCCCTCTACACCCATGGGAGTGGCCCTCCTCTCCATGGCAACGGGTGTATATTGATTTTGCTGGTCCATTCATGGACTCAATGTTCTTAATAGCAGTGGATGCGCACTCGAAATGGCCTGAGGTGATAAAAATGTCCTCAACCACTACAGAGAAAACGATTGCAGTCCTACGGACCATATTTGCCAGGAACGCCTTGCCAGAGCAGTTTGTGTCCGAAGAGTTTCGGAAATTTATGAGAAGGAATGGGGTAAGGCATTACACATCCGCCCCGTATCATCCAGCCACAAATGGATTGGCTGAGAGGTTCATACAAACCTTTAAAAAGGCAATAAAGGCCATGTGCGATGATGAAATTCCACTAAAGTATAAGGTGGACAATTTCCTGTTAGCCTACAGAAATGCGACACATGCAGTTAACAACCAGACCCCGGCCATGATGTTCTTTAACCGAAGGTTGGGATCTTGTCTGGATTTGCTCAGACCAAATGTGCGAAGAAATGTTGAGGATAAGCAATTCCAGCACATCAATGAGAAGCCGACAAGGAGCTTCAATGTAGGACAAGCAGTCTTGGCCCGTGACTGCCGAACAGAGAAATGGCAACCCAGAACGATATGTACATGGCAGGGGCCATTAATGTACACAGTGGATGTCGGGGAGAACATTGTGAGACGCCACGTCGACCAGGTCCTAGCGTCACAGGAACGAGTCAACCCCATGTCTCGCGTACCTGCGGATGAACCCGACATACCGGTAGCATCTACCTCAAACAGTAGCAGCGGAAACTGATGAACTAACCGACGAAAAGGGGCCAGAATCGCCTCCGCACCAAGAACAAGAACCTCAGGAAAGGCGCTATCCAGAGAGGATCAGGAAGCCGCCCCAAAGACTGAATCTATAAATGGACTATTTCAGTTTAATGTGCATGTTAAAGTGTTAACTGTTATTTGAATGATATGGGTACTGCTAATCTAAAAGGGGAGGATTTGTAGTGTATGTACCTTTAAGAGAGAACTACTTTTACAGCTCCTGTATACTGTAGTACTGGCAGTGACCACACCTGTATATAAGCCTTGAGCATGCCTCTGTACTGTTAGTCTTTAGACTACCCTCCTCCAGTAAACACCTGTTGATTGTTAAGTTACAGCCTCTGTCTAGTTATTGGAAAACATCATACTTTAAGAATCACGGATTCAACAGGAAGTATGTAAGTGAGTGCTCTGCATATGTTTGGTTGGTGTGGCTGTCATGATTGAATAGCTGCCAGTGTGTGCAAGCTGTGAGTTGTGGGTGCGAGGCTTGCAACAGTCATAAGTGTGTGAGGATGAGGTAACGCATATGAATTGAAGCGTTGAGTACTGATTGACAGAGATTGTTGGTGGGTGGGCGATGGGGGTGTAGTGAATTGAGTAGTGGATGAGGCTAGTGGTGCAGTTGGTAGGATATGTAAGATTGAACTCACTCACCTTGACAACACATGTCAGATCGTTAAACTTCTTCCTGCACTGCATCAAGGTCGTTGGAGTGACACTCCTGGCATTGACCTCCGCCGCTACTTCTTCCCACTGCCTCCTAAACATCTGTCTGGAGGGCCTCTTGCCCCCTGCAGATACAGGTTGGCCTAGAAATTCATTGTAGCCACTTTTGGGGCAGTAAAGTCGGGCGGCCGCTAAAGTTTGCGCCCGGCGCAAAATCGAGGCCACTTCTCCGATATTCATTAGCTTCGCCCTAAGAGTTTGCTCGAGCGCTAAAACTGGCGCTGCACGCCTCTCTTTAGGTGCTAAGCCGGAGGTGCTGAGCGAGAGCGCCGAGGCCGGGCGCAGCGCAGGTGCGGCCATCTCGTGATTGACAGCAGACACCCTGGCGCCGGCCAGCTCTTAAGGGGGAAGGGTCGACTTGGTCTGCTGCCACGCCCTGGATAGTGGAGCCCTCCAGCTAGGCCTGAACACTGCTGCTGGACCCAAATAGCGCCTGAAGCCATGCAGAAGGCCCGTGAACGAGCGCAGCGCTTCTCAGAGCTTGATCTGAGTGTGCTGGTTGGTGCTGTGGAGAAGAGTGTAGTGTATGTAACTGTTCAACCTTTAAGAGAACTATTTTAGGTGTTACACTACTTATCTTGGCTGCGGTATACTGTAATACCGGTGGTGACCACACCGGTATATAAGTGCTGTGTAATGAGTGATTGGGCAGATTCGCCCTGACCTTCGAATAGTAAAGTCCTGTTAAAGTTTACTCTTGTAGTCTGTGTAATAATTTGCAATATAACACACAGATTTTACAGTGGTGACGAGTTCGATCTTACCCTGTGGCAGCGATACATCCGAAGCAGTTAACGAGCGTCGAGAAGAGGCATCCGCCCTCGTCGTTCTGCTGAGAGAAGACTCGAGTCTGCAGAGCAAGGAAGAAGGAAGAATTCAGACACGAAGCCTTCCATCAGCAACAGGCAGTGATCGTCCCTTCTGTCACGGTGGTGAGTGAGCCGATCAGCCACGAGAAGCAAGTCGGCCACGTTGACTGTGAGTAGGGGGGAAATAAAAAGAAACGGAGGATAAGGGCGGTGAACTCGACCACGGTCTGGGGAAAGGAGCCGGACAGAAGTCGGGGCCAGAGACGCTGAGACTGGGGCAGCGTAGGGCACGGAAGCTGCGGTACAAGCGGGAACGCAGCCGGTGTGAGAGACCGGGCTACAAGCGGGCTGGGAGACGCAACAGCGTCGTGAGACAGCTCGACCACGACCGGCGAAAAAGGCCGGGCAGCTACCGAGGCTGCGCGGCGCTGCGACCGGGATCGTAAGGCGCGGGAAGAAATAAAAAATAAATAAATAAATAAATAAAGCCGCGGAGAACTCAGCCGCAGCCGGGGGAGGAAAGGACCGGACTGCGAGAGGGCTGGGAGGCGCGATTGGAAGCCGCTGAGGGAGAGACAGAGCCCGAGCGAGCGGGAGAGACAGAGCCCGAGCGAGGGGGAACGGGACCGAGCGAGGGAGACCGAGCGAGATTCCGCCCAGCGGCTGGAACTGTTCGCCGCCAACGGGTTGTCCCCAGCGCCGGTTGCCCCGCTGAGAAAAGGGAACAAAGGACGCACTGAAGCCGGCGCGCAGGCTGCGAACCCCGAAAGCCAGCGGTCGTCGCCCGAGAGCAAAGCTTACCCCTCCTTCCAGGGGAAGAAACGCGGGAAGCCGCCAGTAGGTGGGGAAGAAGACAGGAGCGGGAAACCGCCATTTTGAAAGTGGGCGGGGAAGAAGACAAGCGCGGGAAACCGCCATTTTTGGAAAAAAAAAAGTAACGAACAAATCCGTTGTTGTTTCTCAGAAAGATAGTGAAGATGCCTAAGCATGGTAACATCAACGACTTCGATTCCGAGGTGGAAGATTGGGCCAAGTATGTAGAACGCATCGAGATATATTGTGAGGCCAATAAAATAGCAGATGATGATAAAGCTCTAACCTTACTAAACTCAATGGGGGCGAAGACATACGGGCTATTGAAGCATCTTCTATCACCAGCTAAACCGGCGGATCAGACTTTCGCTAATATTGTTGCTGTCCTGAAGGATCATTTGAACCCCACACCGCTGATGCTGGCGGAACGATTCAAACTTTATGCGAGAACGCAACGGAAAGAGGAAAGCAACGCGGAATACTTGGTTGAACTGCGTAGATTAGCGAAATACTGTCAGTTTGGGGAAAATCTGACAGAGGCATTGAGAGATAAGTTCGTGTGCGGGTTGTCGAAGGAAGGAACACAAAAGCGACTGCTAGAAGAGAACGATCTTACACTTGATAAGGCTGTCCTTATTGCAGCATCGCACGAAGCCGCAGCGAGAGGCCCTGCAGAAATGCAGCTGAAGGCAGCGGTACTCAGCGTGGATCAAATGACTTCGGGTACAACGAAATGTTATCGTTGTGGGAAGACAACACACGACCAGAACCAATGCTGGTTTAAAAACCAGGAATGTAGAAAATGTGGCAAGCTTGGTCACATAGCTAAAGTATGCCGGTCAGGAAAGAAGACCAGCAACAAAAAAAAGTCACCGCAGGAAAAGTACAGCAAGGTACACAAGGTGACTGAGAAGAGTTCGGATGAACAGAATTCGGATTCAGACCCAAACGGCCAGGAACTGGGTAGTCTGAGAATTCACAATGTGAGTAAGGAAGCTGACCTACAAACTATCTGGGTCATGCTAAAAATAGCCGGAGTCCAAGTAAAAATGGAATTGGACACAGGATCAGCCCTATCAGTCATAAATCGAAGGGATTACAACCGGCTATTCTCACATATACCCTTGAGAGATACCAAGATCGTATTGCAGACATACATGGGGCATAAAGTATACCCCATCGGAAAGATAAAAGCCAAGGTGAGAGACAAGGGCAAAGAACACCAAGGAATGGACTTATATGTACTACCTGAGGGAGGTCCACCATTTCTGGGATGGGAGTGGATCAGGGAAATAAACATGGAATGGCACTACCTAAAAGCAATAACGAGTGAGAATTCGGTGAAGACAATCAGCTCAGACTCTGAAACTGATGACGATAAGACCAGCCCAGGTGCGAAAGACAAGTCTAAAATGGACTTGCTGACTAAGGTTGGAAAAACGAAGGAGCGCATAAATGCTTATGCTTCAGAGGAGAACAAAGTTTCAGAACAGAATTCCACTGAACAACAACAACATAGTTTGACAGAGAATTCTGAGTCTGTCCAGTTTACAGACATGCACAATTCTGAGGAACACCGGGCTCGAACTCAACTCCATTTCAAATTACAACAGCAATTAGAACAATTGAGTTGCCGTCTTGAGCAAGAGATGAAAGCAATGAAAAAGTTCTTTGACACAGAGTGGGAGAATCTGGAAAGACAACAGAAGCAGCTGATGGAGAAAAGGGAGCAGGAGCACACAAACCGTCTGCGCGAGGAGGCCAAACGAATCAAAGCTGATTCGGTTTCTGAAGGTGCGTGCTCTAATCTGGTGGAGCAAGATGTTCAGCAACTGAAGGCGCTTGTTAGCAGGTTGCAGACGGAAAAGGCTGATTTGGTCGCCATGAATTCCGAGCTCCTACTGAAGTTGGGTGCAGCATCACCGGACGATTCATTTGTGGAAATTCGAATGGTGGAGGCTGCGGATGATGGCGAAGTAGAAACAGCAAAGGAGCCCCAGGGCAAGGTTATAAACATCCCTGCAGCTACTGGGAAACGGATGATGTCAGAAGAGTTAACGGTCAGCCAACTCCTTCATATGCTGAGGGACAAGACTCTGAAATGGGAACAATTTGAACATGAGCTTAAATCTTCAAAGGAGAGGGGGTTGGAGCTCTCAAAAGTTATTGAAATAGCTGAGGTTGCAACACAGACTGAGAAGATGGCAGCAGAGCAACCCTTGGATGCCAAAAGTACGCTGACTCACGTCAATGTTGAACAACAGAATGCTGAAACAACTGCTCCAGTAGAGGGATTGAATAATACGATCAATCAATCTCCGAATGAAGTTGAAGTATTGAAATCACGAAAGAGGTCATTAGTAAGAGACTTGCAGGAAGCCCAGAAAAAGCTGGAGGAAGCTGAACACATGAAGAAGTCTCTTCAGGAGAGATGTCTGGAATTGGAACAAAAGCTGACTAACGTCCAGCTGGGCATGGAGGAAATAAAAGACCCTCTCGCTGGCCTAGCTCAGGACGACACCGATTATTACCACGTCCTGTTGAACGACACCGAATATAACGATGACCTGTTCTGCCCAGCTTGTGGGGAAATCTTCCGAAGTGCAAAAACCCTGAAGAATCACAAAAAGTCTAAGAAACACCGGGAGATGGTGGCGCTGCTAAGGCAAGAGGAGAAAGAGGAGGAGGAACTGTGCATACGGCTGGCAGCGGAGCACAGAGAGTCTCCAAGAAGCAGGAAAGGAAAAGACGAAACAGAAGAAGATGACCCATCTGAACCATTATCACCCCTACCAGATCACGCACGTGGTCCCTCCAAACGGAACCAAATCAGTTTGGAAGTAGAAAAACTTCCCAAGGTACTCAAGCTTTTAGAAGTCAGCAATGCTGGTTCAGAAGTGACGGAAGTTCAAGCTGTTAAGTCCAGTGAAGGACTATTGGATGAGTCACCCCAGCAAAGTGAACCGACTACACCACAGGGAACTGCTACACCACCGAGGCGTTGCCCAGACCGAGTCAAGAAGCACAGGAGGCGCCTCCACAGAGACTGAATCTGTGAACTGTTTTCCACAGAGACTGAATCTGTGAACTGTTTTCCGCAGAGACTGAATCTGTGAACTGTTTTCCGCAGAGACTACATCTGTGAACTGTTTTTACATGAAGTTGGATATATGTTATGATGTTATGTTTAATGGGGAATAAGTATGTTGTAAGCTAAAAAGGGAGGATTGAAGTGTATGTAACTGTTCTACCTTTAAGAGAACTATTTTAGGTGTTACACTACTTATCTTGGCTGCGGTATACTGTAATACCGGTGGTGACCACACCGGTATATAAGTGCTGTGTAATGAGTGATTGGGCAGATTCGCCCTGACCTTCGAATAGTAAAGTCCTGTTAAAGTTTACTCTTGTAGTCTGTGTAATAATTTGCAATATAACACACAGATTTTACAAAGAGGCGCCATATTTTGTACCCGGACAATGACAGGAAGGCGCCAGTCCGCGTCTACCGGAGAGCCTGGAGGCATGTCGCCAGCAAGGTGTCAGCCAACAGCGAGGTCCCCAGGAGCGGTGTCCAATGCCGCAAAAAGTTTAATGACCTCACTCGGATTGTCAGGGTGAGTACCCTTTCCAGTGTCCTCCTCATCCTTGCATGTGCACCTCACATTATGGGCAAAGGGACCTGAAAGCCCTAATGGCCAGCCCTCATCCAGCAGCTATGGGACAGGCATGAACATCAATTGCACATTCTGCACTTAACACACTGGCCAAGCTATTCCACCATGGGAGGCAGTGCACACAAAATCAGGGCTACACACTGGCCAGGCTATTCCACCATGGGAGGCAGTGCACACAAGATCAGGGCGACACACTGGCCAGGCTATTCCACCATGGGAGGCAGTGCAAACAAGATCAGGGCTACACACTGTACTTAGAGGCCATCCTTTCTCTTGCAGGCCAAGCTGGCAAATAATAAGAAGAGCCGGACTGCGACCGGGGGAGGCCGACCCCAGATCCAGCCGCTCACCGAGCTGCAACATCGCGTGGAGCGCATCATGGGTGGCCGGGTGATTGGCCCCGTTGCATGTGGAGATGCCGACCCTGTTCTGGGCACCAATGGTAAGGACATCACCTTTTGGACCTCTCTTGTCCCACTTGCGCATCAGATCTACATCCTTTGCCACTGTCCGACCAATGCGCTGAATGCCACCACTCATGCATCCCTCGCTGACGCCCTCTCCTCACTCTAAAGCTACTCTTGTGCCTTCCTGCTTTCAGATGGTGAGGAGGAGGTCCCTGAACTTGCCAGTGACAGCCCCTCAGAAAAGGAGGAGGAGGAGGAGCAAGAGGAAGGCGGCCCATCAGGGGAACCCTCAGCCGCGGCAACCCATGCGAATGTAGGGGACACGTCTTCCCTGGAGGGGAGCGTGGCGGAAGTGTCGGAGGGGAGGGGAGCTCATGGGACCTGCGGCCTGCAGAAACGCGGGAGGGGGGTGGAAGCTCAGCGGCCTTCTCCCCAGAGGGGGGAAGGGTCGGAGGGGAGTCCAATTGCTGGGCCCAGCGGCGTCCAGCAACGCAGGAAGGGTCGGCCAGCTCGGCGGCCTTCTCCCCAGAGGGAGAGTCCGGCCTCCAGTCCGGAGATGGTCTTCGCCGAGGAGATGGAACGCCTCGAGGACTTGTCCGCGGACTCGGAGCGCCGTCACACGGAGCTCATGGGGGTAGTGGCACGGTTGCCTGAGGCCATCGAGTCCCTCTCTTGGAGGGTGACCGACGTCGGGGCCTCACAGGCCATCAGTTTGGCGGAATTCGGGGCAGAGCAGGCAGCGAGTCGGGCGGCATTCGGGGCAGATCAGGCAGCGAGTCGGGCAGCATTCGGGGCAGCTCAGGCAGCGAGTGGGCAGCTGATCAGTGGTGCCGTGCAGTCACTAGGTGCTCTGATGAGGTCACTGAACAGGTCAACACGGGCACTCACTGCTGCCACACTCGCTGTGTCAGCCAGGCATCGCCAGGGCACCCGGCGCGCTGCAGCAGCACAGCGGTCTGTCCCTCGGCAGATTGGTGCGTATGCTGCAGTGCTGGCCCGGGCGAGTGCCAGTGTCTCAGGCAACCAGCGAGCGCCTGCCATCCGCCAGCTTGCCCCCATTCCTCCAGCCGCCACTGCCACTCCCCCAGTGGAGCTGCCAGGAGCTGCTGCAGTGACTGATGCTGGCCAGCCACAGCTGTAGCATTCAACAGCCGCCCACTCGACGGCCAGACCTCGACTAGGCCGACCCCCAAGGGCATCTGCCGTCACGACATGTGCCCCTCTGGAGCCTGCCCCAGCCTTGCAGCAGCCAATGGCCTTACTTTGAGGAGGAGCAGCAGGGCGGGCAGGGGCCACACAACGATGGCCAAGGCATCGCCCTAGCGGGCCAAAAAGTTGAATGTGTGGCCAGTTGTGTTTGTTTTTTGAGGCCGAGAATTGGATGTTTGTTTTTTGAGGCCGAGAATTGGATGTTTGTTTTTTGATGCCGAGAATTGGATGTTTGTTTTTTGAAGGCCGAGAATTGGATGTTTGTTTTTTGAAGGCCGAGGATGTGATGTTTGTTTTTTACGAAGGCCGAGGATGACGGCCATTTTAGTTGCACTGTTTTGTTAATCCTCTCCAGGTTGTGGGAGCGAGTAATGTGTTTGAGTGTTTTTTGGGGGTTTCGTCTGTTTTTGGTTTTCATGTGGGAAGGGCCCTGAGTTTGTACAATAAAGCATTTTACTTATTAACATTGTCCATGTTTGATCTTTGAAGTGTTTGTTGCCTTAACCGGCTGAGGGCTTGTGGAGCGGATGCAATCATGTTCTTTCATTGGCACAAGCCATTCCCTGACAGGGGGCCTAGAAGTGACGTTCAATAAGCCGCCGACGGGCGGCCCTTGGACCTTCTGCCTCCCTCCTGGGCTGGTACTCCTCGTCCTCCTCCTCCTCATGCTCCTCCTGCTCCTCCTCCTGAGGTGGGGGTCCAACGTGAGGTGGCAGTGCCTGAGTCCTGCGGATAGCCAGGTTGTGCAGCATGCAGCAAACGACGACGAATTGGGAGACTCGCTCCTGCGAATACTGGAGGGCTCCCCCGGAGCGATCGAGACAGCGGAACCATTGCTTGAGGACACCGATTGTTTGTTCTATGATGTTCCTAGTCGCTTGATGGCTCTCGTTGTATGCCTCTTCAGCAGGGGTCGTGGGCGCGCGGAGCCCTCAGCCGGTTAAGGCAACAAACACTTCAAAGATCAAAGGATAGCCTTTGTCTC
Organism: Somniosus microcephalus; assembly: GCF_052327205.1. Taxonomy (NCBI): domain Eukaryota; kingdom Metazoa; phylum Chordata; class Chondrichthyes; order Squaliformes; family Somniosidae; genus Somniosus; species Somniosus microcephalus. The sequence goes on along the minus strand of NC_140991.1, from coordinate 167,515,432 downwards.
CGATAAGCCATCCTCTTGGGTGAGGCTGTGCCTGGAACATGTCAGCCACAGTTGTCTGTCGCAGGATAAAGGCATCGTGGCTGCTGCCTGGAAAGCGGGCATTGACAGCTAGGATGCGCTGCCTGTGGTCACACACCAGCTGTACGTTGAGGGAATGGTAGCCCTTCTGGTTGCGGTAATCCTCGGCATGCTCCAGAGGTGCCCGCAAAGCCACATGCATGCAGTCAATGGCGCCCTGCACCATGGGGAAGCCCGCTATTCTTGCAAATCCCACTGCACGCTGCTGCTGCTTGTCCAGGGTCATGGGGAAGGAGATGAATTGATGTCTCCTTCTGAAAAGGGCATCGGTCACCTGGCGGATGCAGCAATGCACGGCGAACTGGGAGATGTTAGCGATGGCCCCAGCAGCGGATTGGAAGGAGCCAGTGGCATAGAAGTTGAGAGCCACCGTCACCTTCACTGCCACCGACAGAGACGTCCTGCGCATCAGCTGTGGCTGCAGATCTCTCTGAAGCAGCTGGCAGATGTCTGCAACCACCTCCCTTCTGAATCGCAGCCTCCTAACACACATCGCGGCAGACATGGTCAGATAGGAGGACTGCTGGCGGTATACCCTGGGTGGGTAAGGCCTCAGTTGGCGACGCCTGTTGCCCCCTCTGCGTCTAGCCAGGGCTGCCACTCTCTCACGGCGTCTGTAAGCCCTTCTGGCATAAGGCTGAAAGTCAGCGTTGGCACCCAATGCAGCCCCCATTATATGCTGGCAAACACTGAGCTCTCAATGAAGGCAAAGATAATTGCTAAGCTCTGGCCTGAGCCAAAAATACCTGTCCTAGTGTTGATCCAAACCAGTAAGCTCTCCTCCTTGGTCTCTCTCCAAAAAACCGTTGCACAAGAGTGAATGCTACAAAATGGCTGGCCTTTATAGTGCAGGGTAAGTGCCCTTTAATTAGCGCTCCCCGCGGCCCGCCTCGGCTGTGTACCGTTCCACTTCACAGTCGTTAGGGCCGCCCGGCGCACAATGGGCCGGCGCGAGTGAAGTTCCGGTTTGGGGCGCACAAAGGGCGTTGCACTAGGAAATGATGTCATGATCTGCGCGCGCAGCAGGGCGCGCGCTAAGACTTTGCGCCGGCGCTAAATGTGTCCTGAAGTTGGGGCGAGGCGCAGATCGCGCTGCGCCCGGGCGCTAAGCGCCTAGCGCTCGAGATCTACTCCTCCTAAGGCGCTAACGGCTGGCGCGCCCAACTGAATTTCTAGGCCGTTGTCTCTCCTTCTCTCCACATCTTGCACGAAGACCTCCAGTGCATTGTCAGAAAACCTCGCTTGCATGTTCGGCTATTCCTCAAAGTATCACAGTGCAGATTCAGTTTTCAAAGGCATCCCACCATTTCTTGGAACCACAGTGCACCTCCCCTTTCAGAGTTGTAGGCTGCCTTTAAGTAGCGCTAGCCACTCGTGATATCAGGCCCCCTGCTGATGCGTGCAGCCAATGAACAGCATGGGTAGTGCTGTCTGCACACAGCAATTACTTAAAAAAATAGGCAGAACGAATTTAACCTTCTGCCTGCTGCGCAATGAACGGGCATGGGTTAATCATGTACCGCAGTCCCCATGCCTGTTTTTGGGGTTTAGCCAATTTAGCCATCAAGGTGTTTTTTGTAAGCAAATGTGCAGAAATTGATAAAATTCCATATACCAAATATTTAAACTGCTTGGTGTGGGAGAAATGGGTTTCGATTCATGGGGCACTGGCACCAGTACTGGGGAAAGAGGGAGCTGTTCCTTTGGGACGGGCTTAATTTGAAGCAGTGTCCTGGCGAATCAAATAACTAGGGCGGTAGATAGGGCTTTAAACAAAATAGTGGGGGGCAGGGTTCAGGTGAAGGAGAATTTAGAAAGTCAAAGAGAAAGGAGAAGGCAATAGTGCGGGGTCGCGATAGGGGTAATGATAACCAGAGTATACAGGAGGAGACAGAGGGCTGGATTTTCATTGGGCCATGGAGTCGGGATTGGAGGCGTGTGGGGGTTTAGAATCCCGAAATCGGGGGTCCCGACCCCATCCCGCCCCCAACCCGCCTCCATGCCAGTTTCAAAGGAGGCGGGTACCCGCCCCACACTGGGAACCGCCTCCCCGTGGCGGGAAGGGGATTAATGCCAATTAACTGCCTGTTAACAGGTAGTTAACAGGCAGTTTTTAGCCTAATCCCTATTTTCATTGTTAAAATGTGGGATTCCCGACGTCTCCAAACCACGCCAAGTGGCGGGCCGTCGGGATGAAGGGCTTGGAGGGGTTGAGATGTCCGGTGTTCAGGTGAGTGATGGGTGCATGAGTGCAGAGGTAAGTTTGTTTGGTGTGCGTAAAGTGTTTAAAGAAGTTCTACTAACATTTACTTACCTTTACAGCCTTCCTTCCTTCAGCTCTCGGGAGTCCCTCATCTCACCGGCACAGAAAGCAGAATGGCCGCCAGCTGTCAAAATCTGCAGCCTCTGCTTTCTGTTCCAGGGAGATCTTCAAATCATCCTGAGAGGAAGGAATTAACCTGGAGTACAGATTGTCAGTGTTTGACAGCTTCAAACAGCTGTGAAACGCTGATATTTCATCTGTCAAAAGGTCTTGACAGATGAAATTTCAATCTGTGACGTCACCTGTTGCCGGCTGGCCCTTAATTGGCCTGCTGAGCCCGCTGCGCTTCCTCAACTGAGGCATCTAACAGAAGCATGGGAGGCCTTTTTTTCCTTCCCCTCTTGGCATTAGAGGACCACCAGCCCCATTCGCAAAATGACACACGCCACAACTGCAGAAGTTGCCATCAGAATTTTTATGAAAAACAAACAACTGATGGCATTTTTACAAAATACACAGCATTTCACCCAAGTGACTACCCTTGTGACTATTTGTGCTTTATTTTCCTCTTACACATGCTCCTACATAGTGGTTCCGCTGTTGCTTCAGCAGATGTGGAGGCCCCTTGCTCACTTTCCTGTTGCTCCTGTCTCGACACCTATGGCAGGCGTCCTCTGGGGTGGCGAGCCTGTGAGGGCTCACCAGCAGTCTGCTGCTCCTGCAGCTGTGCAGGGGTTGAGACCTCTATCTCCGTTGGGTGTGGACTCTGGCAGGGCTCTGACCGAGGGCTCTGCAGTGGCATGGAAGTGAGAGCGCTTGGCGTGGAGCCCCCACTTTCTTGAGGTCTGCCACCAACCACCCTCTCATGGGTCAGGTCCCCCTCAGTGCCTGCAAGTGGCTTGAGAGCAGCTTGCAGCGCATCAGGGGGGCCATGGGGACCCGTAGCTACAATGGCAGTCCTACTCAGAAGGACTTCCATGAAGGTCTGGTTTCTCTGTTCAATAGCTGCCCATCGCTCCTCAAGAGATGTCATTCTATTCTGAATACTCACCATGTTTTCCATACCCTGGCGACTAACCTCCTCCATGGCCGTAGCCCTCCTCTCTTTTACCATTGCCAGCCTTACCATGGAGGCAGCAATCATTTCCACGTAGGTAGCCATCCTTTCTGTGTTTATGCGTTCATGCGCCACTGACTCCACAAAGGATCTGCTCATGTTCGCTATGGACTCCTCCATTCGCTCCACACTCACAGCGACCCTGGAGACAAAACCTGCCAGAGACTCCTGCATCTGTGCATGGAGTTCCATCACCTCTGATCTTATGGATGGACCCAGAGGCAGAGGGTCGACATGCAGCTGAGCCTAGCTGGCAGAGTCCTGTGCCCTCCGACAAGGACTCTCCACTGCTGTCCCTGTCTCCACAATCTGCTGATGCTCACTTGTGTGCTGTGATACACCAGGTGACAACGCTACTCTATGTCCCGAAGGTCCCACCAAGGTTTCTGCTGAAGCTGCGCCCTCAGAGGTTGCAGATTCCTCTGAGGAGTCTGGCTGCTCAGGCTCTTCCCCCTGCACACTGGGGACGGGGGCTCTCGATGGTCCTGTGGGGGAGTCAAGGAAAAAGTTAGAGATGTGATGCCAAGGTTACATGCACATTGCATTTTGCAGATGATCATAAGTCCATATGATGTAGCTTCAGAATCATTATCAGCGACTCATGCAATGCCAATGAGAGAGATGGAAAACTATTCTGTCACCAGCTTGCGGGGATGCTCCTGTCTGTCCTTCCCCAACTTCCACATCTCGGTCAGCCCCGGCAATCTCCAGGATGCCTTCCTCCCAGGGGGTGAGCTGGGCTACAGAGGGCGGCCCTCCTCCTGTCCTGGCTCGCTCTCTCCTGTTGTGAGCTCTCTTTGCCTGCAATGAGGGAGACAAGTGGAGGTTGAGTGAGAATGAAGGAGTGAGTGCAGAGATTGCATAGCATAGATACTTAGAAGGAGACAAAGATGGAGTGAGGTTGCAAGACCAAGGGCCCTCCCTGTGTGTTGTCAGTTGTGTTCAAAGCATCAGAGTGAGAGGGAGTGTGAGGGCTGCATGGTGGAATATTTCTGTGAATGTGAGCATAGAGAGAGGGAATGGGTAAGGGTGCATGGATGTGAGTGTCTAGTGGGATGTGGAGGAAGAGATTGCTAAAGCTGAGTGCTGGTGAGGAAAGGCAATGGGGATCAGATTGAGGGTGATGGAAACTTCATACAATACTTACTTTTCCAGTGCGAAAAAGGTCATGGAATCTTTTCCTGCACTGCAACCACGTTCTTCGTGTGAGCCCCAAGGAGTTGACTTGACCTGCCACCTGTAGCCACACAGCCTTGGTCTGGTTGGGAGGCCTCTTCCTCACTGAAGAAGGGAACAGGACCTCCCTGTGGGCCATAGCACCATCCAGTAATGCCTGGAGTGAAGCCTCATCAAATTTGGGGGCAGATCTAGACCTCCTGCTGCCGTTGTTCCTGCAGGCTCCTGTGCCATCTTTATGGTGAAGTTTGGGAGCCTGCAGAGGAAGCAAGGCTCGCTGTGGACCTTAAAAGCAGCAGCAATGATGACGTTGTTGAGATACCGCGGCAAACGTGGGAGTCGAGACCAGAGTTGATGGAACACAACTGCTTTAATTTGCATCATGGCAAAAACAAGTGCTTAAAAAGCCCGCGCAACCACTTAAATACTCCCCAGACAGGAAGTGCTCCCGGCAGCCTGTCCCTACGGGAAACAAGCTGCCGGAGGAAAGGGCCCATGGCTGGGGGCGGCTGCTGCCGGCAGTGCGCCTGCGTAAACTGTCCGTGCCGCCGTGAGCAGATGATGTCCAATGGTGGCATGTCGCCACAGAGCTCCCCCCAGAATCCACTTAGGAGGAGTAGACGAGTCGTGACAGTGGTCTAATGGTTCTGCCGGAGCAGCTCTGAGTGGCCGCCGGTCTAGTTGGTGGGGCCGGGCGGTTCGCCGTCGGCTGTGCTAGCTTGCTGGCGGGACAGGCTTTAGTTGGAGGTCGGGCCACGGGGGCCTGTTCCCCTGGTTCTGTGTGTGCTGGTTTGAGTCGGTCGATGGAGACATTTCGACCCTGTCGCCGAGTCACAGCTTGAAGACCTTGTCCCCGGTTTGTAGTACCTCGTATGGTCCGTCATACGGGGGTCGCAGGGGTCCGCGGTGTGCGTCGTGTCGCACGAAGACGAAGCGTGCCTGCTGTAAGTTTGGCGGGACGTAAGGTGCGAGTTCGCCGTGTCGGTTGACCGGAAGTGGGGCGAACTGTTGAGCGGAAGAGAAAGAGTTGAGCCGCTGCTGTTCAGCTGACCAAGGCGTGGTAGCCTCCGGAAGGAATTCACCTGGTACGCGCAGCGGTTGTCCGTAGACTAACTCCGCTGCTGAGGACTGGAGGTCTTCCTTGACCGTGGTACGTAGGCCTAGTAGCACCCACGGTAGGCGGTCAGTCCAGGTACTGTCCTGCAGCCTGGCGCGAAGTCAGGCCTTGAGTGACCTGTGGAAGCGTTCACACAGCCCATTGGCCTGCGGGTGGTACGCCGTGGTTCGGTGGAGCGTCACCCCGAGGTTGCGTGCTGTGGCCGTCCAGAGTTCGGAGGTGAACTGGGCGCCTCTGTCGGAGGTTATGTCGGCCGGTACGCCGAACCTCGCGACCCAGGTGTTAACGAACGCCCTGGCGATGTCGGCTGTGGTAGTGGAGGTCAGCGGTACTGCCTCAGTTCAGCGTGTGTAGCGGTCGACCATGGTGAGAAGATAAGTTTGGCCTTGCGATGGCGGCAGAGGACCGACGATGTCGACGTGTACGTGGTCGAAGCGGCGGCTGGGTACCTCAAAGTCTCCCAGGGGTGCTTTTGTGTGCAGCTGTACCTTAGCCCGTTGGCAGGCGAGGCAGGAGTTGGCCCAAGTCCGAACATCTTTGCTGAGGCCGCGCCAGACGAAGCGCTGGGAGAGGAGTTTAACGGATGCTCGGGAACCCGGATGGGAGAGCCTGTGGAGTGCGTCGAAGATGCGGCAGCGCCAGGTTGCAGGGACGACCGGCCTGGGTTGGCCGAGTGAGACGTCGCAAGTGACTGCAGTGGCTTCGGGCCCGTGCGCGACCTTGGCTAGGCGTAGCCCTGGCAGGCTGGTAGCCGCCGAGAGGAGGTCTGGGTCCGTGAGCTGGGCCGCTGCTAGTTGCGCATAGTTGACCGCTAGGTGATTCGCGCAGATGGCAGGACGGGAAAGGCAGTCGGCGACAACGTTGTCTCTACCGGAGACATGCTGGATGTCCGTGGTAAACTCGGACATGGCCGCGAGCTGGCATTGCTGCCTAGTGGACCGGGGTCGGTGTTCTTGGCCATCGCGTATGTGAGCGGCTTGTGGTCTACGTACGCGGTAAAGGGGCGGCCCTCCAGGAGGAACCTGAAATGGCGGACCGACAGGTGGAGCGCGAGGAGCTCGCGGTCGAAAGTAGAGTATTTGACCTCCGGGAGGCGCAGTTGGCGGCTGTAGAAGGCAAGTGGCTGCCACGCGCCATTGACCCACTGCTCGAACACGGCTCCAACTGCATGGTCGGAGGCGTCGGTGGTGAGCGCGACCCGGGCATCAGCCCTCGGGTGCGCGAGCAAGGTGGCGTCGGCGAGCGTGTTTTCGATGGCGTCGAAGGCGGCTGACGTGTCAGTGGTCCAGGCTACGGCCATCTTGCCGGATTTAACTCGGAGGGAATTGTATAGGGGCTTCATGAGGGCTGCAGCTCTGGGGATGAACCTGTTGTAAAAGTTCACCATCCCGAGGAACTCCTGGAGGCCCTTCATGGTTTTAGGGCGGGGGAATTGCTGGACGGCCTGCACCTTGTTGGGCAGGGTGACGGCCCCAACAGGAGTGATGTGGTGGCCGAGAAAATCAATCTCGGCTAGGCCGAATTGGCACTTCGCCGGGCTGAGGATAAGCCCGTGTTGGGCTAAGCGCCCGAACAGGATGCGAAGGTGTTCGAGGTGTTCCTGTTTGGAGGAGCTGGCCACGAGAATGTCGTCTAGATAGATGAATAGAAAGTTCAGGTCCCGGAGGACTGAGTCCATAAGGCGCTGAAAAGCCTGGGCTGCATTCTTGAGGCCAAAGGGCATCCTCAGGAACTCGAACAGGCCGAATGGGGTGATGACGGCCGTATTGGGGATGTCCGCGGGGTGTACGGGGACTTGGTGGTAACCGCGCACCAGGTCGACCTTGGAGAAGACGGTTCGTTCGGCCAATCGGGCCAAGAAGTCCTGGATGTGTGGCACCGGGTATCGTTCGGGGGTGGTGGCATCGTTGAGGCAGCGGTAGGCCCCGCAGGGGCGCCAGCCTCCGCCGGGCTTGGGGGCGATGTGGAGGGGCGAGGCCCAAGGGCTGCTGGAGCGGCGGATGATGCCGAGCTGCTCCATGGTGGTGAACTCGGCCCGCGCGATTTCCAGCTTGGCCAGGTTGAGTCTGCGGGCGTGGGCAGCGACCGGGGGGCCGGTGGTGGGGATATAGTGCTCCACCCCGTGTTTGGCGGCTTTGGCCGAAAAGGTCGGGTTAGTGAGGGCGGGAAACTCGGCTAGTAGTGCCGAGTAGTCGTCCGTGGCTCTGGCGAGGCAGTAGGTCGTCAGGCCGGCCGAACAGGCCGGGGTGACTGCGCCAGGGATGGGGGCCACAGTGTTGATGTCGACGAGGCGGTGCCTCGGAATGTCGACAAGGAGGCCGTGGGCGCGTAGGAAGTCGGCGCCGATGAGTGGGCAGTGGACCTTGGCTGTGAGGAACTCCCAGCGGTAGCGGCGGCCTGCGAGGTCGAGCGTGACCATGCGGGTGCGGTATGTGCTGATGTCAGAGCCATTGGCTGCAGCCAGCGTAACACCCCGTGCACCGCGTTGCATTTCGAGGGCGGAGGCGGGGGTGATGCTGTGCTGGGCTCCTGTGTTGCACAGGAATCGACGGTTGGTGCTGTCGTCGATGACGTACAGTAGGGGCCCCTTTTGCCCCGCAGCCATCGTGGGGGCCGGTGCGGGGAGGGGTTTGAAAGTGCACGGTGGCGTGCAGCATTGGGCCCTAGTGCCAAAACGGGTGTGGTAGTAGCAGTGACCCGGAGTGGAAGGGCGGTCGGGCCTAGTGAGCCGGGGGGACCGCGTGGTCGTTGCCGTGAGGTCGGGCGCGACGTCGCGGGCGGTCTGCGCGGAGAGCAGCCGGTCGGCCTTTTCGGCTTTCTCGTTCAGGTCCATGGAGCCAGACTCCACAATGAGCAGGCGGATGCTGGCGGGGAGCTGCCGAATGAAAAGCGTGCGAAAAAGGGCACCGGTTTTTTTGTCGTCCGAGAGGGACAGCATGTGGGAAAGCAGGTCTGATGGTGAAGCATCACCAAGGCCTGGAAGGTCGAGGAGTTGGCAGTTGCACTGGTAGGAGGACGACTGAAATTTTTAAGGAGCGCAGCCTTCAGATGTTCGTACTTGCCTTCCTCTGGTGGATCCTGCAGCGCTGCCCAAACCTTAGGGACTGTGGTGCAGGTGAGAGAGGCAACGAGGTAGTCGTACTTCGTGGCGTCGACTGTAATTCTTCTCAGCCGGAATCTGGACTCAGCTTGAACGAACCAGGCCTCGGCCAGGTTCTCCCAAAAGTCCGGTAGTTTAACCGTGACTGCGTTTGTATCCGCCTTGCTAGCTTAGGATTCGTCCTGAGCGTCGGGGTCACCAGTGTTGAGATACTGCGGCAAACGTGGGAGTCGAGACCAGAGTTGGTGGAACACAACTGCTTTAATTTGCATCATGGCAAAAACAAGTGCTTAAAAAGCCCGCGCAACCACTTAAATACTCCCCAGACAGGAAGTGCTCCCGACAGCCTGTCCCTACGGGAAACAAGCTGCCGGAGGAAAGGGCCCACGGCTGGGGGCGGCTGCTGCCGGCAGTGCACCTGCGTAAACTGTCCGTGCCGCCGTGAGCGGATTATGTCCAATGGTGGCATGTCTAGGGTTGCAAAATTCTGGGAATTTTTAAAAGAGAAAACTTTCCATGGGAATTTTTGGGAATTTATGGGAATTTTGAGTTTTTTTGCACACTGATAGTTTTTGTCTCTGACCCTTATATTATCTTTGTCGTCAAAATAGACATACTGTTCCATACAAATAAAAACAGGCTTTCAAAACTTTAGGTTATAATTTTGAACTTTATTGAACCCCCACAAAAAAGACCCATCTAAAATAAAATAAAAAGAGCGTCAGCTTATTTAGCCTGTAATTTGTCCTTATTTTGTCCCTTTGAGTCTTCTACTCATGAGTCTTCTGAGTCTTCTACTCCTCATTGCTCCTCCTGATTCTCTGACTCTGGCTCTGACGTGTCCATTTCCTCCTCTGTGTCAGTGTCTAGCTGTGTGGTGGACACTTCTGTATCTGGCTCAATAAGTTGTAGGTTCGCCCGGATAGCCACCAGTTTCTCCACTCTCTTGTTAGTCAGCCTGTTGCGCACCTTTGTATGCATATTCCCAAAAAGTGACCAGTTTCGTTCAGAGGCCGCTGATGAAGGTGGGATTTGGAGTATCACCGATGCAATAGGTGACAGGGCTTCAGATGCACAAAGTCCCTTCCACCAGGTATGTGCACTGATATGCTTGCATGATTCCCATATCCCATCCCCATTCCAAAGACCTTGCTTGGTAGAGAACTTTGCCAGACTTCCCAGAACTTTGCCCACATCCAGATTGAGATGGTGTGAGAGGGTAGAAATCACACTGTAAGCGCTGTTGATCTGTTCTCCAGAAAGTATTGGTCTACCAACATGCTTTGGGTCCAGCATGTATGCTGCAGCATGAATCGGATTGACACAAAATTCTTGACGCGTCTGTATGAATTGAACAATTGCCTTCTCCTCTGCTTTGAGCAGCAGGGATGTGGGTAGGGCAATGCTGATTTGTTCTTTTAAATCAGTAAAAAGCCTGAGAACATCTGACAAGACAGCGTCATCTCCTTCAATCTGAGCAATTGCAGATGCTACTGGTGAGAGTAGTTTAAGGCTGCTAACCACTCTCTCCCAAAACACATCATCCAGCAGTATTTCCTTGATGGTGGTTTCCATATCCCCAGACTGGGATATTGCTATTTCTTGCAGCGACTCCTTACCCTCCAGAAGGCTGTTGTACATTATGACAACACCACCCCATCTAGTGTTGTTGGGCAGCTTCAGTGTGGTGTTCTTGTTCTTTGTCATTTGCTTAGAGTTGTAGGTTGCTGCAACTACCTGTTTTCCCCTGACATACTTAACAACTTGCTTGGCTCTCTTGTACAGTGCTTCCATGGTTCTCAAACCCACGACGCTACATCACCAATAGTGTATTATTTTGTATATTTTAAATTGAAGGACAACAGAGTTCAACAAGTAACTGGTTTATTTGGTATAAAGTCTGATTTACTTACTGCATCATCACAACATCAGCAGAAAACAAAATGACTTCCCTCAGGACCCCTAACCTGGATCTTAAAAAAACTATAGCAGTCTTACAGATGCCTGCAGGCCAATCACAATTCAATATGCAAATATTACAAATAGAGGGAGCTAATCGCTCATCCACTCATCCAACCAATCAGGACACATTTGTTCACAGTCACACACAAAACTTGTAATTATTAAAACAAGCCAAGTAAGAAGATAAACATATATTGATTAAGAAATTCCTTAATAATTAAGATTCCATCTCTGTTAGTAATTTTAAGAGAGGACCTGTGGAAAAAACAGAAAGAAATACAAAAAAAAACAATATTATGCTAGCATGTGCTTTTTTGGGCAAAATTCCCAAAATTCCCAAGCTAAACTTCCCGTGGAAAATTTCCGGAAATTTACCGGAAATTTACCGGAAACTTTCCACCCCTTTGCAACCCTAGGCATGTCGCCACAACGTCATATTCTGCGACTTTCTGACTGGAAATACTCAATTGCCAAGGCTTCCCACACGCTGGAAATCAATTGGCCAATTGAGTTAAAATTGCATCAATCTCACAGACCCATTTAGAATCGTGTGGGAATCACTAAACTCGGGGAACCCGCCAATTCCCCGCACCTGAGTTAAAATCGACCCCGTGGTTACAAGGTAACCAAGGCTGGGAACTGAATATTCAGGGGTATTTGACATTTTGGAAGGATAGGCAGAAAGGAAAAGGAGGTGGGGTGGCTCTGTTAATAAAGGATGAGATCAGGGCAGTGGTGAGAAATGATATTGTTTCAGAAGATCAAGATGTAGAATCAGTTTGGGTGGAGATAAGAAATAGTAAGGGAAAGAAGTCACTGGTGGAATTAGTCTATCGCCCCCCTAACAGTAGCTACACTGTAGGACAGAGTATAAATCAAGAAATAATATGGGCTTGTAAGAAAGGTACTGCAATAAAAATGGACGATTTAATCTTCATATAGATTGGACAAATCAAATTGGCAAGGGTAGCCTTGAGGGCGAGTTCATAGAATGTATTCGGGGTGGTTTCTTAGAACAATACATTGTGGAAGCAACCAGGGAGCAGGCTATTTTAGATCTGGTAATGTGTAATGAGACAGGATTAATTAATGATCTCATAGTAAATGATCATCTAGGGAAGAGTAATCATAGCATGATGGAATTTCAAATTCATTTTTAGGGTGAGAAACTTGTGTCTGAAACTAGTGTCCTAAACTTAAATAAAGGCAATTACAAAGGTATGAAGACAGAGTCGGCTAACATGGGCTGGGAAAATAGATTAAAGGGTAAAACAGTAGATAAGTAGTGGCAGACATTTAAGGAGATATTTCATAAAGCTCAGCAAAGGTTTATTCCAGTGAGAAAGAAAGACTCTACGAGAAGGATGAACCATCTGTGGCTAACTAAGGAAGTTAAGGATGGTATCAAATTGAAAGAAAAGCCATACAATGTTGCGAAGATTACTGGTAGGCCAGAGGATTGGGAAATATTTAGAAACTAGCAAAGGATGATTAAAAAAATAATAAAGAGGGAGAAGATAGATTATGAAAGTAAAGTAGCAAAAATATAAAAACAGACAGTAAGAGCTTCTACAGGTATATAAAAAGGAAGAGGGTAGCTAAAGTAAATGTTGGTCCCTTAGAGGATGAGACTGGGGAATTAATAATGTGAAACAGGGAAATGGCAGACATTTGAACAAATATTTTGCATCAGTCTTCATGGTAGGCGACACTAAAAGCATCCCAATAATAATTGCTAATCAAGGAGCTATAGGGAGGGAGGAACTTAAAACAATGACTATCACTAAAGTACTAGGCAAACTAATGGGACTAAAGGCTGACAAGTCCCCTGGACCTGATGGTCTACATCCTAGGGTCTTAAAAGAAGTGGCTGCAGAGATAGTGGATGCGTTGGTTGTAATCTACCAAAATTCTAAGATGAAGCGTTATCTGCTGGTCATGTTAAAGTGACAGGCGCCATAATTTTTTGACAGATGAATTGTCAGTGTTTGACAGCATTGTGCTGCTATCAAGCACTGACAATCATTGTCCAAAGGTGAGCCCTTGTACCCAGGCTCACCAATGACTCTCTCCTTAGGAGAAAACAGATGGCAACTGCATGTGAGATTGCAGAAGCCATCTGTCAATTCTGCCAATCAGATGAGGCTTCACAGAAACATCAAATCTTGTCACCTGCAAGTACAGATAAACAGAATAAAAATATTTCTCACTACATTCTCTCACCTGTCATAATTACCTGTGCACCATTGCACCCATCACACTACCTCTGCAGCTGTCATTTGCACACTTACACTGCAGCAGACCCACAGCTGACCTCGCTGACCCTGGCGGGGTTTCCCACCGTCAGGAAGGCCGCATCAGCCGGCTGAAAATGGGGAAAATCCTTTTAACTGCCTTTTAACTACCTGGTAACAGGCAGTTAATCGGCTCTAATCACCTCCCCGCCGCTAGGAGACAGGTCCCTGCACGAGTCAGGGACCCGCCTCCCGGGAAGATGGCTTGGAGGCGGGTTGGGAGCGCGGTTGGGACCTGCTCCCAATTTTTCCCATTTTCCCAGCAGTCCTGCCTCCAAACCCGCCTCCTCAGGGCTGGTAAAATCCAGCCAAAGCGTCTGCAAAGGGATATAGATTGGTTAAGTGCGTGGGCAAAAATGTGCAGATGGAGTATAATATTGGAAAATGTGAGCTTATCCACTTTGGTAGGAAAAATAAAAAGCAAATTATTATTGAAATGGAGAGAGTGTAGCGGTACCACCAAGTGTCCCTTACTTACCATAGAAACATAGAAACATAGAAGATAGGAGCAGCAGTAGGCCATTCGGCACCTCGAGCCTGCTCTGCCATTCAATGAGATCATGGCTGATCATCCAAATTCAGTACCCTGTCCCTGCCATCTCCCCATACCCCTTGATCCCTTTAGCCTCAAGAAATATATCCAACTCTTTCTTCAATATATTTAATGCGCTGGCCTCCACCGCCCTCTGTGGCAGAGAATTCCACAGGTTCACCACTCTCTGGGTGAAGAAGTTCCTCCTCATTTCAGTCCTAAATGGCTTACCCCTTATCCTTAGACTATGACCCCTGGTTCTGGACTCCCGGGCCATCCGAAGCATCCTTCCTGCATCTAGTTTGTCCAGACCTGACAGAATTTTATAGTTTTCGATGAGATCTCCTCTCAATCTTCTAAACTCCAGTGAGTATAAGCCCAATCGACACAATCTCTCCTCATACGTCATTCCTGCCATCCCAGGTATCAGCCTGGTGAATCTTCGCTGCACTCCCTCCATGGCAAGAACATCCTTCCTCAGGTAAGGTGACCAAACCTGCACACAACACTCAAGGTGCGGTCTCACCAAGGCCCTGTACAACTGTAGCAAGACATCCTTGTTCCTGTACTCGAACCCTCTTGCTACGAAGGCCAACATACCATTTGCCTTCTTAACCGCCTGCTGCATCTGCATGCATACCTTCAGCGACTGGTGCACAATAACACCCAGGTCTCTTTGCACTTCCCCTTCTCCCAATCTATTGCCATTCAAATAATAATCTGCCTTCCTGTTTTTGCCACCAAAGTGGATAACCTCACATTTATCCACATTATAGTGCATTTGCCATGTTTCTGCCCAATCACCCAGCCTGTCCAAATCGTACTGGAGTTTCACGACATCCTCCTCACAGCTTACCCTCCCACCCAGCTTTGTGTCATCTGCAAATTTGGAGATATTACATACAATTCCCTCGTCCAGATTATTAATATATATTGTGAACAGCTGGGGTTCTAGGACCGATCCTTGCGGTACCCCATTAGTCACTGCCTGCCACTCAGAAAACGACCCGTTTATTCCAACTCTTTGCTTCCTGTCCGCCAACCAGTTCTCTATCCAAGTCAATACCTTGCCCCCAATCCCATGTGCCTTAATTTTGCACGCTAATCTCTTATGTGGGACCTTATCGAAAGCCTTCTGAAAGTCCAAATACACCACATCCACTGGTTCTCCCTTATCTATTTTACCAGTTACATCCTCAAAACATTCCAGTAGATTAGTCAAGCATGATTTACCTTTTGTAAATCCATGTTGACTTTGTCCGATCCTGTCACTGCTTTCCAAGTGCTCTGCTATTACATCTTTTATAACAGACTCCAGCATTTTCCCCACTACCGATGTCAGGCTTACCGGTCTATAATTCCCCGCTTTTTCTCTACCACCTTTTTTGAATAGTGGGGTAACATTAGCTACCCTCCAATCCATGGGTACTGTTCCAGAGTCTATCGAGTTCTGGAAGATGACCAGCAATGCATCTACTATCTCTAAGGCCACTTCCTTAAGTACCCTGGGAGGTAGACCATCAGGCCCTGGGGATTTATCGGCCTTCAGTCCCATCAATTTTCCTAACACCATTTCCCTACAAATACTGAATTCTTTCAGTTCCTCCCTTTCATCAGACCCTATGTTCCCCGACATCTCTGGGAGGTTATTTGTGTCCTCCATTGTGAAGACAGAACCAAAGTATGTATTTAGTTGGTCTGCCATTTCCTTGTTTCCCATTATAAATTCCCCTGATTCTGACTGTAAGGGACCTACGCTTGACTTCACCAATCTTTTTCTCTTCACAAAAGCTTTTACAGTCAGTTTTTATGTTCCCCGCTAGCTTACTCTCATATTCTATTTTCCCTTTCTTAATTAATCCCTTTGCCCTCCTTTTTTGACTCCTAAACTGCTCCCAATCCTCAGGATTATTGCTTTTTCGAGCCAATTTATATGTCCTCTCCTTGGATCTTATGCTATCCCTAGTTTCCCTTGTTAGCCACGGTTGAGTCACCTTTTTTGTTTTATTTTTTGCCAAACTGGGATGAACAAATTCTGTAGTTCATCCATTCGGTCTTTGAATGTTTGCCATTGCCTATCCACTGTCAACCCTTTGAGTGCCATTCCCCAATCAATCCTACCCAACTCGCTCCTCAGACCATCGTAGTTTCCTTTATTTAAATTGAGGACCCTTGTCTCTGAGTCAACTACTTCATTCTCAATCTTAATGAAGAATTCGATCATATTATGATCGCTCCGACCCAAGGGGCCTCGTACAACAAGATTGCTAATTAATCCTTTCTTGTTACATAATACCCAGTCTAAGATGGCCTGATCTCTGGTTGGTTCCTCGACATATTGGTCCAGGAAACCATCCTGTAAACACTCCAGGAATTCCTCCTCCACAGTATTGTTACTAATTTGGTTGGCCCAATCTATATGTAGATTAAAGTCACCCATGATGACTGCTGTGCCCTTATTGCACGCTTCTTTAATTTCCCTTTTAATGCCATCCCCAACCTCCGCCTTACTGTTTGGAGGTCTATATACCACTCCCACTAATGTTTTTTTCCCCTTAGTATTTCTCAATTCTACCCATACAGATTCCACGTCATCAGAGCTAATATCCTTCATTACAATTGTATTAATCCCTTCTTTAACCAGTAATGCTACCCCACCTCCCTTTCCTTTTTGCCTATCTTTCCTGAATATTGAATACCCCTGGATGTTGTGTTCCCAGTCTTGCCCATCCTTGAGCCACGTTTCCGTAATCCCAACCAAATCATATCCGTTTACCTCTATTTGCGCAGCCAATTCATCCACCTTATTACAAATGCTCCTCACATTAAGACACAAAGCCTTCAGGCTTGATTTTTTAACGCTCTTAGACCTATAAGAATTATTATTTACTGTGGCCATGTTTGATTTAAACCATTGATTTCTCTGACAGCCACTTTTGTTTTTTTCCTTCCTATCTTTTGCTTTTATCCCTGTTTCCCTTTCCTCTGTCTCCCTGCTCAGGTTCCCAACCCCCTGCCATTTTAGTTTAAACCCCCCCGAACAGCACTAGCAAACACTCTCCCTAGGACATCGGTCCCGGCCCTGCCCAGGTGCAAACCGTCCCGTTTGTACTGGTCCCACCTCTCCCAGAACCGGTTCCAATGTCCAAAGAATTTGAATCCCTCCTCCTTGCACCATTCCTCTAGCCATGTATTCATTTGAAATATCCTCCTATTTCTACTCTGACTAACACGTGGCACTGGTAGCAATCCTGAGATTACTACCTTTGAGGACCTATTTTTAAATTTACCTCCTAACACCCTATATTCTGCTTTTAGGACCTCATCCCATTTTTTACCTATATCGTTGGTGCCTATGTGCACCACGACAACTGGCTGTTCACCCTCCCCCTCCAAAATGTTCTGCAGCCGCTCCGAGACGTCCTTGACCCTTGCACCAGGGAGGCAACACACCATCCTGGAGTCTCGATTGCGGCCGCATAAATGCCTATCTATTCCCCGTACAATTGAGACCCCTATCACTATAGCTCTTCCACTCTTTTTCCTCCCAGCCTGTGCAGCAGAGCCACCCATGGTGCCAGGAAGTTGGCTGCTGCTGCCTTCCCCTGATGAGTCATCCCCCCAACAGTATTCAAAGTGCTGTATCTGTTGGAGAGGGGGATGGCCGCAGGGGATTCCTGCACTACCTGCCTGCGCCTCTTACTCTGCCTGCTGGTCACCCAATCCTTTTCTGCCTGTACACCCTTTACCTGCGGTGTGACCAACTCGCTATATGTGATATTCACGACGTCCTCAGCATCGCGAATGCTCCAAAATGAATCCATCCGCAGCTCCAGTGCTGCAATGCGGTCTGTCAGTAGCTGCAGCTGGACACACTTCCCGCACACATGGTCATCAGGGACGCAGGAAGCATCCCTGATTTCCCACATAGAGCAGGAGAAGCACACTACGGGGCTGGGCTGTCCTGCCATGACTTACCCTTTAACTAATTAATTAAAATTAAATGAATCCCACCAATTTCACTACAGTTAAATGATATATTTAAGGGTCCTGGTTTACAAACTGTCCCCGCTACACCACAACAACCTTAAAAACTATAAACCACAGACTTAAAGTTTTAAAACGAGAGAAATACTCCAACCAATCACCTACCTGTTTGGTGGTGACGTCACACCTCGAATACTTTTTACCTCTCTCCTTGCCTGATATTGAAGATTGGTGAGGCCTACCTGAGCCTCTGGGGCCTTTTGTAGTCGCTCTGCCGCTCCGAGATTCCTCCCGCCGCTGCCGATGCCGCACTCAGGCCTACCTGAGCCTCTGGGGCCTTTTGTAGTGGCTCTGCCGCTCCGAGATTCCTCGCACCGCTGCCGATACCACACTGAGGCCTACCTGAGCCTCTGGGGCCTTTTATAGTCGCTCTGCCGCTCCGAGATTCCTCCCGCCGCTGCCGATGCCGCGCTGAGGCCTACCTGAGCCTCTGGGGCATCTTGTAGTCACTCTGCCGCTCTGCTCCGCCTCCACACATAATTCCCTTTAAAGTAATGATGTAGCCCCGGTGCGGGGCTTTCCTCCTTTAGGAGCGCGGGCGAACGCGATGACGCGGGTTAACGCGATGACGTTACGTTGCACATCACGTGACCGTCCCAAGCGCGGGCAAACGCGATGACTTCATCACGCAAGTCACGTGACTACCCAAGCGTGAGAAGAACGCGATGACGTCATCACGCAATCCACGGGGCTGCCTACTCAGTCCTCGTGGCATCTCCGTCTGGTGAAGACCTATATTATGGCTCTCCTGTACCTAGCTCTGCAACCTGTTAGAATTCCTCTGTTCCTGCATTAAAAACCTTTTTGATTGTTCTCCTGGAGTCGAACTTGATTATTAAGTAGGAATTCGTCCAATACCTACAGAGGTGAACCCTGTAGTGTATGTACCTTTAAGAGCCCCTGTGTACTGTAATACCGGTAGTGACCACTCGGGTGTATAAGCCTGTATAGTGTCTTGTATCTTTTTAGTTCACCTCCAGACTTCGTTCAGTAAACACCTGTTAAACCAACTCCTGCATTCCGTGTCTCCATTAACACACGGATACAACAGCGGCGACGAATTGGAAATGGACTTACCTGCAATTTGGCAGCACCTCAAGGTGATCGATTCCTCAGACGAAGGTCGAAGAAAAAAAACAAGAAAAAAAACACACAAACTGTGGTTTCACCAGCTAGCCGGGCTGGTGGCAGGTACTGCACTAATCCTTCCTGGGCGGCGGGCTGGGGCTCGATCGGGTGGCTCTGCAGCGGGGCCAAGCAGTGAGTCGGAAGGCGGAGACAAACAGAGATGGAGGGTGGAGCACTCGGGAGACAGCCGGCGCTGCAAAGCAGGTCGGCGTTCGGACCAAGCAGAGGGAGGGAAAAGTCCCAGAGAGTCCAGCGGGAACGAGTCTCCAACTATTAAAAATATCTGTGTAAATAAAAACCGCGGAGAACAGCGTTGTCAGCAGCGACAGCGGCGGGAAAGCGTGGGAGGCGCCATTTTTTCTCGGCAGGGAAGAAATGAAAGCGTGGGAGGCGCCATTTTTGATTTTCAGGACGTCTAAGACTGGCAATATTACTGCTTTCGATAGTGATATAGAGGATTGGACCACATATTTGGAAAGAGTGGAGGTATATTGCACAGCGAATGAAGTAGAGGATGATAAAAAGGCATCGGGACTTCTAAATCTGATGGGCGCAAGGACATACGGGCTGTTATGAAACTTAATCACTCCAGCCAAACCGATGGACAAGAATTTTAAGGAGATTGTTGATACCCTACAGGAGCACTTAAACCCAACACCGCTGCTGATAGCGGAACGATTCAAATTCTTCAGGAGGAACCAGCACAAGAATGAAAGTAACGCTGATTACCTCACCGAATTAAGAAAGCTGTCAAAGCACTGCCAATTCGGGGCAGGGCTGGCAGATTCTCCACGAGACAAATTTGTCTGCGGTCTCCTAAGTGAAGGAACACAGAAAAGGCTACTTTCTGAGAAAGATTTGACACTGGACAAGGCTTTCAGTGTGGCTGTATCATATGAAGCAGCAGCAAGAGGAGCTGCAGAGATACAGCAAAAGCCACAGGACTTCAGCACCCATGAAATGACACGGGGTTTCGAGAGATGTTATCGCTGCGGCAGATCCACCCATGACCAGAAGGACTGCTGGTTCAAGGACAAAGCATGCAGGCAATGCGGAAAGATGGGACACATTGCACGTGTATGCCGATCTGGAAACAAAAAATCCACTGACAGAAAAAAAATCAATAAGGAAAAGTACAGAAAGGTACAAATGATGACGGACAGTAGCTCCGAAGACCAGAAGAGCGATAGCGACTCTGGAAACAAGAGACTAAGCTGTCTCAAATTACATAATGTAATTGCCAAAGAAGATTACCAGACCATTTGGGTTACCCTCACGATAGCGGGGTCCCCAGTTAAAATGGAGCTAGATACAGGATCAGCTCTGACCGTCATATGTCGACGGGATTATGAGCGGCTATTTCCGCATATACCTTTGAAAGACACATCCATTATCTTGAAGACATATACGGGGCAGAAAGTATACCCCAGAGGGAAAATAAGGGTGCCTGTTGTATACAATGGCAAGGAAATACAGAAGTTGTATTTATACGTTCTGCAAGATGGTGGTCCACCGCTGTTGGGATGTGAATGGATCAGGAAGATACGTTTAGATTGGCACTCCATTCAGGCACTGACGGTGACCAGTAAGAAAAAAAATGATGATGACATCATACCTGAACGATTAAAAGACATCTTGGCCAACGCCAAAGAAGTGTTTCAACAGGAGCTAGGAACCTTGAAAGGCGTCACCGCCTCAATAAAAGTGGAAGATGCGGCAATTCCCAAGTTTTTAAGGCAAGGCCGGTGCCATACGCAATTCGTCCAGCAGTCGAGGCAGAGCTGGAGAATTTAGAAAAGGCAGGCGTGTTATCCAAGGTAGATTCGAGCGAGTGGGCAACACCCATCGTCCCGGTCATGAAGAAAACGTTGAATAATGATAAAGCTGAAGAACAGAGAAAAATTTGCACCTGTGGGGACTTCAAGGTGACTGTAAACCCGATCCTTCACACGGTACAGTGTCCTCTTCCGAGGATAGAAGATATTTTTGCCTCACTATCCAGAGGGAAATGTTTCACCAAAATTGACTTGGCACAGGCATATCTGCAGATGGAGGTTGAGGAGGCCTCTAAAAAGTATCTCACGATAAACACACACAAAGGCCTGTACCAGTACAATCGACTGGTTTTCGGAGTAGCATCAGCTCCAGCTATCTGGCAAAGAGCTATGGAGCAAGTCCTGCAAGGGATTCCGGGGACTCAATGCTACCTAGACGAGATCCTTGTAACAGGAGAAAATGACAACGAGCACCTTGCCAATTTGGAGCAGGTGCTCACTAGGCTGAGAGAACGGGGCCTACGAGCAAATCGCCCCAAGTGTGAATTTTTCCAGAAACAAATATCATATTGTGGCCATATAATTAACGAAGAAGGGTTGCATAAGTCACCTGAAAAAATTGAAGCGGTCATAAAAGCCCCAGCACCTGAAAATGTCTCACAATTAAGGTCGTTCCTGGGATTGATAAATTACTATCATAAATTTTTACCGAACTTGTCAACTGTTCTGCACCCTCTTAACGCACTGCTACAAACGGGAGTAATTTGGAAATGGAATGAAGACTGTAAACGTGCCTTCCATAAATGCAAAGGCTTGATCACGTCCAAGGAAGTGTTGGCTCATTACAACCCATCACTGCCAATCAGACTGGCGTGCGATGCATCCCCTTACGGCGTAGGAGCGGTATTATTGCATAGATTCCCTGATGGCTCGGAGCGGCCAATAGCTTTTGCGTCACGCTCATTGAACTCAGCTGAGCGTAACTATGCCCAGATCGACAGGGAAGCACTCAGCCTGGTATGGGGAGTGAAGAAATTCAACCATTACCTACACGGACAAAAATTTACCTTGTTGACTGACCATCAACCCCTCGTCTCCATATTCAACCCTAAAAAGGGCGTTCCCATTATGACAGCGCAAAGGCTACAGAGGTGGTCCCTTTTCCTAGGGGCACACCAATATGACATCGAGTACAAAGGATCAAAACAGCATGGGAATGCTGACGGTTTATCGTGCCTACCGTTGCCAACGGTAGAAGAGGCACCTACAGTGGACCCAGTGGAGATGTTCCTCTCAACCATAGTGGAATGTCTACCAGTAACAAATTCTACCATTGAAAAGGAAACGAGAAATGACCCGACTCTCTCACGAGTCTACGATTTAACGGTGAAGGGATGGCCAGCACATGGCGAACCACTGTTGCCAGCATTCTCGCAAAGAAGAGAGCAGCTGTCAGTATGCCGAGGAACCTTGATGTGTGGATCCAGAGTGGTGATTCCACCCAAACTCCAGGATAAAGTGCTAAAGGAGCTTCACGAGGGGCATCTGGGTGGAGTGAAAATGAAGAACCTAGCCAGAGCGTTTGTGTGGTGGCCAGGTATCGATGGAGACATCGTAGAAATGACCAAGAGCTGCCTAGGATGCCAGAAGGTCCAAAACGCTCCACCACAAGCCCCTCTACATCCATGGGAGTGGCCCTCATCTCCATGGCAAAGGGTACACATCGACTTTGCTGGTCCATTTATGGACTCAATTTTCTTAATCGCGGTTGTTGCACACTCCAAGTGGCCGGAGGTAATAAAGATGTCCTCCACCACCACGGAAAAAACCATCACAGTATTAAGGACCATATTTGCCAGGAATGGGCTGCCTGAACAGATCTGTTCTGATAATGGACCGCAATTTGTGTCCGAAGAATTCAGGAAGTTCTTAAAAAACAATGGGGTTAAGCACTACACGTCCGCCCCATACCATCCCGCCACCAATGGATTGGCTGAAAGGTTTGTCCAGACCTTCAAGAAGGCCATAAAGGCCATGGGTAATGAAGACATAAATCTACAGCATAAGGTCGATAACTTCTTGTTTGCGTACAGGAATGCAACACATGTGGTTACAAGCCAACTCCCGCCATGATGTTTTTCAATAGAAGACTAAGATGCCGGCTGGATTTGATCAAGCCAAACATCAGAAGGGACGTAGAGAACTGGCAATTTCAAGGCATGAATGAAAGGCCAACTAGAACCTTCCAGATAGGTCAACAAGTTTTGGCCCGGGACTACCGTACCGAGAAATGGCAGCCTGGAACTATTTGCACACAACTAGGACCGCTGATGTATACAGTGGACATTGGAGAAAGCATAATAAGGCGCCATGCTGACCAGATCATAGAGTCATCTGAAAAGGGACAACCTACACCACAACTCTATACGCCTAATGATGAAGCAGAGATACCCATGGTATCTACCTCCGATCCGGTGATACTGGAACCAGATGAACCCGACACTGGCATTCAAGCCGAATCGACCTTGCCAAAAGAACCTACTACACCACCGAAAACTACTACACCACCGAGGCGTTATCCGGACCGAGTCAGGAAGCCTCCAGAGAGACTGACTTATAATTGATTAACTGCAGCAAATGTGTAGATTATTGTTCTTGTAAACATGTTAATTAATGATTCCTTAAAATGTTATGTACTAATTATCTAAAAGGGGAGGAATTGTAGTGTATGTACCTTTAAGAGCCCCTGTGTACTGTAATACCGGTAGTGGCCACTTGGGTATATAAGCCTGTATAGTGTCTTGTATCTTTTTAGTTCACCTCCAGACTTTGTTCAGTAAACACCTGTTAAACCAACTCCTGCATTCCGTGTCTCCATTAACACACGGATACAACAAACCCGAATACCTACAATTGGTGACCAACGATGTGAGGACGGGAGCTCATCAATACCTACATTGGTGACCCCGTTTTTCGTGAACGTTTTTCACGAAAGCAGCGCAGCCGGACCCCGATTTTTCATGAACGTCTTTCATGAAAGAAGCATGCCTGGAAGCTACAGCCGTTTCGCTCAGCTACCGCAACACTGGGAGCAACAACTGCCCTCGTGCTTTATCCTGGTAGAAGCCCCGTTCACCTTGTGCAACATCGATACGGTGCAGACCACGTACCTGGATACGGTCTCCGTTTTTGACAGCTCTACCGATTTTTGGAGCGTCAGCCTCTTCAACAACCCCACGGCAGAACAGCAAGTATAACACCCTCACAGCACGGGTACAGCATGTTTACGGGCTCACAGGATCGGAGCGCGCCCCGGCGGAGAGGCCACGAGGACTCAGTCCTCGCAAACCACCCCTCGCAACCCACGAGGACTCGCCCCTCTCAATCCACGAGGATTCGCCCCTCACAACCCACGAGGACTCACTCCTCGCAACCCACGAGGACTCACCCCTCGCAAACCACGAGGACCCATCCCCACCGACGCCGCACCAGCCCTTCAGCCTGCTGGTCTGTCTTTTCTACCACGCTTTTCGGCATGACGGCGAAGCGTTGCCGCCCTCCCAGCAGTTTTTCCCCTACCGAAATCAACAACAACTAGAAGCGTTGCCGCCCTCCCGGCAGTTTTTTCCCCTACCGCAATCAACAACAACTAGAAGCGTTGCTGCCCTCTCTACAGTTTTTCCCTCAACAAAAGCAAACATCTACTGATGCTGCGACCGTAGAGGACGGGTCCAACGGGCATCCCGCAGCCGCGATCGGCCATGCGAAAATTGCCGTCATTACCGATCACTGATCAACGCAGCAACGGTTCACTCTCTTCTGTGTTACCGTAGTAGCACTATGGCATGCACCGTTCCATGCGTTCCCGACTGCCGGTGAGTTCGCTCGCCTGTCGGCGAGTTCACCGACGTGCCCAAACCCACGTTTTTTTCCTCCTGGATCACCCGTTCGGCGTTCCTGCAGATTTCGTCAGACTGGGGACCTTTTCCCAACACTGACAGAGCCATGGTCCGCGTCTGCCCAACCTGCCAGTCACTATGATGCGGCCAGCTGTTTCGCCCCAGCGTCCATTTCGAACCACGGGTCACAGAGGTCACATGCTTCCACGATCCTTCACAGGGCTGAATACGTTTTATTCACCCTTACACGCATTGGGATCCGCTCAAGACCCCGTCTACCGGACCACATATTTCGACCTCGCCTACCACGTCGAGACAGCACGACCGCCCGCCTGACCATCAGCCACCCATCGTCATTACAGCACACCTGGTACGATCGTCCGCCTGACCACCAGCCACCCATCGTCGTTATGCCAACCCAAGTACAACCGCCCACCAGACCGCCAACCACCCAGCAGTCTCCGTCTCGAGACTACAGGAGTCGTTCAGACAGGCTCGTCAGACCACCTCACCGTTCGACGTCTGTTAAAGCGAATTCTGGGGGGGCGCATGTAACGGTACCACCAAGTGTCCCTTACTTACCGTACATAATTCCCTTTAAGGTAACGATGTAGCTTGTGCGGGGCTTTCCTCCTTTGGGAGCGCGGGCGAACGCGATGACGCGGGTTAATGCGATGACGTCACGTCGCACATCACGTGACCGTCCCAAGCGCGGGCAAACGCGATGATATCATCACGCAAGTCACGTGACTACCCAAGCGTGGGAAGAACGCGATGACATCATCACGCAATCCACGGGACTGCCTACTCAGTCCTCGTGGCACCTCCGTCTGGTGAATACCTATATTATGGCTGTCCTGTACCTAGCTCTGCAACCTGTTAGAATTCCTCTGTTCCTGCATTAAAAACCTTTTTGATTGTTCTCCTGGAGTCGAACTCAATTATTAAGTAGGAATTCGTCCAATACCTACATAGGTGAACCCGAATACCTACACGAGACTATATAATGCTGCGGTACAAAGGGATCTGTGGGTCCTTGTACATGAAACACAAGAAGTTAGCATGCAGGTACAGCAAGTGATTAGGAAGGCAAATGGAATGTTGGCTTTTATTGCAAGGGAGATGGAGTATAAAAGTAGGGAAGTCTTGCTACAACTGTACAAGGCGCTGGTGAGACTACACCTGGAGTACTGTGTACAGTTTTGTTCTCCTTATTTAAGGACGGATATACTTGCATTGGAGGCAGTTCAGAGAAGGTTCACTAGGTTAATTCCTGAGATGAAGGGGTTGTCTTATGAAGAAAGGTTGAGCAGGTTGGGCCTATACTCATTGGAGTTTAGAAGAATGAGAGGTGATCTTATTGAAACATATAAGATTCTGAGGGGGCTTGACAGGGTGGATGCAGAGAGGATGTTTCCCCTTGTGGGGGAATCTAGAACTAGGGGCATAGTTTCAGAATAAGGGGTCGTCCATTTAAAACGGAGATGAGGAGGAATTTCTTCTCTCAGAGGGTCGTGAATCTTTGGAATTCTCTTCCCCAGAGAGCTCTAGAGGCGGAGTCATTGAATATATTCAAGGCGGAGATAGACATACATTTGAGCTACAGGGGAGTCAAGGGTTATGGGGAGCGATCTTATTGAATGCCGGGGCAGGGTTGAGGGGCTGAATGACCTACTCCTGCTTCTATTCAATTCAAATCGCTTTATTGGCATGACAAGGTACATCTTATGTTGCCAAAGCATCGAAAAACATTCATGGTTGTACACAAAAATACAGATCTATCCATACAGTGTATAAACAGATATATCCCTGAGTGTATAAATATACATTCATATAATTTGTATATACTCTTTTCTTATATTTAGTGGTTGTCCCTCTGTTTATGGCAAGCTGTAACATAGTGTGCCGCTAAAGTCACACAATTTCTCTCTTCCCCTAGTAGGTATGGGAGTTTTTGGTCGTCATTCAAATTTCTGAATTCCGGGCATTTTTTTGTGAATTTTGGGTAGAAATTCTCTCTTATGCCCTGATATTTTCTACAAGCTGTGAGGAAGTGCATCTCTGTCTCCACCACTCCCTGACTGCAGTGAGAGCATATCCTGTCCTCTCTTGGTAGCCGGGTCTGCCTGTGTCTACCTTTTTCGATCGCCAGGCTATGTTCACTAAGTCTGTACATTGTCAAGGTTTTTCTCAGTTTGCTATCCTTTACCATGGTCAGGTAATCAGTCATGTTGTATTGTCTGTTTAGGGCCAAGTAGCAATTGAGTTTGCTTTGGATTTTTGTTGTTTCTGTCCAATATGACAGATATTTTTCCTTTTGCTTAGTGACGATTGTGTTGGGTCGAATTATTTGTGTTACGCTGTCACTGTCCTGGGGCTGGTTATTGTTAGTAGTGTTAGTCGTTACTTCACTGAGTCCCAGGACTAGTTGACTGAGGGTATTCTTCTTTATTGTCCTCTCTTGGCATTTCAGGGCTTCATAATGATAGCATTGGGGGTTGCTCATTTCTAGGTGTTTCCAAAATTTGGTGGCTCTTTTTTGGATAGTGATTATTAATGGATATTGGCCTAGTTCTGCCCTGCATGCATTGTTTACGGCTTTCCTTTGAGTCCGGAGGATACTTTTATAGAATTCTGCATGTAGGATCTCAATTGGGTGTTTGTCCCATTTTGCAAATTCTTGTTGTGTTAGCGGTCCCCACACCTCACTGCCATAGAGTGCAATTGGTTCAATTACTGATTTAAAAATTTTGAGCCAAATGCTAATTGGGATTTCTATTTGGATTGATTTTTTAATGGCATAGAAAGCCCTTCTTGCTTTCTCTTTCAGTTCATTCACAGCCAGATGAAAATTTCCCGTAGAACTGATTTTTAAGCCCAAGTATGTGTAGTTAGTGATTTGTTCAATTTTGGTTGTTCCTAGTGTGAAATTTATTTTGGGTCCCTGATGTCTGGATCTTTGCTGGAACACAAGGACTTTGATTTTTTGGGGATTTATTGTCAGGGCCCAGGTCTGGCAGAATGACTCCAGCAGATCCAGGTTCTGCTGTTGACCCTCCTTAGTTGGTGAGAGCAGAACCAGGTCATCTGCATAGAGGAGGAATTTAACCTTGGATTCATATAGGGTGAGGTCGGGTGCTGTAGATTGTTCAAGTAGTTTTGCCAATTCATTTATGCAAATATTAAAGAGTGTCGGTGAGATGGGCGAGCCCTGCGTCACCCCCCGCCCCTGTGGGAAGTATTTTGTTTGTTTGTCTCCAATTTTAACTGCACATTTGTTGTTTGTATACATTGATTTAATTACATCATATGTTTTTCCCCCTACCCCGCTTTCGATAAGTTTCAGGAATAAACCATCGTGCCAGATGGAATCGAAAGCCTTCTGGAAATCTATAAAGCATGCGTAGATTTTGCTTTTGTTTTGATGAACGTGTTTGTCAATTAGGGTCTGTAAAGTGAAGATATGATCTGATGTTCTATAGTTTGGCAGGAATCCAATTTGGCTTTTACTCAAGACATTGTGCTCCTCAAGGAAGTTTATAAGTCTTTTGTTTATGATACTACAGAATACCTTCCCCAGGTTACTGTTTACACAGATGCCTCAATAGTTATTTGGGTCGACTTTGTCCCCACTTTTGTATATGGGCGTTGTGAGTCCTTTATTCCAGATATCAGGGAAGTAACCGACACTCAGAACCAAGTTGAAGAGTTTTAGGATAGCCAGTTTCATTTTATCGCCTGTGTGTTTAATCATCTCGCTTAGTATGCCGTCTGCACCGCAAGCTTTTCCTGGTCGCAGGTCCTTGAGTTTTTCAACTAGTTCTTTTTCTGTTATTATGGTGTCTAGCGGGTTTTGGTTATCTTTTATGGCCATTTCAAGCTTTTCCAGTTTTTTGCATATTTGGTGTTGCTCTGGCCTTAGTGTGTTTTTCTGGTATAATTTTTCAAAGTGGTTTTCCCATGTGTCTCCATTTTGAATGGCCAATTCGTCGTGTTGTTTTTTGTGTAATGTATTCCAGTTGTCCCAGAAACAATTGGAATCAATGTATTCCTCAATGGAGCTGAGTGTATTCTTAATATACTGCTCTTTTTTGGTTCTGAGTGTGTTTCTGTATTGTGTTAGTGTCTGACAATAAGTAAGGCATAATTTCTCGTTTTCTGGCCGTCTGTGTTTTTGGTTTGATATTTTTCTAAGTTTTTTCCTCATGTTATGGCAATCTGGGTCAAACCATTTTTCATAGTTTTTTGTTTTGGGTTTGTTCTTGCGAGCTTTCAAGTTTGACCTTGTTGCCAAATTATCAAAAATATTGTTTAGGTTATTCACTGCCCGGTTTACGCCTTCTTAATTTGAGTGTATATGCTATCCAGAAAGGTGTCCAATAGAGCTTGAGTTGATTCATTGCTAATTGCTTTCTGGTATTTTTCTGTGCTGTTTTTGGCCCATCTGTACGATTTTTTGGTGCTGTGCAGCTTACTGGGTTGTGTTTCTGTGTTGGTTGTTTCTGTCTTTTTAAGATACATAGTAATTTGACTGTGGTCTGACAGTGTTGTTTGTGGTTTGACTGTGAATGCTCTGAAAGAGGATGGGTCCAAATCCGTAATCATATAGTCTACGGTGCTACAGCCAAGAGGTGAGCAATAGGTCGATCTTCCTAGGAGGTCTCCCATGAACCTACCATTGACAATGTGCAGACCCAGGCTTCGACAGAGCTTCTATTTCTTATGTTCTTATGTTGCATCTACCATCATACTACAAGCATCATAGTTTGAGCATCATATGTGTTTAAATGAAAATTTTGTACACTAGATTGGCTCAAATGTTATACTCATAAAACAGCAACAAATCACAACTGAAGATTATAGGGAACATATGTTTTTTTATTGTTCTCGTGATGTAGGCAATGCTAGCATTTATTGCCCATTCCAAGTTGCCCTTAAAAAGTGGTGGGTCACCCTATTAAGCAATTAGTTTTACAATTGAGTACCTTGCCAGGCTACTTCACAGGCCATAAGAGTCAAATACATAGGGGGGAATTTTAACTCCCCCACAAAATCGGCTGATGCTCTCCCTCCAAATCTCCCTCCCTTCAGCCTCGCGATCTCTCCTTCTCTTCCTCCCTCCCAATTGCCGATTTAATCTCTCCCCTTCTGCCTCCCTATCTTTCCCGGTTGATCAACCTTCTACCGTTGACTTTCCTGCCTGAAAGCCGGCCAGTCTGTCAATTTGGCCAGCTGCCGTGCGGGAAACGGAGTAAAAAATTAGAATGAGATCCTGCCGTTAAATTCTGCAGGACCTCCACGTTCCCAGAATTTACAGGTTTCTCCCCACAACCGGGGCACTACCGGCTTTGCGACCGGGCATGGCGATAGCACCGATGCCCACAAAATTGAAGTGGAGGTTTGCGGTGGCAGTAACCACAAGCGCCAGGCTGTCCTGCGGCCGGAGATCGTGACATCATCTGGGTACGCAGTGCCCCGGCAGCATCCCAGCTCTGAAATTCACTTTCACCCTCTGCCTGAGCACCTGCCATTAGCAACGACAGGTAGAGGAGGCGGGATGCAATCAGACGAGTGCTGGAGGAGCGCTGTATAAAAGCGTCAATCTCCGGGTTTTTTTTGTCGGCAAAGAATGCTGCCTTGTCAGTTTGACAAAAGCAAACAAGTATTTTGAGTGATTTGAGCGTTTTTGCTCCTGAGAAAAATGTATCACGTTCATTTGGGTTACATTTGATAGTGTAACATTTCCATCACTTAATAGGGGCTGTACTGGCACTGGACCTCGCCCTCCAGCGTCACCGTCGGAGGCAGCGGAGGCAGAGAGAAAGATTGCAAAATGTGGCCAGAGGTAGGAGGGCCAACAGGGCTCTCAACAGGAGGCCTTACCCTCCCAGGGTATTCTGGCAGCATTTCTCCTACATCAATCAGTGTCTTAGAAGGCTCTGCTTCAGCAAGGATGTGGTTACAGAGCTCTGCCACCTCCTGCAGCCAGAGTTCGAGCCTCACATCAGGAGCACCACGTCACTCTCAGTGGCAGTCAAGGTCACCGTTGCCCTCAATTTCTACACCAGCGGATCCTTCCAGTCTGCAACAGGAGACGTATCTAACATATCGCAGTTTGCCATCCATTACTGCATCTGCGAAGTCACAGATGCTGTCTACAGAAGGAGAAGGGACTATATCTCCTTTCCCATGACCAGAGAGAAGCAGCACGAGTTGCATGTGGTTTTGCCAGGATAGCGAGCGTCCTCATGGTGCTGGGAGCCATTGATTGAGCCCACATCGCATTGCGGGCACCTCATAACAATCCTGAGGTCTTCCATAACCGCAAAGGCTACCACTCACTTAATGTGCAGTTGGTGTGCGACCACACACGGCGAATCCTCACCTTCAATGCCCGCTATCCTGGCAGCAGCCATGATGCCTTCATCCTGCACCAGAACTCTTCCAACCATCATATCAAGCTAGCGGATAACTGCTGGGAGACAAGGGCTATCCGCTCTCCACCTAGCTCATGACTCCCCTCTGGAAACCCAGCACTCATGCCCAACACTCATAAAATGAGAGACATGCTGCCACCAGGAACATCATTGAGCAGACCATCGGAGTGCTCAAGCAATGGTTCCGCTGCCTTGACCGTTCGGGAGGAGCCCTCCAGTACTCGGCTGAACAAGTGTCCCTTTTCGTCATTGTCTGCTGCATGCTGCTCAACTTGGCCATCATGAGGATGCAGCTATTGCCACCAGGCATTGCCGCACCCCCTCAGGAGGAGGAAGAGGAGGAGGATGAGGATGAGGACAAGGATGAGGACAAGGATGAGGAGGAGGAGAAACAGGAGCACGAACAGCAACGATGGAGGATTCAGCGACTCCATTGGCCTTGTGGAAGGGCGGTCCGTGACTGCCTCATTAGACTGCAGTTCCAATGAATTCAAGGCCACTTCCCGGTTGCTCATCCAGTCCCCATCATTCCATCAAGTTCTCATTCCATACCACAACCCAGAGCTGAAGTGAGACACAGCACCATTTCTGCAACATTCCAATAAGAAATTTATCCAAATTCAGCAACCACATATATACAGCAACAATATTAACTAATGACCCTTGTGCAAACCCTTACTTGCCCTCTTTACAGTGCCTTTTCCTAATCTAGTGCTCCTATGTAGTGTCTCCCCAGTAGCTGCAGCAGGGCTGGTGGAAGGCTGCTGACTGTCCATGCCAGAGGCTACAGATGGCCTTGTAGGACGCCCTCGGCCAGCTCTGAGCATAGAAGGCCCGGCTGTACACGACACCACCTCAGGATGGGCGGTGGCAGTCTGGGCTGGCTGGATGACAGGCAGCGGCAAGGGCAATGGCGGAGTGGCAGTGGTGGAAGCAGGAATGCTGTCATCCTGAGAAAGGACAGCAGGTTCCTGCTCCACTGACACACTGCCACTCACCCGGGACAGCACCTCAGCATCCCTACCAATCTGCTGGAGCACAGATTGCTGGGCTTCTGCGACACCATGAGATCCCCGGTGGACTGTGATGGTCCCAGCGATGATGGCAGCAATCAGAGCTTGTGTGTGATATACCTATCAATTCCTCCAATAAAAGGCGAAGAGTTACGAAGGTGACTAAAGGTTTTTATTGACTAAATAACAGAGCCCACTCTCGTGGGTGATCCGATCCAAGCAGGAGGAATACCAGCCAGTCGCTCACCTTTATACCTGGCCTGGTGGGTGGAGCCAAGGCGGAGTCGGCAGTGGTCATCCCAGGTATAGCAGTGTGGCAAGAGGCGACCTCGTACCGTGATACAATAGTGGTCAGTGATACAGTTATAACGAACAGTGGTGAACAGTGCTAACTACTAACAGTGATACGATAGTGAACGTGGTTTACCACATTCACCCCTTGTTTAGAATTAAGTCCGGCGGGGTGAAGTGTACTACCAATTCTGGTAGGTCAGTCTGTCCGGAGGCTTCGTAAGCCTCTTCGATCGCCGCAGCGGTGGTGTTGCCTTGTCCGGTGCTGGTGCCTTATCCGGTGTTGATGCTGGTGTTTGCGTGGTCGGCGAGGGCTCGTGGGGTTCCGGCATGCCGTCTACCTGGACTGAGGTTGGGGGGGGGGGTGGCGGTGTTTCCGGATTGGCTGAGGGTGCGAGGTCTCGTAGGGAGACAGTGTCCTCCCGCCCGTCTGGGTACGCCACGTAGGCGTACTGGGGGTTGGCGTGCAGGAGGTTCACCCTCTCGACCAGGGGGTCCGTTTTATGGGTCCTCACGTGTTTCCGCAGCCAGACCGGCCCCGGGGCGGTCAGCCAGGTTGGTAGAGTGGTTCCCGTAGTCGACTTCCTGGGGAAAACGAACATTCGTTCATGGGGGGTGGTGTTAGTGGCCGTGCAAAGTAATGACCGGATGGAGTGCAGCGCTGTCGGGAGGACTTCTTGCCAGCGGGAGGTTGGGAGGCCCTTAGACTTTAAGGCTAAGAGGACGGCCTTCCATACCGTCGCGTTCTCTCTTTCCACCTGACCGTTACCTCTGGGGTTGTAGCTGGTGGTCCTGCTTGCTGCAATACCTCTCTCTAGGAGGAATTGCCGGAGTTCCTCGCTCATGAAGGAGGAGCCCCGGTCGCTGTGTATATAGTTCGGGAACCCGAACAAGGCGAAGAGGGCATTCAGGCACTTAATGACCGTGCTACTGGTCATGTCGGGGCAGGGGAAGGCAAAGGGGAAACGGGAGTACTCATCAACGATGTTGAGGAAGTACACATTACGGTCAGAGGACGGGAGGGGCCCCTTAAAGTCGATGCTCAGGCGCTCGAAGGGGCGGGTGGCCTTGATCAGGCTTGCTCGGTCCGGCCTATAGAAGTGCGGTTTGCACTCCGCACAGGTCTGGCAGTTCCTGGTCATGGTCCTGACCTCCTCGATGGAGTAGGTCAGGTTGCGGGCCTTAATGAAATGGTAGAGTCTGGTGACTCCGGGGTGGCAGAGCTGGTCGTGGAGGGTCTGAAGCCTATCGATATGCGCGCTGGCGCATGTCATTCGTGAAAGGGCATCAGGGGATTCGTTCAGCTTGCCTGGCCGGTACAAGATCTCATAATCGTAGGTGGAGAGCTCGATTCTCCATCTCAAAATCTTGTCATTCTTGATTTTGCCCTTCAGCTTGTTATTAAACATGAAAGCCACCGAACGCTGGTCGGTGAGGAGGGTAAATCGTTTGCCTGCCAGGTAGTGCCTCCAGCGCCGTACTGCCTCCACGATCGCCTGGGCCTCTTTCTCGACCGACGAATGTCGGATCTCGGGGCCCTGTAGGGTCCTTGAGAAGAAGGCCACTGGCCTCCCCTCCTGGTTTAGGGTGGCGGCTAAGGCGAAGTCGGATGCGTCGCTCTCCACCTGAAAGGGGATGGACTCGTCCACTGCGTGCATCGTGGCCTTGGCTATGTCTCCCTTAATGAGGGAGAAGGCCGCGCACGCCTCCTCCGTGAGGGGGAAGGAAGTGGCTTTCAGGAGGGGTCTGGCTTTGTCCGCGTAATTGGGTACCCATTGGGCATAGTAGGCGAAAAGCCCCAGGGTTCTCCTAAGTGCTTTAGGGCAGTGGGGGAGGGGTAGCTCCATGAGGGGGCGCATTCTTTCTGGGTCGGGGCCGATGATTCCGTTCTCCACTACGCAGCCGAGGATGGCAAGGCGCGTGGTGTTAAACACGCATTTCTCCTTATTGTAGGTGAGGTTCAGCCGTTGGGCCGTACGGAGGAATTTCTCCAGATTCGCGTCATGTTCCTGCCGGTCGCGGCCGCAGATAGTGACGTTATCTAGGTAGGGGAATGTAGCCTGCAGTTCGTTCTGGTCAACCATCTGGTCCATCTCCCTTTGGAAGACTGAGACCCCATTAGTGACACCGAAGGGGACCCTAAGGAAGTGGTATAGGCGCCCATTCGCCTCGAAGGCGGTATACTGGCGGTCCTCAGGGTGGATAGGGAGTTGGTGGTAGGCCGACTTCAGGTCGATGGTCGAGAATACTTTATACTGTGCAATCTGATTGACCATGTCAGATATGCGGGGGAGGGGGTATGCGTCCAGCTGGGTATATCTGTTTATGGTCTGGCTGTAGTCGATGACCAGGCGGTTTTTATCGCCGGTCTTTACGACTACGACCTGGGCACGCCAGGGGCTGCTGCTCCCCTCGATAATGCCCTCTTTCAGGAGGCGCCGCACCTCAGAGCTAATGAAGGCTCTGTCCCCGGCGCTATACCGCCTGCTTTTGGTAGCGACGGGTTTGCAGTCAGGGGTAAGGTTAGCAAACAGAGAGGGTGGCGGGACCTTGAGGGTGGAGAGGCTGCAGGTGTTACGCGGTGGGCGGTTTAACGTTTGCTGGTTGTTGACTGTGAGTGGGGGGAGGGGTCCACCGTATGCTAGGGTTACGCTTTGGAGGTGGGATTGGAAGTCCAGCCCTAGTAGGACGGCAGCGCAGAGATGGGGGAGGACGAGGAGTTTAAAGTTTTTATACTCCGTGCCCTTAACCGACAGGGTCACGACACAGTAGCCGCTGATGTCCGTGGCGTGGGACCTCGATGCCATCGAGATTCGGCTGCGCGTTGGTAGGACAGAGAGGGAGTAGTGGCTCACCGTGTCTGGGTGGATGAAGCTCTCCGTGCTTCCACTGTCGAACAGGCAGGTCGTGGCGTGGCCGTTCACTTTGATGTCCATCATTGACTTGGACAGATGGTGCGGGCGGGCTTGGTCCAGGGTGACGGAAGCTAGTGTGTAGCTGAGCGAGTCGTTGTCATCTGCGGGCGAGGCGGTCGGGCGTGGTGAGTAAAATGGCGTCTCCCACGAGGTAGGGCCCCATGAGGCACTATTGGGGTCGGTTGCCTTAATCAAAGATGGCCGCCCCCATGACTCATGTGTGGGGATGCTGGCCTCAGTTGCCCTAAACAAAGATGGCCGCCCCATGACTCATGTGTGGGGATGCTGGCCTCAGTTGCCCTAAACGAAGATGGCCGCCCCCATAGTTCGCATGCGGCACTGCTGGCCTCTGAGGATCCGCTCCTGCAGGCCTTGGAGAAGTGGCCTTTCTTCAGGCAGGTTTTACATATGGAGTTCTTGGCTGGGCAGCGCGACCTCGGGTGCTTCTCCTGGCCACAAAAAAAACAGCCGGCGGCCCGATCGCGGATGCCCGATGTCGGGGCCGGTGCCGGGGGTGGCGGGGCCGGTCGGGTCCGGGACGCCGACGCAGAGGTAGGTCCCGGGGGCGGCGCTGGGAAGGGTGCTGTGGTAGGGGTCGGGCCCGAGTCCCAGGGTCGCGAGCAGTACCTGGTGAATGCTTCCTGATCTTGGTGGGCCACTTCCAGGGAGATAGCGAGGGCTTCAGCTTTTTCCATGCTGAGGTCTTTAGCTTCCAGCAGTCTTTGCCGTGAGTACTCGGACCGTAGGCCTTTCAGGAATGCGTCGCGGATATTATCTTCAGTATTTTCGGCTGCCGACACCGATTTAAAGTCACAGTTCCTGGCGAGTGCATATAGCGCCTGTGAGAATTCGGCTACTGATTCTCCTGGCTGTTGCGGCCGTGATCTTAGGAGGTGCCTAGCGTACATGTAGTTTACCGGGGTCCGGTACTTCTGTTTCAGCAGGTTGATGGCGGTCTCGTAGGTAGTCATGTCCTCGATGAGAGTGTATACTCTCGGGCTCAGTTGTGCCTGCAGGACACTTAGTTTGGATGCCTGAGGGACGCTGGATTCTCTCAGGTATGATTCGAAGCAGACCAGCCAGTGTTTAAAGTCTGCGGCTGAGTTTGCTGCTCGTGGGTTCAGGTCCAGGTACGGCGGTCTGAGGGCTTGCAGCCAAGCTGGCTGGTGTGGCTGTGCTCCTGGGAGCTGCGCTGGTGGCTCCTCCGCCGGTTGTGACTCGTTGTCGGACATCATTAAATTTAGTCAATAAAATTGATATACCTATCAATTCCTCCAATAAAAGGCGAAGAGTTACGAAGGTGACTAAAGGTTTTTATTGACTAAATAACAGAGCCCACTCTCGTGGGTGATCCGATCCAAGCAGGAGGAATACCAGCCAGTCGCTCACCTTTATACCTGGCCTGGTGGGTGGAGCCAAGGCGGAGTCGGCAGTGGTCATCCCAGGTATAGCAGTGTGGCAAGAGGCGACCTCGTACCGTGATACAATAGTGGTCAGTGATACAGTTATAACGAACAGTGGTGAACAGTGCTAACTACTAACAGTGATACGATAGTGAACGTGGTTTACCACAGTGTGGCATCAAGCTGAGACTGCATGAGAGCAGTCTGAGGCTGGATGGCATCAACCATTGACTGCAATGCAGCACTAAGATGCTGCGTAGCTTCAGCCTGTGATGCAACGGATGCTACCACATCACCCATGACACGCAGCATAAAGTCTGGGTCCCCACGGTCTCTCAGGGAGTCCAGCATACTTTGCCGACTGCCAAGGATGGGCTCCATGGTGTGTGCAGAGCTCTGTGCAATGTTGGAGGTGGACTCCTCCACGCTCCTTACCATTGCTGACAGGCTCTCGGGTACCCTTGCCATTACACCTATCATCTCGGTGTGCATGCCCATCACCCTTCTTGTGAACGCCTCCCCATTGAGGTCCTCATCTGAGTCCTGTGCAGCAGAACTCGCTCTGGAGAGCTGGCTCCCGAGCTACCCTTTCCCCCTGGCCGTGCTGCAGCCTGCTTGTCCCTGGTGCATCACCCAGGGCAGACCCCTCTACTAAACTTGCCTCTAGAGATCGTGTAGTGCCAGTATCTGAGGTGGTGCCTGCAGGTGAGAGATGCAGTGACATGGTGCTTTCTTCCTCCTCCTCTTCTCCTGCCTCACTCTCATTGGGAGGCTCAGGAACAGGCTGGTCAGCTGGTTGCTGATTGCCTGAAAGCATAAAGGTACAAAACTGGGTTTAAGAACATAAGAAGAACATAAGAACATAAGAAGTAAGAGCAGGAGTAGGCCATATGGCCCTTTGAGCCTGCTCCGCCATTCAATAAGATCATGGCTGAAAATCGGCCTCAACTCCATTTTCCCGCCCCATCCCCGTATCCTTTGATTCCCCGAGAGTCCAAAAACCTATCTATCTCAGCCTTAAATATACTCAAAGACTCAGCATGCACAGCCCTCTGGGGCAGAGAATTCCAAAGATTCACAACCCTCTGAGTGAAGAAATTCCTCCTCATCTCGATCTTAAATGGCCTACCCCTTATCCTGAGACTATGCCCCCTAGTTATAGATACTCCAGCCAGGGGAAACAATCTCTCAGCATCTACCCTGTCAATCCACTTCAGAATCTTGTGTGTTTCAATGAGATCACCTCTCATTCTTCTAAACTCCAGAGAGTATAGGCCCATTCTACACAATCTCTCATCATAGGACAGCCCTCTCATCCCAGGAATCAATCTAGTGAACCTTCGTTGCACCGCCTCCAAGGCAAGTATATCCTTCCTTAGATAAGGAGACTGAAACTGTACACAGTACTCCAGGTGTGGTCTCACCAAGGCCCTGTACAATTGTAGCAGGACGTCCTTACTCATATATTCCAACCCCCTTGCAATAAGGACCAACATGCCATTTGCCTTCCTTATTGCTCGCTGTGGTGTATGTACCTTTAAGACAGAACTACTTTTACACCTCTTGTATACTGTAGTACCGGCAGTGACGACACCTGTATATAAGCCTTGCACATGCCTCTGTACCCCCAGTCTTGAGACTACCCTCCTCCAGTAAATACCAGTTTATTGTTAAGTTACAGCATCCGTGTGGTTATTGAAAAACATCATACTCTCAGAATCACGGATCTAACAGTGGCGACGAGTGTCGATTCGAATCTACCTGCAACTCTGCATTTCCCTTCGAAGATTCGCTCCGGGAGGGCGGTGTAAGAAAGTCGAGGCCAGAAACACGGGCATCGACCACGAGCAACCGCCCAGTCGTCCGGCAGAGAGTGAACATCGCAGGGGAGGCTGTGGAGAGCCGGGCTTGGTTCCCCAGCCACGACGATCAGCAAGAGACTGACAACAGGTCCAGCGCAGACCCTTCCCGAACAGCGGCGGCTGACGCCGACCGACGGCGGAGAGAAAGCCGAGCAGCGTCGACGGGGTAAGGCAGAGGGTGAAGCGCACAGGGCACAGCTGGGGGTTGAAAACCGAGCGGTGTCGAGAAAAAAAATAAAAATAAAAAACAAACCAGAGAGAGAGAGGGTAAAGCAACAGCCGGGTTCAGGACCGAGCGGCGTCGAGAAAAAAAAAAAAAAAAAAGAACGCGCAGAGCACAGCCAGGGCTCAAGGGCTGAACAGTGTCCGCGGGGAGAAGAAGGGAGCGCGCGGGAGACGCCATTGAGCCGCGGAGAAGAAGAAAGAGCGCGGGAGACGCCATTTTGTGCCAGCAGAGAAGAAGGGGAAGCGCGGGAGTCGCCATTTTGACAGTAAATCACACACAGGGATGCCGAAGAGTGGCAGTATCTCTACGTTCGACAATGAAGTCGAAGATTGGGCGACATATGTGGAACGTATTGAGGTGTACTGCAGGGCGAATGAAGTGCCAGATGCTAGGAAATCACTGGTTTTGTTAAATTCCATGGGTGCAAAAACTTATGGGTTACTGCGGAATCTAATAACCCTAGAGAAGCCGGCGAACAAGAATTTGGAAAGCATAGCAGAAATCCAACAGGACCACTTAAACCCCACACCGCTGCTGATAGCAGAATGATTTAAGTTCCATAAAAGGAACCAACACAAAGACGAAAGCAATGCTGAGTACCTAACGGAACTGCGCAAGCTATCAAAACACTGCCAGTTTGGAGCGGGACTAGCAGATACGTTAAGGGACAAGTTTGTGTGTGGGCTACAAAGTGAAGGAACCCAGAAACGGCTTCTATCAGAAAAGGATCTTGCGCTGGACAAGGCTTTCAGTATGGCAGTATCACACGAAGCAGCCGCAAGGGGCGCTGCAGAGATACAATCGGAGACCGCAAGAATATGGCACCAATGAAATGTCCTATGGAACAGGGAAGTGCTATCGCTGCGGCAGAACAACACATGACCAGAAGGATTGTTGGTTCAAGGACCAAGTGTGCAGACAGTATGGAAAAGCAGGACACATAGCAAGAGTCTGCAGGTCTGGGAAGAAAACCAACAGTAAGAAATCTCCACAGGAGAAGTACAAAAAGGTACACCAGGTGATGGACAGTGGTTCAGACGAACAGAAAAGTGACACAGACTCCAGAAGCAAGCAGCTGGGTTGTCTGAAACTACATAAGGTAACCAAAATGGAGGATCACTAGACTATCTGGGTTACACTCACGATAGACGGAGTCCAAGTGAAAATGGAATTGGACACAGGATCAGCCCTAACAGTCATAAACCAAAGGGACTACAAGCGGCTATTTTCACATATACCCTTGAAAGCTACAGAGATTGTCTTGAAGACGTACACGGGGCAAAAAGTCTACCCCAAAGGAAAAATAAGGGTGAAAGTGATATATAAAGGCCAGGAAACACCTAAAATGGATATATATGTATTGCCAGATGGAGGACCACCACTGCTAGGACGTGAATGGATCCGGAAGATACAATTAGATTGGCATTCCATACAGGCACTGAAGGTTGAGGCTAAAAAGGGTGATGACGTCACACCTGGACGACTGTCAAAAATGCTAACTGACGCAAAAGAAGTGTTCTAGGAGGGACTCAGAACACTAAAAGGCATAACAGCAAAGATTAAAATGGGGGAAAATGCAAGCCCAAAGTTTCTTAAGGCCAGACCAGCCCCTTATGTGATCAGACCAGCTGTCAAAGCAGAGCTGGAAGGGTTGGAACATTCAGGAGTACTGTCCAAAGTGGACTGGAGCGAGTGGGCTACACCCATCGTTCCTGTAATGAAGAGGTCATTGAGTAATACGCCTGGGGAACCAAAGAAGGTCCGCATCTGTGGGGATTTTAAGGTGACAGTGAACCCAGTCCTTCACATGGTACAATATCCGCTTCACCAAAATTGATCTAGCCCAGGCGTACTTGCAAATGGAGGTAGAAGTAGTTTCGAAACAATACCTTACGATTAACACTCATAAAGGTCTCTATCAATACAACCGGCTGGTGTTCGGGGTAGCCTCGGCTCCGGCTATCTGGGAAAGGGCAATGGAACAAGTCCTGCAAGGGATTCCAGGGACCCAGTGTTATTTGGACGACATCCTGGTCACGGGCGAAAATGACAGTGATCACCTCGCCAACTTGGAGAAGGTGCTCACCAGATTAAAGGAGTATGGGCTACGAGCTAATCGCCACAAGTGCGAGTTTTTCCAGAAGCAGATCTCGTATTGTGGCCACGTCATCGATGAAGAGGGGTTACATAAGTCCCCTGAAAAGATTGAGGCAGTAGTCAAGGTTCCAGCACCGGAAAATGTGTCACAACTGAGGTCGTTCCTCGGGCTGGTAAACTACTACCACAAGTTCTTACCAAATTTGTCCACGGTATTACACCCACTGAACACCCTACTGCAAACAGGGGTACCATGGAAGTGGAATGACGAACGTAGACGAGCTTTCCAGAAGTGTAAAGAATTGATCACATCAAAAGAGGTGTTGGCCCATTTCAACCCAGCACTACCAATTCGTTTGGCATGTGATGCATCACCCTATGGTATTGGAGCGGTGCTGTCGCACAAATTCCCAAACGGGTTGGAGAGGCCAGTAGCCTTTGCGTCTCAGTCACTAACCTCAGCCGAGCGCAACCACGCCCAGATTGACAGGGAGGCCGTCAGCCTAGTATGGGGAGTAAAAAAATTCAACCACTATCTGCATGGGCAAAAGTTCACCTTGCTGACTGACCACCAACCACTTGTCTCCATCTTTAATCCTAAGAAGGGAGTTCCATTGATGACTGCGCAACGGTTACAAAGATGGTCCCTGTTTCTAGGGGCGAATCAATATGAAATAGAATATAAAGGCATGAAACAGCATGGGAACGCTGATGGGCTATCGCGCCTGCCACTGCCTACTGTGGAGGAAGCAACAGCAGTGGACCCTATCGAGATATTTTATTCGTCAATAATTGAATGATTGCCAGTAATGAATGCGGATATAGAGAAGGAGACCCGCAATGATCCGACGCTGTCTCGGGTATATGATTTGACGGTGAGGGGATGGCCAACACATGGCGACTCACTGTTGCCAGCATTCTCATCCAGAAGAGAACAGCTGTCAGTATGCCAGGGGACAGTGATGTGTGGATCCAGAGTGGTGATTCCACCCAAGTTAAGGGAGAGAGTGCTAAATGAGCTACATGAAGGTCATCTGGGGGGGAGTGAAAATGAAAAGCCTTGCTAGGGCTTATGTGTGGTGGCTGGGAATCGATCAACAAATTGAAGATCTAACTAAGAGCTGCTGAGGATGCCAGAAGGTCCAAAATGCACCACCACATGCCCCTCTACACCCATGGGAGTGGCCCTCCTCTCCATGGCAACGGGTGCATATTGATTTTGCTGGTCCATTCATGGACTCAATGTTCTTAATAGCAGTGGATGCTCATTCGAAGTGGCCTGAGGTGATAAAAATGTCCTCAACCACTACAGAGAAAACGATTGCAGTCCTACGGACCATATTTGCCAGAAATGGTTTGCCAGAGCAGATTCGCTCTGATAATGGACCACAGTTTGTGTCTGAAGAGTTTCGAAAATTTATGAGAAGGAATGGGGTAAGGCATTACACATCCGCCCCATATCATCCAGCCACAAATGGATTGGCTGAGAGGTTCGTACAAACTTTTAAGAAGGCGATAAATGCCATGTGCGACGATGAAATTCCACTGCAGCATAAGGTGGACAATTTCTTATTAGCCTACCGAAATGCGACACATGCAGTTACCAACCAGACCCCGGCCATGATTTTCTTTAACCGAAGGTTGCGATCTCGTCTGGACTTGCTCAGACCAAATGTGCGAAGAAATGTTGAGGACAAACAATTCCAGCACATCAATGAGAAGCCGACAAGGAGCATCAATGTAGGACAACCAGTCTTGGCCCGTGACTATCGAACAGAGAAATGGCAACCCGGAACGATATGCACAAGGCAGGGGCCATTAATGTACACAGTGGATGTCGGGGAGAACATTGTGAGATGCCACGTCGATCAGATCTTAGCATCACAGGAACGAGTCAACCCCATGTCTCGAGTACCTGGGGATGAACCCGACATACCGGTAGCATCTACCTCAGA
The DNA here is from genome assembly GCF_052327205.1 of Somniosus microcephalus. NCBI lineage: Eukaryota > Metazoa > Chordata > Chondrichthyes > Squaliformes > Somniosidae > Somniosus > Somniosus microcephalus. The sequence goes on along the minus strand of NC_140991.1, from coordinate 167,472,745 downwards.
ACCAGTAGCAGTGGAACCCGATGAACTACCCGATGAAAAGGGGCCAGAATCGCCTCTGCACCAAGAACAAGAACCTCAGGAAAGGCGCTATCCTGAAAGGGTCAGGAAGCCGCCCCAAAGACTGAATCTATAAATGGACTATTGTTGTTTAATGTACATGTTAAAGTTTTAATTGTTGTTTGAATATTAGGGGTACTACTAATCTAAAAGGGGAGGAATTGTGGTGTATGTACCTTTAAGACAGAACTACTTTTACAGCTCCTGTATACTGTAGTACCGGCAGTGACCACACCGGTATATAAGCCTTGCGCATGCTTCTGTACCCCCAGTCTTGAGACTTCCCTCCTCCAGTAAATACCTGTTTATTGTTAAGTTACAGCATCCATGTGGTTATTGAAAAACATCATACTCTTAGAATCACGGATCTAACACTCGCTGTACCTATATGCTAGCTTTCTGTGTTTCTTGCATGAGGACACCCAAATCTCTCTGAACACCAACATTTGAAAGTTTCTCACCATTTAAAAAATATTGTTTTTCTATTCTTCCTACCAAAGTGAATAACCTCACATTTCCCTACATTATACTTCATCTGCCACCTTACTGCCCACTCACTTAGTCTATCTATATCCCTTTGCAGATTCTTTGCATTCTTTGCACAGCTTACTGTCCCACCTAGCTTTTTATCATCAGCAAACTTGGATACATTACACTCGGTCCCTTCATCTAGGTCATTAATCTAGATTGTAAATAACTGAGGCCCCAACACTGATTCTTGCGGCACACCACTAGTCACAGCCTGCCAACCTGAAAAAGATCCGTTTACCCCTACTCTCTGTTTTCCATCTGTTAACCAATCCTCTATCCATGCTACTATATTACCCCCAACCCCATGAGCCCTTATCTTGTGTAATAGCCTTTTATGTGGCACCTTATTGAATGCCCTTCTGGAAATCCAAATATATTACATCTGCTGGTTCATAAAACCATGTTGACTCTGCCTAATCATGTTATGATTTTCTAAGTGCCCCTGATACCACTTCCTTAACAATGGATTCCAGAATTTTCCTGACGACTGATGTCAGGTTAACTGGCCTGTAGTTCCCTGTTTTTTCTCTCCCTCCTTTCTTGAATAGCAGTGTTACATTTGTGACCTTCCAATCCGCTGGGACCATTCTAGAATCGAAGAATTTTGGAAGATCAAACCAATGCATCCATTATCTCTTCAGCCACCTCTTTTAGAACCCTAAGGTGTAGACCGTCAGGTCCAGGGGATTTGTCGGCTTTTAGTCCCCTTAGTTTCTCTAGTACTTTTTCTCTACTTATATTAATTAAGTTAAGTTCCTTACCCTCATTAGACCCTTGGTTCCCCACCATTTTGGTATGCTTTTTGTGTCTTCTACTGTAAAGACAGATACAAAATATTTGTTTAACGTTTCTGCCATTTCTTTATTCCCCATAATAATTTCTCCTGTCTCAGCCTCTAAGGGACCAATGTTTACTTTTGCTACTCTCTTCCTTTTTACATACTTGTAGAAGATCTTACAATCTGCTTTTATATTTCTTGCTAGTTTTTTCTCATATTCTATTTTTTCCTTTTTATCAATTTGTTGGTCAACCTTTGCTGGTTTCTGAAACTCTCCCAATCCGCAGACTTACTATTAATCTTTGCAACATTATAAGCTTCTTCTTTCAATCTAACTTCTTTAGTTAGCCACGGTTGGATCACTTTTCCCATGGAGTTTTTGTTTCTCAATGGAATGTATTTTTGTTGAGCATTATGAAATATTTATTTAAATGCTAGGCGCTGCTTATCTACTACCATACCGTTTAATCTATTTTTCCAATCTAGCTTAGCCAACTCCCCCCTCATACCTATGTAATTGCTTTATTTAAGTTTAAGACTCTAGTTTCGGACTTAGGCAAGTCACTCTCAAAATTAACGTGAAATTCTATCATATTATGATCAATCTGCCCCAGAGGATCCTTACTAATTGACCCTGTCTCGTTATACAGTACAAGATCTAAAATAGCCTGTTCCCTGGTTGGTTCCATGACATATTTTTTCTGGGAAACTGTCCCAAATGCATTCCATGAACTCGTCCTCCAGACTACCATTGCCAATTTGATTTGTCCAGTCTATATGAAGATTAAAGTCCCCCAAGATTATTGCATTACCTTTGTTGCAAGCTCCTACTATTTATTGATTAATATTCTGTCCAACAGTACAGCTACTGTTAGGGGGCCTATGTATACTCCTACCAGTGTTTTCTGCCCCTTGTTATTCCTTATCTCCACCCATACTGATTCTACTTCCTGATCTTCTGAGCCGAGATCCTTTCTTGCTACCGTCCTTATGTCATCCTTTATTATCAGGGCTACTCCCCCTACTTTTCCATTCTGCCTGTCTTTTCGAAATGTCAAGTACCCTGGAACATTTGTCCCTTCCTGTCACACTGCTTATTTTTACCCAAATCGCTACAATGCTCTATTGCCTTGACCTTTCTCTTTAGATTTCTAAATTTCCCCTCCGCCCCTTTTTTAGTTTAAAGCCCTAGCTACAGCCCTAGTTATTCGATTCGCCAGGACACTGATCCCAACCCGGTTTCCGGTTTAAGTGGAGCCAGTCCTGACGGAACAGCTCCCTCTTTCCCCAGTACTGGTACCAGTGACCCATGAATTGAAACCCCTTTTTCCCACATCACTCTTTGAGCCACACATTTAACTCTCTGATCTGCTTGACCCTATGCCAATTTGCACGTGGCTCAGATAGTAATCCAGAAACTATTACCCTTGTGGTTCTGCTTATTAATTTAGACCCTAGCTCCTCAAACTCCCTCAGCAGAACCTCATTGTTAGTTCTACCTATGTCGTTGGTTCCTACATGTACCACAACAACTGGATCCTCCTCCTCCCACTCCAAGTTCTTCTCCAGCCGTGAGGAGATATCCTTAAACCTGGCACCGGGCAGGCAACACAGCCTTCAGGACTCTCTTTTGTGGCTGCAGAGAACAGAGTTAAGGTGAGGGATGGAGGCAGGAAGGGAGCAAGGAATGCAGACAGTATCAGAAGCTGGAAATTGGGAAAGGCTTGTGGTGTAAGAGGGAAGTGGGATGAGAGAAGGAGAGATGAACATACCATTGTTGCCCCCAAGGGGCCGAGGGCCACGGCACCCATCACCTGCTGCCCAATAAGTCGCAGCACTCGCTCCTCCAGGTCTGAGAGCTGCTGGAGCTGCACATCACCCTCGCCTGGTCTGTGCTGCTCCCCCCTATTGTGGGCCATCTTGACCTGCAAGAGAAATGAATGTGTGTGAGTCAGAGTCCAGCTATGTGTTTGGGAGATATGCCTGCCATAGTTGAATAGCTGTGATTGAAGGCAAGGCATGAGATGTGGATGTGAGTTTAAGTAGGTGCAGATGATTTGTGGGTGAGTGGTGGGGGTGTGCTGGTTTGTGCAGTATGTACAGACTAAGGTTCAGATGCTGGTATGTAGAACCTGTTGAAGCATGTACTCACCTTGACCACCCGAGTGAGGGCGTTGAACTTCTTCCCGGCACTGTGTCAGGCTGCGTTCACCCACACTACCGGCCAAGACCTCCTGGGCCACTTCTCTCCACATTACCCTGAAGGCCTGGGGCAATGGCCTCCTTCCAGTAGCCGGGAACAGCACTGCCCTCCTTCGCTCCACTCCTGCGTCCAATGTCTCGTCCGTGAAATGACAAACTCTCTCCCTGGGAGTGGGATCAGCCATCACGATCAGGGGATTGAGTTCCTTGCAGGTCGCCTTCACACCCAGCACTGCTGATAATGAGGATCTGCACAATAATGTAGCCTCCCCTTTAAGAGCTGAAAGGGGCCAGTGTGAACGATCATTCCTGATTGCATAGTGTTATGTTCATTAATAACTAGTCGTTTTTATTAAGAACAGCTAGCTTTTGCTAGACTCTTTATTGAGCACATGTGGACTAGGTACAGTATCTGTAGAGGCCTCCATCTTGACTGCTGCCTTGTGGGTAGCCTAGTGCATCATGGGTAGCCCACTCTTATATACATACAGCACCACCTAGTGTACCATTCCAGAATGACAGGTTACTGATCATTACATCCCCCTTTCTTTGAGGTTAAACAAAATCAGTATCAATCAATATCAATCAATAACAACATAAACATCTTCAACAGTCAATACATTTTCAATGTAGTTTTCTTTGTACTCAAAGGTTAAGTCTATCAGGCTTTTTTTACTTCATGTGTGGATCTTCTCAGCACAGGTAAGTCTGATGTGTTTTCATGAGAGCCTGTATGTGTATTTGTGTTAGATTGTTCTGCTGGTGAGTGACAAGATTCAGTTGCGGCATTGTCATCGATTTGCTCTTCGATAGCCTCTTGTGTTTTTAGGAGGGAACAGCTGTTCCTCCTGAGAATCTGTCCTTCCTCAGTTCTAACAGTGTATGACCTTGGTCCTACTTCCTCAAGAACTGTAGCTTTCCTGTTCCATGCATCTGGATCCTCAATCCTGACAACATCATCCCTTGTCAATGGTTTCAGAGTTTTGGATGACTTGTCATGGTATGATTTCTGTTTCAGCTTTAACAGTTTAAGTCTCTGTCTCAGTTCCTTACTCTGCTTTTCTTTTGCACAGCAGGGTAACATGGTACGCAACTTGCGACCCATTAGGAGTTCAGCAGTTGAAGAACCAGAGTCTAAAGGTGAGGCTCGGTAGCTCAGCAGGGCGAGATAAGGATCAGACTTGCTTTCTGTCGCTTTCTTCAGTAGCTGCTTGAGAACTTGAACACCTTTCTCTGCCTTACCATTCGACTGAGCATACGTGTGACGTATGTGACGTGTTGAAAGTCATAATGTGCTGCAAATTGTTGCCACTCCTTACAGTTGAAGCACGGACCATTGTCGCTAACGGCAATCCTGGGAATTCCATGTCTGGTGAAGATGGATTTCACATGCATTATGACATTGCTTGCTGTGGTGCTTGAGAGCAGCGCCATCTCAGGATAGTTAGAATAGTAGTCAATCACTATTAGATATTCTTTACCATTTAAATGAAAAAGGTCCATACCAACCTTTTGCCATGGTGCTGTTGGTATGTCAGCTACTATCATTGGTTCCTTTGCTTGTTTGTTTTGGTGTTTCTGACATGTCTCACATTTGCCTATCATGTTCTCAATGTCCTTATTTATGCCAGGCCAATAAACAGTGTCTCTTGCTCTCCTTTTGCATTTTTCAATTCCGAGGTGTCCCTCATGAATCCTTTTGAGCATGTCTTGACGTAGAGCCTGTGGAATGACTATTCTGTTCTGTTTTAGTAATAGTCCACTTGCGACACTCAATTCTGACCTTATGTGAAAATAGTTTGGACAGGAACCTTTTGGCCAACCATGATGAATGTTCTCTATTACTGTTTGTAATACTGTATCTTTTACTGTTTCTTCTACTATTTGCTTTGATTTTGTGTCTGACACGGGCAGCGCAGCAGTGACCATACTCACATGAACATCCACGTCTTCTTCAGTAGAGCTCACATGACTCATTGTGGGTGCTCGGATAGTGCATCTGTTAACACTATGTATTTGCCTGGTGTGTAGATCAGTTCAAAGTCATATCTTTGCAGCTTCATCATGAGTCGTTGAATCCTTGGAGATATCTCATTCAGGTTCTTTTTTATGATGGCAACCAGTGGGCTGTGGTCTGTCTCAACTGTGAAGGTGGGAAGTCCATATATGTAGCCATGAAACTTTTCTAGTCCAACTACCAAGCCTAGACATTCCTTTTCAATCTGGGTGTATCGACACTCAGTATCAGTCATAGACCTGGAGGCATAGGCAACAGGCTTCCAATCTTCACCCTCTGCTTGTAGCAAGACCGCACCTAGGCCATCTTTTGATGCATCCGTTGACACTTTAATTCTTTTTGTTGGGTCAAAGAAGGTGAGTACAGGTGTGGTTGTCAGCACTGTTTTGAGGTTTGTCCACTCTTGTTCATGTCTTTCTGTCCATGCGAACTCATTTGTTTTACGTAGCAGGTCTCGCAGACAGGCTGTCTTGGCTGACAAGTTAGGAATGAACTTTCCAATGAAGTTTATCATCCCCATGATGCGTAGCACTCCTTTTTTGTCAGTGGGTCGGGGCATTTTGAGTATGGCGTTTACTTTTTCCATATTTGGCTCTATTCCTTTACCAGATAGATTATCTCCTAGGAAAGTGACTTCCTGGACGCCAAACTGACACTTGGCTTTGTTGAGCTTCAGTCCATTCCGGCGTATGCTCTGTAGCACTTTAGTCAGTCTCTCATTGTGTTCTTTCAGTGTGGAGCCCCAGATGATGATGTCATCAACATAGACCCGAACTCCTTCCAGACCTTCTATTATGTGTTCCATCGCTGTATGAAAGATTTCAGATGCAGATATTATCCCAAAAGGCATTCTGAGGAAACAATACCTGCCAAATGGTGTGTTGAAGGTATAGTATTTGGTGCTCTCTTCATCCAGTTTTAGTTGCCAAAATCCTTGTGAGGCATCGAGCTTTGTAAAGTATCTGGCACCTGACATTTCACTGGTGATTTCTTCTCGCTTGGGAATCTGGTAGTGTTCACGTTTTATGTTTGCATTTAAATCCTTTGGGTCCATGCATATTCTTAGATCATTGTTCTTTTTCTTTACACATACGATGGAGTTAACCCAGTCTGTTGGCTCTTCGACTTTCCTGATGACTCCTAGTATGGTCATTCTGTCCAGTTCTTTCTTGAGCCAGTCACGCAGGGGTGCTGGAACTCTACGTGGAGCATGTACCACTGGCTGAGCATCCTCCTTTAGCTGGATCTTGTATATGAATGGTAGAACTCCAAATCCTTTGAACACATCCTGGAAATTATTTACTACAGAATCCATCGAGTCATCTGGTCTGCTTATGGCACAGTTTATACGGTAGACTCTCTTGACCAGTTCTAAGTCCTCACAAGCTTTGTCACCTAGTAGTGAATCAAGTCCTTCAGCCACAACAGAAAACATGAGATCACAGAATCACAGAATCACAGAAACCCCACAGTGCAGAGAGAGGCCATTTCGGCCCATCGAGCCTGCACCGACACATATCCCACCCGATCCCCGTAACCCCTACACCAACACATATCCCACCCTATCCCCGTAACCCCACATATTTAATCCCCCTAACACTAAGGGTCAATTTATCATAGCCAATCAACCTAACCCGCACATCTTTGGACTGTGGGAGGAAACCGGAGCACCCGGAGGAAACCCACGCAAACACGGGGAGAATGTGCAAACTCCACACAGACAGTCACCCGAAGCCGGATTCGAACCCGGGTCCCTGGCGCTGTGAGGCAACAGTGCTAACCACTATGCCACCGATGCACTTTGTCTTTGACTGTCACTTTAAGTCTGCATACACCTAAGCTATCTATTTCCTGTCCATTATAGTCCTTCAGTCGTACTAACTTTTTCTGTATTTTGGGCTTTTCTCTCATATTGTTAATGTCACTCATACTGATTAAGTTTGCTTTTGCCCCAGTGTCTAGTTTCAATGTAACTAATGCTCCATTTACCTGCAGTGGGATCATCCATTTGTCCTCTTTTACTGCATTAACTTTATGTTCAGCATTGTTAATTCCTGAGGGCTGCACATTTTCTGTATCCTTTTTGATATTGTCACATGACACCATTCCTACAAAACATGTCTCACTTAAATCAGTGTCCTCAATTACATTAACTCGTTGCCTTTTCTTAGTTTTTACTTTTGAAAAGCATTGTTTGGCAAAGTGATTCTTTCCATGACATTTTGTGCACATTTTTCCAAACGCTGGGCATTGTCTTAACTGGTGTTTGTAACCACTGCGTTTACAATTAAAAATTCCTTCCTCCGATTGCTTTTCATTTCTGTTCTGCCCAAGTTACTTCCCTTTGTAGGACACAGCACCGACAGCAGCACTTACTACAATCGCATCAATATTGATTTCACTGAAAGTTTTCGCATGCTTTTGAGCTAGCTCGCTGGCTTGGCATATTGTCACAGCATTTTCCAATGTTAGTTCGGTTTCTCTCAACAGATGTTCCCTGACCTTTTTATCATGAATACCAAACACAATTTCGCCACGAATCATGGATGCTTTCAGCTCAGAGAAATTACATGTCTGTGCTTTCAGTTTCAGATCGGTCACAAAGCTATCAAAAGTCTCATTTTGCTGCTGTGTCCGAGAACAGAAAACATACCTCTCATAGGTTTCGTTCATTTTGGGAGAACAATGTGTATCAAATTTCTTTAGCACATCGTCTAATTTTTCTCTGTTCTCATCTGGATTAAATACAAATGTATTAAATACCTCTATCGCCTGTGGGCCTGCAACCATGAGCAGCAACGCTATTTTCCTTGCGTCTGGCTTCGTACCGTACCCGATGGCAGCAATATAGAGTTCGAATTGTTGTTTAAATGTCTGCCAATTGTAGTCGACATTTCCTATGAGTTTCAAACGCTCTGGTGGCTTCAAATTCTCCATGTCGCGTTGCACAATATTCAGCAGATCTTACCAATCCTGGTACCATGTTATGTTCATTAATAACTAGTCGTTTTTATTAAGAACAGCTAGCTTTTGCTAGACACTTTATTGAGCACATGTGGACTAGGTACAGTATCTGTAGAGGCCTCTATCTTGACTGCTGCCTTGTGGGTAGCCTAGTGCATCGTGGGTAGCCCACTCTTATATACATACAGCACCACCTAGTGTACCATTCCAGAATGACAGGTTACTGATCATTACACATAGCACCTGAAATTCTTTATCGTTCTGCTGGTAGCGCCCCTGTAGCACCCTGATTAGGTCATTAATGCTTAATTTAGCTGTCCAGCTCTTTCCATGAGCGCTAAAAGCCAATTTAGGGAAACCTCAGACTCATTAGCGCCTGACGCTAATTTTTCACGATTTCAAAATTTAGCGCCCCAAACGGTGCGATGCCAAATTTCTTCCCCTAAGAAAACAGACTATAGCTGCCAGTATGAATCTGTGCTGCGAAATTGCAGAATATTTTTACTGGCAATTCCCAAGCTATGCCAGGTCTTCTTGTTTGAAAGCTCTGCAAGTTGATAGGGCTGTTAAAAAGGCATATGGGATCCTTGGCTTTAAAATAGAGGCATAGAGAACAAAAGCAAAGAGGTTATGCTAAACCTTTATAAAACACTGGTTAAGCCTCTGCTGGAGTATTGTGGGCTATTCTGCGCATCACTCTTTAGAAAGGATGTCAAGGCCTTAGAGAGGGTGCAAGAGAGATTTACTAGAATGGTACCAGGGATGCGGGACTTCAGTTATGTTTAAAAACTAGAGAAACTGGGGTTGTTCTCCTTGGAGCAGAGAAGATTTGCCAGAGGTGTTCAAAATCATGAAGGATTTTGATAGAGTAAATAAGGAGAAACTGTTTCCATTGGAAGTAACCAGAGGTCACAGATTTAAGGTAATTGGCAAAAGAACCAGAGGTGACATGAGGGGAAAAGCAATATGCAGCAAGTTGTTGTGATCTGGAATGCATTGCCTGAAAGGGTGGTGGAAGCAGCTTCAATAATAACTTTTAAAAGGGAATTGAATAAGAACTTGTGGCTAGATTTTCCATTAGGTTGCGTTGGTTTTTTCAACACAATTTGCCTGAAATCGGCCAAACCAGCGCAAAAGAACGAGGAATTTCTAATGAAAATTGTGTTCAGCACAAATCAAGTTTCCGTGATATATTGCACTAATTTTTAAAAACGCACTAGATGCCGGCCCCACGCACAAAACTATCCACGCCCCCGACATCGAATTAATCACCACGGAGAGTTTCCGCTAATTGTACCAGTTTGCAGACCTTCAAGGAGGCTCTTAAAATTAAGATTTTTGTTTAGGCATGAGGCACTTTTAAAAGCTTTTAAATATATTTTTTTAATTTACTAAGAAACTGACTTCTGTGCACCAATATAATTAGAAATGGTTCTGTATAGTTTTAACGGCCCAGAAATTCGGGTCGGGGGCTTCCCGCGGGTGCAAGCCCCCGACCTGCACTTACCTTGCGCGCCGGCTGTTGAGCTGTGGGCCCCCGTGGAATTCCGATCCTGGGCCTGCTCCAACTGCCGGCGCGCAGTGCTTGCGTATCCCAGGGGCGCAGTTAGTTTGATGCGTCCCCTGGGATCACGTGGACCATGGAGAGCCAATCGGAGCAGGGAATGCTCCATTCATAAGTTTGACAGGAAGAGCTGTCAAAACTTATAAATACTACGGGCCCCAAAACATCACTAAATCTTCAAATTAATTTTTTTTAAACATCACATTTTTTAAATAAACTATAAATTACATGAAATAACTATTTTAAACAATAATTTAAATTTTTGAAAAAAATAATTTTATTTTCTAACAAGGCTAAAAATACTTGCTTTAAAGTATTTAAAAATAATAAACCTGTGGAAAAAATGTTTTAATTTTAATTAATTCACCACTTACCTTGTAAAAAGCAGGCCTTACGCCTGCTTTTTATATGTGTAAATTCTGCAGACTTACCCTCCTGGGAAAACCTGCAAAAAAAACCTAAGTTCGATGCGCACGCGCAGCCTCTCCCGCGCATGCGTTCGAACTCTGAACCCCTTCTTTCAGGGGAACGGAAGTGCCAGTTTCCCGCGCATGCGCAGTGCATGCAGGAAACCGGCACTTCCATTGGGCTTACGGGTGAGTAACCCATGCGTACTCACCCGTGGGGACCCGAATTTCTGGGTCGTTGTAACGTTATTTTCAGTTATTTAAAATTGAGTTACTCACAGGTGGTGGATTGGACACTCTGATTAAAAAGGCTTATTTTTTTGATAAACCCATTTTCAACTGTATTAATAAAGTTGCACTTGTTTACCACTCCTAAATATATCAAGGAACATTTTCAAAGCTTTTTTTAAAATTACGTTCTAAAACACAACCTAATTGCATTGGTTCATGGCAGATGATATGCAGATAAGATTGAGCGGAAACTTGAGCAAAACAACCACTTGACAAAACTAGCACAATTTGCGCCTAGATCACCGATTGCGCCCAAAGTGGAATCTCTTGGCCTTGATGGGGGAAAATTTGCTGGGCTATGGGGAAAGAGCAGGGAAGTGGGACTAATTGGATAGCTCTTTCAAAGAGCTGGCACAGGCATGATGGGACGAATGGTCTCCTTCTATGCTGTATCATTCTATGGGGGAAAAATACAGCATCGACCATTTTGGGGCGCTCACATTGCCTGGGTGCTAACTTTAGCGCCATTGACGGCAAAATTTAGTTTTAGCACCCCAAGAGGGAAGTGGAGCGCAAAATCAAGCGCTACACACTCCTCTTAGGATGCTAACGTCGAGGAGCGGGGCGCTACCACAGAGCATTACTCAAGGCACTGTCAATTAGAGAGAACATAAGAACATAAGAAATAGGAGCAGGAGTAGGCCATTCGGCCCCTCGAGCCTGCTCCGCCATTCAATAAGATCATGGCTGATATGATCTGATCTGATCTTGGCCTCAACTCCACTTTTCTGCCCACTCCCCAGTACTCAGACAGACTGGTGCCCTTCAGTTCTTAAAGGTGAGGTTCAATCAGGCTGCACAGCCTCACCTTGATCATTGCTACTTTTAACCTGGGCCTGCAAGGAGCTGCAATCCATCAACCACAAATCTCATGGCTGATCAGAGGCCCAGGGAGAGAGCTCGCTGGTTTAGCGACCAGGCATTGGAGGCTCTGGTTGTGGCTGTGGAACGCCGACAGGCAGTGCTGTTCCCAGACACTGATAGGAGGCCATTGCCACAGGAGTTCAGAAAGATGTGGAGGGAGGTGGCCCAGCACATCTCAGCCAGATGCATGGTCCAAAGGACTCATACCCAGTGCCGCAAGAAGTTCAACGACCTCACTCAGATGGTCAGGGTGAGTACATGCTTCAGAAATCTACATCCCATCATCTCAACCTCACTCTGTGCGCAGACGGTATAAACTGCCAAATCCCCAACACTCACCCACCAACTATGCCCATCTACTAAAAGTGACATCCACATCTCATGCCTTGCATACATGAACAGCTATTCAACTATGGTAGACACGTCTGCCAAACACATAGCTGCACACTCACTCACACGCTGTCCTTTTTCTTGCAGGCCAAGCTTGCTCATAACAGGAGGGAGCAGCAATGCACGGGAGGAGGTCAGGCAGAGCTGCACCCGCTTACAGACCTGGAGGAGTGAGTGTGCAGCACCATCGCGGCCCAGGTTGTGGGCGCTGTGGCAGTCAGAGAGGTCAACACCCTTGGGGACAACAACAGTATGTTCATTACCACTCACTCTTCTCTCATACCACTTCCTCCTCACAATACAAGCCCTTCCCACTTTCCATCTAAGTACACTGTCTCCATTCCTTGCTCCCTTCCTGCCCCCCTCCCCTGACGTTAAATCCACTCTTGTGCCTTAATGCTTTCATGTAATCAGCCGCCACCTGACCAGCCTGTCCCTCAGCCTTCCAGTGGCAGCGATGCGGGAGAGGAGGAGGAAGAGCAAGCCAGAGCCTCACTGCCTGTGTCTCCCGAAGGCACTAGGTCTGATAATGGGGCCACACGGTCGCTGGAGGGGAGCCTAGTACATGGGAATTAAGTGGGTGAAGTCCGGGATCCAGTGGGCTGCAGCAATGCCACGGGGCAAGGGAAACTAGGGGGCCATCTCCCCAGAGGGTGAGTGCGCGCACGAGTTCTGCTGCACAGGACTCAGACGAGGACCTCGATGTTGAGGCGATGACCAGACGGGTGAGGAGCATGCACACTGAGCTCATGGGTGCAATGGCAAGGGTGCCTGAGGGCATGGGTGCACTGGCTAGGAGCGTGGAGGAGTCCACCTCCAACATTGCACTCAGCTCTGCTCACACCATCAAGCCCATCCTTGGCAGTTTGCAGAGGATGGTTGCCTCGCAGAGAGACCATGGGCCAGACCTCATGTCGCACGTAATGGGTGAGGTGGCAGCAGCTATTGCAGCACAGGCCGAAGCAACTCAACGGCTTAGTGCTGTAATGAAGTCACCGGTTGCTGGCATCCAATCTCAGATTGATGCCATGAAGCGCTGACTGCTGCCATCGTCACTGGGTCGCCTACTGTCACCAAGGATCTCACAGTGTTGCAGCAGGCCAACAATCTGTGCTTGAGCAGGTTACTCCAGATGCTGAGGTTCTGCCCCGGGGGAGTGGCAGTGTGTCGGTCGAGCAGGAAGGAGATGTCCACTCTCAGGATGACAGCATTCCTGCTCCCACCACTGCCACTCTGCCATTGCACTTGCCGTAGCCTGTAACCCAACCATCCCAGACTGCTGCCGTCCATGCTGAGGTGGTGCAGTCTGCAGCCGCACCCTCCAGGCCCAGAACTGGTCGAGGGCATCCTGCAAGGCCATCTGCAGTCTCTGGCTCCCAGACTCAGCAGCCTTCCACCAGCCTTGCTGCAGCCACTGGGGCCACATTACAGAGGAGCAGTAGGGTTGGGAGGTGGGAATTGCAAAGAGGAGGGAAATCATTGAGGAAGTGCGAGTAAATAATATGTTATTAGCAAATGGGAGTAGTGTATGTAAATAATTTGATGCATTTGTAAATATATTTTTTTTAATTTGTTTATGGGATGTGGGCGTCGCTGGCAAGGCCAGCATTTATTGCTGAGTTTGGTAACAAATAGTTCAGTTTACTAAGAACCAGTTTGTTGATAAATTGTTGTGTTTGTTTATTATTGGTTGTGTTTGATAAGAGAGAGTTGTGCAGAATAATAAATGTTTATTTCGACGTAGCACATTTTGTGATTTTTCTCATTTGAACTTTGCCTGGTGATAAGGGCTGTGAGCTGGCTGTAATGATGTGGTTGTTCTGTGCAAAGGCCATCTGCTCTCTCATTTATTGGATGCGCTGTGTAATGAGGTGTTCACGAACGGCCCTTGCAGAAGCAAGATTGAGTGGCTCCCTCCTCCATTGCTGCTGCTCCTCCTCCTCTTCATCCTCCTCCTCCACCTCCTCCTCCTCTCCCTCTTCTTCCTCCTGAGGTGGACCTGGAATCCCTGGTGGCAATGGCTGGGCCCTCAGAATGGCAGGTTGTGCAGCATGCAGCACACAACGATGAAAAGGGAGACTTGATCAGGGGAGTACTGCAGGGCTCCTCCAGAGTGGTCAAGGCAGCGGAACCATTGCTTTAGCACCATGATAGTCTATTCGATCAGGTTCCTGGTGGCGCTATGGCTCTCACTGTTTGTGTGTTCGGCAGGAGTGTTGAGGTTGCAGAGAGGTGTCATCAGCCAGGTGGTGAGTAGATAACCCTTGTCTCCAAGCAGCCAGCCGCGAGCTTTATGTGGTGGGTGGAACAGTGCTGGGACACCAGTCTGTCGCAGGATGAATGCATCATGGCTGCTGCCAGGATAGGGGGCATTGACAGCGAGGATACGCTGTCTGATGTCACACACCAAATGAACGTTCAGAGAGTGGTAGCCTTTGTGGTTGTGGAACACCTCTACATTGTGATGAGGTGCCCGCAATGCCACGTGGGTGCAGTCAATGGCGCCCTGAACCATGAGGAAGCCCGCTATCCTTGCAAAGCCACATGAGCGTTCATCTTGTTTCTCCCTGGCCAAGGGGAATGAGATGTACTCCCTTCCCCTTCTGTACAGAGCGTCTGCCACCTCCCAGATGCAGCAATGGATGGCGAACTGCAAAATGTTTGCAATGTCCCCTGTTGAAGCCTGGAAGGAGCCGCTGACGTAGAAATTGAGAGCGACTGTGACCTTCACTGTCACTGAGAGAGACATCCTGGTCCTGAGCTGATGCTGGAGGTCTGGCTGCAGGAGGTGGCAGAGCTCTGAGACCACCTCCTTGCTGAAGCGGAGCCTACTAAAACACTGCTCCTCAGACAGATGGATATATGAGAACTGCTCCCAGAATACCCTGGGAGGGTAAGGCCTCTTGTGGAGAGCCCTGTTGGCCCTCGTCCCTCTGGCCACATTTCCCAATCTTTCTCTCTGCCTCCGCTGCCTCTGACGGTGAAGCTGGAGGGCGAGATCCAGTGCCAGTACAACCCCCATTAAGTGTTGGAAATGTTGCAATATCAAATGTAAGACAAATGAAAGTGATAACTTTTTCTCAGGAGCAAATCTCCTTCAAGTAGGAAAAGCTCAAATGGGTCAAAACGCCTGTCTGCTTGTGTCAAACTGATAAGGCAGCATTGTTTGCCGACAAAAAAAAAATGGAAGTTCACGCCTTTAAATAGCACTCCTGCAGCTCCCAGCCGACTGCAAACCGCTTCCTCTACCTGTCGTTCCTAACGGCAGGCGCTGAGGCAGGGGGCAAAAATGAATTTCTAGTCCGGGGTGCTACCAGGGCGATGCGCCGCCAGATGATGTCACGATCTCCAGCCGCGGGCGGGTGTGCCGATAGTGGTAAGCGCCGCCGCAAACCGCCAGGTGAATTTCACCGGCGGTGCTGACATCGCTGCACCCAGGTGGTAAGTCGTTAGCACCCCGTCAGCGCCCCCCCCCCGGAGGTGCTAATGGGAGGCGCTAAGGTACCCTATTTCTAGCCCTATGATTTTATGATTTATATATCTAGCTACCGTGCCTAAAAATATTCTATTTAATTTCCAGGATTAACCAAAAACCACTTACTTCATTGTCTCTGAAATTTCTTATAAAACTCAAGTCCTTTCAGTGATATGCAACCCTCCTCTCTCCCATTATCATATCCAGCTGGCTTGCTTGTGACAATGCAGCCTCCAACTCACTGAAGTTGATCTGCTAGATACTAAAACCTTAGGTGAGTTCATCAAGACATCATTCACTAAGACAACATGGCATCTACACTAGTGTAGCTCATACAATGAATTAAGAGGTGTGGTGGGAGAAAGGGAGAAATTCTATCAATTACATTCATAAGAGTGGCTGTTTTTTAATTCAAAATATGTTTAGTAAATGTAGCATTTTCTTGAGTTATTAACAATCAATTTATTTTAAATAAAATATTGTCATCTGATATCATCTTAACATGAGTCATTTTATTCCTGGCCTGTGTGGTTAGCCCTCGAATGAATTGACCAAATTGCAAAATACTACAGATTGGGAGACGTCAGTTTGGAAAATCACTGGGGATTCTGAGTATTTGGTTGTAATAGTTAAAAGAATATGGTATGGTAAATTCACAGAAACCTTGTTTGTGAGTCTAAATGCAAGTTCATGGAAAACTGAAATTAAAATTTACCAGTGTTTTTGTGTCTCAATACTTTGTTCAGCAATATCTGACCACTGAATCACAATTACTGTGATCATAATCTTTCCTTGATCATTTCCAGAGCACGTCAACACTCCAGAATGATGTAGTAGCAGTGATACAGATATATGACGATATTAGTGAATGAATAAACTATATAATAAACTGAGTTAAGTTTGAAATTCAGTTTTTTTCCTAAGGAGCTCACAGTTCATCGGCTCAAGCTCACAAATACAAATTTTGCAGCCATTCTCTGTAGTATTTGAGAAAGACTGAGAGGAAACATCGAGAAAGACCGAGGGGAAACATCGAGAGAGTCCGAGGGGAAACATCGAGAAAGACTGAGAGGAAACATCGAGAAAGACTGAGAGGAAACATCGAGAAAGACTGAGAGGAAACATCGAGAGAGACCGAGGGGAAACATTGAGAAAGACTGAGGGGAAACATCGAGAGAGACCGAGGGGAAACATCGAGAAAGACTGAGAGGAAACATCGAGAGAGACCGAGGGGAAACATCGAGAGAGACCGAGGGGAAACATCGAGAAAGACTGAGAGGAAACATCGAGAAAGACCGAGGGGAAACATCGAGAAAGACTGAGAGGGGAAACATCGAGAGAGACCGAGGGGAAACATTGAGAAAGACTGAGAGGAAACATCGAGAGAGACCGAGGGGAAACATCGAGAGAGTCCGAGGGGAAACATCGAGAGAGACCGAGGGGAAACATCGAGAGAGACCGAGGGGAAACATCGAGAGAGACCGAGGGGAAACATCGAGAAAGACCGAGGGGAAACATCGAGAGAGACCGAGGGGAAACATCGAGAAAGACTGAGAGGAAACATCGAGAGAGACCGAGGGGAAACATCGAGAGAGTCCGAGGGGAAACATCGAGAGAGACCGAGGGGAAACATCGAGAAAGACTGAGAGGAAACATCGAGAAAGACCGAGAGGAAACATCGAGAGAGACCGAGGGGAAACATCGAGAGAGTCCGAGGGGAAACATCGAGAGAGACTGAGGGGAAACATCGAGAAAGACCGAGGGGAAACATCGAGAAAGACCAAGGGGAAACATCGAGAAAGACTGAGGGGAAACATCGAGAGAGTCCGAGGGGAAACATCGAGAGAGACCGAGGGGAAACATCGAGAAAGACTGAGAGGAAACATCGAGAAAGACCGAGGGGAAACATCGAGAAAGACTGAGAGGGGAAACATCAAGAGAGACCGAGGGGAAACATCGAGAAAGACTGAGGGGAAACATCGAGAGAGACCGAGGGGAAACATCGAGAAAGACCGAGGGGAAACATCGAGAAAGACTGAGGGGAAACATCGAGAGAGTCCGAGGGGAAACATCGAGAGAGACCGAGGGGAAACATCGAGAAAGACTGAGAGGAAACATCGAGAAAGACCGAGGGGAAACATCGAGAAAGACTGAGAGGGGAAACATCGAGAGAGACCGAGGGGAAACATTGAGAAAGACTTGAGAGGAAACATCGAGAGAGACCGAGGGGAAACATCGAGAGAGTCCGAGGGGAAACATCGAGAGAGACCGAGGGGAAACATCGAGAAAGACTGAGAGGAAACATCGAGAGAGACCGAGGGGAAACATCGAGAGAGTCCGAGGGGAAACATCGAGAGAGACCGAGGGGAAACATCGAGAAAGACCGAGAGGAAACATCGAGAAAGACTGAGAGGAAACATCGAGAGAGACCGAGGGGAAACATCGAGAGAGAGAGGAAACATCGAGAGAGACCGAGGGGAAACATCGAGAGAGTCCGAGGGGAAACATCGAGAAAGACTGAGGGGAAACATCGAGAAAGACCGAGGGGAAACATCGAGAGAGTCCGAGGGGAAACATCGAGAGAGACCGAGGGGAAACATCGAGAGAGACCGAGGGGAAACATCGAGAGAGAGAGAGGGGGGAAACATCGAGAGAGAGAGAGGGGAAACATTGAGAGAGACCGAGGGGAAACATCGAGAGAGAGAGAGAGGGGAAACATCGAGAGAGAGAGAGGGGAAACATTGAGAGAGACCGAGGGGAAACATCGAGAGAGACCGAGGGGAAACATCGAGAGAGAGAGAGGGGAAACATCGAGAGAGAGAGAGGGGAAACATTGAGAGAGACCGAGGGGAAACATCAAGAGAGACTGAGAGGAAACATCGAGAGAGACCGAGGGGAAACATCGAGAAAGACCGAGGGGAAACATCGAGAGAGACCGAGGGGAAACATCGAGAGAGACCGAGGGGAAACATCGAGAAAGACCGAGGGGAAACATCGAGAGAGACCGAGGGGAAACATCGAGAGAGACTGAGGGGTCGCATCGAGAGAGACCGAGGGGAAACATCGAGAGAGACCGAGGGGAAACATCGAGAGAGACCGAGGGGAAACATCGAGAGAGACCGAGGGGAAACATCGAGGGAGACCGAGGGGAAACATCGAGAGAGGCCGAGGGGAAACATTGAGAAAGACCGAGGGGAAACATCGAGAGAGACCGAGGGGAAACATCGAGAGAGACCGAGGGGAAACATCGAGAGAGACCGAGGGGAAACATCGAGAGAGACCGAGGGGAAACATCGAGAGAGACCGAGGGGAAACATCGAGAGAGACCGAGGGGAAACATCGAGAGAGAGAGAGAGAGGGGAAACATCGAGAGAGAGAGAGGAAACATCGAGAAAGACTGAGAGGAAACATCGAGAGAGACCAAGATGGAAACATCGAAAGAGACTGAGGGAGCACTTTATTTATTTTATTTTATTAATTAATTAAATTTATTTAATTATAAGTTGTGAGTTCCTCATGATGCTCTCCCAGGGCGGCCACCCTGTAGTCAAAGGTTATTCTAGAAGCCTGGGTAGAAATATCAATGTAATTACTGTAGAAATTACTTTTTATACATTATTGCTTGTTCTTTTTATGTGCTGTCTTTTTTTATTTCTTTTATTTATTTTATATCTGCTTTATTTATATTTAAAGTATGTAGACGTGTATATGTCGGTATGTGCTTTTTTGTGATGGCGCCGATGAAGATGGCTGCCGTCCTTGCGGGCTCCGTGCGTACCAGGCAGCTCAGTGTTCTTGCTGCTTGGTGCTCTCGGCTCGTCAAGAAATAACATTTCACTGACTAGATTTCACTTCTTGTATTTAGTTATGTGATAAATGAAATGTATTTACTTAATATGAAAGCATTGCTCCACATATAAGTTGATCATTATTTCAATCCATATTTAATAAAGTTATATATTTTAAAACAGAGTGACTGCTGCCAATGAACCGAAAGCTACCGGAAGCTGCGCAGAAGCATTGTGTGTGTAAATGTCAGGTCCCAAATAAGAAAAAGTAACGTTCACCACAACAGAGCGAGGAGCTGATAGCGATAAACACACTCAGCGAGAGTACAATAAAATTCTCACAAGTTGACAACATTCTAATATCAAGTCACATTTCCTCCTTAAATTGTACTGGAAATTTTAGCAGTTCATTCTGATGAACTAATCACACCGCTGCCATCTCTCTCTCTTCTTGTGTTCTGTAATGTATGTAATGTATATATACCTTAAGTGAGAGAACTACTTTTTACAGCTCCTGTATACTGTAGTACCGGCAGTGACCACAAATGTATATAAACCCTGAGTAGTGATCTGTACAGTTAGTTCCAGAGTAACCCTCATTCAGTAAACACCTGTTGATCGTTCCCTGCAGTCTGTTGTGTGATTATTGAAGGACACAACATTAAGATACACGGATATAACATTGGCGACGACGCAGATTCGGACCTACCTGCAACTCTGCATCACCTCCCAGGGATTCGCTCCTGGAGAACAGTGGAAGGAGGTCGAGTCCAGAAGCACGGGCGTCGACCACAGGCAACCGCCCAGTCATCCAGCGGAGATTTGAGCATCGCAGGGGAGGCTGTCGAGAGCCAGGCTTGGCTTTCCAATCACGGTGGTCCAGCGAAACGGGCTGGCAACAGGTACCGCGCAGACCCTTCCCGGACAGTGGTGGCTAAAGCCGACTGAGCAGCACAGAAAAAGGCCGAGCAGCGTCGACGGGGGAGAGAGAGAGGGTAGAGCGCACAGGGCGCAGCCGGTGTTCAGGACCGAGCGGCGTCAACGGGGCATAGAGATGAGAGAGAGCAGAGTGCAGCCGGTGTTCAAGGGCCAAGCAGCGTCAATGGGGGAGAGAGGCGTGCAGGAAAACGCGAGGCGCTGCCAGAGCACAGCCGGTGTTCAAGGGCCGAGCAGTGTCAACGGGGGAGAGAGGCGCGCAGGAAAACGCGAGGCGCTGCCATTGCCATGAGGACCGCAGAGAGCGGCATCGGCATCAGCGCAGGAGCAGCACATGAAACCCACAGGGAGTCGCCATTTGCCATGAGGACCGCCGAGAGCGGCGTTGGCAGCAGCGTGGGAGAAGCCATTTTAAGCCGCAGCAGGGAAGAAAGGAATGCGCGGGAGACGCCATTTTAAGCCGCAGCGGGGAAGAAAGGAAAGCGCGGGAGATGCCATTTTAAGCCAGTCTAACCACACCCAAAAATGCCAAAAAGTGGCAGTATCACAGCATTCGACAATGAAGTCGAAGATTGGACGACATATGTCGAACGCTTAGAAGTATACTGCAAGGCGAATGAAGTGCCAGATGACAAGAAAGCACTGGTATTGTTGAATTCAATGGGTGCAAAAATGTATGGCTTACTACGAAACCTAGTAACCCCAGAGAAGCCAGTAGAAAAGGATTTTGAAAACACAGTGTCAATCCTACAGGACCACTTAAACCCCACACCGCTGCTGATAGCAGAAAGATTTAAGTTTCACAAAAGGAACCAGCATAAAGATGAAAGTAATGCTGAGTATTTAACGGAACTGCGCAAGCTATCGAAACACTGCCAGTTTGGAATGGGACTAGCAGATACTTTAAGGGACAAGTTTGTGTGTGGGCTTCAAAGCGAAGGAACCCAGAAACGGCTTCTATCAGAAAAGGATCTTACGCTGGACAAGGCTTTCAGCATTGCAGTATCACACAAAGCGGCAGCACGGGGCGCTGCAGAGATACAATGGAGACCGCAAGAAAATGGCACAAATGAAATGTCATACGGAACAGTGAAGTGCTATCGCTGTGGCAGAACAACACATGACCATAATGATTGCTGGTTCAAGGACAAAGTGTGCAGACAGTGTGGAAAAGTAGGACACATAGCAAGAGTCTGCAAGTCGGGAAAGAAAACCAGCAGCAAGAAATCTCCACAGGAGAAGTACAAGAAGGTACATAAGGTGACGGAGAGCAGTTCAGACGAACAGAAGAGTGATACAGACTCCGGAAGCAAGGAGCTGGGTTGTCTGAAACTACATAATGTGATCAAAATGGAGGATCACCAAACTATCTGGGTCATGCTCAAGATAGCAGGAGTCCAAGTGAAAATGGAATTGGACACAGGATCAGCCCTAACAGTCATAAACCAAAGGGACTACAAGCGGCTATTCTCACATATACCCTTGAGAGATACAAAGATTACCTTGAAGACGTACACGGGGCAAAAAGTCTACCCCAAAGGAAAAATAAGGGTGAACGTTATATATAACGGCAAGGAAACACCAAAAATGGACCTCTATGTATTGCCAGATGGAAGACCACCACTACTAAGACGTGAATGGATCCGGAAGATACAGCTAGATTGGCATTCTATACAAGCACTGACTGTAGATGCCAAAAAGGATGACGACGTCACACCTGGACGACTGTCAAAAATGCTAACTGACGCACAAGAAGTGTTTCAGCAGGGACTCAGAACACTAAAAGGCATAACAGCGACGATCAAAATAGAGGAAAATGCAAGCCCAAAGTTTTTAAGGTCAGACCGGTAGCTTATGCGATCCGCCCAGCCGTCGAAGCAGAGCTGGAAGGGTTGGAACGTTCAGGAGTACTGTCCAAAGTGGACTGGAGTGAGTGGGCTACACCCATCGTTCCTGTAATGAAGAGGTTGTTGAGTAATACGCCTGGGGAACCAAAGAAGGTTCGCATCTGTGGGGACTTTAAGGTGACAGTGAACCCAGTCCTTCACACTGTACAATATCCGCTTCCGCGGATTGAAGATATTTTCGCCTCGCTATCTGGAGGGAAACTCTTCACTAAGATTGATCTGGCCCAGGCGTACCTGCAAATGGAGGTAGAAGAAGCCTCGAAACAGTACCTCACGATCAACACTCATAAAGGTCTCTACCAAGACAACCGGCTGGTGTTAGGGGTAGCATCAGCTCCGGCTATTTGGCAAAGGGCAATGGAACAAGTCCTGCAAGGGATTCCAGGGACCCAGTGTTATTTGGACGACATCCTGGTCACGGGCGAAAATGACAGTGATCACCTCGCCAACCTGGAGCAGGTGCTCACTACATTGAAGGAATATGGGCTACAAGCTAATCACCACAAATGAGAGTTTTTCCAGAAGCAGATCTCGTATTGTGGCCATGTTATTGATAAAGAGGAGTTACATAAGTCCCCTGAACAGATTGAGGCAGTAGTCAAGGCTCCAGCACCGGAAAATGTGTCACAACTGAGGTCGTTCCTCGGGCTGGTGAACTACTACCATAAGTTCTTGCCGAATTTGTCTGCTGTACTACACCCACTGAACACCCTACTGCAAACGGGGGTACCATGGAAGTGCAGTGACGAATGTAAACAAGCTTTCCAGAAGAGCAAAGCATTGATCACATCAAAAGAGGTGTTGGCTCATTTCAACCCTACACTACCAATTCGGTTGGCGTGTGATGCATCACCCTATGGCATTGGAGCAGTGCTGTCGCACAAATTCCCGGACGGCTCAGAGAGGCCAGTAGCCTTTGCGTCTCGGTCACTAACCTCAGTCGAGCGTAACTACGCCCAGATTGACAGGGAGGCCCTCAGCCTAGTGTGGGGAGTGAAAAGGTTCAATCACTATCTGCACGGGCAGAAGTTCACCTTGCTGACTGACCACCAACCACTTGTCCCCATCTTTAATCCAAAGAAGGGCATTCCGGTGATGACTGCACAATGGCTACAAAGATGGTCCCTTTTTCTAGGGGCGCACCAATATGAAATCGAGTATAAGGGCACGAAACAGCATGGAAACGCTGATGGGCTATCACGCCTGCCACTGCCTACTGCGGAGGAAGCACCAGCAATGGATCCTGTCGAAATATTTCATTCGACTATAATTGAATGCTTGCCAGTAACTAACGCTGGTATAGAGAAGGAGACCCGAAATGACCCGACACTGTCTCGGGTATATGATTTGACGGTGAAGGGATGGCCAGCACATGGCGACTCACTGTTGCCAGAATTCTCATCCAGAAGAGAACAGCTGTCAGTATGCCAGGGGACCTTGATGTGTGGATCCCGAGTGGTAGTTCCACCCAAGTTAAGGGAGAGAGTGCTCAATGAGCTTCACGAAGGTCATCTGGGAGGGGTGAAAATGAAAAGCCTTGCCAGGGCTTATGTGTGGTGGCCGGGGATCGATCAGCAAATCGAGGACTGACAAAGAGCTGTTCAGGATGTCAGAAGGCCCAAAATGCACCACCACATGCCCCTCTACACCCATGGGAGTGGCCCTCATCTCCATGGCAACGGGTGCATATTGATTTTGCTGGTCCATTCATGGACTCAATGTTTTTAATAGCTGTGGATGCGCACTCGAAATGGCCTGAGGTGATCAAAATGTCCTCCACCACCACAGAGAAAACTATTGCAGTCCTATGGACCATTTTTGCCAGGAACGGCTTGCCAGAGCAGATTTGCTCAGATAACGGACCACAGTTTGTGTCCGAAGAGTTTCGAAGATTTATGAAAAGGAATGGGGTAAGGCATTACACATCCGCCCCGTATCATCCAGCCATAAATGGATTGGCTGAGAGGTTCGTACAAACCTTTAAAAAAGCAGTAAAGGCCATGTGTGATGACGACATTCCACTGCAGCATAAGGTGGACAATTTCCTGTTAGCCTGCAGAAATGCGACACATGCAGTCACCAACCAGGCCCCGGCCATGATGTTCTTTAACCGAAGGTTGAGATCTCATCTGGATTTGCTCAGACCAAATGTACGAAGAGATGTTGAGAGTAAGCAATTCCAGCACATCAATGAAAAGCCGACAAGGAGCTTCAATGTAGGGCAACCAGTCTTGGCCCGAGACTACCGAACAGAGAAATGGCAACCAGGAACGATATGCACACGGCAGGGGCCACTAATGTACACAGTGGATGTTGGGGAGAACATTGTGAGACGCCATGCTGACCAGATCCTAGAGGCACAGGAAGGAATCAACCCCATGTCTCGGCCATACGTACCTGGTGAGGAACCTGACGTACAGGTCGCATCTACCTCAGAAACAATAGCATTGGAAGCTGATGAATCAACTGACGACAGGGTGCTAGAATCGCCTCCGCACCAAGAGTGAGACACTCGGGAAAGGCGTTATCCAGAAAGAATCAGGAAGCCTCCCCAGAGACTGAATATATGAATAGACTATTTTCATATAACATTGTATATTAAAAATGTTAATTGTTAAATGAGTATTATGGTACTGTTAATCTAAAAGGGGAGGAATTGTAATGTATGTAATGTATATATACCTTAAGGGAGAGAACTACTTTTTATAGCTCCTGTATACTGTAGTACCGGCAGTGACCACACCTGTATATAAACCCTGAATAGTGATCTGTACAATTAGTTCTAGAGTAACCCTCATTCAGTGAACACCTGTTGGTCGTTCCCTGCAGTCTGTTGTCTGATTATTGAAGGACACAACATTAAGATACATGGATATAACACGTTCCTTCTCAGCCTTCCCTCTCATTTTCCTCCCCAGTCTCGTTGTCTAGCGCTCCTCTCTCAATCTCTCCTCACTGTCTCTACTCTCTTACTCAATCATCCTTTTCCTAGCCGATTAAATCCTAACATCCTGCACCCGCATTCTGTTTGCCAGCCACCTGTTCAATCATCCTATTCTCAGGGGGGAATTTCCCCAGCCCTGGGGAGGAGGGTATGGAGGCGGGACTGCCGGGAAAATGGCAAAAACTGGGAGCGGGTACCGAACCCGCTCTCAACCCGCCTCCGTGCCATCGCCGCGGGTCCACGAGTCGTGCAGGGACCCGTCTCCTCGAAGCGGGAAGGGGATTAGAGCCAATTAACTGCAGGCAGTTTTGAGGCTTATCCCCATTTTACGCCTGCAATTGCAGGCTTCCCAATGGCTGCGAACTTTGCCAGGGTCAGCGAGGCAAGCAGTGGGTCTGCGGGGGTGAGAGGGGTCGAAATGTCAGCTGTAGAGGTGAGTGATGGGCGCAAGTGTGGACAGGTAAGTATGAGAGGTGAGTGTAAAGTGTTGGAACAAGTTTCCTTACCTTTGCTTCTTTCTGCAGGCTTCAACCTTTGAGGATCCGGAGGTGCCTCATCTCAACGGCAGAGATGGCAGAATGGCTGCTGCATTCTCAGATGCAGCAGCCATCTGCTTTCTGCTGAGGAGAGAGGTCTTGGTGAACCTTCTGCGCAAGGGCTCACCTTAGAACAGAGATTGTCAGTGTTTTATAACTTCTCAAAGCTGTTAAACGCTGACAATTCATCTGTCAAAATTTTTTCGACAGATGAAGCGTCATACGCTGACATCATCTGTCATCGGCTTTCCCTTAATTGGCCGGTACAAGGCCAATCAAGGGAAAAGAGCGTGGGTTGGTCAGGCGCCGCTGGGGGCGGGACTGAAATCCAGAAACCAGAAGTCCCACCTCAAGCACGTCTCCATTGATAAAATCCAGCCCTCACAATCTGGTTGTTCAATGATGAAGCCTCTGTAAATAATGTTTATACAGATCATCCAAGTTATCAACTGTTCACCTACATTGACCTCAAAATACCAGAAATTTCCACCCCCTCACCTCCATTCTCTCTCGCCAATCTGTGGGAAGACGGTGAGAACAACCAAAGAGCCATTGGAACTGCACATGCGCAACTACTTTATTTTGTAGGCAGCAGTCGCATTTTAAAATTATGCCAGTTAAGAATTTAAAAATAGTTTCAGTGACAGAAGCTTTTGCAGATGCTACTGTAAGACAACATGGAACAACTCCTGACTCACATTGACAATAGGTGTATCTCAATGTACAAATGCAGGACCTGATTACGGTAAACATTGGTGCACACAGTGGCCGGAATATTAGTTTGGAGGCAGGTAGGGAGCTGGTGGCGGGGGTGCAATGCAGGGGGTGCGAGAACAGGTTTCCCTCAGGCCTTGCTGAATTTAACGGCAGGGACTGGTTAACATTTTGAATCTCTGTTTCCCGCCCGCAACCAGCCAGATAGAGAGACTGGCTGGCTGTCGGGTGGGTAGGCCTGCGTTACCAGGACGCAGAGAGGAGGGGGGGAAAGATCGGGGTGGGGGGGGTGGCGTTGGAAGGCCGCCGATCTTCAGAGGGGTTGGGGGCTGTTGTGTATGTACCTTTAAGGGAATAACTGGTCTCAGACTGCAGTACCGGCAGTGACCACCCCTGTATAAAAGGCCCTAGAAGGCTTCTGTAGTTTCAGTTTCCAGGTTGTCTCCATTCAGTAAAGACTTGTTATAATCAACTCCTACAGTCCGTGTCTCAATTATACACGGACATAATACTGGCGACGAGTAAGAAACGAACTTACCTGCAACTCGGCAGCACCTCAGATGACGTTATTGAAGGTCGAAGCCAGAAGAAAGAAAAAAAAAATAATCCAAAGAAACTCGAGAAACGGGCGTCGACCGTGGGCAACCGCCCTCCAAATCATCGAATTGAGAAGTGCAGGAGAGACTGTCGAGAGCCAGGCTTTGTTCTCCAGTCTGTGGTTTCCCAGCTAATCGGGCTGGTGGCAGGTAGTGCACTGATCCTTCCTGGGCTGCGGCGGGCTAGAGCTCGATCGGGTGGCTCTGCAATGGGGCCGGGCAGCGAGTCGGGAAGCAAAGAGAGAGAGAGAGGGTGGAGCACACAGGGCGCGGCCGGTGCTTCGAAGCCGGGCAGCGTTCGGACCTAAGAAGAGGGAGGGAAGTGTCCCAGAGGGTCCGCTCCACAACGGGAACGGTTCTTCAATTATAGGAGCAAATATTGAAGCACGATAGAAAAATAGAAATACCGCGGAGAGCGGCGTTGGCAGCAGCGATCGGGGAGGCGCGAAGACCATAGGGCGTCGCCATTACAGGATAGTAAAATAAATATAATGGCCAGCAACAGCGTTGGCAGCAGCGGCAGTGGCGGGAAAGCGCGGGAGGCGCCATCTTAACTCAGCGGGGAAGAAGGAAAAGTGGGGGAGGCGCCATTTTGATCCATCGGGGATGAAGGCAAAGTGCGGGAGGCGCCATCTTAGATTTTCAAGATGCCAAAGACTGGCGATATCACTGCCTTCGATAATGCAATAGAAGACTGGACCACGTATGTGGAAAGAGTCGAGGTATATTGCGAGGCAAACGAAATAGCCGATGAGAAAAAGGCATCGGTATTGCTAAATTTAATGGGCGCAAGAACGTACGGCCTATTGCGGGACCTGATTACTCCAGCCAAACCGAAGGCGAAGAGTTTTAACGAAATTGTTGCTATCCTACAGGAACACCTAAATCCTACACCGCTGCTGATAGCAGAAAGATTTAAATTCCACAGAAGAAATCAGCATAAAAATGAGAGCAATGCTGATTACCTTACGGAACTACGCAAGCTATCAAAGCACTGCCAGTTCGGAGCAGGACTGGCAGATACATTACGGGACAAATTTGTCTGTGGACTCCTGAGTGAAGGAACCCAGAAGAGGTCACTCTCAGAGAAAGAGCTGACGCTAGATAAGGCTTTCAGCGTGGCAGTATCGTATGAAGCAGCAGCAAGGGGAGCTGCGGAAATACAACAAAAGCCACAGGAATACGGCACCCACGAAATGACACGGGGATTTGCAAAATGTTATCGCTGCGGCAGAACAAACCATGACCAGAAGGACTGCTGGTCCAAGGGCAAAATATGCAGGCAATGCATAAAGATGGGACACATTGCACGAGTTTGCAGGTCTGGGAAGAAGACCAACGACAACAAAAAGGCTACTCAGGAACCGTACAGGAAAGTACAAAAAATGACGGACAGTAGTTCTGAAGACCAGATGAGCAATAGTGAATCCGGGAACAAGAGACTAAGCTGTCTCAAACTTCACAATGTAATCGCAAAAGAGGATCACCGAACCATTTCGGTCACCCTCACGATAGCAGGGTCCCCAGTCAAAATGGAATTGGATACAGGATCAGCTCTAACCGTCATGAATCGACGAGACTACGAGCGGCTATTCTCACACATACCCTGAGAGAGACATCCATTGTCTTGAAGACGTATACGGGGCAGAAAGTATACCCCAGAGGGAAAATAAGGGTGCCTGTCGAATACAACGGCAAGAAAATACAGAAATTGTATCTCTACATTCTGCAAGATGGTGGACCACCGTTATTGGGACGTGAATGGATCAGAAAGATAAGTTTAGACTGGCACTCCATTCAGGCACTGACGGTGGCTGGTAAAAAGGATGACGACGTCACTCCTGGACGATTGTCAACAATCTTAGCTGACGCCAAAGAGGTATTTCAACAAGAACTGGGCACCCTTAAAGGCGTAACCGCCTCGATAAAAATAGAGGAGAATGCAATTCCCAAGTTTTTCAAAGCAAGACCGGTACCATATGCAATTCGCCCAGCCGTCGAGGCAGAGCTGGAGAATCTGGAGAATGCAGGCGTGTTATCTAAGGTAGACTAGAGTGAGTGGGCGACACCCATCGTTCCTGTCATGAAGAAAACGTTAAACAATAAGTCTGAGGAGCCAAGGAAGGTTCGCATCTGTGGGGACTTCAAGGTGATGGTGAACCCAGTCCTTCACACAGAACAATATCCTCTTCCAAGGATAGAAGATATCTTTGCCTCACTATCTGGAGGGAAGCGTTTTACAAAAATTGACCTAGCACAAGCATATTTGCAGATGGAGGTTGAAGAATCCTCTAGGAAGTATCTCACGATAAACACTCACAAAGGTCTTTACCAGTATAATCGACTGGTATTCGGAGTAGCATCAGCTCCGGCGATATGGCAAAGAGCGATGGAACAAGTCCTGCAAGGGATTCCGGGGACTCAGTGTTACTTGGACGACATCCTATTGACAGGTGAAGATGACAGTGAACACCTTGCCAACCTAGAGCAGGTGCTCACTAGACTACGTGAACATGGGCTACGAGCCAATCGCCCCAAGTGCGAGTTTTTTAAGAAACAGATATCGTATTGTGGCCACGTGATCGATGAAGAGGGGCTGCATAAGTCCCCTGACAAAATTGTAGTGGTAGTTAAGGCTCCAGCGCCTGAAAATGTGTCACAACTGAGGTCATTCCTCGGATTGGTGAATTACTACCATAAGTTTTTGCCGAATTAATTCTGCATCCACTGAACGCCGTACTATGAACGGGAGTAGCATGGAAATGCAGCGATGAATGTAAGCGGGCCTTTCAGAAGAGTAAGGAGCTAATCACTTCAAGAGAAGTGTTGGCTCACTACAACCCATCACTACCGATAAGACTGGCGTGTGATGCGTCTCCCTACGGCATTGGGGCGGTACTGTCACATAAATTCCTTGATGGTTCAGAGAGGCCGATAGCTTTTGCGTCACGCTCGTTAACTTCATCCGAGCGTAACTACGCCCAGATTGACAGAGAGGCCCTCAGCCTGGTGTGGGGGGTGAAGAAGTTCAATCACTACCTGCACGGTCAGAAATTGACTCTACTAACTGATCATCAACCTCTCGTCTCCATTTTCAACCCTCAGAAGGGCGTACCGATAATGACGGCACAACGGCTACAGAGGTGGTCCCTTTTCCTAGGGGCACACCAATATGACATCGAGTACAAAGGAACTAAACAGCATGGGAATGCTGATGGATTGTCGCGCCTACCGTTGCCGACGGTGGAAGAAGAACTGCCACTGGATCCAGTGGAGTTATTCCATTCGACTATAGTCGAATGTCTACCTGTGACGAATGCAAACATAGAAAAGGAAACACGAAATGACCCGACACTCTCCTGGGTCTATGATTTAACAGTGAAGGGATGGCCAGCACATGGCGAACCACTGCTGCCAGTATTCTCACCGAGAAGAGAACAGCTGTCAGTGTGCAGAGGAACCTTGATGTGTGGAACCAGAGTAGTAATTCCACCCAAATTGAAGGATAGAATGCTCAATGAGCTTCATGAGGGTCATCTGGGAGGGGTAAAAATGAAGAACTTAGCCAGAGCGTTTGTGTGGTGGCCAGGAATCGATAGAGAAATCGAAGAGATGACGAAGAGCTGTACAGGATGCCAGAAGGTCCAAAACGCCCCACCACAAGCCCCTCTACATCCATGGGAGTGGCCTTCATCTCCATGGCAAAGGGTGCACATTGATTTTGCTGGTCCCTTTATGGACTCGATGTTTTTAGTTGCGGTGGATGCACATTCAAAGTGGCCAGAGGTAATAAAAATGTCCTCAACCACCACAGGAAAAAACTATCACAGTCTTATGAACCATATTCGCCAGGAATGGGCTGCCTGAACAGATTTGCTCTTACAATGGACCACAGTTTGTGTCTGAAGAGTTACGGACATTCTTAAAGAACAATGGTGTTAAGCATTACACATCCGCCCCATATGATCCAGCCACTAATGGATTGGCCGAGAGGTTTGTTCAAACATTCAAGAAGGCTATCAAGGCAATGTGTAATGAAGATATACCCCTACAACACAAGGTGGATAACTTCTTGTTTGCCTACCGGAATGCGACACATGCGGTTACCAACCAAACACCAGCCATGATGTTCTGCAATCGAAGACTACGATGCCGCTTGGATTTGGTTAAGCCAAACATCAGAAGAGATGCGGAGAACAGGCAGTTTCAGAATATGAATGAAAGGCCGACCAGGAGTTTTAAGATAGGTCAACCAGTTTTGGCCCGGGACTACCGCACAGAGAAATGACAGCCAGGAACGATCTGTACACGGCAAGGACCTCTAATGTATACCGTGGACATTGGAGAGAGCATTGTAAGATGCCATGCTGACCAGATTCTAGAGTCACTGGAAAACGTCAACTCCACACCACGATCTGATGCACCTGGTGATGAAACCGAAGTACCAATTGCATCTACCGCAGAATCGGTGATATTAGAAGCAGATGAACCAAACAACGACATTGATCCCGACTCAACCTTGCCAGAAGAACCTGATATCCCAAAGAGGCGTTATCCAGACAGAATCAGGAAGCCTCCTCAAAGACTGAACTTATAATTGCTTAACTTCAACCAATGTATCTAGCAACCGTAATTGTAATTGTAATTAGTTATTATTTAGTTGTTAAATTAATGTTATGTACTGTTTATCTAAAAAGGGAGGAATTGTTGTGTGTGTACCTTTAAGGGAATAACTGGTCTCAGACTGCAGTACCGGCAGGGACCACCCCTGTATAAAAGGCCCTAGCAGGCTTCTGTAGTTTCAGGTTCCAGGTTGTCTCCATTCAGTAAAGACTTGTTATAATCAACTCCTGCAGTCCGTGTCTCAATTATACACGGACATAATAGGGGCTGCAGACCTTCAGCGGGGCCAGGGGCTGGAGGTTGGAGGAGGTGTCAGGGGTTGCAGATCAGAGACCAGAGTGGGGATCGGAGGTCTCATCGCTGGGGGGGGCGGGGGGGGGGGGGGAGGTGGAGGCCTCATGGGGGGGATCAGATCGTGGGGGGCTTGGCGAGGCGGGAACGCTGGACCCAGCACATAAGTGGAAATTTACCCGGATCCAGCAGGTACCTCCTGCATCTAATAGTCCTCACGTTCCTTTAGCTGGCGGGTTCCCTGAGGCTTGGGAAACCCGCCCGCCGACAGTTAAATTTAAAATGGTGGATCACCATGAGGCAAACAACCTCATTATAATATTTAAAGAGCCAACCCGCCTCCTGGGAGCGTGTTGGCTGCCCATCCCCCCGCCCCTGCCTCTGTTAAAACTGGAAGCAGGATGGGGATGGGCGGGTTGGGTCGGGATTCAGATTTTTAACTCTTCAACCTCCCACCTGACCCCAACCCACCCGTTTTTTGGGGTTAAAATTATTCCTATTTTTAAGCCCCATCATATATCATAATTTTCCATTTGTAGCTCAGAAGGCTTTATGTATCATTGATTTTGTATAATAAAGAGAATCTGACAATGCATATGGGCCTAGAAATTCAGTATAGCCATGTTTGGGGCGCTACAGTCGGGCGGCCGCTAAAGTTTGCGCCCGGCGCAAGTTCGCGCCACCTTCGCCGATATTCAGTCGCATCGCCCCAAGAGGTTGCTGCTGCGCTAAAACAGGCGATGCACGACTATCATTAGGCGCTAAGCCGGCGGCCCGGGGCGATACCCCCGAGGGCGGGCGCAGCGCAGGTGCGGCGAGTTGCTGATTGACGGCAGACACTCTGGCGCCGGTGAGCTCTTAAAGGGGGAGGGTGGATTTGTTTGCCTGCCACGCCCTGCACACTGCAGCCCTGAAGCAAGGCCTGACCACTGCTGCTTCATCTGTACAACACCCAGGACTATGGAGAAGGCCAACGTTTGCACCCATTGCAGCCCCCATTATATGTTTCCAATCAATGCTATGGCTCTGAAGTTAAAGACAAGTGCAAAGCTGTGCCCAGAAGCCACAAGTACCTGTGCGAGTGTTGAGCCAAACCAGAAAGCTATCTACCTTTGTCTCTCTGCAAAGATCCGTCTCTCACAAAGAAGGAGTGTTGCAAAAAGGCTGCCTTTTCTACTGCAGGAGGAGTGCCCTTTAATTTGCGCCCCCCGCGCCCCGCATCGACTGAGAACCGTTCCCCTCTACCAGTCGCTAGGGGCGCCAGGCGCACAATAGGGCGGCGCCACTGAATTTCCGGTTTGGGGCGAACAAAGGGCGTTGCACGATGAAATGACGTCAGGATCTGCGCGCGCAGCTGAGCGCGCGCAAAGGCTTTGCGCCGCCGCTAAATCTTTACTGAAGTTGGGGAGAGGCGCAGATCGCGCTGCGCCCGGCCGCTAGCCGCCTAGCGCCCAACATCTCCTCCTCCTAAGGCGCTAGCGGCTGGCGCAAACAACTGAATTTCTAGGCCATGGTGTATATTATAGTTCTTGATAACTTCAGTTGTGAATCCTTATATATAATTGTCATTGATGCTAAATCTTGTAACCCATTATAGATAAATAGTAAATTGAAAGTGAAAAGAATATTATACTTTTCTCTGGAGTCTTACATTGGCTCTTGATGAGATGTACTTTGTGACCCAAAGACTGAATAAAGGCATTAATTGAATGGCACACAGGATTACTAACTGAAGATTAATGGCCCGCAGAGCATAGACGAAGTAAAACACAGACATTTTCGTAATAGTGACCTGAGAGGTCTGCAGTTGCAAGGCCTTCTGAATGCTGTCAGAGAACAGCAGCTAAAAGGCTTTCAGGTCTATGGATCCATGGGGAGGCTGCAAAAAGAAGGTAGGGCCTCACTTGCTTATTACCTGACCTTTCAATCTGAAGAGGCCCAGGCACAAGGCCTAATGCCAGTTCCTTTGTGCTCAAAATTCCTTAAAAAAATTTATTCTCAGGATGTGGGCGAGTCAAACTAATTATTCAGTTATTTACAGTAATAAAATTATCCAATAAAATAATAAGTGCCTGTTCCAATGCTTGTATTCATATATTAGTTTTACTAATTTATGCATAGCAACTCTCATCATTTCTCATCACTAAACATCATGTAGCCACACAAAAAAAACTAGTATCAACATGCCAATACAACATGTATACAAAGATGAATTGTCTATCATAGGTATTAACGATGAGTGAGCTTAGAGTTTATTCAGTGCTGGGAGCTGTTTATTACCTCATACATCCTGGCATCATTAAGATGGATGCCTGTAAGTGAGTTACAGAACTGTAATTTAATCAACAGGTTCAAATGACATCATAAACCACAGTTTGTAATTGCCACCTAAAACCTGAAATGGAATTCCAGGCTTTACCTCACTCCCCGAGGTATTTTATTATCTTACATGCTATTTGTAAGTCACAAAAGAAAGTTTGTTAAATCACCACTTTTGATCAGGCATGTTCGGGATGTGTTACAACACTGAAGCGTCATGACATAGAACCAAGGATAACCCACTTTATTGTGACATTCAACCTAAAGAACAATGTGACTTATATAGTAGGGACTTCTACATCACCAGAAGGTTTTACATCAATTTATACAGTTTAAAATTGAAAGAAAAATACAATTTTATTGTGGTTAAAATCAAAATCAGTGCCTAGCTGGTCCAAAGGCTGATCCAAGTAGCTGAGATACCAATTTTATGCTTGTGACTTTCATGATTAATGTCCTTTGCTACAGTTCGCATCGTACTTCTAGTTGTGCCACGTGGATTATGGAACTGAAAATGTAGTTCTGTTTCCAGTCCCTGTATATAGATACTGTATTTCCTGAGAACAGCAGCCCTTTGCAGTTTGGGGAGAAAAGCATGTGGCAACTATTAAAACACTTCCAAACCACTAAGCAGTTTATAACTCGCTCAATCGTAATTATATCACTATTCACAAGTACAGGATAGATTAAATGCCAAGGTGAGTTATCATTTATCTATATTATTGCAATGAGGTTACTGGACCCAGGATTCAGCAATGCATTTCTTCATGCCAGTTGGATACAGTTCAAACGTTAGTCACAAAATTAAATTAGGGTTAAGCTTAGGTGATAATTTTCACATACTTACTCACCTGTATGATGTGTGAATGCTTAAGTACATGCTCAGATGTTTTGTTTTACCTTGAAAGACTCT
Organism: Somniosus microcephalus; assembly: GCF_052327205.1. Taxonomy (NCBI): domain Eukaryota; kingdom Metazoa; phylum Chordata; class Chondrichthyes; order Squaliformes; family Somniosidae; genus Somniosus; species Somniosus microcephalus. The sequence goes on along the minus strand of NC_140991.1, from coordinate 167,437,638 downwards.
CAATCTCACCATAAAGATAGGAAAACATGAATAAACTGCATACACACAACAGCCAGTGCTTCAATTGTGCATCAGCTTGTTTGCATTTCACAAGAAAAATTAGGGGGGAAAAATTCAGTCGTGCCCCCTTTGGGGCCTACAAAAAAATGGCCGCCTGGCCCCTGCCCTTTAATTTGCACTGCCGTGGCCGTAAAAAAAAACACCCTGACCCTGTCGGACATATCGTCCGGCGGTAGGTTGGGGGCGTGACCGAAGTTTGCAGCCGAGGCGCGAGCAGGGCGCTGCGCATGGTGATGACGTCATCGCCGGGGGCACAGCTCCACAGGGCGCTACCGGCTATCGCCGCCGCTAACCTCCCGCTGAATTTCGCAGGAGGCATTAGCGGTGCCATGCCTGGGCGCTAGGAGCTTTGCGCCTTGTTAGCGCCCCCGGGAGGCGTAAAGCAACCCAATTTTTCCCCTAGTTCTCTTCACCAAAACTGGAGTTTTTCTATATCAATCAATCAGATCAGTTAGAGGTGGGTTTGCAGGCTATCGGAAACAAACTAATATTGCTTTCTCCCACTGTTAGATGCACATGAACTTGAGGCAGAAAAGTTTTAACTTGAGCTGATGGTTTCCAAGAGTGACAATTAACTGTTTTTTTATTTTTGTCCCCAAGGAAATTATATACAACAAATAGGCTGCTAAAATGCAGCTTTTAACATTTTTAACATTTTCGCGAAAGAACCTTCTGGGCACAACTGCTTTTCGTTTTTTAAGTGGAGGTTAATTTCTTTACGCCACTCTTTTTTGAAATAAGGAAGATGTTTCCTGGTGTAAATGTATTAACTGGCATTCCTCTCAGTTGGAATTGCCAAGGTGCAGAAGTAAATTAGCTAATGGAGTTGGAGCAGTGGTGAATTTTATTAGACTTTTGAAAAATTACGGTGAGATTCTCATATTTAGGACTTTGCTACAGTGATGTGTGATGCAGAACATTAGTCTATTTGTGGGTAAGTTTTAGTACCCAGTTATGCACTGTAACTTTGGAAGGTGTTTTCTGATTGCTTACATGCTCCCTTTGTTACTATGCAATAACTGGGGAGAGGGCCCAGCACTATCCATATTACAGTAGCCAATATCCATGGGGAAATGTGAGGAATGACATTCATAATCAGTAAGATTGCAAATCCCAGGCTGGAGGCTGTCTGTCAAATTTATCCGAGAACAGAAAATGTAGCTCCTTGTACTTGTTCATGCAAATTACATCTTTGCACACTTCTGTTTTTTTTTTAAACATGATTTAACTGGAACTGAACCCTACAACTGCTTTTATTTTCACATTTATTTTAATAATGTTTATTTAAATATGTGTAACTCCTCTTGGAGGCTGGAATGGCAGAATTACAGCAGGCTTCAAAATGCAGGAAAATGCACCAAATAAATAGTCAAAAATCAAAATATTCAGTGGTGGAGTGGCATGGCCATGAATCCCAGTAGAAAATAAATCTCTACCTTCAGCATTTACTTCCTCCTTAAGTAATTTTTACATTCATCCCCGCTAAAAACTGCTCTTTTGTATATTTTAGATTTCTTCCTCTAAAGTAAAAGTGATTGAATGTCAGGTAAGTTTTATAAAGTTTGTGTCCCACAGCACTTTCAATCTAACTCCTTGTCTTCACACGTTATAAGGCCTATGTTCAGGGATATTTTTGAGCTATCATATTTTCTGGGTGTGTGTCAGATTTTGATCAGCTTTTGTTAGTTTTTTTGGTTGGTACAAATGAAACTGAGTTGTGAAGATAGGTCAATATTTGTGAAATGATGTGCATGTATAGAAGGGAAAAGCACCAATGTGACGTCCAAACTTATAAGTACCAGCATCAAGTATTGTGGGTCTATCCAGACGAGCTAAGCTTAGCCAAATTTGGAACTCTTCAGGCCAAACGTATTTTGGAAATGGATAGGGGAGAAAGTATCCATCTGCAGATGTGCAGTTACTGTGTGTTCTACCGCAAGTGTCCTGTCAACATAACGGTTGGCAAGCAACCAGTAGCACCAAAAATAGTTTTGTTTTTCAGAAAAGTATGTTTTTTTAAGTGAAATGTCACCCGGATAATCTAGTGAAGGGATTTTTTTCTCCAGGTAATCTAACTCCCTTTTGCTTAGGGAACATTGTATGTCTTAGGAAGGCATAGAGTAGAAAAATAAAAAATATATAGGGGTAGAGTTTCCTCTAGGTTGCACCAATAGGCACATTTTATAAGCTTTTATATATCAAAAAATATTCATTTACTAAGAAACTAACTAGTGTACACCAATGAAACTAGTTTTTTTATAGTCAGTTTCAGTTATTTAAAATTAGGTTACTCACAGATGGTGAACTAGACACTCTGATTAAAAATGTTTTTTTGTGATAAACCCATTTTCAGCTATATTAATAAAACTGCACCAGGTTACCACATATCAAGAAATATATTTTAATACAAGGGAAAAATTGAACAATTACATTTTAAAACACTGCCCGATTGCGCTGGTTCATGGAAGATTTTATGTTTGTGATTATGCAAATGAATTTGAGTGGAAACTTGAACCACAACTTCACTTCGGAAAACTAGCGCAACTTTGAGCGCAATTTGCGCCCAGATTGCCAATTGCGCCCAAAGCAGAAATACTACCCCGCTTTATTTATCTTATTCAAATATAGGTATATCTTGCCAGTCCTAGGATTTACTACAATCATAATTTACTTGGGTCACTATTGTTATATAATCTTACTCATCTATATAGGCACCATCTGTTTCTTTTAATTAATACAAAAGTATTTCACACCTAAAGAATCTTCAGTTGTGGGAAGGCTCTTGTGATTTACACAGATTTTAAAAGCAGTTCTTGATATATATATTTTTGATCAATATAATTATTCAAACTAAGGCTGCCAGTGAAAATAAAACAATATAAATATATCTCAGCCCAGAGACAAAAGAAAACAATTGTTCTTTCACAAATGTCAGCAGATTGATAATTGAACCTGACAATGAAGAAAAACGAAAACAATGATGGCCACTTGGGAGGATAGTGTCTGTAATATAAATTGTTACTGGTATTACACTAGTGTGTGATATGTGAAGAAAATAAATGAAGACAAAGTGTGATTAGATTTTTAATACATCAAAAATAATGTAATAGAGGTCAGAGTTGTAAACAAAACAAATTCTAAAGCCTTGATATTTGGAACTATGATTATTCTTTACGGAGACAGATTGATTCTCCATATAATTGTACTAGTTACTCAGAGGTGACTACTTACTACAAACTGGAATTGTTTGCTTTCCTGTAAATGTATTATGGTATACATCTGACGTTATTTGGAATTACGGTTATGATCAGTCCTTGTACACACCTGTATCTAGTTATCTATCACTTTACTGGAAGAACCATGAATTTTCCAGCCCTAATACTAAGCCAAGAAAAACAGCGTATAGTAAGATGATATTTAAACTATTTACAATCCATTTGGAAGAGATTAATCATTCCCAAGGCTGACTGAAACATTGGCCCAGAAATTCAGGTCGGGGGCTTCCCGCGGATGCAAGCCCCCGACCTGCACTTACCTACCGCACCGGCCATTGAGCTGTGGGCCCGCGTGGGATTCCGATCCTGGGCCTCCTCCAACTGCCGGCACGCAGTGCTTGCGTATCTCAGGGGCGCGGTTAGTTGGATGCATCCCCTGGGATCACATGGGCCATGGAGAGCCAATGGTAGCAGGGAATGCTTCATTCATAAGTTTGACAGGAAGACCTATAAATACTATAAGCCCCAAAACATCACTAAATCTTCAAAAAAAAATTTTTTTAATCACATTTTTAAAATAACTATAAATTACATTAAATAACTATTTTAAACAATAATTTAAATTTTTGAAAAAATTAATTACATTTTCTAACGGGACTAAAAATAAACTTACCTTTCTTTAAAGTATTTAAAATAATAAACCTGAGGAAAAAATGTTTTAATTTTAATTAATTCACCACTTACCTTGTAAAAAGCAGGCCTTGCACCTGCTTTTGAAAAGCGTAACTCTTGGAGACTTACCCTCCGGGGAAAACCTGCAAAAAAAACGTAAGTTCGATGCGCACGTGCTGCCTCTGCTGCGCATGTGTTCCACCTCTGAACCCCTTCTTTCAGAGGAACGGAAGTGTTGGTTTCCCGTGCATGTACGAAACCGGCACTTCCATTGGGCTTATGGGTGAGTACCCCATGCATACTCACCCGTGGAGACCCGAATTTCTGGGCCAATATTGCATTTGGTCTAGAGTTTGACAATGCCAGCTGACTTAAAAGAACTCTGAGAAAATCATACCAGGTGTGATTTTAACTGTGGGCAGGTGGTGGGGGCGGGGGTTGATGAAGGAAACCCACCCAATGTCATCAGTTTGAGGTCCAGGCTATTTTAACTCTTCGGGGGGATTTTAACTCGGGTGCGGGCTGTTGTCGTGTTATCCGAATTTCGTGTTTCCCACATGAATCTAAATGGATGTGGGAGATGATGCAATTTTAAATTAATTGGCCAATTGATTCCAACGTGTGGGAAGCCTTTGCAAATGGGTTTTTCATGACTGAAAGTCCCCTCCGATGACGTCATCATTGCTGCTGCATTTAAGGTGATGTGCCTCAATAATTCCGAGACTCAATGTTAGCGAAACAAAACAAGGCTTTTATTAACTTAGAAGATAACACGCAGTGGAGAGAGGTATCTTCCATCTGGAGGTCTGCAGTACTGGATATGAGGCCAGACTGCTTGCATACATAGGGGCCAGGTATGGGCGGAGCCCTACACATAATGCATTCCATACATTCCAATATACAATACAATGGTGAGGAGAAACCTGAAACCAACCACAGTCACAGGCAGTGATATACAATACAATGGTGAGGAGAAACCTGAAACCGACCACAGTCACAGGCAGTGATGAATGGAATATTTCATCACATTCACCCCTTCTATAGATTTAGGCCTAGAAATTGAGTGGGCTTAGCGCCCATTTTGCGGCGCTAGAGGGCATTGCGCTGGACTTAGCCGGTTTTGAAATTGACTAGGGCCCAACATCGGCGTTACACCGGTAGCGCTGCGCCGGCACCGATGACGTCATCAGTGTGCACAGCGTCCCGGTTGCCGTGGTGACGGGCCCCAGCGCCGAAATTCAGTTGCGGCCGCCTCGCCCGTGGCAGCCGCAACTAAGACTCTGGCAACAGACTCTTACACGACTTTGCGCCGGCGCATAAAGGTGGAGCGGCGGCCGGCCGCTTTCCCGCCGGCCGCCTGCCCGCACCTCCCTCCCCGGACTCCCCCACCACCCCCCCCCCGCGGAACAGATGCTTCTCGGCTGTGAGCCCGGCACTTCCCCGAGGTGCCGGGCTCATTTTTGTGGCGATTTAACCGGCCAGCGGGCGGGTGCAAGCAGCTCCTCCTTAACTGAAGGAGGAGGCCTGCACTTCCCGAGCCTGCCGCACCGCATCGGGCGCCGCAGCGCCGGAATAGCGCCGCAATGCGGCGCGTAGCGCCAGTTTTCAGGCGCAAACAGCCTTCAGTAGCGCCGGCAGCCGTTTGGGCGCGGCGCTACTGAATTTTTGGCGCGCACAGCGCGACTTAGCACCGGCGCTAAATTTCCGGCATTAAGCCCCGGCGCAGCACAAACTCAATTTCTAGGCCTTAGTCTGTCCGGGGTTTTGGTAGTCCTCTGCGACCGACGTGGCTGATGTGGTGTCGCGGGTGTCGGCTGAATGTCCCCGGGGGCCTCCTGGGTCTCTGCCGGGGGTGCCGCCAGGGTTGTTGAAGGGGTAGTTGGTGGGGGTGCCGTTGGTCGATGTTCTCCCGGGGTTGATGAAAGAGTAGTGGGTGGGTAAGGGTTGCTGCGATCGTTGTCGCTGCTATCGCCGTGGTTGTTGTCGTTACCGGCTGGGGCGACGTCTTTTATGGACACGGTGTCCTCCCTTCCATCGGCGTGCCGGACATATGCGTATTGGGGGTTGGCGTGGAGTAGGTACACTGGCTCCACGAGAGGGTCCGTCTTGTGGCCCCTCACATGCCTTCGCATGAATACCGGACCTGGAGTGGAGAGCCATGACGGCATGGATACGCCTGAGGTGGATTTCCGGGGAAAGACAAACATTCGTTCATGAGGCGTGGCATTAGTGGCAGTACACAATTCCGACCGTATCGAATGGAGCACATCCGGGAGGACTTCCTGCCAGCGGGAGATAGGGAGGCCCTTGGTCCTTGGAGCTAGAGTGACTGCTTTCCATACTGTCCCGTTCTCTCGCTCCACTTGGCCGTTATCCCGGGGGTTGTAGCTGGTGGTACGGCTCGTGGCGATCCCCCTGGACAGCATGTACTGGCGTAGCTCTTCACTCATGAAGGACGCCCCCCTATCCGTATGGATGTAGCTCGGCATACCGAACAGGCAGAACAGGCTGTTGAGGCATTTAATGACCGTGGCGCTGGTCATGTCTGGGCAGGGGAAGGCGAATGGGAACCGGGAGTATTCGTCCACAATGTTCAGGAAGTAAACATTGCGGTCGACGGACAGGAGGGGGCCCTTGAAATCTAAGCTGAGCCGCTCGAAGGGCCGTGTAGCTTTGATTAAGTGGGCTCTATCTGGGCGGTAGAACCGAGGCTTGCACTCAGCGCAAGTGCGGCAGTTCCTGGTCAGAGACCGAACTTCCTCAATCGAGTAGGGTAAGTTATGGGACTTTATGAAGTGGAACAGCCGCGTGACCCCTGGGTGGCAGAGGTCGTTGTGGAGGGTCTGTAGCCGATCCCCGGTGGCGCTGGCACACATCCCTCGAGAGAGGGCGTCAGGGGATTCGTTAAGGGCCCCTGGCCGGTAAATGATGTCATAATCGAAGGTGGAGAGCTCGATCCGCCACCTAAGAATCTTATCATTTTTAATCTTCCCCCTCTGTTTATTATTGAACATAAACGCTACCGACCGCTGGTCGGTAAGTAGGGTGAAGCGTTTGCCGGCTTGGTAGTGGCGCCAGTGGCGCACTGCCTCCACAATGGCTTGGGCCTCCTTTTCCACGGAGGAGTGTCTGATCTCGGGCCCTTGGAGGGTCCTCGAGAAGAAAGCTACGGGCCGCCCCGCCTGGTTGAGGGTGGCCGCCAAGGCGAAGTCAGACGCATCACTTTCCACTTGAAATGGAGTGTTCTCGTCCACTGCCTATAGCGTGGCCCGCTCAATATCCTGCTTAATGCTTTTGAAGGCGGCGTGGGCCTCAGCAGAGAGTAGAAAAGAGGATGCTTTCAAGAGGGGGCGGGCTTTGTCGGAGTAGTTGGGGACCCATTGGGAATAATAAGAAAATAACCCCAGGCACCTTTTCAGGGCCTTGGGAGTGTTGGGCAGGGGCAGCTCCCGTAGGGGGCGCAATCGGTCGGGGTCTGGTCCGATTTCCCCATTCTCCACCACGCTGCCTAGTATGCAGAGGCGCGTGGTGTTGAAAACGCACTTGTCCTCGTTGTAGGTGAGGTTGAGTTTTTGTGCGGTTTCCAGGAACCTCTCGAGGTTCGAGTCGTGATTCTGCTGGTTGTGACCGCAGATGGTGACATTGTCGAGGTAGGGGAAGGTTGCCTGCAAGTGGTGGTCATCGACCATGCGGTCCATCTCCCTCTGGAAGACCGAGACCCCATTCGTCACCCCAAAGGGGACTCTGAGGAATTGGTAGAGGCGTCCGTTCGCCTCGAAGGCGGTGTACGGGCGGTCCTCTGGTCTGATAGGGAGCTGGTGGTACGCTGACTTAAGGTCGATGGTGGAGAACACCCGGTATTGGGCGATTTGGTTCACCATTTCTGATATGCGGGGTAGCGGGTAGGCGTCTAGTTGGGTGTACCTGTTGATCGTTTGGCTATAGTCGATCACCATCCGTTTCTTCTCGCTACCCCTTACCACTACCACTTGGGCATGCCACGGGCTGTTGCTGCGTTCAATAATGCGCTCTTTCAGGAGCCTGTCTACCTCGGTCGCGATAAACCGCCTGTCCTCCCAGCTGTACCTCCTGCTTTTGGTCGCTATTGGCCGGCAGTTAGGGGTAAGGTTCGCGAATAGCGAAGGCGGCTTTACCTTCAGGGTAGCCAGACCGCACACTGTGAGGGGCGGCTGGGACCCACCGTACTTGAGCGTGATGCTTTGGTGGTTGCACTGGAAATCCAGGCCCAAGATCACGCTCGCACATAGGTTCTTCATGATTAATACTTTAAAATTATCATAAACAGTTCCGTTAACGGACAGTTGTACCGTGCAGTAACCCAGAATGGTCGATGTTTGGGTTTTATCAGCCATAGAGATGGTACCCTGAGTAGGGACCACCTTTAGGGAGAGTTGTTGTGCCAGTTCAGGGTGGATAAAACTCTCCGTGCTTCCACTGTCAATTAAACATTTAACCCTGCACCCGTTTACCTCGATGTCCACCATTGATTTGGATAGCGGGTGCGGCCTGGTCTGGTCCACTGTGACCGATGCCACTGTAGGGCCCTGATCGAGACAAGATGGCGTCCACGCTGTCTGCTCATAAGATGGCGGACCCCACGAGGTCGGGCAAGATGGCGTCCAAGATGGCCGCTCCCACGGCGCGCACGCGGCGGTGGCGGGTTTTCCGGCGGTTGGTTTTCCGGCGGGGTTCCCTCTGCACACCTTCCCGAAGTGCCCCTTCTTACCGCACTTAAAGCAGGTGGTGCCTTTCGCCGGGCACAGGTTCCTGGTATGCTTTGGCTGCCCGCAGAAGTAGCAGTTGGGTCCACGACGCGTCGCGGCTGTCGTTGGGCTTCTGGGGGGAGAGCGGGGCCCCGACGGTGTCGGGCTGCCGGGCGGGGAAGATGCCTTCCAAGATGGCGGCACCCTTGGTGCACACGTGGCGGCGTGGACGGCGCAGGCTGAAGAGTAGGCGTCCGAGTTTCTCTGGGCCACATCCAGGGATCGCGCGGTGTCCGCAGCCTGTTTCAGGTCCAATCCTGTTTTTTCCAGCAGTCTTTGCCGGATGTAAGTGGAGCTGAGGCCTGTGATAAAGGCATCGCGAACAAGCTCGTCGGTGTACACTGCGGCTTTTACATCTCGGCACTTGCAGTCTTTGCCAAGCATTTTCAGGGTGCCTAGGAACTCCTCCACCGATTCCCCAGGTCGCTGTGCGCGAGTGGCGAGCAGATGCCTAGCATACACCTCATCGTAGGCTGCTGGTAATGCGCCTTTAAGATGTCGCAGGCAGCCAGGTACGTGTCGGCGTCTTGGATGAGGGGGTAAACCCGGTGGCTTACCCAATTCCGCAGAATTCCGAGTTTCATCCTCACAGCGTCCGTAGCGTCTTTGACGGCTGCGGAATTGTCCAGGAAGAATTCCATACACATAAACCAGTGTCCGAAGCGTGCTGATGCGTCCGGAGCATGCTGATCCAAATCCAAACGTTCGGGTTTCAGGAGTTGGTCCATTGTGTTGAAAAATAAGTTAATAAAATTGATGTGCCTCAATAATTCCGAGACTCGATGTTAGCGAAACAAAACAAGGCTTTTATTAACTTAGAAGATAACACGCAGTGGAGAGAGGTATCTTCCATCTGGAGGTCTGCAGTACTGGATATGAGGCCAGACTGCTTGCTTACATAGGGGCCAGGTATGGGCGGAGCCCTACACACAATGCATTCCATACATTCCAATATACAATACAATGGTGAGGAGAAACCTGAAACCAACCACAGTCACAGGCAGTGATATACAATACAATGGTGAGGAGAAACCTGAAACCAACCACAGTCACAAGCAGTGATATACAATACAATGGTGAGGAGAAACCTGAAACCGACCACAGTCACAGGCAGTGATGAATGGAATATTTCATCACATAAGGTCCACAGCAAGCCTTGCTTCTTCTGCAGACTGCCAAGCTTCTTGACTGTGCAGTGTGAGGGAGCTGCAGCAAATATGACAAGCGGGAGGGCCAGATCAGCTCCTTGCTTTGACGAGGTGGCACTGCAGGCATTAATGGATGGGGCTAGGGCCAACAGGGAGGTGCTCTTCCCTTCATCAGGGAGGAAGAGGCCTCCCACTCAGACCAAGGCAGTGTGGATGCAGGTGGCTGAGGTGGTCAACTCCTTGGGAGTTACCCGCAGAACCTGGATACAGTGCAGGAAAAGATTTCATGACCTTCAGCGCACTGGAAAAGTGAGTATGAATTTACCATCACAATCAATCTGATCCCCATTGCCTTTCCTCACCAGCACTCAGCTTTAGCAATCTCTTCCTCCACATCCCACTTGACACTCACATCCATGCGCCCTTACCCATTCCCTATCTCTCTATGCTTACATTCACATAACTATTCGATCATGCAGCCCTCACACTCCCTATCACTCTGATGCTTTGAACACAACTGACAACACACAGGGAGGGCCCTTGGTCTTGCAACCTCACTCCATCTTTGTCTCCTTCTAAGTATCTATGCTATGCAATCTCTGCACTCACTCCTCCATTCTTATTCAACCTCCACTTGTCTCCCTCATTGCAGGAAAAGAGAGCTCACAACAAAAGAGAGCGAGCCAGGACAGGAGGAGGGGCAGCCTCAATAGCCCACCTGACCCCTTGGGAAGAGGCCGTCCTGGAAATTATGGGAATAGAGGATGATTTGCGCATGGGGGACGGACAGACAGGTGTAACACAGCAAGCTGGTGACAGAAAAGTTTCCCATCTCTCTCTTTGACATTGCATGAGTCGTTGATAATGATTGTGAAGCTGTAACAGATGGACTTATGAGCATCTGCAAAAAGCTCTGTGCATGTAGCCTTTGCATCACATTCTCTGATTCTTTCCTTTACTCCCCCACAGGAGCATCACAAGCATCCGCCCCCCTAGCCAGGAAGAAAAGGCTGAGCAGCCAGATTCCTCAGAGTAAGCTACAACCTCTGAGGGCGCAGCATCAGCAGAATTCAGCGCACCCAGCACCAGCGAAGACACTCACACCTCGGTGGGACTTTCAGGACAGAGAGTAGTGTTGTCACCTGGTGTATCACAGCTCACAAGTGAGCATCAGCAGATTGTGGAGACAGGGACAGCAGTGGAGAGTCCTCGTCGGAGGGCGCAGGACTCTGCCAGCTCGGCTCAGCAGCATGTCGACCCTCTGCCTCTGGGTCCATCCATAAGATCAGAGGTGATGGAACTCCAGGCCAGGTTTTGTCTCTAGGGTCGCTGCGAGTGTGGAGTGAATGGAGGAGTCCATAGCGAACATGAGTAGAGCCTTTGTGGAGTCATTGGCGCATGAACGCATCACCACGGAAAGGATCGCTACCTCCTTGAAAAGGATTGCTACCTCCGTGGTAAGGCTGGCTACCATAGAGGAGAGGATGGCTACGGTAGAGGAGAGGATGGCTACAACCATGGAGGAGCTTAGTCGCCAGGGTATGGAAAACATGGTCATTGTTCAGAATAGAATGACATCTCTTGAGGAGCGATGGGCATCTATTGAACAGAGAAATCAGACCTTCCTGGAAATCCTTCTGAGTAGGACTGCCATTGCAGATATGGGTCCCCATGGCCCCCCTGATGCGCAGCCACTTGCAGGCGCTGAGGGGGACCTGACCCATGAGAGGGAGGTTGGTGGCAGACCTCAAGGAAGTGGAGGCTCCTCTCCAAGCGCTCACACTTCCATGCCACTATAGAGCCCTCGGTCAGAGCCCCGCCGGAGTCCACACCCAAGTGAGATAGACGTCTCAACCCCTGCACAGCCGCAGGTGTCTTGATTTGCACACTTTGTACAAAAAGAATAACTTGCAGGACCACGGAGTATTACAGTTTAAACTCTTTTACTAAGCATTAGGTCTGATCTTAATCATACAGCACAGTGGGGACAAGCCTGGCATTAGGACCCCTAGCCTGGGCCTTCAAAACAATAGTATTCCTTACAGATGCCTGCGGGCCAATGATAATTCAATATGCAAATGTTACATCCCCTTTTTTTTTAAAGAAAAATGTTATGCATTACTTTTAAACCTTTCTTCTACATAATGTTCTCGGTAGCATAAACATATAAGTAAACTCAGCATTTAACTAGCATTGAAAACATCTCAACGTTTCAATAACGATGTACAGTTTTTTTTTAGGGCAGCGATCCGCCTACACCCTTTGACAATTCACAAGTCAAGGATAACTCTAGGCTTGACCTCTCGTCCCGACCTTGTGTGGTATGAAACTGAGCATGCTCCAGAATCGGTCAACAATTCAGGTTCAGGTTTAGGTTCAGGTAAGTATGATGTGTTTTGTGTATTGCTCTGTTCATCACACTCTGTTGAACTGATCGTCTCGTCGGAATGACAGTGTTGTTCCTTGGTGTTCAGTAGGTGCCTGCGATTGCGGCAGTACACCTGTCCTTCTGGGGTGCGGTCTTGATACGATCGCTAAGTGCCAGCTGGCTGGATGACGACTGCTGACTTCCAGTAGCCATGCTCCTGGATTCTGACGGATTCTCCATTGTGCAGCGGCGGCAGTAGTCTAGCTGACCTGCCATAGTATCTCTTTTGGTGTTGCTGTCTCTGTACATGTTTTGCATGCACTTGCTTGCAGCTGACGACCTCTGGCTGCAGCTGCTGGTTGGTGCTTGGAAGGATTGAGCGAAGTCTATGCCTCACCAACAGCTGTGCTGGTGACTTGAAGTTGTCAACCGGAGTGTTGCGGTACTCAAGGAGACTGATGTAGGGGTCTCTTTTGTCCACTTTGGCTTTGTCCATGAATATTTTTGCAATCTGGACAGTTTTTTCAGCAAGTCCGTTGTTTGAGGGTAATGTGGGCTTGATGTGACATGTGTGAAATCCCATGCCTTGGCAAACGACTCGAACTCTTTTGATTTGTATTGGGGGCCATTGTCTGAGACTAAAGTCTCTACAATGCCATGCCTGGCAAAGGCTGCCTTTAGCTTGTGGATCACAGCTGCAGATGTTGTGCTGTGAAGCTTGTCCAGTTCAAAAAATCTGCTGTAGTAATCAACGGTCACTATGTAGTCCTCGTTGTTCCATGTGAACAGATCCGTTGCCGTGACCTGCCAGGGCCTGTCTGGGATACGGTGAGGTATCATGGGCTCTTTGATATTTGATGGGTGGCGTTCTAGACAAATGGAACATTTTCCAACAATGTCCTCAATGTGTTTGCACATTCCAGGCCAAAACATAATGTTTGCATTTTTCCATGCCCATATGTCCAGCATGAATTTTTGTCAACATCTCTTCTCTGAGACTGGTAGAAATTATGATTTTCTCCCCTTTGAAGATGATTCTGTTGATTTGTGACAGTTCGTCCCTGTGGTTCCAGAATTCAGATATGCTCTGAGGGCATTTCCTCCTTTCCTCAGGCCATCCTTCATGTATGACTTTGCTCAGCAGTGTGAGTTGTGCATCTTTCTCTGTTCCTGCTCAGATCTCCTTCAGTTTTGAGTCACTCACAGGTAAGCTGTTGTACACCATGTGCACCTGCACATCCATGCCTTCACTGAGGCTGCTGTTCTGGTAGCTAAGAGACTTTCTGGAGAGCATGTCTGCGACAGGAATGTCTTTGCCTGGACGGTGAATGATTGTGAAGTCGTACTTCTGTAGCTGAAGGATCATTCTCTGTAGCCTTGGTGGGGCTGCGGCTAGTGGTTTCCTCATGATTGACTCGAGGGGCTTGTGGTCGGATTCCACAATGCCTTGTCAGCCATAGACGTAGTGGTGGAAACGCTTACATCCAAACAGAATTGCATATAGCTCTTTCTCGATTTGAGCATAGTTGATTTCACTGTCTGTGAGAGATCTGGAAGTGTAGCCGATGGGCTTTCCTTCTTGCAGTAATACTGCACCTAGTCCGTACTTTGACGCATCCACTTGTAGTCTGAGCTCTTTGTTGGGGTTGAAGTAGGCAAGAACTGGTCCTGGTTCTCTGGTGATTAGGTCTTTCATTTTCTGAAATGCTGTGTCATATTGTTTGTCCCACAGGAACTCATTGGATTGTTTGAGCAACTGATGCATGGGTGTATTGATTTCGGAGAGGCTCGGGGCAAACTTGGCTAAGTAGGTAACCATGCCTAGTACTGTCTCTAGCTCTGCGCGGTTCTTCGGCGGCTCCATCTTCTTGATGGCGGAGATTTTCTCTGGATCCAGCTTAATGCCATCAGTTGAGAGGCGATGCCCAAAATAACTGATCTCGGTGGATCCGATTATGCTTTTCTCAGGGTTGAGCCGGATACCTTTCTCCCGTGATCTTTGTAGCATCGCACGGAGGTTCCTGTCATGTTCCTCTCTATTCCTGCCATAGATGAGGATGTCATCTACGATTGCGACTACTCCGTCGAGGCCTTCATAGGTTTCGTCGATCTTCCGCTGGAATTCATCTTGAGCTGAGATAAGACCAAATGGTAAACGCAGAAATCGGTAGCGTCCAAATGGTATGTTGAACGTTGTTAGCTTAGATGACTCTTCCGTGAGCTTGATAGTCCAGTATCCTGATCGTGCATCCATTAAGCTGAAGTAACGTGCTCCCACTAGCTGGGTGTGATGTCATCTAGCATTGGTAGAGGGTAGTGAGGGCGTTTGATAGCCTTGTTCAAATCTCTGGGGTCGAGGCAGATTCTGAGCTTGCCTGTATGTGGTTTCTCAACCACTACTAACGCGTTGACCCACTCTGTCGGTTCTGTTTCCCGGACGATGATTTCTGTTTTCTCCATGCTCTGCAGCTCCTCCTTCAGGCAACTACATAGAGCAAGGGGTATCCTTCTTGGTGGGCAAACCACAGGGGTTGCTGCTGGGTCAAGGTGAATAGTGCATTCACCTGGGAATAGTCCGATTCCTTTGAAAACGTCAGCAAACTCCTCCATGACTGTCTGCTTCTCAACTGGTGCTATCAATGATAGCACTAGCTTGACGAGGTCCATGTCTAAACATGCCTTTAGGCCTAGCACTGGAGGTGCTCGAGTGCCAACAATGTAAAAGTCCAACATCATGTCGCTTTCTTTGTACTTGCATTTCATCACGCATGTGCCTTTTACAATGAGCTGCTCACCCCCATAGCTGGTCAGTCTGCGTGAGGTGGGCTGTAGCTCACACTCATCCTTCAAGCTGTGATAATCACTCAGAGGAATTACATTAACCTGAGCTCCAGTGTCCAGTTTAAACCTAAGTTCTTTGCCCTGTTTTCCTTTCTCAATATCTGCAAAAGCTTGCTCAGTCTCTGAAATCTGTTTTTTCTGTGACACAGAATCAATAAACAGTTCCTCTGCATTTGGCTCTCTATCTGGCATTTGGCTGTCACTCACTGTGTGTACTGCTCTTCCTAAATCAGTCCTGCAAACTTTAGCAAAGTGGTTCTGTTTACCACATTTAGCACAATGCCTTCCTTTGGCAGGGCAATGCTCCTTTTCCCCATGCACCTTGTTTCCACAATATCCACAGTTTTTGAAGCGTTTTATGTCTGTGTCGCTCATTTTTAGAACTCTCTCTGTTCTTTCTGTTCTGAAACATGCTCTCAGGGCGGTGTTCTTTGGTGTGTGTCTATTAACTGTGTGCACTGTCTGTTCGCGCGAGCTGCTCGTGGCACCGGTCATGGTTTTCAACTGTGCTTGGGCTATCTCGTGCGATCTAGCTATGTCCATAGCTTTGTCCAGCGATAGCCCGGACCCAACATTCAGAAGTTTCCCTCTCACTTTAGCTGAATGTATTCCAAACATGATGCGGTCTTTGACCATCTCATCTTTATCTTCTGCATATTCACAGTCTTTTACCAGCAGTTTTAACTCAGTCACTAGCTCCTTGTACTTTCTCCTGAAACTTATACCTAGCGAATATCGTATTTGTCTTGGGCATCACATATGATTCAAAACGGTCAAAATAACTTTTCAGTACCTTTGCTTCATCCGCGGTGAGAGACCATGTGGTAAAGATGTCTCTCCCTTTTTCTCCAATCCACAGGAGTAGGTAGCTGCATCTTTCTTCCTCCCCTTTGCTTTTCAGCGGACCTGAGAACATCACGTGTTGCTTGAACTTGCGCCATTCTCCACGTAAGTTCAAAGATCCCCAATCCATTCGAGGCAAGGGAGCTCCAACGATGTCCATTTCAAATCCCTGTTCTGACACCATGTCTTGTTTTGCACGCTTTGTACAAAAATAATAACTTGCAGGACAACGGAGTATTACAGTTTAAACTCTTTTACTAAGCATTAGGTTTGATCTTACTCATGCAGCACAGTGGGGACAAGCCTGGCATTAGGACCCCTCGCCTGGGTCTTCAAAGCAATAGTAGTCCTTACAGATGCCTGCAGGCCAATGACAACTCAGCATGTGATCACATGTGAATATAATAGGTATTCCTTACAGATGCCTGCAGGCCAATGATAATTCAATATGCAAATATTACAGAAAACATGGTCATTGTTCATAATAGAATGACATCTCTTGAGGAGCGATGGGCATCTATTGAACAGAGACCTTCAGGGAAATCCTTCTGAGTAGGACTGTCATTGTAGATACAGGTCCCCATGGCCCCCCTGATGTGCAGCCACTTGCAGGTGCCGAGGGGGACCTGACCCATGAGAGGGAGGTTGGTGGCAGACCTCAAGGAAGTGGGGGCTCCTCTCCAAGCGCTCACACTTCCATGCCACCGTAGAGCCCTCGGTCAGAGCCCCGCCGGAGTCCACACCCAAGTGAGATAGACGTCTCAACCCCTGCACAGCCGCAGGAGCAACAGACTGTTGACGAGCCCTCACAGTCTCGCAACCTGAGGACGCCCGCCAAAGGTGTAGAGACAGGAGCAGCAGGAAAGTGAGCAAGGGGCCTCCATATCTGCTGAAGCCACAGGGGAGGCACCATGTAGGAGCATGCGTAAGAGGAAAATTTTGCAATCATAGTCACAAGGGTAGTCACTTGGATGCAATTTTGTGTTTATTGTAAAAATGCCATCACGTCGTTATTGAACATAAAAATCCTGATGGCAAATGTTGCAGTTGTGGCGTCTGTCATTTCTTGCAACTGTCATACTTGCAACTGTCAGTATGGTGGTCAGAGTGCTAGGAATCCTCTGGTTCTTGGCCATTGTCAAAGCTTTGGTAAGAAGCAGCAAGGCAAAAGTGTTTGCTTGACTAAGCTAAGCAAATCTGGCCAGGAAGAATGGGTTCCTTGCATCCCGGGCAGCAATGTTGTCGCAAAATGCTGCCGCCGGTTGATGGGCCTCTGCAGGATGTTCGTTTTCGCACTCCTCCTCCTCCTCCTCCTCCTCCTTATCTGAGGAGCCACTTGGTCCTCAGGAATCTGCAAGCCATGATGCTGTGCCATGTTGTGAAGTGCACAGCAAACCACGACGATTCTGGAGACCCTGGCTGATGAGCACTGTAGGACTCCACCTGATCTATCCAGGCATCTGAAGCGCATCTTCAGCAAACTGATGGTTTGCTCAATAATGGATCTGGTGGAAATGTGGCTGGAGTTGTAGCGCTCCTCAGCTTCATTGGCTGGCCTCCTCAACGGTGTCATTAGCCACATCCTCAGGGGATAGCTCTTGTCTCCAAGTAGCCATCTGTTAAGTTGGTCTGGCGGACTGAATAGCGGAGGCACACTAGACTGGCGCAGTATGAAGGAGTCATGGCAGCTGCCAGGGTACATGGCACAAACATGCAACATTTCCTTCTTGTGGTCACACACCAGCTGAATGTTGAGGGAGTGGAAGCCCTTGTGGTTGACAAAAATACCTGGATTGCGATGGGGTGCCCTAAGGGCCACATGTGTGCAGTCAACGACGCCCTGCACCCTTGGAAAGCCTGCCAGATTAGCTAATCCAACCACTCGCGCCGTGACACTTGCTCGATCCACGGTGAAATGGATGTGATTGTGCGCAAGGGCAAAGAGGGCATCGGTTACCTGTGTGATGCAAGTGTGTGCGGCCGCCTGGGAGATGCCGCTGATGTCTGCTGCTGATCCCTGGAATGAGCCTGAGGCAAAAAAGTTGATTGCGGTGGTGACTTTGATGGCCACTGGTAATGCTTGTCCACCTGGTCTTCTGGGCAGTAGGTCTTGCTGTAGCATTGCGCAGATGTCAGTCACTACCTCTCGCGAAAGTCGGAGCCGCCATTGGCACTGCTGCTCAGACATGTTGAGGTAGCTGACCCTGCGTCTGTAGACTCTATTTGGGGGGTATCTCCTGCGCCAACAGGCTTCCAGGCGCTGGCCCCTTCTGGCCTGTGCAGCTTCAGGTGGGTGAGTAGCAGCCTGGCGCTCCTGCTGCTGCTGCTGTTGCTGGTGCTGCTGTTGTTCCTGGTTCTGCTGCTGCCGCGGCTGGTGCTCGAGCTCCTCTAATGCCCAGATGGGAAGGAAATAAATGGCTCCCATGCTTCTGGTATATGCCTCCGTTGAGGAAGCGCTGAGTGAAGGTGGCGAGAGGGGTTTCCCAGGAGGTCACACTGGAGATGGGTGTGAGGCTCCAACTTTCCACAGGTTAAGCCTTCTAAAAGTTGCCCCAGACCTGAGACCACTAAGTCCTGCCACCTGCAAATCATGGCTGATCAAATCTCCTCTTTAATGGGTGACCTGCAGTTGAGTCAGCAATCCAATTGTACTCCCACCAGGTTTCACATTCGTGTTTCCCACCAGGCGTGTTTTACCTGGGAAAAGGGTTAAATTCGCAAGGGCCTTTCAAAATAGGATTATAGAGGCCATTTAGTGGTTGTTAAGGGCCTTAACGACTAGTCCCGCCTGTTGGATGCGGGACGGAGTCAGGACCATCAGACACGACTGAGTTAAAATTGCTCGGAGTCAGGAACCAGGCGGGGGGGGGGGTTCCCGCCCCGGGGGGGTTCCCGCCCGCCGGTTTTTGCGATTTTAACCCCCCGCACGCCTCCAAGCCCGCCTCCACGGCTTAATGAAAATCGAGGTCATTGGCTTCATTTACATCCAGCCAGCTGTCCACAATGAGTAAAAGGGGCAGCTGGCAAGAGTGCGATCAACTGAGCCAAGTTGATACGCTAAATAATTAACAATGCTAGATTAATAATTATTAATCATGTTACATATAAAGATTAGGAAAAGTGTTGAATGGAATTTTCTTTCTTTCTAGTTTAGCCTAGGATTTAAATTCAAAACAATTTTACCAAGTCAACATTCTGCACTCTAAAATACCATAAATAAAAATAGAAAATGTTGGAAATACTCAGCAGGTCAGGCAGCATCTGTGGAGAGAGAAACAGAGTTAACATTTCAGGTCGATGAAACATTAACTTTGTTTCTCTCTCCACAGATGCTACCTGACCTGCTGAGTATTTCCAGCATTTTCTGTTTTTATTAACCATGTTAGGTTTAGGTAAATGCAGATAAACAAACTTAATTAGCAGTATTTTGAAATTAAACTGCAAACTAGATATATTTTAATTCTAGGTTCATAAATATTGTTCCAAATAAAACCAGTATATTAGAATTGTATGTATGAACCCAAGTCCGCGACCTCTGCCACCTAGAAGGACGAGGGCAGTAGGCACATAGGAACACCACCATCTCCAAGTTCCCCTCCAAGTTGCACACCATCCTTGACTTGGAAATATATTGCCATTCCTTCAATGTTGCTGAGTCAAAATCCTAGAATTCTCTACCTAACAGCACTGTGGGAGTGCCTTCACTAAATGGACTGCAGCGGTTCAAGAAGGCAGCTCACCACCACCTTCTCAAGGGCAATTAGGGATGGGCAATAAATGCTGGCCTTTCCAGTGATGCCCACATCCCATGAATGAGTAAAAAAAGCAGAGTGATTATCTGCATGTACACTTTTGCAGCCTCCTGCGCATGAGAGAGAAAATCAAAGGGGGAGAGAGAGAGGGGATCGGAGGGGGGGGAGAAAGAGGGAGATCGGAGGGGGGAGAGAGGGGAGGTCAGAGGGGGGAGAGAGAGAGGAGATCGGAGGGGGGATAGAGGGGGGATCGGAGGGGGGGAGAAAGAGGGAGATCAGAGGGGGGAGACAGGGGAGGTCGGAGGGGGGAGAGAGAGGAGATCGGAGGGAAGAGAGAGAGAGGGTTGGAGGGGGGCGAGGGAGGGGATCGGAGGGGAAGAGAGAGGGGGGATCGGAGAGGAGAGAGAGCGGAGATCGGAGGAGGGAGAGAGAGAGGAGATCGGAGGGGGGAGAGAGAGGGGCGATCGGAGGAGGGAGGGAGAGGGGAGATCAGAGGAGGGAGAGAGAGAGGAGATCGAAGGGGGAGAGAGAGAGGAGATCGGAGGGGGGAGAGAGAGTGGGGAGATCGGAGGAGGGAGGGAGAGAGGAGATCGGAGGAGGGAGGGGGAGGAGAGAATCGGAGGGGGGATAGAGAGGGGATCGAGGGGGGGAGAAAGAGGGAGATTGGGGGGGAGAGAGGGGAGGTCGGGGGGGGAGAGAGAGAGGAGATCGGGGGAGAGAGAGAGGGTTGGAGGGTGGCAAAAGAGGGGATCGGAGGGGGAGAGAGAGGGGGGATCGGAGGGGAGAGAGAGCAGAGACTGGAGGAGGGAGAGAGAGAGGAGATCAGGGGGGGAGAGAGAGAGGGGAGATCGGAGGAGGGAGGGAGAGGGGAGATCGGAGGAGGGAGGGTGAGGAGAGGATCGGAGGGAGGAGAGAGAGGGGATCAGAGGGGGAGAGGGGGGGATCAGAGGGGGGAGTGAGACGGGGGTTGGAGGGGGAGAGAGGGGGGGTTGGAGAGGGGAGAGAGAGAGGAGATCGAAGGGGGAGAGAGAGGAGGGGATAGGAGGGGGAGAGAGAGGGAGGGGAGATCGGAGGGGTAGAGAGAGGGGATCGGAAGGGGAGAGAGAGGGGATGGAGGGGGAGAGAGAGAGGGGAGATCGGAGGGGCAAGAAAGAGGAGATCAGATAGGTGAGAGAGAGGAAAACAGAGAGGGGAGAGAGAGGGGAGATCGGTGGGGGGAGAGTGAGGGGATTGGAGGAGGGAAAGGCAGATGGTGAGACAGATAGGAGGGGGGAGAGTGAGAGAGGAGGGGAGAGTGAGAGAGGAGGGGAGAAAGTGAGGATTGAAGGGAGAGAGAAGTCAAAGGGGGAAGAGAGAGGATCAGAGGGGAGGGTAATGGGTGAGGGAGAGAGGAGAGGAGAGTGAGAGAGGAGATCGGAGGGGGAGAGAGAGTGGGGAGATTGGAGGGGGGCAGAGAGGGAATCGGAGGGGGGAGAGACAGGGGGGGAGAGAGTGGAGGGGAGAGAGAGAGGAGGGGGAGAGAGAAAGAGGAGGGGGAGAGAGAGGAGGGGAGAGAGAGAGAGAGGAGTGGGGAGAAAGAGGATCGAAGGGAGAGAGAGAATCGAAGGGGGAAGAGAGAGGATCAGAGAGGAGGGAAGAGGAGGTCAGGAACTCGGGTTGGGTGGGGGGGAGAGAATGTCAGGGACTCGAGGGGTGGGTAAAGAGCACGGAGAGCACAGTGGGGATGGGAGAAGATCATGATCCATGTTTAAAGGGGGGGAATGAGAGTGAGAATGTGATCTAGATGGTAAGACATTACATTCTTCCAATCCCACCCGCTTTACACCCGCACCACGTTCTCCCTCTCCTCCCCCTAGACCTGGTTGATTTTTTGAAAAGCTCTGTGTGTGTGTGGCAAGTGACATCATTGGACTGGACAAAATCCGGAGGTCATGACACTCACTATTCAGTTCACATCCAATAAACCTGTTAACAATCCATGATCCACACACAATGCCCCATCTGGAAGATCAGGAACTTGGGGGGGGGTGAGGTCAGGAACTTGGGGGGAGGGAGGTCAGGAACTTGGGGGGGAGGGAGGTCAGGAGCATGGGAGGGAGGGAGGTCAGGAACTTGTGATTGGAGGTCAGGAACTTGGTGGGAGGTCAGAAACTTGGGGGTGGAGGTCAGGAATTTGGGGGTGGAGGTCAGGAACTTGTGAGGGAGGTCAGGAACCTGGGGGTGAAGGGCAGGAACTTGGCAGTGGAGGTCAGGAACTTGGGGGTGAAGGGCAGGAACTTGTGGGGGAGGTCAGGAACCTGGGGGTGGAGGACAGGAACTTGTGGGGGAGGTCAGGAACCTGGGGGTGAAGGGCAGGAACTTGGCAGTGGAGGTCAGGAACTTGGGGGTGGAGGTCAGGAACTTGTGGGGGAGGTTAGGAATTTGGGGGAGAAGGTCGTGAACTTGTGGGGGAGGTCAGGAACTTAGGGGGAGGAGGTCGTGAACTTGAGGGGGGAGGTCAGGAACTTGGGGGAGAAGGTCAGGAACTTGGGGGGGAAGGTCAGGAACTTGGAGGAGAGGAAGTCAGGAACTTGGGGGGAGAATGTCAGGAACTTGGGGGTGGAGGAGGTCAGGAACTTGAGGGGAGGGAAAGGGTCAGGGTGGGAGGAAGGTTAGGAACTTATTGGGGGGCAGGAATTTGTTTGTGGGGTGGGAGAAGGTCTTAACTTCTGAGAGTGAACACTGTCTGTTCTATGTGAGCTCTGTTCTGTCTGGAGTCTGGCAGTCAGAATGGCTCAAATTACAGTTTGCTATGTAATTGATTACTTAGGCAGGCAGGATATAATTACACATTCCAGAGAAACTGCTGGCTGTGTCTTGTCCTCCAAGGGGACCAATCAGAAATCAGGACTTGTTCTCCTAGGTGACCAATCAGAAATCTGGTGTTGGAAATAAACATGACCAAAAAAAAGCATCATGATGACAAATGTTATCATGAGAAGGAGTCACTATGTATTTGTGTGTGTGTGTGTGTGTGTGTGTGTGTGTGTGTGTGTGTGAGTGAGTGAGAGATTTATAATATTTGATTTCTCTTAATCCCTCACAAAAATAATAATTTTCTCATAAAAGAAATAAGAGGGGAGGTTTGCTCTGTGTGCTATGTGTACTAAACTCATAATTAAATCTTTCCTCAATGTTTCTGATACCTCAAGCAACAGAAATTATCCAATAGTTTTAAATAGTTATTTTAATTTCAGTACCTGTAATCATAAATGGATTATTCCAATCAGTGCAATTTTATTTTCTATATTACATAGCATGTAAACTAAATTTTCATTTTATTGTAAAATAAAATAATTTTATCATTAAATTATATGGGAAGAAAACTGCTCTGCCATACAATTTCACAACATGGCATCTGAAGAATAGCAGAAGAGGCAACATAAGAACATAAGAAATAGGAACAGGAGTAGGCCATTTGGCCCTTCGAGCTGGCTCCGCTACTCAATAAGATCATGGCTGATCTTCTACCTCATCCCCACTTTCCTGAATTAGCCCCATATCCCTGGATTCCCTTAATATTCAAAAATCTATTGATCTCTGTCTTGAATATACTCAACGACTGAGCCTCCACAGCCCTCTGGGATAGAGAATTCCAAAATTTCACCATCCTCTGAGTGAAGAAATTTCTCTTCACTTCAGTCCTAAATGGCTGACCCCTTATTCTGAGACTGTGACCCCCTGGTTCTAGACTCCCCAGTCAGGGGAAATATCCTCCCTGCATCTACCCTGTCAAGCTCTATAAGAATTTTGTATGTTTCAATGAGATCACCTCTCATTCTCCTAAACTCTAGAGAATATAGGCCTAGTCTACTCAATCTGTCTTCATAGGACAATCCCCCCATTCCAGGAACCAGTCTAGTGAACCTTCGTTGCACTCCCTCTATGGCAAGTATATCCTTCCTTAGGTATGGAGACCAAAACTGTACACAATACTCCAGGTGTGGTCTCACCAGGGCCCTATATCATTGCAGTAAGACGTCTTTACTCTTATACTCAAATCCTCTTGTAATAAAGACCAACATACGATTTGCTTTCCTATTTGCTTTCTGTACCTGCATGTTAACTTTCAGTGATTTGTGTACAAGGACACCAAAGTCCCTCTGAACACCAACATTTCCCAATCTCACACCATTTAAAAATACTCTGCTTTTCTATTTTTCCTACCAATGTGGATAACTTTACATTTCTCCATATTATATTCCATTTGCCATGTTCTTGCCCACTCACTTAGCCTGCCTATATCCCTTGAAGCCTCCTTGCATCTTCCTCACAACGTACATTCCCACCCAGCTTTGTATCATCAGCAAACTTGGATATATTACATTTGGTCCCCTCATCCAAATCATTGATGTAGATTGTGAATAGCTGAGGCCCAAGCACAGATCCTTGCGGTACCCCACAAGTTACAGCCTGCCAACCTGAAAATGACCTGTTTATTCCTGCTCTCTGTTTTCTGTCCATTAACCAATCCTCAATCCATGCTAGTATATTACCCCCAATCCCATGAGCCCTAACTTTTTTTAATAACCTCTTGTGTGGCACCTTATCGAATGCCTTCTGAAAATCCAAATACACCACATCCACTGGTTCCCCGTTATCTATTCTCCTAGTTACAACCACAAAAAACTGCAACAGATTTGTCAAACACAATTTCCCTTTCATAAATCCATGTTGACTCTGCCCAATCCTATTATTATTTTCTAAGTGCCCTGTTACCACGTCTTTAATAATAGATTCTAGCATTTTCCCTACTGCTGATGTCAGGCTAACTGGTCTGAAGTTCCCCGATTTCTCTCTCCCTCCTTTCTTAAATAGTGGGGTTACATTTGCTACCTTCCAATTTGCGGGAACCATTCTAGAATCTATGGAATTTTAGAAAATGACAACCAATGCATCCACTATCTCTATAGCCAACTCTTTTAAAACCCTAGGATGTAAGATATCAGGTCCAGGGGATTTACTGACTTTCAGTCCCATTAATTTCTCCAGTACTACTTTTTTACTAATGCTAATATCTTTCAGTTCCTCATTCTTGCTAGATCCTTGGTTATCCACTATTTCCAGGAAGATTTTTGCATCATCTTCCATGAAAACAGACACAGGGGGAATTTTCCCAGTCCTGAGGGGAAGTGTATGGAGGTGGGACTGCCGGGAAAATGGCAGAAACTGGGAGTGGGTACTGAACCCGCTCCCAACCCGCCTCCATGCCATCTTCCCGGGAGGTGAGTCCCCGACTCATGCAGGGACCTGTCTCCTCGAGGTGGGAAGGGGATTAGAGCCAATTAACTGCCTGTTAACATGTAGTTAACAGACAGCTTTGAGGCTTATCCCCATTTTACCCCTGCAAGTGCGGGCTTTCTGACAGCTGCGAACCTCGCCAGGGTCAGCGAGGCGAACAGTGGGTCTGCAGGGGTGAGAGGGAGCGAAAAGTCTGCTGTGGAGGTGAGTGAGGTGTGCAAATGTGGAGATGAAAGTATGAGAGGTGAGTGTAAAGCGTTAGAAAAAGTTTACTTACCTTTGCTTCTTTCTGCAGGCTTCAACCCTTGGGGATTCGGAGGTGCCTCATCTCAATGGCAGAGATGACAGAATGGCTGCTGCATTCTCAGATGCAATAGCCATCTGAATTTTTCTGATAAAAGAGGTTTTGGTGAGCCTTCAGTGCAAGGGCTCACCTTAGAACAGAGATTGTCAGTGTTTGACAGCTTCATCTGTCAGAGCCCCGAGACCGGAGAGGCAGCGGACCTGAGCGGGATCACCAGAGGCGGGAGAGCTACATAAAGAGCAGCCCGAGGCAGCGAGGCCCAGAGCCCCGAGACCGGAGAGGCAGCGGACCTGAGCGGGATCACCAGAGGCGTACCAATCCAGGTTCCGGGAGAGAGGTAAAAAGTAATCCAAGTGTGACGTCAGCAGGAAGCAGGTAAGTGATTGGTTGGTGAGTATGTCTCTCTTTTCAATACAAGCTTGAATTCTGTGGTGTTAAATTTCTAGGGTCTCTGTGGTGTAGTGGGGACAGTTGGTAAATAAAGCGCCCTAGAGTATACCTGTAACTGGGGTATTGAATAAATTTTTTAATTAATTAAAGGAGTAAGTCATGGCAGGAGAGCTCAGCCCCGTGTTCTGCTCCTCTTGCTCCATGTGGGAAGTCAGGGACGCTGCCAGTGTCCCTGACGACCATGTGTGCAAGAAATGCATCCAGCTGCAGCTACTTGTAGACTGCATTGCGGTGCTCGAGCTGCGGGTGGATGAGTTTTGGAGCATGCGCGATGCTGAGAGGGTCATGGATAGCACGTTTAGCGAGTTGTTCACGCCGCAGGGTAGGGCTGCACAGGCAGAAAGAAACTGGGTGACCATCAGGCGGAGCAACAGAGGCAGGCAGAAAGTGCAGGGGACCCCTGCGGTCATCCCCCTTTCAAACAGGTATACCAAGTTGAATACTGTTGAGGGGGATGACTCACCAGGGGAAAGCAGCAGCAGCCAACTTCCTGGCACCAGGGACGCTTCTGCTGCTCAGAAAGGGAGGAAAAAGAGTGGGAGAGCAATAGTGGTAGGGGATTCTATCGTAAGGGGAACAGATAGGCGTTTCTGTGGCCGCAAACGTGACTCCAGGATGGTTTGTTGCCTCCCTGGGGCCAGGGTGATGGATGTCACTGAGCGGCTACAGGGCATTCTTAAG
Source organism: Somniosus microcephalus (assembly GCF_052327205.1). Classification (NCBI taxonomy): domain Eukaryota; kingdom Metazoa; phylum Chordata; class Chondrichthyes; order Squaliformes; family Somniosidae; genus Somniosus; species Somniosus microcephalus. The sequence continues at coordinate 167,411,240 of NC_140991.1, read as the reverse complement.
GGGGAGGGTGAGCAGGCAGAGGTCGTGGTCCACATTGGGACCAACGACATAGGTAGGAAGGGGGATGAGGTCCTGCATCAAGAATTTAGGGAGCTAGGTAGCAGATTAAAGAGCAGGACCTCAAAGGTTGTAATCTCTGGATTACTCCCAGTGCCACGTGCTAGTGAGTATAGGAATAGGAGGATAGAACAGATGAATGCTTGGCTAAAGAGTTGGTGCAGGAGGGAGGGTTTTAGTTTCCTGGATCACTGGGCCTGCTTCTGGGAAAGGTGGGACTTGTACAAGTCGGACAGGTTGCACCTGAACCAGAGCGGGACAAATATCCTTGCGGGGAGGTTTGCTAGCACTGTTGGGGGGGGTTTAAACTAACTTGACAGGGGGATGGGATACAGAGGGGAGCTGAAATAGGGGGTGATGTGCTGCCAATTATAGAGAAAAAAACAAGTCAGCTTGGTAGACAGGGCAAATATATAAGGGCAAGGCTGGATGGCATCTATTTTAATGCAAGGAGTCTTGCAAATAAGGTGGATGAACTGAAGGTGTTGATAAACACATGGGAGTATGATATTGTTGCTATCACGGAGACATGGTTGAGGGAGGGGCAAGACTGGCAGCTCAATATTCCGGGGTACAGAATCTTCAGGCGAGACAGAGGGGGAGGGATAAGAGGAGGGGGTGTCGCAATATTAATTAAGGAATCAATTACTGCCATAAGGAGGGATGATATATTAGCAGGTTCCTCTAATGAGGCCATATGGGTGGAGCTTAAAAACAAAAAGGGGGCAAGCACTTTGCTGGGAGTGTACTATAGGCCCCCAAACAGTCAGGGGGAGATAGAGGAACAGATATGTAGGCAAATCTCAGAGAAATGTGCAAATAATAGGGTAATAATAATGGGGGATTTCAACTTCCCCAATATTAACTGGGATAGTCAGAGTGTGAAAGGCTCAGAGGGTGTAGAATTCTTAAAGTGCATCCAGGAGAGCTTTTTGAGCCAGCATGTAGAAAGTCCTACAAGAGAGGGGGCGGTACTGGACCTAATTCTAGGGAATGTGGCCGGCCAAGTGGAAGAAGTGCTAGTAGGTGAGCACTTTGGTGACAGTGACCATAATATGGTGAGATTTAAGGTGGTCATGGAAAAGGACAGGGATGGGCCGGAAATAAAGGTTCTAAATTGGGGGAAGGCCGATTTTAATAGGATAAGGCAGGATCTGGCCAAAATGGACTGGGATCAGCTACTTGTAGGAAAATCCGCATCGGAGCAATGGGAGGCTTTCAGAAGGGAGATTGAGATCATACAATGGCAACATGTTCCCGTAAAGGTCAAGGGTGGTTCCAAAAACCACAGGAAACCTTGGATGTCAGAGGATATACGAGAATGGTTTAGGAAAAAAAGGAGGGCTTTTGGCAGATACAAAAGGCTAAAGATGGAGGAAGCCCTAGAGGAGTACAAAAAGTGCAGGGGGATACTTAAAAAAGAAATTAGGAGATCAAGGAGGGGCCATGAAATAACACTGGCGAGCAAAATAAAGGAAAACCCTAAGATGTTTTATAAGTATATTAAGGGTAAGAGGATAACTAGGGAAAAAATAGGGCCCATCAGGGACAAAAGTGGCAATCTGTGTGTGGAGCCGGAAGATGTAGGAGGGGTTCTAAATGAATTTTTTGCATCTGTTTTCACTATGGAGAAGGACGATGTAGACATAGAAATAAGGCGGGGGGACTGTGATATGCTCGAACATATTAACATCGAGAGGGAGGAGGTATTGGCGGTTTTAGCAGGCCTAAAAATGGATAAATCCCCAGGCCCGGACGAAATGTATCCCAGGCTGCTGTGTGAGGCAAAGGAAGAGATTGCGGGGGCTCTAACACATATATTCAGAACCTCTCTGGCCACAGGGGATGTGCCAGAGGACTGGAGAACCGCTAATGTAGTACCATTATTCAAGAAGGGGAGTAGGGAAAAACTGGGGAACTACAGGCCAGTGAGCCTAACATCAGTGGTAGGAAAATTATTGGAAAAAATTCTGAGGGACAAAATTAGTCTCCACTTGGAGAGGCAAGGATTAATCAGGGATAGTCAACATGGCTTTGTCAAGGGAAGATCATGTCTGACAAATTTGATTGAATTTTTTGAGGGGTTGACTAGGTGTGTGGATGAGGGTAACGCAGTGGATGTGGTATACATGGATTTCAGTAAGGCCTTCGATAAAGTCCCACACAGGAGACTGGTCAAGAAGGTAAGAGCCCATGGAATCCAGGGTGCCTTGGCACATTGGATACAAAACTGGCTTAGTGGCAGAAAGCAGAGGGTGATGGTCGAAGGTTGTTTTTGTGACTGGAAGCCTGTGGCCAGTGGGGTACCACAGGGATCGGTGCTGGGTCCCTTGCGGTTTGTGGTCTACATTAATGACTTGGATATGAATGTAAAAGGTATGATCAGTAAGTTCACGGATGATACAAAAATTGGTAGGGTGGTAAATAGCGAGGAGGGTAGTCTCAGTCTGCAGGACGATATAGATGGGTTGGTCAGATGGGCGGAACAGTGGCAAATGGAATTTAACCCGGAAAAGTGCGAGGTGATGCACTTTGGGGGGACTAACAAGGCAAGGGAATACACAATGAATGGTAAGACCCTAGGCAAGACGGAGGGTCAGAGGGATCTGGGTGTGCAAGTGCACAGATCCTTGAAGGCGGCGGAACAGGTGGATAAGGTGGTAAAAAAGGCATATGGGATACTTGCCTTCATTAGCCGAGGCATAGAATATAAGAGCAAGGAGGTTATGATGGAGCTGTATAAAACACTGGTTAGGCCACAGCTGGAATATTGTGTGCAGTTCTGGTCGCCACACTACAGGAAGGATGTGATCGCTTTGGAGAGGGTGCAGAGGAGATTCACCAGGATGTTACCAGGGCTGGAGCGCTTCAGCTATGAAGAGAGACTGGGCAGATTGGGTTTGTTTTCCTTGGAGCAGAGGAGGCTGAGGGGGGACATGATTGAGGTGTACAAAATTATGAGGGGCATAGATAGGATGGATACTAAGGAGCTTTTTCCCTTAGTAGAAGGGTCAATAACTAGGGGGCATTGATTCAAGGTAAAGGGCGGGAGGTTTAGAGGGGATTTGAGAAAGAACTTTTTCACCCAGAGGGTGGTTGGAGTCTGGAACTCACTGCCTGAAAGGGTTGTGGAGGCAGGAACCCTCACAACATTTAAGAAGCATTTGGATGAGCACTTGAAATGTCATAACATACAAGGCTACGGACCAAATGCTGGAATATGGGATTAGATTAGATTAGACAGGGCTTGATGGCCGGCGCGGACACGATGGGCCGAAGGGCCTCTATCCGTGCTGTATAACTCTATGACTCTATGAAACGTCATACGCTGACATTCTCTGTCACTGGCATTCTCTTAATTGGTGGGCTTAACAAGGTCAATCAAGGGAAAATAGCGTGGGTTGGCTGGACATCATTGGGGGCGGGACTGAAACCCAACAACCAGCAGTCCTGCCCCCAACGCGCCCCCATTGACAAAATCCAGCCTAAAGCATTTGCTTAATTTCTGTGCCATTTCCTTATTCCCTATTATAATTTCTCCTGCCTCAGCCTGTAAGGGACCCACATTTACTTTCACTAATCTTTTCCTCTTTACATACCTATAGAAACATTTACAATCTGTTTGATGTCTCTCGCTCGTTTACTCCCATATTCTATTTTCCCTTTGTTTCTCAATTTCTTGGTCCTCCTTTGCTTAATTCTAAAATCGTCCTAATCCTCAGGCCTACTACTCTTTTTGGCAACATTATAAGCCTCTTCCTTTGATCTAAAACTATCTTTAACCTCTCTTGTTAGCCACGGTTGGATCACTTTTCCTGTGGGGTTTTTGTGTCTTAAAGGAATGTATATTTGTTGTAAATTATGTATTAATTATTTAAATGCTAGCCATTGCTCTTCCACTGTCATACCTTTTAACGTAGTTTCCGAATCTACCATAGCCAACTCGCCCCTCATACCTACGTACTTTGCTTTGTTTAGATTTAAGACCCTAGTTTTGGATTTAACTAAGTCACTTTCAAACTCAATATAAAATTCTATCATATTATGGTCACTCTTCCCTAAAGGCCCCTTTACTACAAGGTTATTAATTAACCCTTTCTCGTTGCACAATACTAGATCTAAAATAGCCTTTTCCCTAGTTGGTTCCTCAACATACTGATCTAGAAAACTATCTTGCATATATTCCATGAATGAATTCGTCCTCCACACTATTACTGCAAATTTGGTTTGCCCAGTCTATATGTAGATTAAAGTCTCCCATGATTACTGTATTATCCTTGATACATGCGCCTCTAATTTCCTGATTTATACTCTGCCCTACATTACAACTATTGTTTGGGGGCCTATAAACAACTTCCACCAATGTTTTCTGCCCTTTGCTGTTTCTTAGCTCCACCCAAACTGATTCTACTTCTTGATTTTCAGAGCTAAGATCCTTTCTCTCTACTGTCTTTATCCCAACGTTTATTATCAGGGCTACCCCTCCTCCTTTTCCATTTTGCCTATCTCTTCTAAAAGTTAGGTATCCTGGAGTATTTAGTTTCCAACCTTGGCTACTTTGCAACCATGTCTCTGTTATGGCTATTAGATCAAACCTGTTAATTTATTTCTGTGCTGTTAATTCATCTATTTTGTTGTGAATGCTTCACGCATTCAGGTATAGTGCCTTTAGCTTTGACTTATTTCTCTTTTTCCCTGATGTCACCTTAGTCACTGATGCCTTATTACTGTACCTTGGTTACTGTCTCTGTCCCTTCCTGTCCCACTCTGCTTATTTTTACCCTGCTCTTCTACTTCTACTCTGCCTTGACATTTCTCTCGCTGCTTTTAAATTTACTCCTTCCTGAATCCTCCCGCCCCCCCCCAACAGTTAGTGGTCTAGAGATATCTGGATAGAAACTGATGTTTATATTATACGGGGAGGTTACTTATCTTGTGACATTTTCCACATTCTTTGAATAAGTATCCTTTACATACCATGTTAATCAGTCAATCTATAAGGACAATTTGAGATTTTTATCGCACTTCATGTGATTTCCCTTTCAGGGTGTCCCACATATCCTGCCTTCACTTAGTTAGGCCAGAGTCAGGTAATATAAAGTTAAATGAAGAGACCAAGAACAAAGGTCCAATACTTTCTTTCTTCCGCTAGAAGGAACTTGTTAAAGAAACAGATTAGCAAAGTTTGCAATGTTGACTATAGTTAATATTAGGCAGTTTTAAAGTGCAAAGATGTACTATAATTATAGAAGTTCTATCATGTAAAATTCCAGCTCGGGAACTGCACTAGCCACGTTCCAAAGGGAAGAAGATTGGAAAAAATTTTGAGCATAATTTGATTTAAAGAATGAAATCAAATATGAGTAACCTACACTATCCATGTTCCATATTCAATTCTCTCAAAATAGTAACTTTTAGGAGAAGGGAGAATTGAGACCTGTCTGTTTTGGATCTGAGGCAAAGGCAAACAATGCTGCATCATCTTATTTGCAGACAAAACCAAATGCTGGTTTTTGGTCAATATATTAAGATTACTATGTCTGTACCCCTTGCAAATGTTTTCCAATGCACAATGTCTGAAACTAACCAACATAATGGATATTGGTTCTGTAGAAAGCTTCTAATCTTGCCTGAGGATATTTCCCGGCAGGATAATTCCAGTGTGGTTGGAGTTGCCTCACTGATTCTCAATCTTTTGATTTATCTGAACTTATTTCCTTAAGTTGAATAAATGTTCATGCGCTGATTATTTTCACATCCACATAATGGACCCTGTATTCCATCCCAGTTTTGTATGGAGGGAAAGAGGATGATGAAATTATTTCTTGAGCAAGATGAAATTTAGGTACTAATTTTGACAGGATTTCAAACTGTTCAGTGATTAAAGCATTACAGTTCGCACACCTTTCTTGCTGAAACTAAAGGCATCAGGTACCAGTTTTCCTGTGCCAGGAACTTCATATTACATGACACCGTAAGAATGTAACAGCATAGGAATAAGACAACCCATTCATCCTATCTAAACATTCCATAATCCAGGTTCTGGATTAAGACTCCATCTGACCATTTTTCAGGGAGTTGTCCTGGTCAACATTCCTCCCTCAACCAACACCACCAAAAAAATGATTAACTGGTGATTCAACTATTTGTTATTTGTGAAATTTAGCTATGTGTAAAATGATTGCCATGTTTGCTCACATAACTGCACTTCAAAGTAATTCATGTGAAGTACTATGGGATATTTCTGAAAAATATTATCAGGCTCTATAAAAATACAAACTTTTGTTTCAACTAACCCACATCCCTTGATTGTCTGCAACTCGGGAGTGCCCATTTTTGGCTATTCGGGGGGTGGGGGCAGAGAGTAAATACCCCGTGCCAGAATGGAGAGGTCTGAGTAGCCCTGGATATTGGGCCTTGGACCTCACTAACATGAAGCCAGTGTGGAGGGAAAAGCCTTATGGTGAAGACTGTAGGAAGATCAGGTCACTGGTCGCGAAGGTTTGGGGAGAAGAAACGTAGGCCAGGGAGGGATTGGTGACCAGTGCAAGAGAGTGATCATGGGCCCTTTGGGGGTGGGGGGGGGAGATCCTGGGCTTTGGATGGGGCGGGATTGGACGGGGGGGCGGGAGGGGTGGGCCTCATGAGGGTGATCACGGGCTTCAGGCAGTGAATTGGGCCGGGTATGGGGGGGATGATCACGGCCTTCAGGCGGGGGATTGGGCCTAGGGGTGGGGGGTGATCATGGGCTTCATGTGCGGGATTGAGCCTGGGGGGTTAGGGCGGTGATTGCCGATTTCGGGCGGGGTATTCATTCACACTCATTGCTTCTGTGGCAACGCTATTGGAACTCAGTAAGGATTAATTGGTGATTGGTGAATTCTCTCTTGGGTCGAAGTAGGCATTACATACAGTTTTGGTCTCGTTATTTAAGGAGGGATATACTTGCATTGAAGGCAGTTCAGCGAATGTTCACTGGGTTGATTCCTGAGATGAAGGAGTTGTCTTATGAGGAAAGGTTGAGCCTATACTCATTGGAGTTTAGAAGAATGAGAGATGATCTTATTGAAACATATAGGGGGGAAAATTGGGTATCGGCCATTTTGGGAGCAAATATCGGCCGGGCACAAAGTTTAGCGCCCGGCGCTAATTATCACCGCTGACTGCAAAATTTGCCTCTATCGTCCCTGGAGGTGATTTGAGCGCTAAATCAGGTGCTACACACCTCTCTTAAGGTGCAAACATTGGGGCGAGGCACTACCTCAGAACGCTACCGAAGGTCAGGCGATGTCAGGTACCATGGAAGCCAGGCAGATTGGCGCCGTCCAGTTCTTAAAGGGGAGGGGCCATCTTGCTGGCCAGCCGCCACACCCTGCTCATTGCAACCTTGAACCTTGGCCTGGAGGGATCGCTAAAGCAATTTGTTGGAAGCACTAATGGATAGGCCCAGGGAAAGTGCTCGGCGCTTAGGAACTGCAAAAGTGGTACTGAGGGCCAAAACTCCTTAGGACAGCGTTAAATCTCTCCATAGGTCTCTCTCCCTCTCAACCTGTATGTACCAAACATTTTGCCGACAAGAAAAGGCAGTAAGTGCACGCCTTTAAATAGCGCTCCACCAGCCCCTTCCCGACTTGAAAACATTCCCCTCTACCTGTTGTTCCTAGCGGCAGGCGCTAAGGCAGGGGGCACGACTCAATATCCAGTCTGGGGCGCTCCCGGGGCGTTGCACGCTCGACTGATGACACGATCTGTGGGCGCAGGAAATCATGGCGGTAGTGTTTAGCCCCCCGAAGGCGCTAATGGGAGGCACTAACCAACCTAATTTTTCCCCCATAAGATTCTGAGGGGGCTTGTCAGGGTAAATGCTGAGAGGATGTTTTCCCTCATGGGGGAATCTAGAACTAGGGGGCATAGTTTCAGAATAAGGGGTCACCCATTTAAGACGTAGATGCAAGTAAAGAGTGCACAGGCAGACAGGAAATGGGTGACCACCAGACAGAGTAAAAGAACTAGGAAGTTAGTGCAAGAGTCTCTTGGGTCCATCTCGCTCTCTAACAGATTTTCTGTTTTGGATACTGCTGGGGGAGATGGTTTCTCAGGGGAATGCAGCAAGAGCCAAGTCCGTGGCACTACGAGTGGCTCAGCTGCACAGGAGGGGAGGAAAAAGAGTGGGAGAGCAATAGTGATAGGGGATTCTATCGTAAGGGGAACAGATAGACGTTTCTATGGCCACAGATGTGACTCCAGGATGGTATGTTGCCTCCCTGGTGCCAAGTCAAGGATGTCACTGAACAGCTGCAGGGCATTCTGAAGGGGGAGGGTGAACAGTCAGAGGTCATGGTTCACATTGGTACCAACAACATGGGTAGAAAGAGGGATGAGGTCCTGAAACAAGAATTTAGGGAGCTAGGTAGCAGATTAAAAAGCAGGACCACAAAGGTTGTAATCCCTGGATTACTCCCGGTACCACATGCTAGTGAGTATAGGAATAGGAGGATAGGGCAGATGAATGCGTGGCTAAAGAGTTGGTGCAGGAAGGAAGACTTTAGTTTCCTGGATCACTGGGTCTGCTTCTGGAGAAGGTGGGACCTGTACAAGTCAGACGGGTTGCACCTGAACCGAAACGGGACCAACATCCTTACGGGGAGGTTTGCTAGTACTGTTGGGGGTGTCTTAAACTAACTTGGCAGGGGGATGGGATACGGAGTGGAGCTATAGTAGGGGGTGATGCACAACCAAATATAGAGGAAGAAACAAGTCAGCCTGGAAGGCAGAGCAAATATGTAATGGCACAAGGGAGTATGGCAAGGCTGGATGGCATTTATTTCAATGCAAGGAGTCTTGCAAGTAAAGCAGATGAATTGAAGGTGCTGATGAACACATGGAAATATGAAATTGTTGCTATCACAGAACATGGTTGAGGGAGAGGCAGGACTGGCAGCTCAATATTCCGGAGTATAGAATCTTCAGGCGAGATAGAGGGGGATGTTAAAGAGGAGGGGGTGTCGCAATATTAATCAAGGAGTCAATTACTGCTGTAAGGAGGGATGATGGCCCCGATTTTCGGGCAGCTGTCGGGCAGCTTTTCATGCGGCCGTGGTCCGAAAATCGCAGAAAAAGCAGGTCGGGACACCCCCCCGCCTGATTCCCCGCCCCGTCCGACTTTCGGACCGCCGTTTCCACGCGCCCCGCTTCAGTCCCGCCTGCCGCTGGCGGGACTGCTCGTCGGCACACTAATCACCAATGATCACCTTGTTAAGGACGATTTTCCCGTGCCGTTGCGACTTTGGGTCTTTCCCCACCTGAAACCCACCTGCGGGGAACCCCGCCGATGAGGGCTGGCGTGAAAACAGCTGGCTTGCTTGCTTGCAGCAGCAGGTCGCTGAGGGCTGAAAAGATTTAAAGAGGCAGCATTTGCAGGCTGCAGGACCTTGTTGATCAAGGCTTGGGGGAACTATTTGAAGCCTTAGGAGCAGCTGCAGAAAGTTGGCGCCTCACACACTTCTTCAGTGTGAGCTCCTGGGATGCCCCTCTCACCACCCTAACTCAGGACCTCCTCAACCGAGGCATCTGCTAGAAGCATGGGAGGCCTTTGGCACCTTCCCTTCCTGGCATTAGAGGGTCTCCAACAGCAGAGGTGACAGCAGCAGAACCAGGAACAGCAGGATGATTACCAGGAGCACCAGGCTGCTGCTCACTCACCTGAAGCTGCACAAGCCAGAAGGGGCCAGCGCTTGGAAGTGGCTTGAGAGCCTCTTGCTGCACTTTAGGGGGCCAGTGGGACCCGTTTCTGCACTGGCAGTCCTATTCAGAAGGATTTCCATGAAGATCTGGTTTCTCTGTTCAACAGATGGCCAACGCTCCTCAAGAGATGTCATTCTCTTATGAGCACTCACCATGTTTTCTGTATGCTGGCCAGTTATCTCCTCCATGGTGGTTGCCAACCTTTCCATGGTGCTGCGTTCATGCACCAATGACTCCACAAAGGCTCTGCTCATGGTCGCTATGGACTCCTCCATTCGCTCCACACTCGCAGCGACCCTGGAGACAAAACCTGCCAGAGACTCCTGCATCTGTGCATGGAAATCCATCACCTCTTCTCTTGCGGATGGACCCAGAGGCATAGGGTCGTCATGCAGCACAGCTGAGCTGAGCTGGCAGAGTCCTGCGCCCTCCGACGAGGACTCTCCACTGCTGTCCCTGTCTCCAGAATCTGCTGAGGCTCACTTGTGAGATGTGAAACACCAGGTGACAACATTACTCTATGTCCCGAAGGTCCCCCCGAGGTGTGAGTGTCTGCGCTGGTGCTGGGTGCGCTTACTTCTGCTGATGCTGCGCCCTCAGAGGTTGGAGCTTCCTCTGAGGAGTTTGGCTGCACAGCCTCTTCCTCCTCCACAGTGAGGACGGGGGCTCTGGATGGTACTGTGGGGGAGTAAAGGAAGGAGTTAGAGATGTAATGCCAAGGTTCTTCTGGTGACTCCCAGCAAGTTGGCATCTGCTGACACCTGCATCCATGCAGCATTGGTCTCAGTGGGAGGCCTCTTCCTCCCTGACCTAGGGAAGAGGACCTCCCTGTGAGCCCTAACCCCATCCAATAATGCCTGCAGTGAAGCCTCGTCGAATTTGAAGGCAGCTCGGCCTCTGCCGCTGGCAGCAGCTGGTGCAGGCTCCTCTGCCATTGTGCAAGAGTGGCTAAGAAGCCTGCAGAGGTGGAGAAGCTTGCTGGACACTTTGAAAGCATCATGAATGATGACATCATAGTGTGGGGATTTCTGACTCAAATTGGACAATTAGCAAGGCTTCCCACATGCTGGGAATTAATTGGCCACTTGAGGGAAAATTGCGTGGAGCTGGCTGACACTTTGTTATGTGTGTCAGAAACCCCACATTTGGGGAAATCCGACCATTCCCCACACAAGCCGAAAATCGGGGCCAATATCTTAGCAGGTTCCTCTAATGAGGCCATATGGGCAGAACATAAAAACAAAAAGGGGGCAAACACTTTGCTGGGAGTGTACTATAGGCCCCCAAACAGTCAAGGGGGAGATAGAGGAACAGATATGTAGGCAAATCTCAGAGAAGTGTAGAAATAATAGGGTAATAATAGTAGGGGATTTCAACTTCCCCAATATTAACTGGGATAGTCAGAGTGTGAAAGGCTTAGAGAGTGCAGAATTCTTAAAGTGCATCCAGGAGAGTTTTTGAGAAAGTCCTACAAGAGAGGGGGCAGTACTGGACCTAATTCTAGGGAATGTAGCTGGGCAAGTAGTCAGTAGGAGCACATTTTGGTGACAGTGACCATAATTCAGTGAGATTTAAGGTAGTCATGGAAAAGAACAAAGATAGACCGGAAATAAAGGTTCTAAATTGGGGGAAGGCCGATTTTAATATGATAAGGCCAAAGTGGACTGGGATCAGCTACTTGTCGGAAAATCCACATCAGAACAGTGGGAGTCTTTCAGAAAGGAAATAGAGAGAGTACAATGCCAACATGTTCCCGTAAAGGTCAAGGGTGGGACCAACAGGCCCAGAGAACCCTGGATGTCAAGGAATATACAAGAATGGATTCGGAAAAAAGGGAGGCTTTTGGCAGATACAAAGGACTAAAAACAGTGGAAGCCCTAGAGGAGTATAGAAAGTGCTGGGGGGTACTTAAAAAAGAAATTAGGAGAGCGAAGAGCAGGCATGAAAAAACACTGGTGGGAAAAATAAAGGAAAATCCCAAGGTGTTTTATAAGTATATTAAGGGCAAGAGGATAACTAGGGAAAGAGTAGGGCCCATTAGGGACCAAAGTGGCAATCTGTGTGTAGATGTATGTGAGGTTTTAAATGAATATTTTGCATCTGTGTTCACTATGGAGAAGGGTGATGTAGGCATAGAAATCAGGCAGGGGGATTGTGATATACTTGAACAAATTAGTATTGAGAGGGAGGAGGTACTAGCGGTTTTAGCTGGCTTAAAAGTGGATAAATCCCCAGGCCCTGACGGGATATATCCCAGGCTGCTCTGTGAGGCAAGGGAAGAGATTGCAGGGGCTCTGACACAAATTTTCAGAACCTCTCTGGCCACAGGGGAGGTGCCAGAGGACTGGAGAACAGTTACTGTAGTACCATTGTTCAAGAAGGGTAGTAGGGATAAACCAGGGAATTACAGGCCAGTGAGCCTAACATCAGTGGTCGGGAAATTATTGGAAAAAATTCTGAGGGACAAAATTAGTCTCCACTTGGAGAGGCAGAAATTATCAAGGATAGTCAGTATGACTTTGTCAGGGGGAGATCATGTCTGACCAATTTGATTGAATTTTGAGAGGGGGTGACTAGGTGTGTGGATGAGGGTATTGCAGTTGATGTAGTCTACATGGACTTCAGTAAGGCTTTTGACAAAGTCCCACATGGGAGACTGGTCAAGAAGGTAAGAGCCCATGGGATCCAGGGCAATTTGGCACATTGGATCCAAAGTTGCCTTAGTGGCAGGAGGCAGAGGGTGGTGGTCGAAGCTTGTTTTTGTGACTGGAAGCCTGTGTCCAGTGGTGTACCGCAGGGATCGGTGCTGGGTCCTTTGCTGTTTGTAGTGTACATTAATGATTTAGATATGAATTTAGGAGCTATGATCAGTAAGTTCGCAGATGACATGAAAATTGGTGGAGTGGTAAATAGCGAGGAGGGAAGCCTCAGGCTACAGGATAATATAGGCGGGATGGTTAGATGGGCAGAACAGTGGCAAATGGTATTTAACCCTGAAAAGTGTGAGGTGATGCATTTTGGGAGGACAAACAAGGCAAGGGAATACACAATGAATGGTAGGACCCTAGGAAGGACAGAGGATCAGAGGGACCTTGGTGTGCATGTGTGAAGGAATAAGCCATATAATCTATTCAGAGAAATACACCATTCTGTGAAAGAATTCTGGCCTTATTAAAACATGACAAACTGGGTCTGGAAATCTAGAAACCGAACTATGAAAAAGCTGTGATAGCATTCTGGCTATTGAGATAAGATAAGGTATTGTCACTGAAACAGAAAGTTAAAGGCTCCTGACAGTCTGAACCTTTGGGAACAAGACAATAGTTCACCATGTACAAGGTGTTTTAATTTACACCTCTTAAAGAAGCACATAACAGTAACAAACATCTGCCTTCATAAAAATGATACCAAGTAAAGCGCACCTGCTGTTTCACCGTTTTTTATGATAAACTTAGAAGACATAGAGGAGAGACATGGTTCTGTAGTGCTACCAGCTGAGATGGCTTTAAGAATTGCAGGGGTCAGCGGAAAATTGACTAGAGATAATTAGCTTACATCAGCAGAAAACCTTAACGGAAATACCACTGGAAAAGGGTATAAATATTGAACTCTCAAATGGGATAGTAGACTCGCTAAAAGGGGCAAACCGATTCTCAGCTTCAGAGCCAGCTCTGTAAGTCTCCAACTCTTTGTACCTCGGGGATCAAAGGTACTGTATTTGATTTGGGTGGATAGCCTGAATAAAACTAAGAACTGTAAAACTGTAGCGAAGTTAAGATTTTAGAGTAGGTTCTCTGATAATAGAATTGTAAGCTTTTTTTGTTGAAACTGTTAATGTTGCAATTGACTCACTGTGGTGATTATTCCTTGATTAGTAAAAGTATTGTGATTCGTTGTTTGTTAACTGCCTTGGGATATGTGTTGTAATCTCATTGGTAGTTGATGATCACATGATGTGTTGTGGCTACCTTAAATTCAGTCCTTTTCTAACTTTAGTTGGGACTGGATGTAGAAAGATATGCTGCCGATTTTAAAGTTAATAAAGCCTAACTTTGGAAGGCAAATCTATTCTTTATTTCACTCACCAACTGTAAACTGCATGTCAGTTCCTTAATAAATATATATATTTTTAGAATTGTCTCACAATACTTCTGTATCAAACTCGCAAACTCAATCTCTGTACACTCTTTGGTGAGGAGTTGCAGAATTCTGGGGAAATTTTCTGGACCCTCATAATATCCGGAACATTACAGTCTAGCTAAACTTATTAAAAGTGCTATCTGGAGGACGGTAACATTTTCACGTTGTTCCTTTCCTTTAGGGAGAGATAGACCAGACCTTTAGACCCAATTAAGCGTCTTTAGGATTAGGCTACCTCAAACTTTAGTTGAAAGTGAACGTCTGAGGAATATGCCTGATCCGGGGTAGCCCGAAAGGAACTAGGACTAGTAATTATCCCTTCACATGTGCATAGATCCCTGAAGGCAGCAGGACAGGTAGATAAGGTGGTTAAAAATGCATATGGGATACTTGCTTTCATTAGCCAAGACAGAATATAAGAGCAGGAAGGTTATGATGGAGCTGTACAAAACGCTAGTTAGGCCACAGCTGGAATACTGTGTGCAGTTCTGGTCACCACACTATAGGAGGGATGTGATTGCATTGGAGAGGGTGCAGAGGAGATTGACCAGGATGCTGCCTGGGCTGGAGCACTTCAGCTATGAAGAGAGATGGGACAGGCTGGGGTTGTTTTCCTTCGAGTAGAGAAGGCTGAGGGGGGACATGATTGAGGTGTACAAAATTATTAGGGGCATAGATAGGGTAGATAAAAAGGAACTTTTCCCCTTAGTAGAGGGGTCCATAACCAGGGGGCATAGTTTCAAGGTAAGGGGCAGGAGGTTTAGAGGGGATTTGAGGGAAAACCTTTTCACCCAGAGGGTGGTTGGAATCTAGAACTCACTGCCTGAAAGAGTGGTAGAGGCAGGAACCCTCACAACATTCAAGAACCATTTAGATGAGCACTTGAAATGCCATAGCATACAAGGCTACGGACCAAGTGCTGGAAAATGGGATTAGAATAGACAGGGCTTGATGGCCAGTGTGGACACGATGGGCCGAAGGGCCTCTTTCTGTGCTGCATAACTCTATGGGGTTAATTTTCTGGCTGCCGTCAGGTGGCTTTTCATGCGGGGGCCGAAAATCGGCGAAAAAGCGGGTCGCGACCCCCCCTGCCTGATTCCCCACCCCGTCCGACTTTCGGACCGCCGTTTCCCTGCGACCCGCTTCAGTCCCGGCCGCCGCTGGCGGGACTGGTCGTCGGAGCACTAACAAGCAATTATCAGCTTGTTGAGGTAGTTTTTCCGGGGCCGTTGCAACTTTGGGGCTTTCCCCACATCAAACCCGCCTGCTGGGAACCCCGCTGCTGAGACCTGGCGTGAAGCTTGCCAGCTTGTTTGCTGTCAGCTGCAGGTCAGGGAAAGCTGCGATTCAAAGGGACAGCACTTGTATGTTGAAGGACCTTGTTGTTGCAGGTTTGGGGCTACTTCTTCAAGGCTTAGGCACAGCTGTGGAAGGTTGCAGCCTCACACACCTCTCCAATGCGATCTCCTGGGAAGCCCCTCTCACCACCCTCACTCAGCGCTTCCTCAGCGGAGGCATCTACGAGAAGCATGGGGTGACCTTTTTTCCTTCCCTTCTTGCCATTAGAGTATCTCCAGCAGCAGAGGCGGCAGCAGCAGAACCAGGAACAGCAGGATCAGCAACAGGAGCACCAGGCTGCTGCTCACTCACCTGAAGGTGGCTTGAGAGCACCTTGTTGCGCTTTAGGGGGCCATGGGGACCCGTATCTGCACTGGCAGTCCTACTCAGAAGGACTTCCATGAAGGTCTGGTTTCTCTGTTCAATAGATGGCCAGCGCTCCTCAAGAGATGTCATTCTCTTATGAGCACTTACCATGTTTTCCGTACCCTGGCGAGTTATCTCCTCCATTGAGGTTGCCAACCTTTCCATGGTGATGCATTCATACGCCAATGACTCCACAAAGGCTCTGCTCATGGTCGCTATGGACTCCTCCATTCGCTCCACACTCGCAGCGACCCTGGAGACAAAACCTGCCAGAGACTCCTGCATCTGTGCATGGAGATCCATCACCTCTTCTCTTGCGGATGGACCCAGGGGCAGAGGGTTGACATGCAGCGCAGCTGAGCTGGCAGAGTCCTGCGCCCTCCGACGAGGACTCTCCACTGCTGCCCTGTCTCCAGAATCTGCTGAAGCTCACTTGTGAGCTGTGAAACACCAGGTGACAACACTACTCTATGTCCTGAAGGTCCCCCCGAGGTGTGAGTGTCTGTGCTGATGCTGGGTGCGCTTACTTCTGCTGGCACTGCGCCCTCAGAGGTTGGAGCTTCCTCTGAGGAGTCTGGCTGCACAGCCTCTTCCTCCTCCACAGTGAGGACGGGGGCTCTGGATGGTACTGTGGGGGAGTTAAGGAAGGAGTTAGAGATGTAATGCCAAGGTTCTTCTGGTGACTCCCAGCGAGTTGGCATCTGCTGACACCTGCATCCATGCAGCATTGGTCTCAATGGGAGGCCTCTTCCTCCCTGACCTAGGGAAGAGGACCGCCCTGTGGGCCCTTACCCCATCCAATAATGCCTGCAGTGAAGCCTCGTCGAATTTGAAAGCAGCTCAGCCTCTGCCACTGGCAGCAGCTGGCGCAGGCTCCTCTGCCATTGTGCAAGAGTGGCTGAGAAGCCTGCAGAGGTGGAGAAGCTTGCTGGACACTTTGAAAGCACCACGAATGATGACATCATACTGTGGGGATTTCTGACTCGAATTGGACAATTAGCAAGGCTTCCCACATGCTGGTAATTAATTGGCCACTTGAGGGAAAATTGCGTGGAGCTGGCTGACACTTTTTTATGAGTGTCAGAAACCCCACATTTGGGGAAACCTGACCATTTCCCACACAAGCCGAAAATCGGGGCCTATGACTCTATGAGGAGGAATTTCTTCTCTCAGAAGGTTGTGAATCTTTGGAATTCTCTACCCCAGAGAGCTTTGGAGGCTGACTCATTGAATATATTCAAGGCTGAGATAGACAGATTTTTGAAATACAGGGGAGTCAGGGGTTATAGGGAACAGGCAGAAAAGTGGAGTTGAGGCCAAGATCAGATCAGCCATGATCTTATTGAATGGCGCATCAGGCTCGAGGGGCCGAATGGCCTACTCCTGCTCCTATTTCTTATGTTCAATGAGCTGAGAGTGGTTGGAGAGTGGAAAGTGGAAAGCCTGCAGAATATGTGCTGGAAATGTAGTGAGAAAAATCTTCTGCCTGAGGAAAGTGAGTATCAGTCAGGTGGGAGCTTTTACTGTACATTTGAAGCTGTCAACTCATCAGCTGACTCAATGGCCACTGAACTCCCACCTCAGCTTGACAGTCGTGGTCTATGACTAGCGTGGACCCTGTGGGCGAGCTGTCAACTGCAAAAGGTAAGCTAAAGATCATTCTTAAGTGGCTCTAAACAAACAACTAATTACCTGAATTGGGTTGCCCACTGCTGCCTGTCGGGTCTGCTCAGCGCTGACAGACCCAACATCAGAAAAGGTGCGTGGCGGCGGGTTGACAGCGGGTTCCTAACCGCTGCCAAAAATATCAAATTTTCCACCCGACCCATCACTAATCCCATCCGCTGACCCCCCGGAAAATTCTGGCTCTAGACTTGGCCGTTCCTCACCCCACTGATGTGCAGCAAAGTGCACTCCAGCTCCTTGCTAGCAGGGAAGTGCAGGTGGGCCATGAGAGCAATGCTGGTGAGAGGGGACATGAAAATGGGGACTCTGCTCAAAGTGGTCCCACATCCCCCCCATTGCCCCCCCCCCCACCCCAGTCAGAGCCTCACTTGTTGCCTTGGATCCCGATGGCCGAGTCTGCACCTGCACAGGTGCAGAAGGAGCAGTCTTTGGTGGGGCCCTCAGAGGCTTTAAAACCCAGAGGATGTCTGCCAAAAGTATCTAAACAGTTAGAGCAGGGATATGTGCAGCCTGCCTCTACCTCTGCTGAAGCCACAGGGGTTGCATGGTATAAGAGTTGTAGGAAGAGAAAGGTGAAACAATTGTAGATGCTCACGGTATGCATATGGGCATGTTATAAGATGTTAGATCGTTAAGTTTCTGTTTACTTTTTGAGCCACATAAAATTGTTTCTTTGCACCACTTTCCCATCGTGTCCATTTTTGATGGTGCCTCAGTTGGAGTGAATGGTAAGACATTACTTAACCTCGAGCAATGGGTTTGTGTGACAAGAATAGTTTGGTCATTTTAGGACTGCTTTGTGGTGGTGTGTTGTGGGGGGTGGGGGCAATAAGTTCAGCATCTGGGTGCCTTTGGGTTCACTGGTGCAACCTAATTAAATCGTGACATTATGAAGCCATTGCGGGCCTCCTGGGCAGCAATGTGCACCGCTGGTGGTGTCATGTGCACTTCGGGTTCCTCCTCCTCCTCCGAAGAGGATCTGCGCTCTGCGCCTTGCTCCTCCTGCAGCTGCGATACTCACTGCTGCACTATGTTGTGCAGAGCGCAGCATGCCATGATCATTCTGGAGACCCTGGCTGGTGTGTATTGAAGTGCTCCTCCAGATCTGTCCAGGCATCTGAAGCGCATCTTTAGCATCCTGATTGCTTGATCTAGTACACATCTCATCATCATTTGTCTTTGATTGTAGTGCTCTTCAGCCTCATTGCTTGGCCTCCTCAAGGGTGTCATCAGCCATGTCTTCAGTGGATACCCCGTGTCTCCAAGCAGCCAGCCGGTAAGTCTATTTTTCTTTAATTCGTTCCAGGGATGTGGATGTCACTGGCAAAGTCCGCATTTATTGCTCATCCCTAGTTGCCCTTGAGAAGGTGGTGGTGAGCCGCCTTCTTGAACCACTGCAGTCCGTGTGCTGAAGGTACTCCCCCAGTGCTGTTAGGCAGGGAGTTCCAGGATTTTGACCCAGCGACGATGAAGGATCGGCAATATACTTCCAAGCCAGGATGGTGTGTGACTTGGAGGGGAACTTGGAGGTGGTGATGTTCGCATGCACCTGCTGCCCTTGTCTTTCTAGGTGGTAGAGGTCGCGGGTTTGGGAGGTGCTGCCGAAGAAGCATTGGTGAGTTGCTGCAGTGCATCTTGTAGATGGTACACACTACAGCCACGGTATGCCAGTGGTGGAGGGAGTGAATGTTTAAGGTGGTGGATGAGGTGCCAATCAAGTGAGCTGCTTTGTCCTGGATGGTGTCGAGCTTCTTGAGTGTTGTTGGAGCTGCACTCCTCCAGGCAAGTGGAGAGTATTCCATCACACTCCTTACTTGTGCCTTGTAGATGGAAGAAAGGCTTTGCGAAGTCAGGTGAGACACTCGCCACAGAATACCTAGCCTCTGACCTGCTCTTGTTGCCACACTATTTATGTGGCTGGTCCACTTAAGTTTCTGGTCAATGGTGACCCCCAGGATATTGATGATGGGGAATCGGCGATGGTAATGCCATTGAATGTCAAGGGGAGGTGGTTAGACTCTCGTTTGTTGGAGATAGTCATTGCCTGGCACTTCTGTGGTGCGAATGTTACCTGCCGCTTATCATCCCAAGCCTGAACGTCATCCAGGTCTTGTTGCATGCGGGCATGGACTGCTTCATTATCTGTGGAGTTGTGAATGGAGCTGAACACTGCAGTAATCAGCGAACATCCCCATTTCTGAACTTTTGTTGGAGGGAAGGTCATTGATGAAGCAGCTGAAGATGGTTGGGTCTAGGCACTGCCCTGAGGAACTCCTGCAGCAAAGTCCTGGGGCTGTGATAATTGACCATCAACCACTACAACCATCTTCCTTTGTGCTAGGTATGACTCCAGCCAGTGGAGCGTTCCCCCTCGCCCCCCCCGCCCCCCCAATTCCCATTGATTCAGTTTTACTAGGGCTCCTTGATGCCACACTTAGACAAATGCTGCGTGGATGTCAAGGGCAGTCACTCTCACCTCACCTCTGGAATTCAGCTGCTTTGTCCATGTTTGGACCACGGCTGTAACGAGGTTGGGAGCCGAGTGGTCTTGGCGGAACCCAAACTGGGCATCAGTGAGCAGGTTTTTGGTGAGTAAGTGCCGCTTCATAGCACTGTCGATGACACCTTCCATCCCTTTGCTGATGATTGAGAGTAGACTGATGGAGCGATAATTGGCTGGATTTGTCCTTCTTTTAGTGGACAGGACATACTGGGCAGTTTTCCACATTGTTGGATAGATGCCGGTGTTGTAGATGTACTAGAACAGCTGGGCTAGAGGCACAGCTAGTTCTGGAGCACAAGTCTTCAGCATGATAATTGGGATGTTAGAACATAAGAACATAAGAAATAGGAGCAGGAATAGGCCACTTGGCCCCCTCGAGCCTGCTCCACCATTCAATAAGATCATGGCTGATCTTGGGCTCAAAGCCACTTCCCTACCCACTCCCCATAACTCTTCACTCCCTTATCTTGTAAAAATCTGTCTATCTCCACCTTAAATATATTTAATGATCCAGCCTCCACATCTCTCTGCGGCAGAGAATTCCACAGATTTATGACCCTCTGAGGGAAGGAATTCCTCCTCATCTCAGTTCTAAAAGGGCGACCCATTATTCTGAAGCAATGCCCCCGAGTTCTAGATTTCCCCACGAGAGGAAACATCCTCTCTGCATCTACCTTGTTGAGCCACCTCAGTATCTTATATGTTTCAATAAGATCACCTCATTCTTCTAAATTCCAATGTGTATAGGCCCAACCTGCTCAACCTTTCCTCATAAGTCAACCCCCTCATCTCTGGAAGTAACCTAGTGAATCATCTCTGAACTGCCTGCAATGCAAGTATATTCTTCCTTAAATTAGAAGACCAAAACTGTACGCAGTACTCAAGGTGTGGTCTCACCAATACCCTGTACAGTTGTAGCAGGACTTCCCTGTGTTTATACTCCAACCCCCTTGAAATAAAGGCCAACATTCCATTTGTCTTTTTGATTAGTTGCTGTACCTGCATGCTAACTTTTTGTGTTTCATGCACAAGGACCCCAGGTCCCTCTGAACTGTAGCATTTTGTAATCTCTCTCCATTTAAATAATAATTTGCTTTTTTATTTTTCCTGCCAAAGTGGATAACCTCGCACTTTCCCACATTATAGTCCATCTGCCACATGTTTGCCCACTCACTTAGCCTGTCTATATCCCTTTGCAGATTCTTTGAGTCCTCTGCACAACTTGCTTTCCCACCCATCTTTGTATCATCCGCAAACTTGACTACATTACACTTGGTCCAATGTAGATTGTAAATAGTTGAGGCCCCAGCACCGATCCCTGTGGCACCCCACTATTACCATTTGCCAACCGGAAATTACCCATTTATCCCGACTCTCTGCTTTCTGTTAGTTAGCCAATTCTCTATCCATGCTAATATATTACCCACAACTCCGTGAGCTCTTATCTTATACAGTAACCATTTATGTGGCACCTTATCGAATGCCTTCTGGAAATCCAAATACACCACATCCACTGGCTCACCCTTATCCACCCGGCTCATTACATCCTCAAAGAGCTCCAGCAAATTTGTTAAACATGACTTCCCTTTCATAAAACCATGCTGACTCTGCTTGACTGCATTATGATTTTCCAAATGCCCTGCTATTGCTTCCTTAATGAAGGACTCCAGCATTTTCCCAACGACAGATGTTAGGCTAACTGGTCTATAGTTTCCTGCTTTCTGTCTCCCTCCTTTCTTAAATAGGGGTGTTACTTTTGCGGTTTTCCAATCTGCTGGGACCTCTCCAGAGTCCAGGGAATTTTGGTATATTGCAACCAATACATCCACTATCTCTGCAGCCACTTCTTTTAAGACCCTGGGATGCACGCCATCTGGTCCAGGGACTTGTCGTCTTTTAGTCCCATTATTTTACCAAGTACTATTTCCTTAGTGATAGTGATTGTCTTTAGTTCCCCCCTCCCTGTGGCCCCTTGATTTTCCATTATTGGGATGTTGTTAGTGTATTCTACCATGAAGACAGATAGGAAATATTTGTTCAGAGTCTCTGCCATTTCCCTGCTCCCCATTATTAATTCCCCAGTCTCATCCTCTAAGGGACCAATGTTTACTTTAGCTACTCTCTTCCTTTTTATATACCTGTAGAAGCTCTTACTATCTGTTTTAATATTTCTTGCCAGTTTACTCTCATAATTCATCTTCTCTCTCTTTATTATTTTTTAGTCATCCTCTGCTGGTTTTCAAAAATTTCCCAATCCTCTGGTCTCCCACCAATCTTGGCAACACTGTATGCCTTCGTTTTCAATTTGATACCATCCTTTACTTCCTTAGTTAGCCACAGATGGTGCTCCCTTCTCTTAAAATCTTTCTTTCTCACTGGAATATATTTTTTTGAGAATTATGAAATATCTCCTTAAATGTCCGCCACTGCATTTCAACTGTCTTACCCTTTAATTTATTTTTCCAGTCCACTTTAGCCAGTTCTGCCCTCATTCCATTGTAATTGCCTTTGTTTAAGATCAGGACACTGGTTTGAGATACAACTTTCTCACCCTCCAACTGAATTTGAAATTCAACCATGCTATGATCACTCTTTCCTGGAGGATCCTTTACTATGAGATCATTTATTAATTCAGTCTCATTACACAAAACCAGATCCAAGATAGCTTGCTCCCTGGTTGGTTCCATTACATACTGTTCTAGGAAACCATCCCAGATGCACTCTATGAACTCCTCCTCCAGGCTACCATGGCCAATTTGATTTGTTCAATCAATATGGAGATTAATATCACCCATGATTATTACCGTACCCTTTTTACAGGCCTCCATTATTTGTTGATTTATACGCTGTCCAACAGTATTGTTACTGTTTGGGGGCCTGTAGGCTATGCCCACCAGAGACCTTTTCCCCTTATTATTTTTTATCTCCACCCAAACCGATTCTACATCTTGATCTTCTGAGCCAATATCACTTCTCAACACTGCACTAATCCCATTGTTTACCAACAAAGCCACCCCACCTCCCTTTCCTTTCTGTCTATCCTTCCGAATTGTCAAACACCCTGGAATATTCAGTTCCCAGCCCTGGCCACCTTGCAACCACGTCTCTGTAATGGCGATCAGATCATACCCATTTTTTTCTATTTGTGCCGTCAACTCATCTATCTTGTTACAAATGCTGCGTGCATTCAGATATAGAGCTTTTAACTTTGTCTTTTTACCATTTCTCCTTGTTTTGGCCCCATTTTCTGTTGCACTCTTATTTTTAAAAATTCTGTCCCTTCCTTTCACACTCTGGTTATTATTTCCCCCATCTCTATCCTGCTCTATTGCTTTCTCATTTCTCATTGTCCAGTTATTCGATTCGCCAGGACTCTAGCCCCAGCATGGTTCAAGTGAAGCCCGTCCAAATGGAACAGCTCCCTCTTATCCCAGTACTGGTGCCAGTGCCCCACAAATCGAAACCCATTTCTCCCACACAAGTCTTTGAGCCACTCGTTCATTTCTCTGATCTTATTTACCCTATGCAAATTTGCTCGTGGCTCAGGTAGCAATCCAGAGATTATTACCTTTGTGGTTCTGCTTTTTAATTTAGCCCCTAGCTGATCATACTCTCTCAGCAGAACCTCTTTTTTTGTCCTACCTATGTCATTGGTACCTACGTTGACCATGATAACTGGATCTTCCCCCTCCTACTCCAAGTTTCTCTCCAGCCCAGAGGATATGTCCTTAACCCTGGCACCGGGCAGGCAAAACAGCCTTCAGGACTCACGCTCTCGGCTGCAGAGAGCAGTATCTATTCCCCTCACTATACTGTCCCCAATCACTACAACATTTCTTTTTACTCCCCCCACTTGAATGGCTCCCTGTACCATGGCGCTATGTTCAGATTGCTCATCCTCCCTGCAGTCCCTGCCCTCGTCCACACAGGGAGCAAGAATCTCGTACCTGTTGGACAAGGCCAAGGGCTGAGGCTCCTCCATTACTACCTCCTGGATTCTAATACCTGCCTCGCTTGTAGTCACACCCTCCTGTCCCTGACCATGGGCAAAATTGGAAGTAATTATTCTAGTGGGTGTGACTGCCTCCTGGAACTTAGTGTCCAGGTAACGCACCCCTTCCCTAATGTGTCGCAGTGTCTGAAGCTCGGACTCCAGCTGATCAACTCTGAGCTGAAGTTCCTCGAGCAGCCAACATTTGCTGCAGATGTGGTCGCCTTGGAACTCAATGGTGCTGACCAGCTCCCACATGCAACAACAACAACACATTGCCTGGTCTCCCGTTTCAATTAATTAATTAATTAGTTTTAAAATTTGGAACACGTATATCCTTTGATGTACACCAAGGTACTTAAATTTAGACGCCCAACTATGGAAAAAAGCGAGAAATAGAGAAATACTCACCAACCAATCACTTACCTGCTTTCTGGTGACGTCACACTTTAGTTACTTTTTACTTCTTTACACTCACCGGTCCGTTGTAGCTAGCTCACCTTTGTCGGGGCCTTTGCTGTATCTAGTGCGCTCAGCCATTTCTTGATATCATGTGGAGTGAATCGAATTGGCTGAAGACTGACTTCTGTGATGGTGGGAACCTCAGAAGGAGGCCGATATGGATCATCCAATTGGCACTTCTGACTGAAGATGGTTGCAAACGCTTCAGTCTTGTATTTTGCACTCACGTGCTGGGCTCCACCATCATTGAGGATGGGGATATTCATGGAGCCTTCTACTCCCGTTAGATGTTTAATGGTCCACCACCATTCATGACTGGATGTGCAGGACTGCAGAGCTTTGATCTGATCTGTTGATTGTTGGATCGCTTCGCCCTGTCTATAGCATGCTGCTTCCGCTTTTTAGCATGCATGCAGTCCTGTGTTGCAGCTTCCCCAGGTTGGCACTTCATTTTTATGTACGCCTGGTGCTGCTCCTGGCATGCTCTTCTACACTCCTTATTAAACCAGGGTTGGTCCCTTGGTTTGATGGTAATGGTAGAGTGAGGGATATGCCAGGCCATGAGGTTACAGATTGTGGTGGAATACAATTCTGCTGCTGCCCCACAGCGCCTCATGGATGCCCAGTTTTGAGCTGCTAGATCTGTTCTGAATCTATCCCATTTAGCACGGTGGTAGTGCCACACAACAACGATGGAGGGTGTCCTCAGTGTGAAAATGGGACTTTGTCTCCACAGTGACTGTGTGGTGGTCACTGCTATCAATACTGTCATGGACAGATGCATCTGTGACAGGTAGATTGGTGAGGATGAGGTCAAGTAGGTTTTTCCCTCGTGTTGGTTCTCTCACCACCTGTCGCAGGCCCAGACTGGCAGTTATGTCATTCAGGACTTGGCCAGTTCAGTCAGTAGTGGTGCTACCAAGCCACTCTTGGTGATGGACATTGACGTCCCCCACCCAGAGTACATTCTGTGCCCTTGCTACTCTCAGTGCTTCTTCCAAGTGGTGTTCAACATAGAGGAGTACTGATTAATCAGCTGAGGGAGGGCAGTGGGTGGTAATCGACAGGAGGTTTCCTTGCCCATGCTTGACCTGAAGCCATGAGACTTGGGGTCCATGGGGTCCAGAATCAATGTTGAGGGCTCCCAGGGCCACTCCTTCCCAACTGTATACCACTGTGCCGCCACCCCTGGTGGGTCTGTCCTGCTGGTGGGACATTGGCTGAAAGGTATGATTCTGTGAGTATGACTATGTCAGGCTGTTGCTTGACTAGTCTGTGGGACAGCTCTCCCAATTTTGGCACAAGTCCCCAGATGTTGGTGAGGAGGACTTTGCAGTGTCAACTGGTCTGGGTGTGCCATTGCCGTGTCTGTAGCCAGTGCAGAGGGTCCCTCCAGTTTCATTCTTATTATTGTGTTTTGTTGCGGTCTGTTGCAACTGAGTGACTTGCTAGGCCATTTCAGAGGGCAGTTAAGAGTCAGCCACATTGCTGTGGGTCTGGAGTCACATATAGGCCAGACCCGGTAAGGATGGCAGTTTTCCTTCCCTAAAGTATATTAGTGAACCAGATAGGTTTTTACTACAATCCGATAGTTTCATGGTTACCATTACTGATATTAATTTTTTTATTCCAGATTTATTTGATTAACTGAATTTAAGTTCCCCAGCTGCTGTGGTGGGATTTGAACTCATGTCTCTGGATCATTAGTCAAGGCCTCTGGATTACTAGCCCAGTGACATTACCACTACTCTACCATTCCCAAAGAGATGTGACGAGCGGAGGGTGGGTGGACAGTCACAGGATTAATGACTCATGACAACTCCCTGGGAATCTGACACACACATGCATGATGATCTTTTTATGGTTGCCGACGAGCTGCACATTGAGGGAGTGGCAGCCCTTCTGGTTCATGAGCACGTCTGGGTGATCTGGGGTGCCTTGATGGCCTCATGTGTGCAGTCGATGATGTCCTGCACCTGTGGGAAGCCAGCCAGAGCCACAAAGCTGAGTGCCCGCTCAGTGTGACTGGCTTCATCAGTGGCAAAGTGTACATAAGTGCCTGACTTGTCAAACATGGCTTCGGTCACCTGGTTGATGCATTTGTGGACGGCCGACTGTGAGATCCTGCAAATGTCTCCTGCAGATCCCTGGAAGGAGCATGAGGTGAATAAGTTGAGGGTGGTGGTGGAGTTTGACAGCCACTGGTAACACACGTCCACCAGGTCCACTTGGCAGCAGGTCTTCTTCCAGCTGGCCACAAATGTCTTCCACAATATGACGCGATAGCCTGGGCATCCTGTGGCACTGGTGTTCAGTCATGTCCAGGAAGCTGATCCTCTGCCTCTATACCATGCTGGGGGTATCGCCTCCTGCAAGTGCACCCCTGTGCTCATCCCCTCTCTCCGGTGGAGCAGCAGGTCAGCGAGGAGAAGGCTGCTGTTGCTGCAGCTGGTGCTGTTGGTGCTGTTGCCGCTGGTGCTCATCTTGGTCCTCATCTGAGGTCCAAGGTGAAACAGCATAAGTGGCACCCATGCTGATATGATATATGACAGGGGTAAAGTGGAGATCAGAGGCACAATCCTCCAATGTAGTGAGAGTGACTTCCAATGTAATGAGTGTAGTGTATGTACTTGCAGAAGGAACTATATTCTGCAGCCCCTGTATACTGCAGTACCAGTAGTGACCACCCCTGTATATAAGCCTGTGTAGTAACTTCGCATAGTTAGTTCCAGTTTGTCTCCACTCAGTAAAGAACTGTTATAACCAACTCCTGCAGTCCGTGTCTCAATTACACACGGACATAATACTGGCGACGAGCAGATCCGAACTTACCTACAGTCTGCACCACCTCATGGGGATCCATCCCTGAAGCGAAGTTGTCAGAGATCGAGGCCAGAAGGAAGAAAGAAAAAAAAGAAAAAAAAACAATCAGAAGACACGGGCGTCGACCGTGGGCAACCGCCTCTGATTCATCGGAGTGACAGATTTGCAGGAGAGGCTGTCGAGAACGGGGCTTGATTATCCTGTCTATGGTGTTCCAGCTAATCGGGCTGGTGGCTGATCCTTCCTGGGCTGCGGTGGACTAGAGCTCGATCGGGTGGCTTTTCAACGGGGCCGAGCAGCGTTGTCGGGAAGAGGAGAGAGAGAGAGAGGGTGGAGCACACAGGGCGCGGTCGGTGCTATGAAGCCGGGCAGCGTACAGACCCGAGAAGAGGGAGGAAAGTGTCCCGCAGGGTTGCTCCGATGACGGGGAAATAAAAGAAATTAGAAGCGCAGAAAGCTGCGAGGAACTGCAGTTTGCCACGGGAACGGCGGAGTGCGGCGTTAGCAGCAGCGCGGGAGGAAGTGCGCGAAGACCACAGGGCGTCGCCATCATGGCATAAAACGCCAGCAGCAGTGGAGAAGATGGAAGTCGCGGGAGGCGCCATTTTGTTAAATCAGGGAAGAAGGCAAAGCGCGGTAGGTGCCATCTTAGATTTCCAAGATGCCGAAGACTGGCAATATCACTGCCTTCGATAATGCAATAGAAGACTGGACCACGTATGTGGAAAGAGTCGAAGTATATTGCAAGGCAAACGAAGTAGCCGATGAGAAAAAGGCATCGGTACTACTAAACTTAATGGGCGCAAGAACGTACGGCCTATTGCGGAACCTGATTACTCCAGCCAAACCGATGGCGAAGAGTTTTAACGAAATTGTTGATATCATAGAGTCATAGAGTTTTACAGCACAGAAAGAGGCCCTTCGGCCCATCGTGTCTGCGCCGTCCATCAATCCCTGTCCAGTCTAATCCCATTTTCCAGCATTTGGTCCATAGCCTTGTATGCAATGGCATTTCAAGTGCTCATCCAAATGCTTCTTGAATGTTGTGAGGGTTCCTGCATCTACCACCCTTTCAGGCAGTGAGTTCCAGATTCCAACCACCCTCTGGGTGAAAAAGTTCTTTCTCAAATCCCCTCTAAATCTCCTGCCCCTTACCCTGAATCTATGCCCCCTTGTTATTGACCCCCCTACTAAGGGGAAAAGTTCCTCTTTATCCACCCTATCTATGCCCCTCATCATTTTGTACACCTCAATCAGGTCCCCCCTCAGCCTTCTTTGCTCCAAGGAAAACAACCCCAGCCTGTTTAGCCTTTCTTCATAGCTGAGGCGCTCCATCCCAGGTAACATCCTGGTGAATCTTCTCTGCACCCTCTCCAAAGCAATCACATCCTTCCTATAGTGAGGCGACCAGAGCTGCACACAGTACTCCAGCTGTGGCCTCACCAGCGTTTTGTACAGCTCCATCATAACCTCCCTGCTCTTATATTCTATGCCTCGGCTAATGAAGGCAAGTATCCCATATGCCTTTTTAACCACCTTATCTACCTGTTCCGCTGCCTTCAGGGATCTATGTACATGTACACCAAGGTCCCTCTGACCCTCTGTACTTCCTAGGGTCCTACCACTCATTGTGTATTCCCTTGCCTTATTTGTCCGTCCAAAATGCATCACCTCGCACTTTTCAGGGTTAAATTCCATTTGCCACTTTTCCGCCCATCTGACCAACCCGTTTATATCGTCCTGTAGCCTGAGGCTTTCCTCCTCGCAATTTACCACCCCACCAATTTTCGTGTCATCTGCGAACTTACTGATCATACCTTTTACATTCTCATCCAAATCATTAATGTAGATCACAAACAGCAAGGGACCCAGCACCGATCCCTGAGGTACCCCACTGGACAAGGCTTCCAGTCACAAAAGCAACCTTCGACCATCACCCTCTGCCTCCTGCCACTCAGCCAGTTTAGGATCCAACGCGCCAAGGCACCTGGATCCCATGGGCTCTTACCTTCTTGACCAGTCTCCTATGCGGGACTTTGTCAAAAGCTTTACTGAAGTCCATGTAAACCACATCCACAGCCTTTCCCTCATCCACACACCTAGTCACCCCCTCGAAAAATTCAATCAGATTGGTCAGACATGATTTACCCTTGACAAAGCCATGCTGACTATCCCCGATTAATCCTTGCCTCTCCAAGTGGTGACTAATTTTGTCCCTCAGAATTTTTTCCAATAATTTCCCTACCACAGATGTTAGGCTCACTGGCCTGTAATTCCCTGGTTTATCCCTGCTACCCTTCTTGAATAATGGTACTACGTTAGCTGTTCTCCAGTCCTCTGGTACATCCCCTGTGGCCAGAGAGGTTCTGAAAATTTGTGTCAGAGCCCCTGCAATCTCCTCCTTTGCCTCACACAACAGCCTGGGATACATCTCGTCCGGGCCTGGGGATTTATCCACTTTTTGGCCTGCTAAAACCGCTAGTACCTCCTCCCTCTCGATGCTAATATGTTCAAGTATGTCACAGTCCCCTTGCCCGATTTCTATGTCTACATCGTCTTTCTCCATAGTGAACACAGGTGCAAAAAATTCATTTAAAACCCCGCCTACATCATCTGGCTCTACACACAGATTGCCACTTTGGTCCCTAATGGGCCCTACCCTTTCCCTGGTTATCCTCTTGCCCTTAATATACTTATAAAACATCTTAGGATTTTCCTTTATTTTGCTCGCCAGTGTTATTTCATGGCCCCTCCTCGCCCTCCTAATTTCTCTTTTAAGTATGCCCCTGCACTTTTTATACTCCTCTAGGGCTTCCTCCGTCTTTAGTCTTTTGTAATTGCCCAAAGCCCCCCTTTTTTTCCTAATGCATTTTTGTATATCCCTTGTCATCCAAGGTTCCCTTTGCTTGTTGGTCCCACCCTTGACCTTTACAGGAACATGTTGCCGTTGTACTCTCTCTATTTCCCTTCTGAAAGTCTCCCACTGTTTTGATGTGGATTTTCCTATAAGTAGCTGCTTCCAGTCCACTTTGGCCAGATCCTGCCTTATCATATTAAAATCGGCCTTCCCCCAATTTAGAACCCTTATTTCCGGGCCGTCTTTGTCTTTTTCCATGACCACCTTAAATCTCACCGAATTATGGTCACTGTCGCCAAAATGCTCTCCTACTGACACTTCCACCACTTGCCTGGCTACATTCCCTAGAATTAGGTCCAGTACCGCCCCCTCTCTTGTAGGACTTTCTACATGTTGGCTCAAAAAGCTCTCCTGGATGCACTTTAAGAATTCTGCACCCTCTAAGCCTTTCACACTCTGACTATCCCAATTAATATTGGGGAAGTTGAAATCCCCC
This sequence comes from Somniosus microcephalus, assembly GCF_052327205.1. Classification (NCBI taxonomy): domain Eukaryota; kingdom Metazoa; phylum Chordata; class Chondrichthyes; order Squaliformes; family Somniosidae; genus Somniosus; species Somniosus microcephalus. The sequence continues at coordinate 167,380,777 of NC_140991.1, read as the reverse complement.
ACTATTATTACCCTATTATCTTTGCACTTCTCTGAGATTTGCCTACATATCTGTTCCTCTATCTCCCCCTGACTGTTTGGGGGCCTATAGTACACTCCCAGCAAAGTGCTTGCCCCCTTTTTCTTTTTAAGTTCTACCCATATGGCCTCATTAGAGGAACCCGCTAATATATCGTCCCTCCTTACAGCAGTAATTGACTCCTTAATTAATATTGCAACACCCCCTCCCCTTTTACACCCCCCTCTGTCTCGCCTGAAGATTCTATACCCCGGAATATTGAGCTGCCAGTCCTGACCCTCCCTCAACCATGTCTCCGTGATAGCAACAATATCGTACTCCCATGTGTTCAACAACAACTTCAGTTCATCCACCTTATTTGCAAGACTCCTTGCATTAAAATAAATGCCTTCCAGCCCTGCCATATTCCCTTTTGCCTTCACATATTTGCTCTGCCTTCCCAGCTGACTTGTTTTTTCCTCCGTATTTGGCTGTAAATCACCCCCTACTATAGCTCCACTCTGTATCCCATCCCCCTGCCAAGTTAGTTTAAACCCCCCCCAGCAGTGCTAGCAAACCTCCCCGCAAGGATATTGGTTCCCCTCTGGTTCAGGTGTAAACCGTCTGACTTGTACAAGTCCCACCTTTCCCAGAAGCAGACCCAGTGATCCAGGAAACTAAAGCCCTCCCTCCTGCACCATCCCTTTAGCCACGCATTCATCTGTTCTATCTTCCTATTCCTATACTCACTAGCACGTGGCACCGGGAGTAATCCAGAGATTACAACCTTTGAGGTCCTGCTCCTTAATCTTCCACCTAGCTCCCTAAATTCTTGCTGCAGGACCTCATCCCTCTTTTTAACTATGTCGTTGGTACCAATGTGGACCACGACCTCTGGCTGTTCACCCTCCCCCTCCAGAATGCCCTGCAGCCGCTCAGTGACATCCTTGACCCTGGCACCAGGGAGGCAACAAACCATCCTGGATTCACGTCTACGGCCACAGAAACGCCTATCTGTTCCCCTTACTATAGAATCCCCTACCACTATTGCTCTCCCACTCTTTTTCCTCTCTTCCTGGGCAGCAGGAGCACCCCCAGTGCCAGGAAGTTGGCTGCTGCTGCCTTCCCCTGGTGAGTCATCCCCCTCAACAGTATCCAAAGTGGTATACCTGTTTGAGAGGGGAATGGTCACAGGGGTCTCCTGCACTACCTGCCTGCTTCTATTGCTCCGCCTGGTGGTCACCCATTTCCTTTCTTCCTGTGCAGCCCTACCCTGCGGTGTGACCAACTCACTAAACGTGTTATCCACGACCCTCTCAGCATCGTGAATGCTCAACAACCCATCCACCCGCAGCTCCAGCGCCTCAATGCGGTCTGCTAGTAGCTGCAGATGGATGCATCTCCGGCACACGTGGTCATCAGGGGCACCGGCAGTGTCCCTGAATTCCCACATAGAGCAAGAGGAGCATATCACGGGGCTAGGCTCTCCTGGCATGACCTTCCCTTTAATTAATTTAAATTAATTTACTGTCACCAATTAAAGATATCACTAAGGCGCTTGTATAGTCTACCAACAGTCCCTGCTATACCAGAAAAGACCCTAGTAACTATAAACTACAGAGTTAAAGTTTAAAAAAGAGAAATACTCACCAACCAATCACTTACCTGCTCCCTGATGACGTCACACTCTGATTACTTTTTACCTCTCTCCTCGCTGCTGAGTTGGTGCACCTCACCTCTCTGCTGCCGCCCCCGAACTGGTCGGGCCTCGGTCTTCGCGCCGGTTTTTATCCCGGCCTCACCTCTCTGCTGCCGCCCCCGAACTGGTCGGGCCTCGGTCTTCGCGCCGGTTTTTATCCTGGCCTCACCTCTCTGCTGCCACCCCCGAACTGGTCGGGCCTCGGTCTTCGCGCCGGTTTTTATCCCGACCTCACCTCTCTGCTACCGCCCCCGAACTGGTCGGGCCTCGGTCTTCGCGCCGGTTTTTATCCTGGCCTCACCTCTCTGCTGCCGCCCCCGAACTGGTCGGGCCTCGGTCTTCGCGCCGGTTTTTATCCCGGCCTCACCTCTCTGCTGCCGCCCCCGAACTGGTCGGGCCTCGGTCTTCGCGCCGATTTTTATCCCGGCCTCACCTCTCTGCTGCCGCCCCCGAACTGGTCGGGCCTCGGTCTTCGCGCCGGTTTTTATCCCGGCCTCACCTCTCTGCTGCTGCCCCCGAACTACAGGAACACCTAAATCCTACACCGCTGCTAATAGCAGAAAAATTTAAATTCCACAGGAGAAATCAGCATAAAGAGGAGAGCAATGCTGATTACCTTACGGAACTACGCAAGCTATCAAAGCACTGCCAGTTTGGAGCAGGACTGGCAGATACCCTACGGGACAAATTTGTCTGTGGACTCCTGAGTGAAGGAACCCAGAAGAGGTTACTCTCAGAGAAAGAGCTGACGCTAGATAAGGCTTTCAGCGTGGCAGTATCGTACGAAGCAGCAGCAAGGGGAGCTGCGGAAATACAGCAAAAGCCACAGGAATACGGCACCCACGAAATGACACAGGGATTTGAAAAATGTTATCGCTGCGGCAGATTAACTCAGACCAGACCAGAACCCATGACCAGAAGGACTGCTGGTCCAAGGACAAAATATGCAGGCAATGCGGAAAGATGGGACACATTGCACGAGTTTGCAGGCTACTAAGGAACAGTACAGGAAAGTACAAAAGATGACGGACAGTAGTTCCGAAGACCAGATGAGCGATAGTGAATCCGGGAACAAGAGACTAAGCTGTCTCAAACTTCACAACGTAATCGCTAAAGAGGATCACCGAACCATTTGGGTCAGCCTCATGATAGCAGGTTCCCAAGTCAAAATGGAATTTGATACAGGATCAGCCCTGACCGTCACGAGTTGACGAGACTATGAGCGGCTATTCTCACACATACCCTTGAAAGAGACATCCTTTGACTTGAAGACGTATACGGGGCAAAAAGTATACCCCAGAGGGAAAATAAGGGTGCCTGTCGAATACAACGGCAAGGAAATACAGAAATGGTATCTGTACATCCTGCAAGATGGTGGACCACCGTTATTGGGACGTGAATAGATCAGAAAGATAAGTTTAGACTGGCACTCCATTCAGGCACTGACGGTGGCTGGTAAAAAGGATGACGACGTCACACCTGGCCGATTGTCAAAAATCTTAGCTAACGCCAAAGAGGTATTTCAACAAGAACTGGGAACTCTTAAAGGCGTAACCGCCTCGATAAAAATAGAAGAGAATGCAATTCCCAAGTTTTTCAAAGCAAGACCGGTACCATATGCAATTCGCCCAGCCGTCGAGGCAGAGCTGGAGAATCTGGAGAATGCAGGCGTGTTATCTAAGGTAGACTGGAGCGAGTGGGCGACACCCATCGTTCCTGTCATGAAGAAAACGTTAAACAATAAGGCTGAGGAGCCAAGGAAGGTTCGAATCTGTGGGGACTTCAAGGTGATGGTGAACCCAGTCCTTCACACAGTACAATATCCTCTCCCGAGGATAGAAGATATTTTCGCCTCACTATCTGGAGGGAAGCGTTTTACAAAAATTGACCTAGCACAAGCATATTTGCAGATGGAGATTGAAGAATCCACTAGGAAGTATCTCACGATAAACACTCACAAAGGTCTTTACCAGTATAATCGACTGGTATTCGGAGTAGCATCAGCTCCGGCGATATGGCAAAGAGCGATGGAACAAGTCCTGCGAGGGATTCCGGGGACTCAGTGTTACTTGGACGACATCCTAGTGACAGGTGAAGATGACAGTGAACACCTTGCCAACCTGGAGCAGGTGCTCACTAGACTAAGAGAACATGGGCTACGAGCCAATCGCCCCAAGTGCAAGTTTTTTAAGAAACAGATATCGTATTGTGGCCACGTGATTGATGAAGAGGGGTTACATAAGTCCCCTGACAAAATTGAAGCGGTAGTTAAGGCTCCAGCGCCTGAAAATGTGTCGCAACTGAGGTCATTCCTCAGATTGGTGAATTACTACCATAACTTTTTGCTGAATTTGTCCACAATTCTGCACCCACTGAACGCCCTACTACAAACTGGAGTAGCATGGAAATGGAGCGATGAATGTAAGCGGGCCTTTCAGAAGAGTAAAGACCTAATCACTTCAAGAGAAGTATTGGCTCACTACAACCCATCACTACCGATAAGACTGGCGTGTGATGCGTCTCCCTACGGCATTGGAGCGGTACTGTCACATAAATCCCTTGATGGTTCAGAGAGGCCGATAGCTTTTGTGTCACGCTCGTTAACTTCAGCCGAGCGTAACTCCACCCAGATTGGCAGAGAGGCCCTCAGCCTGGTGTGGGGGGTGAAGAAGTTCAATCACTACCTGCACGGTCAGAAATTTACTCTACTAACTGATCATCAACCTCTTGTCTCCATTTTCAACCCTCAGAAGGGCGTCCCGATAATGACAGCACAACGGCTACAGAGGTGGTCCCTTTTCCTAGGGGCACACCAATATGACATCGAGTACAAAGGAACTAAACAGCATGGGGACGGTGGAAGAAGCACCTGCAGTGGATCCAGTGGAGATATTCCACTCGACCATAGTCGAATGTCTACCTATGATGAATGCAAACATAGAAAAGGAAACACGAAATGACCTGACACTCTCCTGGGTCTATGATTTAATGGTGAAGGGATGGCCAGCACATGGCGAACCGCTGTTGCCAGCATTCTCGCCGAGAAGAGAACAGCTGTCAGTGTACAGAGGAACCTTGATGTGTGGATCCAGAGTAGTAATTCCACCCAAATTGAAGGATAGAGTGCTCAATGAGCTTCATGAGGGTCATCTGGGAGGGGTAAAAATGAAGAACTTAGCCAGAGCGTTTGTGTGGTGGCCGGGAATCGATAGAGAAATCGAAGAGATGACCAAGAGCTGTACAGGATGCCAGAAGGTCCAAAACGCCCCACCACAAGCCCCTCTACATCCATGGGAGTGGCCCTCATCTCCATGGCAAAGGGTGCACATTGATTTTGCTGGTCCCTTTATGGACTCGATGTTTTTAATTGCGGTGGATGCACATTCAAAGTGGCCAGAGGTAATAAAAATGTCCTCAACCACCACAGAAAAAACTATCACAGTCTTACGAACCATATTCACCAGAAATGGGCTGCCTGAACAGATTTGCTCCGACAATGGACCACAGTTTGTGTCTGAAGAGTTCCGGAGGTTCTTAAAGAACAATGGTGTTAAGCATTACACATCCGCCCCATATCATCCAGCCACCAATGGATTGGCTGAGAGGTTCGTTCAAACATTCAAGAAGGCTATCAATGCAATGTGTAATGAAGACATACCCCTACAACACAAGGTGGATAACTACTTGTTTGCCTACCGGAATGCGACACATGCGGTTACCAACCAAACTCCAGCCATGATGTTCTTCAATCGAAGACTACGATGCCGCTTGGATTTGGTTAAGCCAAACGTCAGAAGAGATGTGGAGAACAGACAGTTTCAGAATATGAATGAAAGGCCGACCAGGAATTTTAAGATAGGTCAACCAGTTTTGGCCCGGGACTACCACACAGAGAAATGGCAGCCAGGAATGATCTGTACATGGCAAGGACCTCTAATGTATACCGTGGACGTTGGAGAGAGCATTGTAAGACGCCATGCTGACCAGATTCTAGAGTCACTGGAAAACGTCAATTCCACACCATGATCCGATACACCTGGTGATGAAACCGAAGTACCAATTGCATCTACCTCAGAATCGGGAATATTGGAAGCAGACGAACCCAACAACGACGTTGATTCCGAATCAACTCTGCCAGAAGAACCTGATACCCCAAAGAGGCGTTATCCAGACAGAATCAGGAAGCCTCCTCAAAGACTGAACTTATAATTGCTTAACTTCAGCTAATGTATATGACAACTGTAATTGTAAATATGTTATTTAATTATTAATCGAATGTTATGTACTGTTTAGCTAAAAGGGGAGGAATTGTAGTGTATGTACTTGCAGAAGGAACTATATTCTGCAGCCCCTGTATACTGCAGTACCAGTAGTGACCACCCCTGTATATAAGCCTGTGTAGTAACTTTGCATAGTTAGTTCCAGTTTGTCTCCATTCAGTAAAGACCTGTTATAACCAACTCCTGCAGTCCGTGTCTCAATTACACACGGACATAATAGTGAGAGTGACTTCCAAAGTTGTAGAAATCACCTGCAAACTCCTGAAAGCAAACTCTTAGCACAAGTGGTATCAGCAAGCCATGTTTGACAATCCTTATGTAAGGAAGCAGGTGTGAGGTGTGAGTATTTATGGGATTTTTCTAACCATCATTTGTTCAGCTCCCACAATTGCTGCTGTGCTCTCACCTTACTTTCATTGGCGAGATTCAGCAAGCCCGGGAAACCCGTGGACAGCCAGTAAAAGCTGCAACATCATGTAAAAAAGGCTGTTAATTGCCTCTTAACAATTTATCAGTTGCTTTAATAAGGTCACCCGCCTCTCCCGAAGGGGTCTCTCGCACGATGACTAATGAGCCCGTGTTAAAGGCGGAAGCCGGCTTCCCGACGCAGTCAATTTCAATGCTTTTAACTGCCCACCCACTCACAAACCCACAAAGTAAAAATTCACCCTAACGACTCTGAATTTGGGAATTTGAAATAAATGAAGCAGTTTTTCAAAATGGTCTGCTTCACCCATTTTTCTATGGGATGTGTTCCCTAACACAAAATTAAGCAGTCTCCCATCATTAAAACTTATTAGCTTTGTGGAAAGATTTACTCCAAAATACTTGCAAGTTTAACATTATTGTGGGATTAGTAAAATCCAGTATAACAGTACAGGTAATAACATAACAATGCTAATGATAGAAATGAGAGTGGTAATGGGATTTTTGATACAGGTCCTGCTCCATATCTGTATATTCCTCTTTTATAATGACTAGCAGCATTAAAAGATAATTCCAATTAATTTCTGACTGGTTTTAAGACATTGGAAGTTACACAGTTGGAAATAAAATGATGTGTTTCAGCTCTTTGCACTTTTGTAAACATTGAAGTGTTATAAAAATTGTTAAAAGCAAGATTAAGATCAATAAACATACACATAGCTAACACAAATATTGTGCTTTATACTTGTAAATTCCACAACAGAATGAGAAACTTGGTTGTAAAAATGCTTTGGCACTACTAGTGAATCTCCTGTGGAGTTACTCATCTATAAAAGTAATAAAAATATTATCTCCTTTTTGCTGTAACTGTCTCGCAGCTTGTCTCCAGTTCTCATTCTTTCTGACTCTATTTCTCTGCTTTTCTATTGGTCTTCCACATTCTCTCTTTCACTTTTCTTCTCTATCTGTATGTCTGACATGTTTACTCTCATTGTAACTTCTGTATCGCTGTTCGTCTCCACCTTTTTCTCATTCATTCTCTCCTTTTTAAAGTAAAATAGGCAGGAGGGCAAGGGTTCCTTTTAAATAAATCTGTATGATCTTGTTGTGGTCTACTTAGAGTCATTATGGCAACTGTCTTTTCAGCACATATGCATACATATTCACAAATGTAACTTTGGCTGATCTAATTCCTGGATAGTTTCCCTACCAATAACACTGGGGAGCCTTTGGGGGATGTTCATAGTTTTCTTTTAATTTTTCTTTTAATTTGCTTTTCTGTTGGAAAGAAATATCCCAATATGGGCTAAAAGTCTAGGATTGCTTATGTTGCCGAGTGAGATACACTACATGAATTATCGACATACCCTTTAAACTGTCGGGTTACTACCCATTTTCCAGAAGCTAACATTTTTTAACTGATTTATACTTTATAGCAAAATATTTAAGCTATTTCAAATTACTAGAAACACTAAAAGAGGTATATAATTAAAGGGAAGTGGGAAAAATAAGGGGATAAAAATTCTTACAATCTTTGAAAGGCCCAAAAAGCAGCTCAATTCAGGGCTGAAGGGGAAAGAGGCCTAAGACGTGACAGGCAAAAATGAAGGGAAAGGAAACCCACGGTGCAACCATGAGTCTACCGACATGTGTTGGAGCAGCTCAACACCTCATCCCGTTTGATGGTTGATGAAGTGGAGATGGCGCTGCACAAGATGGTTGCCCCATAACTGGAAGGTGGTGGGAATAGGCTCGAGTTCACAAATGCGCCAGTCTTATGCTTTGTGGAAGTTGCCGGTGTCCTAGCAGTAGATAGCACAGAAAGCTCTGCTTCCTGCTCTCGTTCCGATCTGAAGAATTTCATTTAGCATGCTTCTAATTTCTACCTATGTTCACTCGGCCCACTTCTTCCTTTTCTGCGATTTTCTCTCTCCATCTCTGGAAATGGGCTTTTCAGACATCTATTAGAACACTCGTAGAATCATAGGGGTCAATTTTAACTCAGGTGCGGGGAATTGTCGGGTTCCCCGAATTTGGTGTTTCCCGCACGAATCTAAATGGGTCTGTGAGATTGATGCAATTTTAACTCAATTGGCCAATTGATTTCCAACGTGTGGGAACCCTTGGTAATAGAGTATTTCCAGTCAGAAAGTCGCAGAGTATGACATCATCATTGCTGCTGCTTTTAAGGTCCACAGCAAGCCTTGCATCTTCTGCAGGCTTCCAAACTTCACCATTGAGATGGCACAGGAGCCTACAGGAGCAATGGCCAGCGGGAGGGCAAGAGCTGCCCCCAAATTTGATGAGGCTTCACTCCAGACTTTGCTGGATGGTGCTACGGCCCACAGGGAGGTCCTGTTCCCTTCTTCATGGAGGAAGAGGCCTCCCAGTCAGACCAAGGCTGTGTGGCTACAGGTGGCTGGGGAAGTCAACTCATTGGGGCTCACACGGCGCACCTGGATGCAATGCAGGAAAAGATTCCATGACCTTCATCGCACTGGAAAAGTAAGTATGAAGTTTCCATCACCCTCAATCTGATCCCCATTGCCTTTCCTCACCAGCACTCAGCTTTAGCAATCTCTTCCTCCACATCTCACTTGACACTCACATCCATGCCCACCCTTAGCCATTCCCTATCTCTCTATGCTCACATTCACCTAACTATTTGACCATGCAGCCCTCACACTCCCTCTCACTCTGATGCTTTGAACACAACTGACAACACACAGGGAGGGCCCTTGGTCTTGCAACCTCAATCCATCTTTGTCTCCTTCTAAGTATCTATGCTATGCAATCTCTGCACTCACTCCTTCATTCTCACTCAACCTCCACTTGTCTCCCTCATTGCAGGAAAAGAGAGCTCACAACAGGAGAGAGCGAGCCAGGACAGGAGGAGGGCCACCCTCATTAGCCCAGCTCACCCCCTGGGAGGAAGCCGTCCTGGAGATTGTCAGGGCTGACAGAGAAGCGGAAGTTGGGGAAGGACAGGCAGGTGCATCCCCGCAAGCTGGTGACAGAATAGTTTTCCATCTCTCTCATTGGCATTGCATGAGTCACTGATAATGATTCTGAAGCTACATCATATGGACTTATGATCATCTGCAAAATGCAATGTGCATGTAACCTTGGTATGATATCTCTAACTTTTTCCTTGACTCCCCCACAGGACCATCGAGAGCCCCCGTCCCCAGTGTGCAGGAGGAAGAGCCGGAGATGCCAGACTCCTCAGAGGAATCTGCAACCTCTGAGGGCACAGCGTCAGCAGAAATAAGCGCACCCAGCACCAGCGCAGACACTCACACATTGGTGGGACCTTCGGGGCATAGAGTAGAGTTGTCACCTGGTGTATCACAGCTCACAAGTGAGCATCAGCAGATTGTGGAAACAGGGACAGCAGTGAAGAGTCCTCGTCGGAGGGCGCAGGACTCTCTCAGCTCAGCTGCATGTCGACCCTCTGCCTCTGGGTCCATCCGTAAGATCAGAGGTGATGGAACTCCATGCACAGATGCAGGAGTCTCTGGCAGGTTTTGTCTCCATGGTCGCTGCGAGTGTGGAGCGAATGGAGGAGTCCATAGTGAACATGAGCAGAGCCTTTGTGGAGTCAGTGGCACATGAACGCATCTACACGGAAAGGATGGCTACCTACGTGGAAATGATTGCTGCCTCCGTGGTAAGGCTGGCTACCGTAGAGGAGAGGAGGGCTATGGTAGAAGAGAGGAGGGCTACAGTAGAGAGGAGGGCTACGGCTATGGAGGAGGTTAATCGCCAGGGTATGGAAATCATGGTGGGTGTTCAGAATAGAATGAAATCTCTTGAGGAGCGATGGGCATCTATTGAACAGGGAAACCAGACCTTCATGGACGTCCTTCAGAGTAGGACTGCCATTGCAGATACAGGTCCCCATGGCCCCCCTGATGTGCAGGAAGGTGCTCTCAAGCCACTTGCAGGCACTGAGGGGGACCTGACCTATGAGAGCGAGGTTGGTGGCAGACGTCAAGGAAATGGGAGCTCCTCTCCAAGCGCTCAAATTTCCATGCCACTGCAGAGCCCTCAGTCAGAGCCCCGCCGGAGTCCACACCCAACTGAGATAGACGTCTCAACTCCTGCACAGCCGCAGGAGCAGCAGACTGCTGACAAGCCCTCACAGGCTCACCACCCCAGAGGACGCCCGCCAAAGGTGTCGAGACAGGAGCAGCAGGAAAATGAGCAAGGTGCCACCACATTTGCTGAAGCCACAGGGGAACCACTACGTAGGAGCATGCGTAAGAGTAAAATAAAGCATAAATAGTCACAAGGGTAGTCACTTGGGTGAAATGTGTATTTTGTAAAAATGCCATCAGTTGATCGTTTTACATAAAACTTCTGATAGCACCTGCTGCAGTTCTGGCGCGTGTCATTTCACGAATGGGGCTTTCACATTGAGGGCTTAGGATTACTTGCATTTATCAGGATGCTGGTCAAATAGCTCGGAATCTGCAGGATTTGGCCATTGTCGATGCTCAGGTAAGAAGCTGCGAGGCAGAACAGTTTGATTTACTAGGCTAAGCAAATCTGGCCAGGATGAGTGCGTTCCTTGCATCCTGAGTAGCAATGTTCTCGTGTAATGCTGCCGCTGGTTGATGGGCCTCTGCAGGATGTTCGTTTTCGCCCTCCTCCTCCTCCTCATCATCAGCTGAGGAGGGTATGTGGGGAGCCACTTGGTCCTCAGGAATCTGCAAGCCACGATGCTGTGCCATGTTGTGGAGTGCACAGCAAACCACGATGATTCTGGAGACCCTGGCTGCTGAGTACTGTAGGGCTCCACCTGATCTATGCAGGCATCTGAAGCGCATCTTCAGCAAGCTGATGGTTTGCTCGATTATGGATCTGGTGGAAATGTGGCTGGAGATGTAGCGCTCCTCAGCTTCGTTGGCTGGCTTCCTCAACGGCGTCATTAGCCAAGTCCTCAGGGGATAGCCCTTGTCTCCAAGTAGCCATCCGTGAAGTTGATCTGGCAGCCTGAATAGCGGAGGCATACTAGACTGTCGCAGTGTGAAGGAGTCATGGCAACTGCCAGGGTACTTGGCACAAACATGCAAAATCTCCTTCTTGTGGTCACACACCAGCTGAACATTCAGGGGGTGGAAGCCCTGGCGGTTGACAAAAATACCTGGATTGCGATGGGGTGCCCTAAGGGCCACATGTGTGCAGTCAATGACGCCCTGCACCCTTGGAAAGTCTGCCAGATGACCTAATCCAACCGCTCGCGCCGTCACATTTGCGTGATCCCTGGTGAAATGGATCTGATTGTGCGCGAGGGCAAAGAGGGCATCGGTTACCTGCATGATGCAAGTGTGTGCGGCCGCCTGGGAGATGCTGTTGATGATCCCTGGAATGAGCCTGAGGCAAAAAAGTAAAAAAGTGGAGTGCGGTGGTGACTTTGATGGCCACAGGTAAGGAGTGTCCACCTGGTCCTCTGGGCAGCAGGTCTTGCTGTATCATTGCGCAGATGTCAGTCACTACCTGTCGCGAAAGTCGGAGCCACCTTTGGCACTGCTGCTCAATCATGTTGAGGTAGCTGACCCTGTGTCTCTAGACCCCCTGTTTGGGGGGGTATCTCCTGCACCAATGGGCTTCCATGCGCTGGCCCCTTCTGGCCTGTGCTGCCTCAAGTGGGTGAGCAGCAGCCTGTCGCTCCTGCTGCTGTTGCTGGTGCTGCTGCTGCCGCGCCTGGTGCTGGAGGTCCTCTAATGTCAAGAAGGGAAGGGAAAAAAGGCCTCCCATGCTTCTGGTAGAATCCTCAGTTGAGGAAGCGCTGAGTGAGGGTGACGAGAGGGGTGTCGCAGGCGGTCACACTGGAGAAGTGTGAGAGGCTCCAACCTTCCACAGGTGTGGTTAAGCCTGGTTAAATTTGCCCCAGACCTGAGACAACAAAGTCCTGCCACCTGCAAATGATGACTGATCAAATCTCCTCTTTAATGGTTGACCTACAGCTGATAGTCAGCAAGCCAATAATGCTCACGCCAGGTTTCACAGGCGTGATCCCCACCAGGCGTGTTTTACGTGGGAAAAGGGTTAAACAGGCAATGCCTGTTAAAATGGGATTATAAAGGCCAATTGGTGCTGTTTAAGGGCGCTAATGACACGCCTGGGTTAAAATGGCTAGGTGTTGGGAACCAGGCCGGGGGGGGGGGGGGGGGTCCCGACCCCCAGGTTTTGCGATTATAACCCCCCACTCGCCTCAAAGCCCGCCTGACGGCTGAGTTAAAATTGAGCCCATAGAATCTTGCTGCACATAGGAGGCTATTCAGCCTGTGTCGGCTCTTTGAAAGAGCTGTCCAATTTAGTCCCACACCTCAGCTTTTTCCATGTTTCTTCATTCTTCTGTTAATATCTTTTCATGGCCTAGCTAACATTATCTTTAATATTATCCATCAGTTTCCTACTTTTCTAATAATTAGCTCAAAGGCCATTCAATCATTAACTTCCTTTCTATGGTTGATGTACTTTTCTTTCATCTTTCAAAACAATGTTCAACCCCATTAAGGGTCTTGCTTATCTTTCCAGTTGTGATGAACAGTCTACATCTAGAATTGTCCATTGCCTTTCTTGACAGTTACTGTTTATTTTCTGTTTTGTATAAAACAATACTCAACTCAATTCACATTGTGAATTTTTATTACAATATTGAAATTTTACAAACTTCACTGAAGGTCAGTGAGGTTGCTACAAACTATATTTTAAGAGAAACATGTACAGTGTGTGTGGACATAGCAATGTGTGAGCAAAACAATTGGAAACATGTCAAAAAATGTACAAGAAACATTTACAGTAATACTTTTTTAACACCACTTTAACAAAGAGAGCAGAGTTCGAACTGCTGTGTACTTCCAAACATTTATGGTGCTAGTGCAGTCACCTTGCATATACCATCTCATTGTATACTACTAAGGCTCAGCCACTGTAGAAAGTATAGGCCAAAACACTAATAAGCAGTTATGTTAATATGTACAACAAAAGTAAATGCTGATAAGACAGTACACTGGCAGTACTGAATATTTGGCACTTAGTAACATGGTAGTTTGTATTTGGCTTAATAGTCTATATGATACAGCTGTATTTCACAAACTCTTGTACAATAATGATGCTGTCCCTTTAAACCTTTAATACAGTGTTTGTAGACCTAGCTACTGTTCACATACCCTTTAAAAAATGTTTTTCAGGATTGACAATGAAAACCAATTCTGCACTTCAACTCCAAAATGCACTTAATGCTTCTGGGGGCAGTTTTCAGATTTACAGAATGAGAAAGAAGGTGCTTAAATTTCTTCTCTACAATCAAGGTTATGAATCAAGGTTGATAGTGTTGAAGGACATTTTGTTCACTTTATGTGTGGTCAGACTAGTCTTACATCAGACATTGCAGGTGACACTTAGAAAGGTAACTTTCACCTCTCTCCTATAGGGATAAACTAAGCCAATCTTTCCAATCTCTTCATGGAGCCCAGATCTTCTAAATGGAAAATGTCTTGAGCATCTGCAAACCTTTTTTTAGTCTGGGTCTCAATCCTTTTCAGCACAACGACATCACTTGCAAGTGATGCGACAATTCCAAGGTGCCAATAGGGCTACAAAGAGGTGCGACTGCAATTGATTCCAAGGAAGTAACTGCAGAAATGGTCTTACCTGAATTTAAATAAAGGAGACTACAATGGTATGAGGTGCGAGTTGGGTAGGATTGATTGGGGAATGTCACTCAAAGGGTTGACGGTGGATGGGCAATGGCAAACATTCAAAGATCGCATGGATGAACTACAGATTTTGTTCATCCCAGTTTGGCATAAAAATAAAACAAAAAAGGTGACTCAACCGTGGCTAACAAGGGAAATTAGGGATAGCATAAGATCCAAGGAGAGGACATATAAATTGGCCAGAAAAAGCAATAAACCTGAGGATTGGGAGCGGTTTAGGATCCAACAAAGGAGGACAAAGGGATTAATTAAGAGGGGGAAAATAGAGTATGAGAGTAAGCTTTCAGGGAACATAAAAACTGACTGTAAAAGCTTTTATAGATATGTGAAGAGAAAAAGATTGGTGAAGTCAAGCGTAGGTCCCTTAGAGGACGAGACCGGGAAATTAGTAGTGGGGAACATGGAGATGGCAAAAACGCTGAACAAATATTTTGTATCAGTCTTTACAGTAGAGGACACTAAAAATATCCCAACACTGGACAAATAGGGGGCTATAGGGGGGGAGGAGCTAAACACGATTAAAATCACTAAGGAGATGGTACTCGGTAAGATAATGGGACTTAAGGCGGATAAATCCCCTGGACCTGATGGCTTACATCCTAGGGTCTTGAGAGAAGTAGTGGTAGGGATTGCGGATGCATTGGTGGTAATTTTCCAAACTCCCTGGATTCAGGAAAGGTCCCAGCAGATTGGAAAACTGCTAATGTAACGCCCTTATTTAAAAAGGGAGGTAGACAAAAGGCTGGAAACTATAGGCCAGTTAGCCTAACATCTGTGGTTGGTAAAATGTTGGAGTCCATTATTAAGGAAGCAGTAACAGGACATTTGGATAAGCATAATTTAATCAGAGTCAGCATGGTTTTATGAAGGGGAAGTCATGTTTGACAAATTTGCTCGAATTCTTTGAGGACGTAGCAAACAGGGTGGATAAAGGGGAACCGGTGGATGTGGTGTATTTGGACTTCCAAAAGGCATTTGACAAGGTGCCACATAAAAATTACTGCACAAGATAAAAAATCACGGGATTGGGGGTAATATACTGGCATGGGTGGAAGATTGGCTATCTAACAGAAAACAGAGAGTTGGGATAAATGGTTCATTCTCGGGTTGGCAATCAGTGACTAGTGGTGTTCCGCAGGGGTCAGTGCTGGGACCCCAACTCTTTACAATCTATATTAACGATTTGGAGGAGGGGACCAAGTGCAACGTATCCAAGTTTGCCGACGATACAAAGATGGGAGGGAAAGCAGTGAGTGAGGAGGACATAAAAAACCTGCTAAAGGACATAGACAGGCTAAGTGAGTGGGCAGAAATTTGGCAGATGGAATATAATGTTGGAAAGTGTGAGGTTATGCACTTTGGCAGAAAAAAATCAAAGAGCAAGTTATTATCTAAATGGAGAGAAACTGCAAAGTGCTACAGTACAAGGGGGTCTGGGGGTCCTGGTGCATGAAACACAGAAGGTGATCAGGAAGGCCAATGGAATCTTGGCTTTTATTGCAAGGGGGATGGAGTATAAAAGCAGGGAAGTCTTGCTTCAGTTATACAGGGTACTGGTGAGGCCACACCTGGAATACTGCGTACAGTTTTGGTTTTCATATTTAAGAAAAGATATACTTGCTCTCGAGGCAGTTCAGAGAAGGTTCACTCGGTTGATTCCAGCGATGAGGGGGTTGACTTATGAGGAAAGGTTGAGTAGGTTGGGCCTCTACTCAGTGGAATTCAGAAGAATGAGAGACGATCTTATCGAAACATATAAGATTGTGAGGGGGCTTGATCGGGTGGATGTTTCCACTGATGGGTGAGACTAGAACTAGGGGGCATAATCTTAGAATAAGGGGCTGCCCTTTCAAAACTGAGATGAGGAGAAACTTCTTCACTCAGAGGGTAGTAAATCTATGGAATTTGCTACCTCAGAGAGCTGTGGAAGCTGCGAGATTAAATAAATTTAAAACAGAGATGGACAGTTTCCTAGCTGATAAGGGAATTAGGGGTTATGGGGAGCGGGCAGGGAAGTGGACTCGAGTCTAGGTTCAGATCAGCCATGATCCTATTGAATGGCGGAGCAGGCCCAAGGGGCCGTATGGCCTACTCCTGCTCCTACTTCTTATGTTCTTATGTCCCTTGCAGTCAGAATCAGGGGAATTTATAATGGGGAGCAAAGAAATGGCAGACCAATTAAATACATACTTTGGTTCTGTCTTCACAAAGGAGGACACAAATAACCTCCCAAAGATGTCAGGGAACATAGGGTCTAATGAAAGGGCGGAACTGATAGAAATCAGTATATGTAGGGAAATGGTGTTAGGGAAATTGATGGGATTGAGGGCCGATAAATCCCCAGGGCCTGATAATCTACATCCTAGGGTACTTAAGGAAGTGGCCCTAGAAATAGTAGATGCATTGCTGGTCATCTTCCAAAATTCGATAGAATCTGGAACAGTACCCATGGATTGGCGGGTAGCTAATGTTACCCCACTGTTCAAAAAGGGTGGTAGAGAGAAAACGGGGAATTACAGACCGGTAAGCCTGACATCGGTAGTGGGGAAAATGCTGGAGTCCATTATAAAGGATGAATTTGGAAAATTTGGAGCACTTGGAAAAAAGTGACCGGATCGGACAAAGTCAACATGGCTTTACAAAAGGTAAATTGTGCTTGACTAATCTACTGGAATTTTTTGAGGATGTAACTGGTAAAATAGATAAGGGAGAACCAGTGGATGTGGTATATTTGAATTTTCAAAAGGCTTTCGATAAGGTCCCGCATAAGAGATTAGCGTGTATAATTAAGGCACATGGGATTGGGAGCAAGGTAGTGACTTGGATAGAGAACTGGTTGGCAGACAGAAAGCAAAGAGTTGGAATAAACGGCTCTTTTTCCGAGTGGCAGGCAGTGACTAGTGGGGTACCGCAGGGATCGGTCCTTGGACCCCAGCTATTCACAATATATATTAATGATCTGGACGAAGGAACTAGATGTAATATCTCCAAGTTTGCAGACGACACAAAGCTGGGTGGGCGTGCGTGCTGTGAGGAGGATGCCGAGAAACTCCAGTATGATTTGGACAGGTTGGGTGATTGGGCAGAAGCATGGCAGATGCAATATAACGTGGATAAATGCGAGGTTATCCACTTTGGTGTCAAAAACAGGAAGGCAGATTATTATCTAAATGGCAATAAATTGGGAGAAGCGGAAGTGCAACGAGACCTGGGCATCCTTGTGCACCAGTCGCTGAAAGTAAGCATGCAGGTGCAGCAGGCGGTTAAGAAGGCAAATGGTATGTTGGCCTTCATAGCGAGAGGGTTTGAGTACAGGAACAAGGATGTCTTGCTGCAGTTGTACAGGGCCTTGGTGAGGCCACATCTTGAGTATTGTGTGCAGTTTTGGTCGCCTTATCTGAGGAAGGATGTTCTTGCCATGGAAGGAGTGCAGTGAAGATTCACCAGGCTGATACCTGGGATGGCAGGAATGACGTATGAGGAGAGATTGGGTCGATTGGGCTTGTACTCGCTGGAGTTTAGAAGAATGAGAGGGGATCTCATCGAAACTTGTAAAATTCTAACAGGACTAGACAGACTAGATGCTGGAAGGATGTTCCCGATGGTCGAGGAGTCCAGAACCAGGGGTCACAGTCTAAGGATAAGGGGTAAGCCATTTAGGACAGAGATGAGGAGGAATTTCTTCACCCAGAGTGGTGAACCTGTGGAATTCTCTGCCAAAGAAGGCAGTAGAGGCCAATTCATTAAATATATTCAAGAAGGAGTTGGATATATTTCTTAAGGCTAAAGGGATCAAGGTATATGGAGAGAAGGCAGGAACAGAATACTGAATTTGGATGATCAACCATGATCTCATTGAATGGCGAAGCAGGCTCGAGGGGCCGAATGGCCTACTCCTGCTCCTATCTTCTATGTTTCCATGTAAGGCACTAAGAAGGCTGATCATGCTACTGGAACTGATATCATGCAACTCAGAATTCTGAAGGAAATGGGAAATATATTATATGAAGCACTAGCTCATACATTCAGTATCCCTTTGCAGTTTGGTCAGTTTCAATGGACTGAAAAGTAGGTCATGTGGTCACAATATTTAATAAGGGGAAGAAATTGGACCATGGGAATTATAGGCGTATCAGTTTGACATTGGTTATAGGGAAGATACTGGAAGGCATTATAAGGGATGTCATTTATAGTCATCTGGAAAGCTTGACAGCATGTCTTTAGGAAACGATGGTCCTGCCTCATTAACCTGATGAGTTCTTTGAGGAACTGACTAAATTAGAGAACGATGGCAATGGATGATAACAATAGATGTTATATACCTCAATTTCAAGAAAGCCTTCAATAAAGTGCTATACAGATGACTATTGGAAAAGGTCACGGACTGGATCCTTGTGCGGCAGGTGTCCTTCAAAGTGTTCCCTGCATGGCTAGCACAGACATTTGGCTACCCCAGCAATTACGCCCAGTACCACCACTCACGAGGCTCATGGAGACCTAGGCCTCATACTGTGTCTTAGGAAGGGACCAAGACTGCCCAAAAGGCAATAGATTTCGGATGATACCCATTTGCTCCCTTAGGTCCTCTGAAAAAATCTATGTGCCCATTTATCTTTGGCCCTTCCAGGGCTTTGATGTCCCCATTAGAATGACAGGTTGCCTCATCAGGGAGGGCAGTTCTGTAGTGCTACCACAGTTGCAGGCTGCCTCTTCCAACTATGTAAATTGCACTGTCTTCATGATTTGAGGCATTGTCAAGGTCCACGGCAGCAGTGTGCACTTCCAACAGTGGAGCAGGGACCCTGGAATTTCAGAACCATAATATTTCCCAATAGCCACTTAGTTGTCACTTTATTGAAAACTTTCTAGAAACCAAGATATATAACATCTCCTGGACTATCATAATCTTATTCAAAAGCCATCTTTGCACCAAAGATTAATGGTCAGATATTATGCTGGACATATAACTCGTCATTGCAATCTTGTAAGCAGAAAGTTGTCATCAATGGAGTAGATCTGTATGGGGTCAGGTCACAAGTGTAATCCATGCAGAGCTCTGTGTTAGGGCCGGTGCTGTTCATCAACTTCATTAATGATTTGGAACTATGCACAAGTTTTCAGATGATACAAGACTGCACAAATGTGCAAAGGTTTTGGGAAATTAGACCAAATCCGAGTTAATTTAGTGTGTGACAGATGTCCTTCAATATGATGAGCGCAGTGTTGAGCATTTGGGTTTGTAAACTACAGGGCTATTTATACCACGCAGGGGTACTCAGTAAGATTACAGAGCAAGAGAGGGACTTAGACGCATAATTGATAAATCATTAAAGATCCACAAGCAGTGTGATGGGGCCATACAATAGGTTGTATTACTAAGGCAATACAATATTAAGAAAACTAGTTAGGCTAGATATTAGTAGGTAAGTATTCACAGAGTCATCACCTTCTGGAACAGATTACTGAAGCAAATGATGAGTATGTATTCCGTGCAGTCCTTCAAAAGTGTGCTGGAAAAATTACGTTCAATTGATTGTCCGTTTCAAAGCATTTTTTTTTCAAATCTGACTCTTAAATTATGTGTGCAATGTGAAATGTTTTTTTGCTTAAGGGATTACAAATGCTTCCAGCCTGAAGTGCACACATATTGGGTCTCCTGTTAAGTAATAAGCAAACTAAATTCATGTAACATCTAGCTCAAATTCTCCATTTAAAAACAGGTAGTGACAGCTGAACTGGATGAATATTTTAAAAACCCACACCATTAGCCTGGCATATTATTACTGTCTTTTGGTTTTTGCATATGGAACCAACAAAGTTTAAAAATGTAATAAATGCCTTTTAAAATAAAATTATCTTCACAAGGACATATTTGTTCAGAATACGTGTTACATAATGCACACTAAAATGTGTAAATTTGACCATGTACAAAATCAGTAACAATTATTGAAAATAAAAGGTACATTTTGCACCAGTACTGATGTTTTTATAAGTTTACAAAACCTGTCTGATAAAGTAATTGTATTGAAAAGTACTTTTCCTTTGATAAACTATATATGGTAGCTTTTAATAATTAAAGCAAACTTTTATTATAGTCATTTTAACTGCTCACTGAATCAATAAGAGTTTTTACTTTAAGTAAGTTTTTCTCCTGAAGAGTGCAATATACGAGCGGTAGGTAGGTACACTCACTGAGGCTGGGTGCCTATAGCACATATTTGCTGTTTAAGAAATTATTGGAAACAATGTAAATTTTCATACTAGGAAATCCCCACAAAATAATCCTCAACACTGTCTTCTTGCTACATGCTGCAAATATGCCACATGTGCAAGAGCTGACAGCATGTCAACATCTGTAAAACAGCCAGTTTACACAAACAAGATAGCTGCATAGAACATTCCTTTTTTCAAAAAATATACTTGACTATATCATGGTTCATGGGATCAGGCACAGGTTTTCAGAGAATTAAAATTTAAATAATTATTGAAAATAAGCTATCCCTGCATAATACAACTGTTGGCAGATCATTTCTATTTGAAATTCTTTGAAAGGATATTTTGTGGAAATATTGGTAGTAACGGTTTACTTGATAATTGTTAAGACATGCCCTCCGAGAAAAAAAAGGTACCCATTATTGAAATCTGTGCAGCAGTGCAACTTACTTATACAGGAGGGGAAAAAAATGCTGCTCAGATGCTTCTAAAGATACCCACACTATATTCAGTGGTTGCTCCCTAACGTTAAACATTTCCTGAAGGCTTGGACAATTTATCATATACACGTAGCCCTTTTTGTGGTACAATTATTTTATTTGTAACTAAAATGCGCATTCAATATAAATTTTATATACGTTTGCTGTAAAGGGAGGATATAAAATGGGGTCAAACAGATACCTGCTTTAGTGAATAAAAAATCTTCACAACTAATAATTCTAATTAACCTATATCGTTAATAAAAGTCTTTCTGGCAACTGGAATTAACTACTTATTCCAATGATCCCCATTCTGTATTCCACATATGTAGTATCTGTGGGATACCTTTTTGTTACTGAAAATAATTTATGTTTATTTAGTCTTAAGGAAAGTTACTACAGTATGCAGGGTGCGTCAACATTCCCAATGTAGCATGTAAGCTGGTGGGCCACCATTTTGAAAAAGTCCATAAATGGTGTTAAATGTTAAACTCAAAGTCATCTGAGTCTGAACTACCACCACTACCAAATCAAGGAGCTAGTAAAAATATTTAGGTTTGTATCAATTTGAGACAAAAATGTTTAAATATAACCAAATGTCTTTTTATATTTACTGCCAGCTGTTCTACAGAAGAAAATTTCTCTTATAGTTTCAGTTCTGAACAGCAGACTGTAATTGTATTACTACTGCTTTAAAGTGCCATAATATTTATAGTTGTGGGAAGGAAAGTAAAAAGGAAAAATGATTGTCAAGATCTTATCTCACACACAATCTTGGGAGGACCACTTCCATTTGGCAAAATTATATCTGGCAAAATTATGAACATAATCTTTCTACTTTTAACATATTGATTGTAATTAATGGGGTAATCTGCTTTTACAGATATTGTAAAAATTGGTTCATTTTAAATTAATACTCTGTGCCGAGTCCTATGACCCCAAGTCTAATAGAACATTTCTAAGAGCTCATTCGCTGTGAAGGAAGAACTTCATATTTCACACAAAAAAAATTCGAACAAAACACATATGCACTCTTAGTGCAAGAAACCAGACTCAAACCCCATCCATAAAAGAGCATTATGGTATTTGAAGACTGTAGGGCCCATAATAAAATCCAGCACAGTGCAATCAGTCTTCTGCTCCTTATGATTCTTCAGTTTACAAGCTCTGTGTCCCTTCACATTGTACATACAAATGGCTGTCCCTTCAGCAAGCAACACAAAAACACTCCCACACTTGTCACAGGACAGCAACCTCTATGCTCATCTACATAAAGCCACTGGATGATTGATCCAAGTAGGGTCCAGGCTCTCTTGGGTGATCGTGCAGAGTTTGAGGGGCTAAATGTGTGTAATTCACATTATTGAACATACTTGGATAGGCTTCATTACTGTTTCCATCATTACATCCAGTTTGGGTCTGTTAAGGCAAAGAAAAATATGTTTTAGTAAATAAAAACCATTGCCAACTCTCAAATTATATTTACTGGATATTGGTGAACCAGCCTAGGTTCAGTAATGCAAACTTTTTTCAAATCTTTAAGTCGTATTAAAAGCTGAAATTAATGGTGCGTTAAAACCTTTTTTGGAAACTGAATTGAAAAAATATATTCTGTATATAGCATAGAGCAAACAAGAGCTGACAATGAGGTGTAGGCCAATTTAATCTTGGGTCCTGGAGATATTCATAAGCTGCTCCAGCTTTTCTTTGGTAGGTTACAACTACCTTTTCAAAAATGCTAACGTGCTATCAATACACAAAATCACCATTCATCAAATTTAAAATTACATCAGTTTTCCAGTATGAATACCAACACTACTGTAATAGGTTATTTATCGACAATTTCTAAACATTCAAATGGCATTCTGGGCTGTTTAGAGATTCTGCAACCCTGTCCATTATTCTGTAAAAACCGTAAATGAATGGGTATTATTTTTAAACATTCTTTTATCCAAGTACTTAATTTTTATATCTTACATTTTAAAATCACACGATAACAGAAAAATGGCATGAAAATTTACCAGTTGGTACCTGGTATTCAGTAGTATTAGGGAGAAAGGCTGGGGTTTGGCTGCACTGTGGGGCAGTCCTGGGTTTGGCAGCACTCCGAAGAGGGAACCTATGATTTGGCAGAACTGAGGAAAGAATTTTGGGTTTGGCTCACTAGTGGATTCCTGGGGTCTCTCAGCAGTGAAGGCAAGGTAGGTCACAGGCCTGACAGTATGGGGGAAGGTAGTGTGTGTCCCAGGTCTTGCAGCAGTAAGTTGTAAATTTCTTAAGGGGCTCTGCAAACAATGAACTCAGTATTTTGTGATTGGTTTTGTTACTATCTCACACCGTCACTAATTAACAAAATATATTTGATGGTACTTGGAACCCGTTTGCTTAAGAAGCTTTAAAAATTAAATTCAAGAAGAGCTCTAATTAGGATGAGGAAAGACACTGGCCTGCATTTAGCGGTGGTATTGATGGCACAACTGTCAGCGTTCACTGTCATTACCCCTCTGAAACTGACAGCAACTTCAGGATTTAGCGCATCTGCAGATAAATGCAGAAATCCAGAAGTTGCGGTCAGTCATTCCCTGCTCCGCCTCAGGTTGTGCTGTGGAACTCCTCAGAGCTGGCAATGAATCCAAATCACACTGAAGGACAAAATACTTCTCCTTTTACACTGGAATATCGCTGTTAAAACCCTCCTAAAATGTTAAGCCTTGTTGAAAGAGGTAATTGGATTTTTAACGGCATACTGACTGCTGAACAACTGTTCTGGCCCTGAAAAACTAATTTTATATTTGTGGAAGGTCAAATTTTTCCATTAATATGATCAAGAATTACAAGTTTAACAATAATTTTTTTTTTTTTAAGTTTGTTTATGATATTTCAGCTTCTACCTTAATCCTATGCGTATGTCCCAATCTTTATTTCGCTCTCTGTAAAATTTATTAAAAGTAAATTATAATCTGCATTTTACTTTCTGGTTGGCTGCCTGTGAGAATTCTTCAATGTGATTGGCTGCTTAGCCAGCTTGATGACAACATCACTGTTGCTGGGCGCTGGTGATTCACTTAATTTACCCCCAGATTCAAACTAAGGTTGGGAAAGCCGAAATTGACGCCACAGAGATCGCTAGATCTTTGTGGGCGGCTACCTTCGAGGTCAACAGCGATCACTGTTGCTTCGCCACTGACCGCAAATTCCGGGTCATTGTCTCCTTCGCTTCGAGTTAATGTGTTTCTCTTTATTTCTCGCTCTCTCTCTCTCTCAGACTGACATGCTTTCTGAAATAAAAGTAATAGGTTTTATTTAGGTGTCAACCTTGACTCAATGGTAGTACTCCCTCATCTGAGTCAGGAGGTTGTGGGTTCTTGCTCCACTCCAGAGACTTGAGTACATAATCTCGGCTGACATTGGGGGAGTGCTCCACTGACATTAAACCAAGGCCCCAACTGCCCTCTCAAGTGGATGTAAAAGATTCCATGGCAGTATTCGAAGAGGAGCTAGGGAGTTCTCTTGAATATAAATGTAAGTTCTTGATTTTTTCTTTCCTTAAATGCTTAGTTGATGGGAAAAGTGTGACAAACAGGAAGTGCATGTGCTGGACTTTTAATATACACACTATCTATCCTAGAATTTCTTACATTTTAACAGTGACGTGGGGGGCGATTTTCCCAGCCCCAAGAAGGTGGGTCAGTTGGCAAAATGGCAAAAACTGAGTGCGGGTTCGGAACCCGCCTCCAAACAATTTTGCCGGTTTTTGATGGGTGCGATTCGGTTCTGCCTGCAGCCATCCAGAGAGGTAGTTAAGACCCTGAAATAGTAGTTAAGGGCCTCTACAATCCTATTTTGACAGGCCTTCGTTATTTTTCCACATTTTCAGCGTGTTCCACAACCCTCCTAAAGCATGCCAGCTAAACCTGGTGGGTTGACATGTGGGTGGCCTTCTCACAGCTGCAGCTCCACCATTAATACTGAGCTTTCATCAGGGATTAGTTGCAGGTGGCAGAACTTTGGTTCAAAAGGTCTTTCAGCACTTTTAGCAGGTCTACCGAAGTTGGAGGTGCTGCAGCTTCTATCTCTCAACTGTGGGACCTCTTTGGAAGACCCTCTCCCTGCTTGGACTGAGCGCTTCCCCAATGGAGGTATCTGCCAGCAGCAGGGGAACCATTTATTTCCTTTCACCATGGAGCTCAGATTCGGATGAGGAGCAGCCACAGCAGCAGCAGAACCAGGCAGCTCAGCACCAACAGCAGCAGGAGCCCCAACCTCCTGCTCACCCACCTGATGCTGCACAGGGCAGAAGGCGCCAGGGCATCGAAGCACATCGCCGTAGGAGATAACCCCAACACAGGGTTTCGAGGCAGAGGATGAGCTACCTCAACATGACTGAGCAGCAGTGCCAAAGGAGGCTGAGACTTTCGCAAGAGGTTGTCCGGGACATCTGTGCACTGCTGTACCAACACCTGGAGCCCAGAGGAGCGGGTGGACACCCCTTACCAGTGGCTGTCAGTCACCACTGCAATCAACTTTTTTGCCTCAAGCTCCTTCCAGGGATCATCAGCAGACATCAGCAGCATCTCCCAGTTGGCCGCCCACAGTTGCATCATCCAGGTTACCGATGCCCTTTTCGCAAAGGTGCACAATTACATCCACTTCTCAAGGGGTCAAGCAAGTATCACCGCGCGTTCAGTCAGCTTTGCAAATATGGCAGGCTTGCCAATGGTGCAGGGCATCATAGACTGCACACGTGGCCCTTAGGGCACCCCATCACAACCCAGCTATCTTTGTCAACCGCAAGGGATTCCACTCCCTCAATGTACAGCTGGTGTGTAACCACAAGAAGGAGATTTTGCATGTTTGTGCCAAGTTCTGTGGTAGTTGCCATGACTCTTTCATCCTGCGGAACTCTAGTGTTCCTCCGCTCTTCAATCCGCCAAACCAACTTAATGGATGGCTCCTTGGTGACAAGGGCTACCCCCTGAAGAAGTGGCTAATGGCGCCGATAAGGAGGCCAGCTAACGAGGCTGAAGAACGCTACAATGCCAGCCATACTTCGACCAGGTCCATCATCGAGCAAACCACTGGCTTGTTGAAGATGCGATTCCGATGCCTTGACAGATCAGGTAGAGACCTGCAGTATTCAGCAGCCAGGGTCTCCAGAATGGTCGTGGTCTGCTGTGCACTGTACAACATGGCACAGCGTCGTGGCTTGCAGCTTCCTGATGAGCAAGTGGCTCAGTTCATAGCCTCTATGGAGGAGGATGAGGTGCAGGAGCAGGACCAGCAGCAGTGGCAGCACCTGAGCACATGGCTGCCCGTAATGCAAGGGATGCACTTATCCTGGCCAGGTTTGCATAGGTTGCCCATGTTGGCACATGTCCGTGGCTCCATCTTAAGACATGATAGACAATGGACATTATTCTCTGGCCACCAACCTGACCACACAAGTGTCGTGGAGCCCGCAATGTGGAGCTGCTTAAGGCAAAATAACAGATGCCATCAAATAATTATTTTACTTTCCAACAGGGATGGCATTTCATCAATACATATAAACATTCACCCAAGTGGCTACCCCTGTGACTAATGGTGCTTTATTTTTCTCTTACGCGCTCTCCTACGTGGTGCTTCCCCTGTGCTTTCAGCAGAAGTGGAGGTCCCGTGCTCACTTTGTTGCTGCTCCTGCTTCAACACCTTTGGTGGGCGTCCTCTGGGTTTACGAGCCTGTGAGGGCTCACCAAACGTCTGCTCCTCCTGCGGCAGTGTAGGGGCTGAGACGTGCATCTCAGTTGGGTGCGGACTCTGACGGAGGGCTACGCAGTGGTATGGAAGTGTGAGCGCTTGGAGAGGAGTCCCCACTTCCTTGTTGTCTGCCACCAACTTCCCTCTCATGGGTCAGGTCCACCTCAGCGCTTGCAAGTGGCTTGAGAGCACCTTGCTGCACATCAGGGGGGACATGGGGACCCATATCTGCACTGGCAGTCCTACTCAAAAGGACTTCCATGAAGCTCTGGTCTCTCTGTTCAATAGCTGCCCATCGCTCCTCCAGAGATGTCAGTCTATTCTGAACAATCACCATGTTTTCCTCACTCCGGCGACTTATTGCCTCCATGGCCGTATCCAGCCTTTCCATGGAGGTTGCCATCCTTTCCGTGGTGCTGCGTATATGCGCTATTGCCTCCCCAACGGCACTACTCAGGTTAGAGTTGGACTCCTCCATCCTCTCCACACTCGCAGTGACCCTGGAGACAAGACCTGTCAGATACTCCTGCACCGCTCTATTTCTGGATGGACCCAGAGGTGCAGGATCCACATGCAGTGGAGCAGAGCTAGGAGAGTCATGCGTCCTCCGCCGAGGACTCTCCACTGCTGTCCCTGTCTCCACCACCTGCTGATGCTCACCTGTGAGATGTGATACACCAGGTGACAACACTAATCTATGTCCCGAAGGTCCCACCGAGATGTGCATATCTGCGCTGCTGCTGGGTGTGCTTAATTCTGCTGATGCTGCGTCCTCAGAGGTTGCAGGTTCCCCTGCGAGTCTTTCTGCTCAGCCTCTTCCTCCTGGACAGTTTGGGGGGGGTGGGGGCTCTGTGGATGGCCCTGTGGGGGAGTAAAGCCATGGGTTAGACATTTGACAGAAGTGTGGCATGCAGATGCAATAGTGCAGATGCACAAGTGGCATTCTAATCATGTACACCAGCAGCCATTTCAGTCACTCAAGCAGTGTAAATGAGAGAGAGATAAAACTATTCTGTCACCAGCTTGCTCTGCCTTGCCCGTCTGTCTGTCTGTCCCCCACTTCCACCTCCACCTCTGCACCGGCGATGTCCAGGGCCGCCTCTTCAGCCCAGGTGAGGTGGGCTAGTGAAGGTGGACCTCCTCCTGTCTTTGCCTTTTCTCGTTTATTATGGGCTCTCTTTTCCTGTAGTGAGGGAGACAAATGGAGTTGGAGTGAGAATGATGGAGTGAGTGTAGAGAGTCCAGAGCATAGATGCTTAGAAGGAGACAAAGATGGAATGAGGTTCCATGTCCAAGGGCCCTCCCTGTGCATTGTTAGTTGTTGTCATTGCATAACATTGAAAGGGAGTGTGAGGGCAGCATAGTCGAATAGTCAAGTGATTGGGTTTATAGAGTGAGAGGAATGGTGAAGGGTGCAAGGGTTGTAAGGGTAAAGTGGGATGTGGGGGATGAGGTTGACAATGCAGAGTGTTGGTGATGAGAGGAGAAGGGGAGCAGAAGGAGGGTCAAGCTGAAGGTATACTCACTTTGCTTGCTCTTGCAAGGTCATTGAACCTTTTATGGCACTCCATCCAGGTTCTGGTGCACAACGATCTGGAGGTGATCTCCCATGCCAACTGCACCCAGACAGCCTTGCTTTCTTTGGGAGGTCTCTTCCTCCCAGATGAGGGGGAAGAGCACCTCCCTGCTGGCTCTCACCCCCTCAACCAACATTCCCAGCGCATCATCCGAGAACTTCATGGAGGCCCTTGCCTTGGAATTGGCCATTGTAGTTTCTGAAAAAATGTTGCAGGTGGTACAGCATCGACCAAGATCCAGTGGAATGAGCCAAAGCAGCAAGCAGCCCGGAAATGAGGCTGGATAAGTGATGTCAGCAGAGGCGAGTTTCAGTCCCAAAACACTAATTGGCCCAGGGGAAGCCACACCTCTGAAATCAACTGGCCAATTAGTGAAAATCGCAATTTTTTCCCACCTCTCAGTGGAGGCGAGTATGGAACCCACCCAAACTGAAACTCGCCTCCATTGGAAAAATCGCCCCCTACATTTCAAAAGTAGAAAAAGCAGAAAGGCAGAGTATTTACTCAATGGTGAAAGATTGGGGAATGCAGATGCTCAAAAGGACCTGGATATCCTTGTACATGAGTCACTGAAAGTGAATGTGCAGGTGCAGCAAGCCATTAGGAAGGCAAATGGTATGCTGGCCTTCATTACAAGAGGATTTGAGTACAGGAGTAAAGAAGTCTTACTCCAATTATATAGATCCTTGGTGAGACCAAACCTGGAGTACTGTGACAATTTTGGTCTCCTTACCTAAGAAAGGATATACTTGCCATAGAGGGAGTGCAACAAAGGTTCACAAGATTGTTTCCTGGGATGGCGGGACTGTCGTATGAGAAGAGATTAAGTAAACTAGGACTATATTCTCTTGAATTCAGAAGAATGAGAGGGGATCTCATTGAAGCATACAAAATTATTATAGTGCTTGATAGGGTGGATGCTGGGAGAATGTTTCCCTTGGCTGGAGAGTCTAGGACCAGGGGCCACAGCCTCAAGATAAAGGGTAGGCCATTCAGGACTGAGCTAAGAAGAAATTTCTTCACACAGAGGGTGGTGAATCTTTGGAATTCTCTACCCCAGAGGGCTGTGGAGGCTCAGTCATTGGATATATTCAAAACAGAAGTCAATAGATTTCTGACTAGTAAGGGCATCAAGGGATATGGCGATAGGGCCGGTGAATGGAGTTGAGGCAGAAGATCAGCCATGATCTCATTGAATGGCGGAGCAGGCTCGAAGGGCAGAATGGCCTACTCCTGCTCCTATTTCTTATGTTCTTAAGTACTTCATTGGCTGTAAAGTGCTTTGGCACGTCCTGAGGTTGTGAAAGGTGCTAGATAAATCCAAGTTTTTTTTATGGCTATGAAACATAAAAATGCTAATAGAAATAATATAAAATACTGATCATTATTTCACCTTTGTGATAATGTAATTTTAACACTAAAATTAACAGATGCTTAATATTTAAGGATTTAATACAGTAGTGTAGTGGTGATGTTACTTGATGAGTAATCCAGATGCCTGGACTAACAATCCAGAGAATGAGAGTTCAAATCCCAGCATGAAGCTATCGGATTATCATAAAGACCAAACTGGTTCACCGCTGTCCTTTAGGGAAGGAAACCTACCATCTTACCTATATATAACTCCAGTCCTACGTCAATGTAGTTGACTCCTAAGCACCCTCTTAAGTGGCCTAGCAAGCCACTCAGTTCCACCATCACTTTCTCAGAGCAACTAGGGATAGGCAATAAATGTTAGCCTTGTCAGTGACACCCACATCCCGAGAATGAATTAAAAGAAAAGGATATTTACCTTGGCTAAAAATGGCTGTTGACCTGAGTTTGTAGGATTGAATTGCACAGTATCCATACAGGACAAATCATTTTCTGTTAGACATGGGATCATTGACATGGCACCTGTATAACATGCCTGTGATGTAATTAAATCCATTGATGGGTTTACCGCACTACAATCCTGAATTTCTGAACGTTGCTGTACACAATCCAGGTAGTCTTCCAAGCCACTAACTGTGGTGTAATTCTGTGTATGAAAGCCACCTACTGGCATATCTGTTTGGATGAAGTTAGAAGGCTGGGTTGGGACAGAAGCTGCCTGCTGGTACAACAAGAAGTCTTGCTGACAAGCTGAAGGAGTAGCATTAAGCTCAGATTTGTATTGGAACCCTGATGCTGTGCTGTCTAAGCCAGAGAAACCAAACTGCTTCTCCTGACCGTTGGCAAGTCTTTCATTGCCAGAGTTCCAGTTTGTGAACAGTCCATTGACTTTCATGTGTTTCATTTTCTGGCATAGCTGCTGCTGTACTTGTTGCTGATGATGTTGCATCGGTGGTTGCTGCTGCTGTTGCTGATAATGTTGCATCTGAGATTGCTGCTGTTGTTGCCGATAATGTTGCATCTGAGATTGCTGCTGTTGTTGTTGCTGAAAATGTTGCATTGGAAGTTGCTGCTGCTGATAATGTTGTATTTGAGGTTGTTGCTGTTGCTGATAATGTTGCATAGGAGGTTGCTGCTGCTGGAAGTGTTGCTTTGGAAGTTGTTGCTGCATCATGCAACTTGAACTTGAATTAAGTGGCTTCTGCTGCACGCAGCTTGAATACATGCAGTCTGTCCTCTTTTTCAGTGATTCCTGGACATATGTTAGAATTTCCTCATTCAGTGCAATATTATTTATATCTCCAGTCTCATCCCAATGAACCCTCAGGAATGTCTCATCCTGACATATGAGATCAAAGTCTTCCAGCCCTATATCAAGGTTTTTCATAGTGTTATAAAGCTCACTGCCAATGTTATTTGCCAAAATGTCTACATTTTCTTCAGGAGGAGGGAAAGGCTTTTGCTCCTGAATACAGTTGGTATGCTCCATCTTCCCAATACTGTTATCTTCACTGAATAGAACCTCTTCCCAATCACTAGGAAATAAATCACTTAATTCTGCATCTTTGTTCTCATTAAAAAAGGTATTTTCAAAGTCAAACTTCTGATGTTGTGAAGGGGCAGATACATACACTGATCTATCCTGGCTTAACATGGCACCAAGAAGGGAGTTTGGATCTATTGATTTCTGCCCTCTTGATGCTTCTGCTGCTGCTTTTTCAACATTTCCTTTGATTTTATTAATTGTAGGATCCAATAATCCAAGCATTGAACAATTTCCTTCATATAGCAGTGCCTCCCCAGTTGCAAAATTAAAAGGCAACTGAAGGGTTCGTTTTTGTAAATTCTCTTCCCCTTCTTCTTCTCTAAATAGGAACAAAAATCCACATTTGTTACAAACATCTATGGTGCATCCAAGAATTCAAACATATCTTTTTTTTTAATAAATCGAGCTCTCTAATAGTATTAAGTTTAAAAAAAAGTCAATTTAAATGTCAAAAATATTAGATTACCTATTGGGTTTCAGGGTACCTCAGTTAAAAAATGAACTTAAAATTCCAGATGCAAATAAAAACTTCCATCATCCAAATGGAGCAGAAGAGGGAAAAGAGTCAGTGG
This sequence comes from Somniosus microcephalus, assembly GCF_052327205.1. Classification (NCBI taxonomy): domain Eukaryota; kingdom Metazoa; phylum Chordata; class Chondrichthyes; order Squaliformes; family Somniosidae; genus Somniosus; species Somniosus microcephalus. The sequence goes on along the minus strand of NC_140991.1, from coordinate 167,349,148 downwards.
GAGGAAATCACGTAAGTGCTTGCCATGGCATCCTCACTTTCAGTAACTTGATTCAATGTATATTTTACCCAATGGGCCTAATCAAAGGCTATCCTCATCTGTAGCATGCATTGAGGCTTATTATTTTCATTTTTGTGAATTCAGTTGTTTGGATTACTTCAAGGGAACTGAAGCTTTAACCTGAATGGGAAGCTTTCAATTTAAAAAAAGATACATCCACCAGCTCCATAACAGAATCCTTCCTGCTAGAATACTACTCAAGAATCAGAGGTCAATTTTTTGCATTGTATTCATCAAATGAAGTATGCAACAAGTCTTCAGCAAAGGAATTCTAGGGAAAACTGCCATTACTTCAGGAGATCTTCAGTGGCCAACTTTACTCTCTTCTCCTTTGAGAAAATAAAGTAATCTAATTGGAGCTAAAGAAATAGCCACCACCCTCAGATGACTCAGTTGAAAGCATTAGGTGAAGAAGAAGTTGCTCTAGCTTCTTCCGGCAACAGGGCTGGCAGGAAAGTTGAGTAGCTCAGTAACACATGGGCTAATGCTACAACTAGAGGATTTGTTATGGTGGTGATCGTAACATAGCCAGCCACATGCTGAGACAAGTCTGATTAGCTGACAACAGGTCCATGAAAAAAAATTCAAGAAATCCCTAAAGGGGCATTTGCTCTTGCATGGAGAGCAAAAGAGTTTAATAGGGGAAAGTGCTTGATCTGTAGCAAAGATGAATCAGAGAGGTGGGTGCTTCAGATACTGTAAACAGTTATACTTGGTAGAGACATAGGCCAGGGTTTAATGCTTCTGCAATTACCAGCCCATAATTTTCCGTCCATTAAAACAAATTGACCAAAATCGTGGTGGTAAAGGCAAAAGAGCTCAACCACGTAACTGACTTACAACCAATGTTGCAGGAGAAAGCAAAAGCTCCGAATGTCTCCAAGATGCCTTCTACTTGGCCCTAGACACAGGTGCAGAACACAGTTGGGAATTCCTTCTCCATTACCCTTTGCCCGTCAAGGCAAACCTCTATGGCCAATATTTAAAAAAAGCACTCCAAGGGTCAATGAGGTCCAAAATGGTATCAATGAAAGTGAAACCAACTTGGGTGGGATTCAGTACTCTAGGGTCTGGGTTTGAATCCATCCTATACTGATGAGATGAACGTCTTACTTGTTTTTAAGTTGCAAAAGTCTTATATGAACTGAGCCTGGGTAGTCTTACCCAGTTTCTTAGGGGCATGTTCTTGAAAACAAAACTGTCTCCAAGTAGTAATCTCACTCAGCTATTGAGGGAAATGAAAAATATAAACCTGTTGCAGTAGGGAATGCTTGGAGGTTAAATTAACTTTTATTCTGTTGCTTGCTGTGTTACACCTAACCTGGAAGTAATTGGTGCTGATTCTGGGTGTCTGGGATGCAAAAATGTTACCAGCACTAGCATTCCTCACCTGATAACAACAAATCATAACCCAAAAGTAAATTTAAAAAAATAATCCATCTGTGAATGCAGAAATGGTTTTAGAATTTAGGAAAGAAAGCTATTGAAATATACTAATCAACTAAAACAGCAAAATACATTTTTCTTAACTTAAGAGAACAGTGAATTATCACCAATGACAGAGAAAAATAATTTAATGGCTTAGAACAAAGATTGTTTTGGGACAGAGGGAGGGAGGGAGGATCAACTGCTCAAGATACATGGCGCAAAGTTATTAAAGTGACAGTGCTCTAGATGATTTCCCTTATAGGATGATAAAAGTTCCTATTGCACGTGGAAGCTAAATGATAAAAAAAAAATCAACATTAGATCAAACTAAAAACAAGTTGCAAGTGCATTTAGATATGTTTCCACCCACCTGAAAAAGATCAGAAAGCTACATTGAAGCCCCATTTAGTAACTTGCTGTGTAATTAAAAGCTCAACATACTGCTGGATTTCAATGTGAATCGCTTTCAGTACTTACGTGAGGGGTCTTTGTGTGGCTATAATATAATCTGGCTTCCCATTCTTGTATCCCAATCTTGCATTTGCTTGCACCCAAGTCCACCCATTTTCTTTGGTCAAAAGCCTGAAAACAGTCATTCCACTTTCTCCTGTCTTCATCACTAAAATGTAGAAACCAGGGGTGGATAAAAGTGTTATTGAATGATCAGCCTTACTAATTTCTGTACTACTTGTGTTTTATTAATTATTTTGGTTACTTCAAGTGCATTCCAGAAACTTGAGGTGGTGAGCGCATCAACTACAAATAAAATCTCTGGATTACTCCCGGTGCCACATGCTAGTGAGTATAGGAATAGGAGGATAGAGCAGATGAATGCATGGCTAAAGAGTTGGTGCAGGAGGGAGGGCTTTAGTTTCCTGGGTCTGCTTCTGGGGAAGGTGGGACCTGTACAAGTCGGACGGGTTGCACCTGAACCGGAACGGGACCAACATCATTGCAGGGAGGTTTGCTAGTACTGTTGGGGGGGGGGGGGGGGGGGGGGGGGAGGGGGGAGGGGGTTTAAACGAACTTGGCAGGGGGAAGGGATACGGAGCGGAGCTATAGTAGGGGGTGATGCACAGCCAAATATAGAGGCAAAAACAAGTCAGCCTGGAAGGCAAAGCAAATATGTAACGGCACAAGGGAGTATGGCAGGGCTGGATGGCATTTATTTTAATGCAAGGAGTCTTGAGAGTAAGGCAGAAGAATTGAAGGTGTTGATGAACACATGGGAGTATGATATTGTTGCTAGCACAGAGACATGGTTGAGGGAGGGGCAGGACTGGCAGCTCAATATTCCGGGGTATAGAATCTTCAGGCGAGGCAGAGGGGGTGGTGTAAAAGAGGAGGGGGTGTCGCAATATTAATCAAGCAGTCAATTACTGCTGTAAGGAGGCATGATATCTTAGCAGGTTCCTCTAATGAGGCCATATGGGTAGAACTTAAAAACAAAAGGGGGCAAGCACTTGGCTGGGAGTGTACTATAGGCCCCCAAACAGTCAAGGGGAGATAGAGGAACAGATATGTAAGCAAATCTCAGAGAAGTGTAGAAATAATAGGGTAATAATAGTAGGGGATTTCAACTTCCCCAATATTAACTGGGATAGTCAGAGTGTGAAAGGCTTAGAGGGTGCGGAATTCTTAAAGTGCATCCAGGAGAGCTTTTTGAGCCATCATGTAGAAAGTCCTACAGGAGAGGGGGCAGTACTGGACCTAATTCTAGGGAATGTAGCCGGGCAAGTGGTAGAAGTGTCAGTAGGAGAGCAGTTTGGTGACAGTGACCATAATTCGGTGAGATTTAAGGTAGTCATAGAAAAGGACAAAGATGGACCGGAAATAAAGGTTCTAAATTGGGGGAAGGCCGATTTTAATATAAGGCAGGATCTGGCCAAAATGGACTGGGATCAGCTACTTGTAGGAAAATCCACATCAGAGCAGTGGGAGTCTTTCAGAAAGGAAAGAGTGTACAACGGCAACATGTTCCCGTAAAGGTCAAGGGTGTGACCAACAAGCCCAGGGAACCCTGGATGTCAGGGGATATACAAGAATGGATTAGGAAAAAAAGGGAGGCTTTTGGCAGATACAAAGGACTAAAAACAGTGGAAGCCCTAGAGGAGTATAGAAAGTGCAGGGGGGTACATAAAAAAGAAATTAGGAGAGCGAAGAAGGGGCATGAAAAAACACTGGTGGGCAAAATGAAGGAAAATCCCAAGGGGGGGAGAAATTGGGTGAGTAGCGCCACCTGTTAGCGCCTAAAGAGGCAATCAGTGGCTGTAGCGCCACTGGCTGCGTCTCCGGCGATATTCAGTCGGGGCGCTAATGGTGGCGTTAGGCATTTGCGCTGCGCCGCCACCGATGACATCATCGGTGTGCGCAGCGCCCCATTCGCGATATTTGGTAGCGAACGCCGCAGTTGCGCCGCTCGCTACCCGCGCCCGGTTCACGGGGCCTTACTGTGCCGGCAGCGGAGCAAGTTAAGGTGGAGGTGCGGGGTGGCCGCTTTTTCGGCGACCGCCTGCCAGCACCTCCGTCCCCGGCCTCCTAACCCCCCCCCCCCCGCGGCATTGCCGGCTGTTTCCCGAGAGCCCGGCACTTCTCCTTGGTGCCGGGCTCATTTGCCGGCACTCGCGATCAGGGATCGCGCTGTTGCAGGCACCTCCCCCTCAACAGTGGGAGGAAGGCCTGCAGTACTGCAGCGTGCCGTGCCGCAGCATGTGGCGCTGCGGCACGTTGCGCTGCGATAATCAGTTTCAGCGCCCTAAGAGGGACGCGGAGCGCCTCGAGCCTCGCCCCGTCTCCCTCGAGGGGCACTGAAACTGAATTTCTGGCGATCGGTATCACTCTGATCGCTGCGCTAAATCCTGCGCTCAGCCGACTTTTGCGCCACTTTGGCGCCCCATCCCAATTTCTAGGCCAAGGTGTTTTATAAGTATATTAAGGGCAAGAGGATAACCAGGGAAAGAGTAGGGCCCATTAGGGACCAAAGTGGCAATCTGTGTATAGAGCCGGAAGATGTAGGTGAGGTTATAAATGAATATTTTGCATCTGTGTTCACTATGGAGAAGGACGATGTAGGCATAAAAATCAGACAGGGGGATTGTGATATACTTGAACAAATTAGTATTGAGAGGGAGGAGGTACTAGCGGTTTTAGCGGGCTTAAAAGTGGATAAATCCCCAGGCCCAGACGTGATGTATCCCAGTCTGCTGTGTGAGGCAAGGGAGGAGATTACAGGGGCTCTGACACAAATTTTCAGAACACCTCTGGCCACAGGGGAGGTGCCAGAGGACTGGAGAACAGCTAACATAGTACCATTATTCAAGAAGCGCAGTTGGGATAAACCAGGGAATTACAGGCCAGTGAACCTAACATTAGTGGTAGGGAAATAATTGGAAAATATTCTGAGGGACAGAATTAGTCTCCACTTGGAGAAGCAAGGATTAATCAAGGATAGTCAGCATGGCTTTGTCAGGGGAAGATCATGTCTAACCAATTTGATTGAATTTTGAGAGGGGGTGACTAGGTGTGTGGATGAGGGTAGTGCAGTTGATGTAGTCTACATGGACTTCAGTAAAGCTTTTGATAAAATCCCGCATGGGAGACTGGTCAAGAAGGTAAGAGCCCATGGGATCCAGGGCAATTTGGCACATTGGATCCAAAATTGGTTTAGTGGCAGGAGGCAGAGGGTGATGGTCGAAGGTTGTTTTTGTGACTGGAAGCCTGTGTCCAGTGGTGTACCGCAGGGATCGGTGCTGGGTCCTTTGCTGTTTGTAGTGTACATTAATGATTAGATATGAATGTAGGAGGTATGATCAGTAAGTTCGCAGATGACACGAAAATTGGTGGAGTGGTAAATAGCGAGGAAGGAAGCCTCAGGCTACAGGACGATAGGTTGGTTAGATAGGCAGAACAGTGGTAAATGGTATTTAACCCTGAAAAGTGTGAGGTGATGCATTTTGGGAGGACTAACAAGGCAAGGGAATACACAATGAATGGTAGGACCCTAGGAAGGACAGAGGATCAGAGGGACCTTGGTGTGCATGTGGATAGATCCCTGAAGGCAGCAGGACAGGTCGGTAAGGTGGTTAAAAAGGCATATGGGATACTTGTCTTCATTAGCCAAGGCATAGAATATAAGAGCAGGGAGGTTATGATGGAGCTGTACAAAACGCTAGTTAGGCCACAGCTGGAATACTGTGTGCAGTTCTGGTCGCCACACTACAGGAAGCATGTGATTACATTGGAGACAGTGCAGAGGAGATTCGCCAGGATGTTACCTGGGCTGGAGCGCTTCAGCTATGAAGAGAGACTGGACAGGCTAGGGTTGTTTTCCTTAGAGCAGAGAAGGCTGAGGGGGGACCTGATTGAGGTGTACAAAATTATGAGGCGCATAGATAGGGTAGATAGAAAGGAACTTTTCCCCTTAGTAGAGGGGTCAATAACCAGGGGGCATAGTTTCAAGATAAGGGGCAGGAGGCTTAGAGGGGATTTGAGGGAAAACCTTTTCACCCAGAGGGTGGTTGGAATCTAGAACTCACTGCCTGAAAGGGTGGTAGAGGCAGGAACCCTCACAACATTCAAGAAGCATTTAGATGAGCACTTGAAAAGCCATAGCATACAAGGCTACGGACCAAGTGCTGGAAAATGGGATTAGAATAGACAGGGCTTGATGGCCGGCGCGGACATGATGGGCCGAAGGGCCTCTTTCTTTGCTGTATAACTCTATGACTCTACGACTCTATAAAATTGTGACATGTTATTTAGTACATAATAAAACACAGAACCACCAACACTTTCGGCAGCTCTGACGAAAGCTCATCAACCTGAAATCTTAACTCTGTTTCTCTCTCCACAGATGCTGTCTGACCTGCTGAGTATTTCCAACATTTTCTCTTTTTAAACCACCAACACTTTCCCACCAAATAAGTCAACAATATGGCTTCCCTATTAACATGCATGGTGTTCCTTTGTCTGCCAACATCATGTAAATTAAAAACTCCCGCACGTTTAATTCTGATAACTAAGCTGTACTTTACCTCATAAGATTTAAGTGTATTTACTTATGCAGTCCATTTGAATGAAATGACATTTACAAAGAAAATCATTCTCTTCTAGAAATTATGTAGAGCCACTTTAGTAAAGTAATTCACGTTTGGTTGTGGAGATGACCCCAGCTGCTGGTACTATAATAGCACTAAAAACAAGTTTATGGTATTCTAAGTTGTTATTAGCCTTTGGAAATTCCTTTCCTCAGATGACAAATATCTGAAATAAACAGCATGAGCAAAAAAAAGCTCCAAGTATATGTAAATTATCACATTATCATCAAGAAGCTGAACTTGTGTAATCCAACATATTTATGCTAACATTTGACCAAGAAAGGATTTTGGATCGATTGACTGTTGCTCCCTCACATGATTTACTCATATCTGATGCTTTTCAAGCACATAATCTGATTTTGCACTCTGTAGAATTTATTAACCCAAGAAGTGAAAAATCTCCTTCATAAAAATTTTTATTTTTGCATTTCCGTAGCCATGATGTTTCTAGACTCCCGTAGTGACTGTTATCATGACAAAAACATCACCTCTATAGTTGAACCAAAATTGTAAGATGGTTGCTGAATGTCTCTTAAAGGGGAACATTATAGGGCGGGGAGGGGGGAGGTAGGAAGAGTTGCTGGATCGTCAAAGGTAGCATCGTTGGAGGTCGAACTCCAAACCATCGTAAACACCTTCACCGAAGCATACGAGAGCATGGGCCTTACACTAAACATCCGTAAGGCAAAGGTCCTCTAACAACCTGCCCCCGCCACACAGTGCTGCCCCCCGATTATCAAAATCCACGACAAGGCCTTGGACAACGTGGACCACTTTCCATACCTCGGGAGCCTAATGTCAACAAGGGCAGACGTCGACGATGAAGTCCAACACCGTCTTCAGTGTGCCAGTGCAGCCTTCGGTCGCCTGAGGAAGAGTGTGTTTGAAGACCAGGACCTCAAACCCGGCACTAGGCTCATGGTCTACAAGGCAGCAGTGATACCTGCCCTGCTGTATGCCTCAGAGACATGGACCACGTACAGCAGGCACCTCAAAGCACTGGAGAGGTACCACCAACGCTGCCTCCGCAAATCCTGCAAATCCATTGGCAGGATAGGCGCATCAACGTCAGTGTTCTTGCTCAGGCCAACATCCCCAGCATCGAAGCTCTGACCACGCTCAATCAGCTCCGATGGATGGGTCACATTGTCTGCATGCCCGATACGAGACTCCCAAAACAAGCGCTCTACTCGGAGCTCCGGCACGGCAAGAGAGCCCCAGGTGGGCAGAGGAAACGCTTCAAGGACACCCTCAAAGCTTCCTTGAAAAAGTGTAACATCCCCACCGACACCTGGGAATCCCTGGCCCAAGGCCGCACAAAGTGGAGGAGAAGCATCTGGGAAGCCGCCGAACACCTCGAGTCTCTTCGCCGGGAGCAAGCGGAAGCCAAGCGCAGGCAGCACAAGGAACGCACGTCAACCCAAGCACCCCACCCACCCGCCCCTTCAACCACCGTCTGCCCCACCTGTGACAGAGACTGTAGGTCCCGCATTGGACTCATCAGTCACCTGCAAACTCATTTTTAATGTGGAAGCAAGTCATCCTCGGTTCCAAGGGACTGCCTAAGAAGATGATGATTAACTAATAGGACATAATTTTCTATACTGTAATTCTATACTGACTGTACAACTTCTACTTTGGTAGAGTTAACATAGGAAGGTTTGCTCAATACATTGTAATAGGTGAATTTTGATAAGTTTTATTCCTGTGAACAGTAAAAATCTACTATTTAAGGATTATAGAACTCCAATCTGTGCGACTGGACAAATTGATGATCTTTTCCAGATGAAAACAAAAAAGTGCATTGGCACAAAATTGAAAACTGTACTTACTTCGGACATGGTTTTCTGCACAATACATCATGTCAGCTGCATGAATAAATTGATAGCCGGTTCCTCGCATACATAATTCAGCCTCAGTGTAACCGAGGACAATCATCCCTCTGCAGCAAAACAAAGCAGTGATTTCTCTAAGCATACTTGTCAGCCAGGTTTGCAAGCACAAAATCCTATAAACTTTTATTTTTAACATGAAATTTTATCAAATATGAAAGCTTTTTCTTTCCTTCAGAATTCATAAACAGATAAACTTATTGCTATACCCAATAGATCATATGTTTGTAAAATATCACTATATGTGACCAACAATGCCATGCCATAAATAGTAATTTTGCAACATACGAGAGACATGGAATTTGCCAGTGAGGGAACAACCCCAATGGAATATGAGCCAACAGAAATTAAATTCACACAGTTGCACGCTCAGAGTGTCAGCTGTCAACATAGCAACTCATACTTCACGCTGTGCTGTGAAAGGCAAGAACAGACCTAAGCTGCATTGATTATAAATTTGAATGAATGTAACAGGAAATTTAAACATAAATGGAATAAACAGGATACTGCATTAGACCCTGTTGCAATGTACTCCACTAATGAAGGAGACTCATGTACCCCTTCAAATTACATTGGCTCCTTTGGTCAGTGAACATACAGAACATTAAGCAACCTCCTTTAAAGTATTCTTGAAATTTAACAAAAAGTGTTGACTATGTGTGTTATACTGTATAATATTTTAACTGTAATACTCCAGACTTTCCATTATATTTTTGAAATGAATTGCTCTTCCAACACTTGGTCTACTTAGAAATATTGACATTTAATGAAATGTAACTATGTCCATAACACTTTTGTTAAATATTATAAGTAACCTGTATCATATTTATTTATTGTTTAAGCGCCAAAAAGACAGTTAGCTACTCCAAGTGGAGGAGGAGGAGAAAGAAAACAATCACAATTTGAATCGCACTTTTAATAAGAACATAAGAATTAGGAACAGGAGTAGGCTATTCAGCCCCTCGAGCCTGCTCCGCCATTCAATAAGATCATGGCTGATCTTCTACCTCAACTCCACTTTCCTGCACTATCCCCATATCCCTTGATTTCCTTATTTTCCAAAAATCTATCGATCTCTGTCTTGAATATACTCAACGACTGAGCCTCCACAGCCCTCTGGGGTAGAGAATTCCAAAGATTCACCACCCTCTGAATGTAAAAAAAAACCCAAGGCATTCTAGAGGGAAAAATAGAAAAGGACAGTGGCTGAACCACAGTAGGAAAGTTAGGATCAGTGAAATAAAACTTAGTCGAAAAAGCTTTTCAGAGGAGAGGTGAAAGGATTTAGATGGGACAGGTGTTTCAATAGAGTAGGACTAAAACGGTTAAAGATTCTAACACATTGGCCCAGAAATTCGGGTCCCAACGCGTGAGTAAGCACGGAGTACTCACGCGTGGACCCGATGGAAGTGCCGGTTTCTTGCATGCACTACGCATGCGTGGGAAACCGCCATTTCCGATCCTCTGAACGAAGGGGTTCAGAGGTCGAACGCGTGCGCACGGGAGTCTGCGCGTGCGCGTTGAACTTCCTTTTTTTTTTTAAAACAGGTTTTTCCGTGCGTGAAGGCCTCTACATTTTACACATTTAAAAACCAGGCGTAAAGACTTCATTTTAAAAGGTAAGTGGTCAATTAATTAAAATTAGAATTTTTTTCCCACAGGTTTATTATTTTTAAATACTTTAAAGTAAGGTAAGTGTATTTTTAGCCCCTTTTTTTATAAAATTATTTTTTTCAAAAATTTAAATTATTGTTTAAAATAGTTATTTAATGTTATTTATAGTTTATTTAAAAAGTGTGATATTTTTAATATTTATTTGAAGGGTAAGTACTGTTTTGGGGGCCAGAGTTTTCATTAGTTTGACAGTTCTTTCTGTCAATCTCATGAATGGGCTTTTCCCTCCTCCGATTGGTTGCCCATGGCTCACGTGATCCCAGCGGACGCATCGCACAAACAACGCCGCTGGATCACGCAAGCACAGCGCGCCGGGAGCTGGACCGGGCCACAGAGAGGAAATCCACGCAGGCCCAGGCCTCAACTGCCGGCGCGCTAGGTAAGTGTAGGTCGGGGGCTTGCACCCGCGGGAAGCCCCTGACACGAATTTCTGGGACTAATAGTGTGAAGGCGGAAGGAATGCCCAAAGGGCCAAAGTTGAGGGGTGTGGAGGGGATTCAAGGCTGTTTGAGGTTCCAGAGGTAGGTTGGGGCAATGCCATGGAGGGATTTGAAATGGAGAATGAGGAGTTTAATTTCAACATGTTGGGGGAGATTGAACCAATATAGGTGAGTGAGGAAGTAGTGTAAGATAGGATGATGTTGCTGGAGTGCATAGGGAGAGGATGGAGGATCAATGGCAGGGGAATGGAGTTTTCTGCGGGGGCCAAAAATGATGACTTTGGTCTTCCCGATGGTTAGTTGGAGAAATTTTGTATCATCCGAGATCTAATGTCAGGCAGACATGGGGGTCAAAGGAAGTGGAGAAGTACAGTAGGGTGTTAACATACATATGGAAGTTGACTCCATGCCTGTGGATGTCATCACTGTAGAGGTAACTCCTCTTAAAAAAATATAGAAAAGGAGAGAAATATATATAGCTCTTTCTTTATAACAGAGCCATGGGGGGTGCTTAAGAAGGGTGAAGGAGTTAACTGTATCAAAGGCAGTGTAGAGGTCAAAAAGGACAAGGAGAGACAGCAAACCATGGTTGCAGTCACACAGTAGGTCACTAGTAACTTTGACCAGCATATTCTCGGTGCTGTGGGCAGACTGGAAGTCTGATTGGAATGTGTCAAACAGAGAGTGCTGGAACGTAGTGCAGGCACCACCACAGGCTGCAAAGAGTAAGCGAGAAGACAAGTTAAAATCAGGAAGCAGGGATTAGGAAATGTCAAGATTGAGTTCTAAAAGTCTGAAGGTAGTGAGAGGAAGGACAGAGTGTCAAGAGTTCTATAGTTCTGAGATCCTGAGGAGAGAATGATTCGGAGTTGGAAGATAATTCCATTGCTTCAGAAAAAGCCCCAGAATAAAGCAAGGATCAGAAAAATATATAAGAAAACAAGAGAGAAAAGAGGGAGAGAGAGAAAGAAAAAAGAGAAAGTGAGAGGCAGAAAGAAGAGGGAGTAAAGAAAAGCATGAGAAAGAACAAGTGATGAGAAAGAATTTGAAATTATATTGCATTTTATTACTCCTCAGAAATGGCTCAAAAGCATTTCACATGTGGTAGGGAAATGCAATAGTCTTTTTTGTGCACAGCAGGATTCCACAAACAGTAATGAAATGAATGACCAGTTAATTTGTTTTTGGTGGTGTTGGTTGTACTCCAGGAGATTGGGTACCCATTATGCATCGCTGGGTGAATTTAACTAACCCACACATCCCCAATATATCCCAAAATATCCTCCTACTGCAGGAATGTATTAAATCCTTTTTTAAAAGGACTCTTGCGTACCCATACTTGCTACAGCCACCAGTCACCTGTCCCAAAGAGCTCTCCGAGAAACCAAATACAGTAGTGCCTGGCATTTAACTGGACATCTTTCCTACATGGTCCTCTTTGGTCACTATCACTATTCATTTTGAATAGCTCTTTTAAACCTACTACATCCAATTCTTTTATCATTATGAAAACCTCAATCATATTCCCCAAGCCCAGGATATTCCAAACTTTCTCTAAGCCTATTTTCTTAACTAACAGATCCACATTAAGATATCATCCTCGTTACTTTCTGCAACCTTTTTAGAGCATCAATATCCATCGGTTGGTTTAAGGATATAACTGGACACAGTAGGGTTGATCCTGTGTTCCGGTATTCCCAGGAATGCTTAGAGAGAGCACATGTCCAGAAATTTTGGCCGTGCAGCCCGTAATCTTACATCCTTTATAGGCAGAAAATCTTTTGCAATTTCATGGCATTCTTCAGGAGGTCGCATATTGGGAACCTGTAGCTGTGCAGCCCATGATTTTACATCCAGTATCTACAGGCTATACATTCACTATTACTTGGAACTTGCCAGAAGGTTGTGGGTTCAAGTCCCACTTCAGGGACTGGAGCACAAAAATCTAGGCTGACACTCTAGTGCTGTACTGAGGGAGTAATATTCCAAATGTGAATGAATCATAGATGTGTATAACCCAAGCACAGTACATTTAGTTTCGTACTTTCTCATCACACTGACTGCCAGGTAGGAAAGTGGAATTACTTAATATCTGGATGTGGTGGCCGGCAAGTGTAGTTTCTTTCTGGATGGATAAGCTAAAATAGTCTGAATAACCTTCCTAATCTGTATATCTGTATCTCTATTGCAACCTAGCAATACTTTGCTTTCCCTGATTCTATCTCACATTGTTTGTGAACCTTTAGTGGCTGCTTAATGACTACCCAAGTCCTTTTTCTGCTGTTACTTACAATGGGCAAGCCTCAAGTTGCCTGGTCCCGTGAGCACTTCGCATATTGAATATTATCTGCCATTTAAGATTCCATGGGCTAGATTTTCAGTTGCTTGCGCCAGCAGTTAGCGCCTTAAGAGAAGTGATTTTCGGGCGCTATTCGTGTAGCGCCCGGGCGCAGTGCAGTTTGCGCCCCGCCCCAAATTAAGTTGCCCGTTAGCGCCGGCGCAAAGTTTAGCGGCCGCCCGGATGCGCGCGCAGAAAATGACGTCACATCCTCGTGCAACGCCCTTTGGCCGCCCCGAATCCAAACTTCAGTCGGACCGCCCCATTGTTCCTCCTCCTCCTCCTCCTCCTCCTCCTCTTCCTCTTCCTCTTCCTCCTCTTCCTCCTCAAACACATGCACCCTTCCCCTTTAAGAGCTCACTGGCACCAGAGTGTCTGCCGTGCGCTGCGCTCTGCACCGCCGGCTTAGCGCCTAAAGATAGTAGTGGAACGCCTCTTTTAGCACTCCACCAACCTCTTAGGGCGAAGCCACTGAATTTCCGGCAACAGGGCGCTAGTTTGGGGCGGGCGCTAAGGTTAGCGCCCCAAAACTGTCTATACTGAAAATCTAGCCCCATTTCTTTAACTTGCCTAAATAAGTTTCTAAGTTTAAATAATTACTAATATAGTTTTATATAAAATAAAACCTCCCTAAAGTTTAAGCAAATAAGATCACTCACTTCGTATCGCAGCCCACTGGTGTGAAGTCTAACTTATGCTTAGTCCTGAAAATGAAGTTCTTGGTTCGAATCTCCAAGATGGACGGAGGCTGGAGTGGCGTTGCTATTGCAAACAAAGCCAACTGTGGGGGGATAATTGAGCCATCTTTTCCCTTCATGTTCTGCTCATAAAGAAACTTGAGTCTGCCTTGGAAATTCATAGCCTTGAAAGAACATATTTAGAAATTAGTTATTAAACTTTAATACAATACTGATAATGCTGGCTGTAACTGATGAAAGTGAATCAGGAGCTTAAGAATCTATGGTGCAGGACCAGAACATGTGTTAGTATTCAATAGCAGGTCAGTCTATGTAAAGGTTAGTGTAAAGGGCACTGCATCATAAACTATGAATTCGTAAAATAGTTTCAATATGCAATTTTAACTGGAAAATGAATTTCTTTAAGTGATGCCATAAATTAGAGTGGTGGGAATCAGAGAACCCTCCATAATTATTGGCCCAAATTTGCCAGCACCAAAATGAATCTCAATCATTAGTGAAGGCTTTTATAGATTTCAAAGTATTCATATAGTTTCAATCCTACAATAGCTGCAAACACTTAACAGAAAAATACTGCACATCAGAAAGTAGCGCTGCACAAACATAACGATCTGAACACTTTGTTCCAATAAAACACTAATCACATTTTATTAGAACAAAAATCATCTAACTAACTTTTTAAGCACAACACCAAATTTAATGTATCCATGAAAAGAGCTCCACATGTGCATTTATTTATAGTATATGTATCAATTACTGTACAGATGGTACATTCCAACAGTTGAATTATTATTCAAATCTTAGTGATTAAGATGCAGGAACTACTTTTCATGCACTAGTATTACATTACTCTCAGCGCTGGAGGTTTTAGGCCATTCTGCAACAATTACCCTGGGTGGGTATGCGGTTGCTACAAATCCATAAATATACTGCTATTGCTGGACAGCTACCTATAATTTTAGTGGTCTATGTCAATACAATATGGTTACTAGCCCCCTGAAGAATTAGAGTTTCAGGTAGCTCACTCATTGAAATTAATAAGATTAGCTTTTTGAGACATAGATCGTTCAAATTGCTACAGAAAAGGAAAGTTGCTAGATTAGAAATTGTCATGACTTTTCAGTCATAAAATATTATACAAGAGAAAAAGTTAACCAAAATAATTAATTATCACTACCAAATTTGTTACCAACAAAAAGTAGCAAATTGTACCAACAAGCTACCAAGAGAAAAATCAAACAATAAAACCCCTCAATTTTTTTCTGAAAACTAGTATTCACTAATCAGCAATTTCTACAGAACTAGGCAGTCAAACTGCTCAAATAATTTCATCAGCCACCATTTTTCTTCTTTATTCAGATCACAAGGTATACAGCTTAAAAAATGTTTAAAACGTGTACACACTTACAATATTGGTCATTTAATGTTAGAAACGCCTGCAACAACTTTTGTTCACATAGGCCTGCCCTTCTGTCTGAGGTCTTATCCTTATTTTCAAATCCCGCCATGGCCTCGTCCCTCCCTATCTCTGTAATCTCCTCCAGCACCACAACCTGGCCCAAGCATTTGCTCATCTGCCCTAATTTCTCCTTATGTGGCTTGGTGTCAAATTTTGTTTTATAACACTCCTGTGAAGCACGTTGGGACATTTTACTATGTTAAAGGCGCTATATAAATACAAGTTGTTGTTGTTGTCTCAGGGCTTTGACCTGGGCCTTGAATGGTGGGAATTTCTAGCTACTCTGGACAAGAGAGAGGTGCACCATGGCTCTCACTGGCTCTTGTGAAATTAGAATAACCACAGTATCTGTGATAACCAGATGGAAAACTTACAAACAATTGTGAGCATGAAAAAAAGAGAAAAGTAGGATGGTTTTGGAGATGGAGGAGGAAATAATAAAGCAGGCATGATCATCTTAAGCAAATATTGCAATTGCACCATAGAAAATAGAGATTAAGATAGCAGGGAGGGAAAAACAAAATTTACATCTTAAACAAGTTTTGTAAAATGTTTGATAAATAGTATGACAAATGTATTTATGAGACCTGCACGTTTCAGCATTAATAAGGTGCAAAATATCTTGTATGGGCCATGTGATCTATTCTGTAAATATGCTGTCTTATTTAGGCTGCAGTGGGACTACAGTAAACATCAGAAATTGCAACACCAACAACTTTCATTTATATAGCACCTTTAATGTAGAAAAATGTCCCAAACTGCTAACGAGAGGCATAATCAACAAATGGACATCAAGCCAAGGAGAAATTTGGTTGGAGTGGCTGAAAACTTGGTCAATCAGGTAGGTTTTAAGGAGGGTTTTAAAGGAGGAGATAGGTAGAGAGGATATGGCAGATATATTGAATGGATTCTTCACATCAGTCTTCACAAAAAAGGATTTTAGACAAATTGTGGTTATAATAAACGGGGCTAAATAATCCACAACACATACAGAAGTTAATAAAGAATGCTATAGAAAAAAAATAAAGGTTTAAATATCCAGAACACTTCTGGGCCAAGTGGGATACATCCAAGAATGAATGTAGGAGTTAGTAATGCTTGGGCTGATATTTTTCAGAGCTCCATTAATACTTGTAAAGTACCAGTGGTGTGGAGGTGACATAAGTCCAAAATTTTAAAAATAAGGCAGGAACCTCGTAATGTTGGTTAGTTATCATAGAATCATATAAATTTACAGCACAGAAGGCGGCCATTTGACCCATCGGGCTGGATTTTGATTCGGGGCGGGCTGGGGTCGTGTAATCCACATTTCGTGTTAGCCACCCGATTCTAAATCGATGTGGGAGAATGATGCAATTTTAACTTAATTGGCCAACTGAGTTCCAACGTGTGGGAACCCATGGCAAATGAGTTTTTCCAATCTGAAAGTCGCCTCCGATGACGTCATCATTGCTGCTGCATTTAAGGTCTGCAACAAGCCTTGCTTCTTCTGCAGACGGCCAATCTTTTAGCCTTTCATGTTAGAGGGACCTGGAGGCAGAATGACCAGCGAGTCATCAGACATTGTGACTAATGTTGGTCAGAAACAGACTAGGGAGAATAACCTTCTATTCAAGTGCTAGTCACTGGAGATTTGGCAGTGCGACAGCAATGACAGCTTCAACAAGTACTATAGAAACATAGACGACAGGAGCAGGAGTAGGCCATTTGGCCCCGCGAGCCTGCTCCGCCATTCAATGAGATCATGGCTGATCATCCAGTTTGAGTACCCTGTCCCTGCCTTCTCCCCATATCTCTTGATCGCTTTAGCCTTAAGAAATATATCCAACTCCTTCTTGAATATATTTAATGAATTGGCCTCCACCGCCTTCTGTGGTAGAGAATTCTACAGGTTCACCACTCTCTGGGTGAAGAAATTCCTCATCTCTGTCCTAAATGGCTTACTCCTTATCCTTAGACTGTGACCCCTAGTTCTAGACTCCGCGGCCATCGGGAACACCCTTCCTGCATCCAGTCTGTCCAGTCCTGTTAGAATTTTATAGGTTTCCATGAGATCCCCTCTCATTCTTCTAAACTCCAGCGAGTATAAGCCCAATCGACCCAATCGCTCCTCATACGTCATTCCTGCCATCCCAGGTATCAGCCTGGTGAATCTTCGCTGCACTCCTTCCATGGCAAGAACATCCTTCCTCAGATAAGGTGACCAAAACTGCACACAATACTCAAGGTGTGGTCTCACCAAGGCCCTGTACTACTGCAGCAAGACATCCTTGTTCTTGTACTCGAACCCTCTCGCTATGAAGGCCAACATACCATTTGCCTGCTTAACCACCTGCTGCACCTGCATGCTTACCTTCAGCGACTGCTGCACAAGGACACCCAGGTCTCATTGCACTTCCCCCTCTCCCAATCTATTGCCGTTCAGATAATAATCTGCCTTCCTGTTTTTGCCACCAAAGTGGATAACCTCGCATTTATCCACATTATACTGCATTTGCCACGCTTCTGCCCAATCACCCAACCTGTCCAAATCATACTCGAGTTTCTCGGCATCCTCCTCACAGCACACATGCCCACCCAGCTTTGTGTCGTCTGCAAACTTGGAGATATTACATCTAGTTCCCTTGTCTAAATCATTTATATATATTGTGAATAGCTGGGGTCCTAGGACCGATCCCTATGGTACCCCACTAGTCACTGCCTGCCACTTGGAAAAAGAGCCATTTATTCCAACTCTTTGCTTCCTGTCTGCCAACCAGTTCTTTATCCAAGTCAGTACCTTGCCTCCAATCCCATGTGCCTTAACATTACACGCTAATCTCTTATGCGGGACCTTATCGAAAGCCTTCTGAAAGTCCAAATACACCACATCCACAGGTTCTCCCTTGTCTATTCTACCAGTTACATCCTCAAAAGATTCCAGTAGATTAGTCAAGCACGATTTACCTTTTGTAAATCCATGTTGACTTTGTCCGATCCTGTCACTGTTTCCAAAGTGCTCTGCTATTACATCTTTTATAATGGACTCTAGCATTTTCCCCACTACTGATGTCAGGCTTACCGGTCTATAATTCCCCGTTTTCTCTCTACCACCTTTTTTGAATAGTGGGGTTACATTAGCTACCCTCCAATCCATGGGAACTGTTCCAGAATCTATCGAATTTTGGAAGGTGACCAGCAATGCATCTACTATTTCTAGGGCCACTTCCTTAAGTACCCTAGGATGTAGATTATCAGGCCCTGGGGATTTATCGGCCTTCAATCCCATCAATTTCCCTAACACCATTTCCCTACAAATACTAATTTCATTCAGTTCCTCCCTCTCATTAGACCCTATGTTCCCCGACATCTCTGGGAGGTTATTTGTGTCCTCATTTGTGAAGACAGAACCAAAGTATGTATTTAATACTCTGTATAAATCCAACACGGAGTAAATGGAGAAAATTACCTTTTACAGACGGGTGCATCACAGCAAGCTGGTGACAGAATAGTTTTCCATCTCTCTCAATGGTATTGCATGAGTCGCTGATAATGACTCTGAAGCTCTAACAGATGGACTTATGAGCATCTGCAATATGCAATGTGCATGTAACCTTGGCAACACATTTCTGACTCTTTCCTTTACTCCCCACAGGACCATTGCAAGCACCTGTCCCCACTAACCAGGAGGAAGAGCCTGAGCATCCAGACTCCTCAGAGGAAGCTGCAACCTCTGAGGGCGCTGCGTCAGCAGAATTCAGCGCACCCAGCACTAGTGCAGACACTCACACCTCGGTGGGACCATCGCGAGATAGAGTAGTGTTATCACCTGGTGTATCACAGCTCACAAGTAAGCATCAGCAGATTGTGGAGACAGGGGCAGCAGTGGAGAGTCCTAGTCAGAGGGCGCAGGACTCTGCTAGCTCGGCTCAGCTGCATGTTGACCCTCTGCCTCTGGGTCCATCCATAAGATCAGTGGTGCTGGAACTCCAAGAACAGATGCAGGAGTCTCTGGCAGATTTTGTCTCCAGGGTCGCTGCGAATGTGGAGTGAATGGAGGAGTCCATTGCGAACATGAGCAGAGCCTTTGTGGAGTCATTGGCGCATGAACGCATCACCATGGAAAGGATGGCAACATCCATGGAGGTGATAAGTCGCCAGAGTGCAGAAAACATGGTGAGTGTTCTGAATAGAATGACATCTCTGGAGGAGCGATGGTCATCTATTGAACAGAGAAACCAGACCTTCATGGAAGTCCTTCTGAGCAGGACTGCCAGTGCAGATACGTGTCCCCATGGCCCCCCTGATATACAGCAACGTACTCGCAAGCCACTTGCAAGCGCTGAGGGGGACCTGACCCATGAGAGGGAATTTGGTGGCAGACATCAAGGCCCTGATCTTCATTGGGCCGTGAGGCGGGCGGGGGGGTTAAAATCGCGAAACCTGGGGGTCGGGACCCCCCCGCCTGGTTCCCGCCTCCACGCCATTTTAACCTAGGTGTGTCTGATGGACCTGAATCAGTAATAGAAGCATAGAAGATAGGAGCAGGAGTAGGCCATTCGGCCCCTCGAGCCTGCTCCGCCATTCAATGCGATCATGGCTGATCATCCAAATTCAGTACCTGGTCCCTGCTTTCTCCCCATACCCCTTGATCCCTTTAGCCTTAAGAAATATATCCAACTCCTTCTTGAATATATTTAATGAATTGGCCTCTACTGCCTTCTGTGGTAGAGAATTCCACAGGTTCACCACTCTCTGGTTGAAGAAATTCCTCCTCATTTCTGTCCTAAATGGCTTACCCCTTATCCTTAGACTGTGACCCCTGGTTCAGGACTCCCCGACCATCGGGAACATCCTTCCTGCATCTAGTCTGTCCAGTCCTGTTAGAATTTTATAAGTTTCAATATCCCCTCTCATTCTTCTAAACTCCAGCGAGTATAAGCCCAATCGACCCAATCTCTCCTCATAAGTCATTCCTGCCATCCCAGGTATCAGCCTGGTGAATCTTCACTGAACTCCTTCCATGGCAAGAACATCCTTCCTCAGATAAGGTGACCAAAACTGCACACAATACTCAAGGTGTGGTCTCACCAAGGCCCTGTATTACTGCAGCAAGACATCCTTGTTCCTGTACGCAAACCCTCTCGCTACAAAGGCCAACATACCATTTGCCTTCTTAACTACCTGCTGCACCTGCATGCTTATCTTCAGCGACTGGTGCACAAAGACACCCAGGTCTCGTTGCACTTCCCCTTCTCCCAATCTATTGCCATTTAGATAATAATCTGCCTTCCTGTTTTTGCCACCAAAGTGGATAACCTCACATTTATCTACGTTATATTGCATCTGCCATGCTTCTGCCCAATCACCCAACCTGTCCAAATCATCCTGGAGTTTCTCGGCATCCTCCTCACAGCACACACGCCTACCCAGCTTTGTGTCGTCTGCAAATTTGGAGATATGACATCTAGTTCCCTTGTCTAGATCATTAATATACATTGTGAATAGCTGGGGTCCAAGGACCGATCCCTGCGGTACCCCACTAGTCACTGCCTGCCACTTGGAAAAAGACCCGATTATTCCAACTCTTTGCTTTCTGTCTGCCAACCAGTTCTCTATCCAAGTCAATACCTTGCCCCCAATCCCATGTGCCTTAACTTTACAAGCTAATCTCTTATGCGGCACCTTATCGAAAGCCTTGTGAAAGTCCAAATACACCACATCCACTGGTTCTCCCCTATCCACTTTACCAGTTACATCCTCAAAAAATTCCAGTAGATTAGTCGAGCACGATTTACCTTTTGTAAATCCATGTTGACTTTGTCCAATCCTGTCACTGTTTTCCATGTGCTCTGCTATTACATCTTTTATAATGGACTCTAGCATTTTCCCCACTACCGATGTCAGGCTTACCGGTCTGTAATTCCCCGTTTTCTCTCTACCACCTTTTTTGAATAGTGGGGTAACATTAGCTACCCTCCAATCCATGGGTACTGTTCCAGATTCCATCGAATGTTGGAAGATGATCAGCAATGCATCTACTATTTCTAGGGCCACTTCCTTAAGTACCCTAGGATGTAGATTATCAGGCCCTGGGGATTTATCGGCCTTCAATCCCATCAATTTCCCTAACACCATTTCCCTACAAATACTGATTTCTTTCAGTTCCTCCCTTTCATCAGATCCTATGTTCCCCGACATCTCTGGGATGTTATTTGTGTCCTCCTTTGTGAAGACAGAACCAAAATATGTATTTAATTGGTCTGCCATTTCTTTGTTCCCCCTTTGTTCGCCTACAACTGGCGGGACTGGTCTTTAGGGCCCTTAAACAGCAATAATTAGCCTTCATAATCCCATTTTAACAGGCCCTTGCCTGTTTAACCCTTTTCCCACATAAAACACGCCTGGTGGGGATCACGCCTGTGAAGCCTGGCATGAACACTCTTGGCTTGTTGACTATCAGCTGCAGGTCCAACATTAAAGAGAATATTTGATGAGTCACCATTTGCAGGTGGCAGGACTTTGTTGTCTCAGGTCTGGGGGACCTTTTGCCAGGCCTAACCACACCTGTGGAAGGTTGTAGCCTCACACACTTCTCCAGTGTGACCTCCTGCGAGACCCCTCTCGCCACCCTCACTCAGCGCTTCCTCAACTGAGGCATCTACCAGAAGCATGGGAGGCCTTTTTTTCATTCCCTTCTTGGCAATAGAGGACCTCCAGCACCAGGCGCGTCAACAGAAGAACCAGGCACAACAGCAGCACCAGCAACAGCAGCAGCAGCAGGAGCAGGAGCGACAGGCTGCTGCTCACCCACCTGAGGCAGGCAGGCCAGAAGGGGCCAGCGCATGCAAGCCTGTCAGTGCAGGAGATACCCCCCAAACAGGGTCTACAGGCACAGGGTCAGCTACCTCAACATGACTGAGCAGCAGTGCCAAAGGCGGCTCCGACTTTCGTGACAGGTGGTGACTGACAAATGCGCAATGATACAGCAAGACCTACAGCCAAGAAGACCAGGTGGACACTCCTTACCAGTGGCCAAAGTCACCACCGCACTCAACTTTTTTGCCTCAGCCTCATTCCAGGGATCAGCAGCAGACATCTCCCAGTCGGCCGCACACACTTGCATCACGTAGGTAACCGATGCCCTCTTTGCCCTTGTGCACAATCACATCCATTTCACCAGGGATCGCGCAAATGTGACGGCGTGAGTGGTTGGATTAGCTCATCTGGCAGAATTTCCAAGGATGCAGGGCATCATTGACTGCACACATGTGGCCCTTAGGGCACCCCATCGCAATCCAGGTATTTTTGTCAACCGCAAGGGCTTCCACTCCCTTAACGTTCAGCTGGTGTGTGACCATAAGAAGGAGATTTTGCATGTTTGTGCCAAGTACCCTGGCAGTTGCCATGACTCCTTCATACTGCGCCAGTCTAGTGTGCCTCCGCTATTCAGGCCGCCAGACCAACTTCACAGATGGCTACTTGGAGACAAGGGCTATCCCCTGAGGACTTGGCTAATGACGCCATTGAGGAGGCCAGCCAACGAAGCTGAGGAGCGCTACAACTCCAGCCACATTTTCACCAGATCCATAATCGAGCAAACCATCGGCTTGCTGAGGATGCGCTTCAGATGTCTGGATAGATCAGGTGGAGCCCTACAGTACTGAGCAGCCAGGGTCTCCAAAATCGTTGTGGTTTGCTGTGCACTCCACAACATGGCACAGCGTCGTGGCTTGCAGATTCCTGAGGACCAAGTGGCTCCGATGATGGAGATGATGATGGAGATGGAGAAGCATCCTGCAGAGGCCCATCAACCAGCGGCAGCATTACGCGAGAACATTGCTGCCCGGGATGCAAGGAACGCACTCATCCTGGCCAGATTTGCTTAGCGTAGTTAATCAAACTCTTATGCCTCGCAGCTTCTTACCTGAGCATCAACAATGGCCAAACCCTGCGGATTCCGAGCTATTTGACCAGCATCCTGACAACTGCAAGTAATCCTAAGCCCTCAATGTGAAAGCCCCATTCGCGAAATGAAACATGCCAGAACTGCAGCAGTTGCCATCAGAATTTTTATGAAACACACACAACTGATGGCATTTCTCCAAAATACACAGCATTGCACCCAAGTGGCAACCCTTGTGACTATTTGTGCTTTATTTTCCTCTTACGCGTGCTCCTACGTAGTGGTTCCCCTGTGGCTTCAGCAGATGTGGAGGTCCCTTGCTCACTTTCCTGCTGCTCCTGTCTTGACACCTTTGGCGGGCGTCCTCTGGGGTGGCGAGCATGTGAGGGCTCGCCAGCAGTCTGCTGCTCCTGCGGCTGTGCAGGAGTTGAGACGTCTGTCTCCGTTGGGTGCGGACTCCGGCGGGGCTCTGACCGAGGGCTCTACAGTGGCATGGAAGTGTGAGCGCTTGGAGAGGAGCCCCCACTTCCTTGAGGTCTGCCACCAACCTCCCGCTCATGGGTCAGGTCCCCCTCAGTGCCTGCAAGTAGCTTGAGAGCAGCTTGCTGCACATCAGGGGGGCCATGGGGACCCGTATCTGCAATGGCAGTCCTACTCAGAAGGACTTCCATGAAGGTCTGGTTTCTCTGTTCAATAGATGCCCATTGCTCCTCAAGAAATGTCATTCTATTCTGAACACTCACCATGTTTTCCATAACCTGGCGACTAACCTCCTCCATGGCCGTAGCCCTCCTCTCCTCTACCGTAGCCAGCCTTGCCACGGAGGCAGGAAACATTTCCACGTAGGTAGCCATCCTTTCCATGTTGATGCGTTCATGTGCCACTGACTCCACAAAGGCTCTGCTCATGTTCGCTATGGACTCCTCCATTCGCTCCACACTCGCAGCGACCCTGGAGACAAAACCTGCCAGAGACTCCTGCATCTGTGCATGGAGTTCCATCACCTCTGATCTTACGGATGGACCCAGAGGCAGAGGGTCGACATGCAGCTGAGCTGAGCTGGCAGAGTCCTGCGCCCTCCGACGAGGACTCTCCACTGCTGTCCCTGTCTCCACAATCTGCTGATGCTCACTTGTGAGCTGTGATACACCAGGTGACAACACTACTCTATGTCCCGAAGGTCCCACCGAGGTGTGAGTGTCTGCGCTGGTGCACTTATTTCTGCTGGCGCTGCGCCCTCAGAGGTTGCAGATTCCTCTGAGGAGTCTGGAATCTCAGGCTCTTCCTCCTGCACACTGGGGACGGGGGCTCTCGATGGCCCTGTTGGGGAGTCAAGAAAAAAGTTAGAGATGTGATGCCAAGGTTACATGCACATTGCATTTTGCAGATGATCATAAGTCCATATGATGTAGCTTCAGAATCTTTATCAGCAACTCATGCAATGCCAATGAGAGAGATGGAAAACTATTCTGTCACCAGCTTGCGGGGATGCTCCTGTCTGTCCTTCCCCAACTTCCGCTTCGCGGTCAGCCCCCCCAATCTCCAGGACACCTTCCTCCCAGGGGATGAGCTGGGCTAATGAGGGCGTCCCTCCTCCTGTCCTGGCTCGCTCTCTCCTGTTGTGAGCTCTCTTTTCCTGCAATGAGGGAGACAAGTGGAGGTTGAGTGAGAATGAAGGAGTGAGTGCAGAGATTGCATAGCATAGATATTTAGAAGGAGACAAAGATGGAGTGAGGTTGCAAGACCAAGGGCCCTCCCTGTGTGTAGTCAGTTGTGTTCAAAGCATCAGAGTGAGAGGGAGGTGTGAGGGCTGCATGTTGGAATAGTTCTGTGAATGTGAGCATAGAGAGAGGGGGAATGGCTAAGGGTGCATGGATGTGAGTGTCTAGTGGGATGTGCAGGAAGAGATTGGTAAAGCTGAGTGCTGGTGAGGAAAGGCAATGGGGAACAGATTGAGGGTGATGGAAACTTCATACAGTACTTACTTTTCCAGTGCGAAGGAGGTCACGGAATCTTTTCCTGCACTGCAACCACGTTCTTTGTGTAAGCCCCAAGGAGTTGACTTGACCTGCCACCTCTAGCCAAACAGCCTTGGTCTGGCTGGGAGGCCTCTTCCTCCCTGAAGAAGGGAAGAGGACCTCCCTGTGGGCACTAGCACCATCCAGTAATGCCTGTAGTGAAGCCTCATCAAATTTGGGCGCAGATCTGGCCCTCCTGCTGGCCATTCCTCCTGCAGGCTCCTGTGCCATCTTAATGTTGAAGGTTGGAAGCCTGCACAGGAAGCAAGGCTTGCTGTGGACCTTAAAAGCAGCAGCAATGATGATGTCATATTCTGCGACTTTCTGACTGGAAATACTCAATTGCCAAGGCTTCCCACACGCTGGAAATCAATTGGCCAATTATGTTAAATTTGCATCAATCTCACAGACCCATTTACAATTGTGTCAGAATCACTAAATTCGGGGAACCCGCCAATTCCCCGCACCCGAGTTAAAATTGATCCCCAAGGAAGTGGGGGCTCCTCTCCAAGCGCTCACACTTCCATGCCACTGCAGAGCCCTCGGTCAGAGCCCCACCAGAGTCCACACACATCTGAGATCGGCGTCTCAACCCCTGCACAGTCGCAGGAGCAGCAGACTGTTGCCGAGCCCTCATAGGTTCGCAACCCCAGAGGACGCCCGCCAAAGGTGTCGAGACAGGAGCAGCAGGAAAGTGAGCAAGGGGCCTCCACATCTGCTGAAGCCACAGGGGAAGCACCACGTAGGAGCACGTGTAAGAGAAAGATACTGCACAAATAGTCACAAGGGTAGTCACTTGGGTGAAATTTGATGTTTTATGTTAAAAAGCCATCAGATGATTACTGTAAATAAAAAATCTGATGGCTACTGCTGTATTTGTGGCATGTGTCATTTCGCTAATGGGACTTCCACATTGAGGGCTTAGGATTACTTGGTATATGCCTCAGTTGAGGAAGCGCTCAGTGAAGGTGGTGAGAGGGGTTTCCAAGGAGGTCACACTGGAGATGGGTGTCAGGCTCCAACCTTCCACAGCTGTGGTTATCCCTTCTAAAAGTTCCCCCAGACCTGAGACAACAAAGTCCTGCCACCTGCAAATGATGGATGATCAAATATCCTATTTAATGGTGGAGCTGCAGCTAATAGTCAGCAATCCAATTGTGCTCCCGCCAGGTTTCACCGTCATGTTTCAGAACAGACCTGCTTCACGTCGGAAAAGGGTTAAAATCACCAAGGCCTATCAAAATGGCATTATAGAGGCAATTTAGTACTTGTTAAGTGCCTTAACGGCCTATCCCGCCTCTTGGAGGCAGGACGGAGATGGGACCAGTAGACACGATTTAATTAACATTGCTTGGAGGCGGGATGGAGGCGGGGTTGGGTCCGCCCACCAGTTTTTGCAATTTTAACCCCCACACGCCTCCAATCCCACCTCAACGGCCCAATGAAAATCGAGCCCATGGTGTCTGTGCCGGCCAAAAAAGAGTTATCCAGCCTAATCCCACTTTTCACCTCTTGGTCCATAGCCCTGTAGGTTACAGCACTTCAAGTGCATATCCAAGTACTTTTTAAATGTGATGAGGGTTTCTGCCTCTACCACCCTTTGAGTTCCAGACCCCCTCCACCCTCTGGGTGAAAAAAGTTCTCCTCAACTCCCCTCTAATCCTTTTAACAATTACTTTAAATATATACCCCCTGGTTATTGACCTCTCCAAGGGAAATACGTCCTTTCTATCTACTCTATCTAGGCCCCTCATAATTTTATACACCTCAATTAAGTCTCCCCTCAGCCTCCTCTGTTCCAAAGAAAACAACCCCAGCCTATCCAATCTTTCCTCATAGCTAAAATTCTCCAGTCCGCACAACATCTGTAACCTTTCTAGTGCAGTCACATCTTCCCTGTACTGTGGTGACCAGAACTGTACGCTGTGGCCTAACTAATGTTTTATACAGTTCAAGCATAACCTCCCTACTCTTACATTCTATGCCTCAGCTAATAAAGGAAAGTATCCCGTATGCCTTCTTAACCACTTTATCTACCTGTCCTGCTACCTTCTGGAAGTTGAGGACATGCACTCCAAGGTCCCTCTGTTCTTCTAGACTTCTCAGTACCCTGCCATTTATTGTGTATTCCTTGCCTTGTTAGCCCTCCCCAAATGCAGTCTCTCACCCTTCTCTGGATTGAACTCCATTTGCCACTTTCCTGCCCAACTGACCAGTCTATTGATATCTTCCTGCTGTCTACAGCTTTCTTCCTCAGTATCAATCACAAAGCGTAACATTCATATAATTGGAAAATGTACTGTAAATGAACATCTAAATGAACAGGTATCATAGGGAACAATCAATATAGTTTCAGAAGTAATGGGTCATGCTTTACAAACCTACTGGAATTCTTTGAAGAGCTAACTAAGCTAGTGGACCAGGGTAATCCAGTCGATATAGGTTCCTTGGGTTTACAAAAGGCAATCAATATTCCTCATAATAGGCGTCACCCTTTACTCAGTGGTAGTACTCTCGCCTCTGAGTCAGAAGGTTCAAATCCCACTCCAATAGACTTGAGCTCATAATCAAAGGCTGACACTCCAGTGCAGTACTGAGGGAGTGCTGCACTGTCAGAGGTGTAGTCTGTCAGATGAGACTTTAAACTGAAGCCCGCTCAGGAGGATGTAACAGATTCAAAGCAGAACCGGGGCGTTCTCCACTGTCTGGCTCATTTATCCCTCAACCAATACCTAAAACAGATGAAATAAAAACAGAAAATGCTGGAGATACTCAACAGGTCAGGCAGCATCTGTGAAGAGAGAAACAGAGTCGATGGCCTTTCGTCAGAACTGGAAAAAAGCAGGAAATGGAACAGATTTTTAGGGGCTGGGAAAGGGGGGAGGGGATGAAAGAACAAAAGGGAAGGTCTGTGATAGGATAGAAGGCAGGAGAGGTTAAGAGACATTAAGAGATATTCAAGGCAAAAGGAGATGGTAATGGGACAGGTTAAGAAACAAAGGATGGCTCTAGATGAAGTGTGAATTGCGCTGGCAGAATGAAAGACAGCTGCCATGTGGGAGAGGGGAAAAAAAGACACAGACAAAAAGCGTGGATAAAAATATATATATGATAGGGGCCGAGGTTATGATCTGAAATTGTTGAACTCTATGTTGAGTCCAGAAGGCTGTAAAGTGCTTAATCGAAAGATGAGGTGCTGTTCCTCGAGCTTACGCTAAGTTTCAGTGGAACAATGCAAGAGGCCGAGGGCGGTGAGGTCTGAGTGGGAGTGGAGCAGAGAATTAAAGTGACAGGTGACCGGAAGCTCGGGGTCCCCCTTACGGACTGAACGGAGGTGTTCACCCAATCTGCGTTTGGTCTCCCCAATGTAGAGGAGACCGCATCGTGAGCAGCGAATACAGTATACTAAATTGCAAGAAGTACAAGTAAATCGTTGTTTCACCTGGAAGGGGTGTTTGGGGCCCTGGACAGTGGGAAGGTATAAGGACATGTGTTGCATCTCCTGTGCTTGCACAGGAAGGTACCGGGTGAAGGGGAAAGGGTGTTGGGGGTGATAGAGGAGTGGACCAGGGTGTCGCAGAGGGAGCGGTCCCTTCGGAATGCTGAAAGGAGGAGGGGAAGAAGTGTTTGGTGGTGGGATCACGCTGGAGGTGGCGGAAATGGCGGAGGATGATCCGTTGAATGTGGAGGCTGGTGGGGTGAAAGGTGAGGACAAGGGGAACTCTATCGTGGTTCCAGGAGGGAGGGGCAGGGGTGAGGGCAGAAGTGCGGGAGATAGAACAGACATGGTCAAGGGCCGTGTCAACCACAGTAGAGGGGAATCCTTGGTTGAGGAAAAAGGAAGACACGTTGGAAGCACTGGTGTGGAAGGTGGCATCGTCAGAGCAGATGCGGCGGAGACAGAGAAACTGGGAGAATTCCACCCTAAAACAGATGATCTGGTCATTTATTTAATTGCTGTTTTTGGGAGCTTGCAGTGCTAGAAGACATCCTAAAGTTATAAAAGGCACTATATAAATGCAAGTCTTCATTCCTTTGATAGACTAGCAGAGAAGATTAAGGATACAAGAATATATAAAACCATATGGCCGGGGAGGCGCTATTTAAAGGCGAGGTGCGGGGCGGCCATTTTTGTTGCTGGACAATCCCCGGGGGCCCAGCTGGGCCCTGGGTCACGCTGTGCAAGGCCCCTCCCCTTTAAGAAGGGGAGGAAGGCCTGCAATACCGGCGCGACGTGCCGCAGCGCGTGGCATATAGCACCACGATATTCCCTTGCAGCGCCCCAAGAGGGATGCGGGGTGCTTCTAGTAGTGCCTCGCTTCCCTCTTGGGGTACTACCACACAATTTCGCGGGGGCGCTAATTTTTCCGGGGTGCTAAAAGTAGCGCTTCATTTAGCCCTAGGTCTATATTCCCATGAGTTTAGAAGAATAAGAGGTTATCTAATTGAAACATATAAAATTCTTAAGGGGCTTGACAGGGTTAATGCTGGGAAAATGTTTCCCCTGGCTGGAGAATCTAGAACATGAGGTCACAGTCTCAGAATAAGGGGTCGGCCATTTAGGACTGAGATGAGGAGACATTTTTTTCACTCAAAGGGTTGTGACTCTTTGGAATTCTCTACCCCAGAGAGCTGTGGATGCTCAGTCGTTGAGTATATTCAAGACAGAGGTCAATACATTTTTGGGAATTAAGGGGTATGGGGATAGTGCGGGAAGGTAGAGTTGTGGAAGATCATCAGCCATGACCTTGTTGAATGGCGCAGCAGGCTCGAAGGGCCAAATGGCCTACTCCAGCTCCGATTTCTCATGTTCTTATGTTCTATATTACCTCCAACCCCATGAGCACTTTTTGCAATAGATTGTGGGGTTTGACATAGCCCAACGGCACAAGGCTACATTATTAGGCACTGTGCTGCCTCTTAGAGGGAGGACACTATGGAAAAATATATGGAGGAGCTAGCACACCCAAATGAATAATTAAAATTAAAATAACTAAAATTAAATGAAAATCATAAAACTAGGGGACATTATACAAAACAAGCTATGTTGTGCCCATTGGTCAAAAGAAAGCATCCACTGACCCATTAAACACATTAGGCTGGAATTTGCTGGAGCAGGGCATCTCTCTGCATGCCAAGTTAGTTAGACTTTTTACTGCACCGTTCAGGTCAAAATGTTGTTGCCCACAGGAGTTGTTGGATGTATGAGCTGATGACAGCAAGGGCAACACAGCATCTGAGACCTTGGTGAACGATGGGACCAGCAGCGTATCTCCTTAACCAATGAGGTTTCAGGATTGAGAAATAAAGGATTGAGAAGGATGGTGAACTAGAGTGGGTGAATTCAATGTCAAATCAGGTACAGAAAGAGAAATAAAGAAAGGGAAAGAAAGATTGGATTAAGAAAGAGAAAAAAAGAGACAGAAAGGAAAATAAAGAAAAAAAATTTAAAATGTAAAATTTGACATTTAAAAATCTCCAACAACAATTCACTACCTGAAGGAATAAGACTTCACACTTTTAATTGTTAATTTTCTGGGCCAGAGAGGTTGATTGGCAGTCATCAACAATTATCACATTTTTGAAAGGGTACTTACGCTATTAGTTACTAGACTCAACTTTGTGGTGAGTTTAATGGGCAATTAACATGCAAATGCAGGAACTTCATGAAACTGATGGGGAGGTTAAGGGCGGGATTGCCATTTTCGCAAAAATAACAGTGAAGCAGTGCAAAAAATCCAGCAGCTTGTGGCAATTCGCAATTTACAGGGTGTTTCTTGCTCGTCATAAGTTGCTGGCCAATTTGCATATTAATAAAGGCGTGTGTCATTCACACCATTATTTTTCAGCAAATTCCAGCCCTTTATACTGGTGCTCTGATCTGACATAGGCACTAACTAAAGCTGTAAATAGAAGTAAGCATTAGAAAAATCCTGCTCTGTGATTTTATGCATCAGTCAGCTCTCAAACATTCTGCAGAGAAGCTTTTTTACTTTCAGGCTCTGCGCAAGACCACAAAACTGTGCTACTGCCTAAAATACACAGCATAAGTTATTTGCTCATTCAATGCGTATTTATCCTCTCTTTACAGAAAAATGTCTTCAGAATGGAAATAGGTAGAAGAACTCAGTAGTCCTAAACTCGCTTCAAAGACAGGTGCATGGAAGTCAGCAACTGGGAAGCTATACATGGTATGGGTGATACACAAGCTGGAGGAAAGTAATATGCTCCAGACCTGTGTAATTATTGCCTACCTTCTCTGTACAAATGCAAAGCAGTGACTGTATGCTATGGACCATCTATGCACCAACTTATCTAACTATGCACATTGATTTACATGCCCTTTTCTTGTTACAGATGTGCCACAATCTTAGACACAAGCTATACCCTCTCACTAATGATACCACTCCAGGCCATCCCCATTTGAACCAGGTGCTATCCCAGATTCAAGTGTTCCAAAGCGTTACAGATTTTAATGTGGTATTACAAGCTGAATCATACAATATCAGTGTGGAAGGGGCAGACAGAAGCTGAAGGAGGGCTGACTATTCCTGAGCAGAGACACAGCATCACTATAGGCACTGTTCAGTTACTTCATGATTGTACCCTCATGGGGCAAGCTATGAAACAGCACACAGCTTATTAACATGAACGACTCACCTAAGGAACTCCCTCCTTGTGGATCAAGCTACAAACTGGGTTTGTTACAGTTGCATATTCTACAATTGTCTCTTTGTTTTTAACGACTTTCTTAAAATATATTTCTTCAACCAAGCTTTCAGTGGCTTGGTGTTCTGCCATCTCCTTGATCTATTTAATTATTCTTTGTAAAGTACCCTACAATATTTTCTATGTTAAAGGTACTTTATAAATGCAAGCACTTTCTGTTGTGGACTTAAATAACTAAGTTGTCATTCAGTGTTTTCAGCTCTGTCCATTGTCTTAATGACACCTGTATAGCAGCTTATTTTATTAAAACAACGTAGTCTGGAAGACAAGCAGATTATAAATTTGCATGTTTACCTTAGTGTGCTAAAAACCCAATAATGTAGTCTGGATTGTAACATGTTAAACTTCCTTCTGCCAATTAATCAGTTTAAGAGCGAAGGCAAAAATATACTAATGCTCTGTTAACAAATCACTACATAACATACACTTCACATGTGTGACCGCCACCACAATCATTTTACTCCTTTTATCATCAGTATTCTTCTGTATGTTCTGTACATTCCTAACTCTACTTTTTGGTATTCAGCAATAACAACTTCATAGATCCATTAATATAGAAAAGCAACCCATGACGCATCACAGAAAAAAAAGAACACTGAGGCAAAGAAGATATTCGGAGCGACCAAAAGCATGGTCAAACATATGGGTTTTAAAGGAGGAGAGGCTTAGAGAGAGAATTCTATGAAGTGGGACCTAAATGGCTGAAGATACAGCTGCCAATGGTAGGCTGAAGTGAGAGGGAATGCATGAGGCCAGTCAGCGAAGTTCAAGGTGAGGGGTTTTGTAGGGTTGGAGGAGTTTACAGGGATAGGGAGGAGTGAGGCTATCAAGGGATTCAAATATGAGGAGGAGATTTTTATATTTGAGGCATTGGGCTACTGGGAGCCAGTGTAGTTTGTGGGAATAGGGA
This sequence comes from Somniosus microcephalus, assembly GCF_052327205.1. Classification (NCBI taxonomy): domain Eukaryota; kingdom Metazoa; phylum Chordata; class Chondrichthyes; order Squaliformes; family Somniosidae; genus Somniosus; species Somniosus microcephalus. Next base: position 167,316,521 of record NC_140991.1, on the reverse strand, counting down.
TGATCGGTGAGCGGTTAGCAGAGTTTTGCATAAGCTGAAGTATATGGAGAGAGGGAGAATGGGAGGCTGACCACGAGAGCATTTAAATAGTCGAGTCTGAAGGTAACAAAGGCATAGATAAGAGTTTCCGAGGGAGATGGGTCGAGGCAGGGGCGAAGACGTCTCGGGCGATGTAATGGAGGTGGAAGTAGTCAGTCTTTGTGATGGAAAGAATAAGGGTTTGAAAGCTCAGCTCGGTGTCAAATAGGACACACAGATTGCAAAAAGTCTGGTTCAGTCTGAGATACTGGTTGGAGAGGGGGATGGAGTCTATGGCAAGGATATGGAACTTGTGGTGGTGGCTGAAAACAGAAAGAAGTTTGCATTTCATCCATGATTGTATGTCAGGCAAGCAGTTTGGCAGTGGTGGATGGGGTACCACAGGACAACATGTAGATGAGGAAGAACAGGAGACCAAGGATAGATCCTTGGGGGACTCCGGAGATAAAAATGTGAGAGCGGGAAGAGAAGACGTTGGTAGAGATGCTCTGGCTACGATTGGATAGTAAGAGTGGAACCAAGTGAGAACAGTCCCACCATGCAGGTCAACAGAAGAAAGGCACAGAAGAGGTTGGTGTGGTCGACTGCGTTAAAGGCTGCAGAGTGGTTGAAGGGAATAAGGAAAAATAATTCACAATGGTCACAGTGAATGTCATTTGTGGTTACACTACATGCAGAAATACAGTTTCATGGATTTTAAGTAACAAAGTGCATATTTTGATAACTTCAGGAAAAATTAATATATTCAAAAGGTTGACTTCGAAAGGGTAACTTTGAGATTTTGCTCCCCGCAGGCAAGGCTCCGCATTTGAAGTGCGATCTTGTAAAATTAACTCTCCGGTGTCAAAATATTAGTGAAATTGCTCTAATCGAGAAGAAGTAGATTTAACAAGTGAATGATACTTGTTTGAATGAACAATGATAATATAAACAGCAATAACAACAGAAAATGCTGGAAAAACTCAGCAGGCCAAGCAACATCCGTGGAGAGAAATTACAGTCGACGTTTTGGGTGAACCCTTTTTCAAAATATAAACAGCATCTGTTTTCTAAGTCAGAGTTATTCAAAATTACAAGTTTCACATGAATGGGCCATTATTTGCTGTAGGAGTGAATCTTATGATGTCTGCCGTTAGTTAGACTTGCCCTTGCTCATTTAGGGTTTTACATTTTTTGCATGGCAAGTTGCTGAAAGTGCGAGCTGATAATGTTGCAGCGAGGGAAACCGGGCATTTGGGACGTGAGTGAACAGAGCAAGCAACTGTGTATCTCCATCACCAATCAGATTGAAGGATTGTGAAATTAACAGCATGAGGGCCGAGAAAGAAGTGTAAATTAGAGTGGGTGAATTCAATGTCAAATCAGGTACAGAAAGAGAAATAAAAAGGAAAGAAAGATTGGATTGAGAGAGAGAGAAGAGACAGACAAAAGAGTAAAAAAAAAGTTTTCATTTTACAGGAATAAGACTCCAAACTTGTAATAGTTAAGTTTCAGTGGCAGAGAAGTTGACTGGCAGTAATTAACACTCATCACATCGTTAAAAGGGGATTTAGACTGAATGGACAAGACTTAACTTTCTGTGGTGAGTTTAGTTCGTATCTACCGCACAAATACAGCAACTTCACGTCATTCAATGCATTTTAATGGTGAGCGAGACAGTGAGATGCTGCTTTCGCGAAGCTAACGGCAGAGTGGCGCATCTCGAACAGCAGCTTTTTGATTTCTGCATTTAGCCGCGCATCTCCCCCTTCCCTAAAGTTGCTGTAGCATTTGTGCATAAATAACGGCGAGTGCTATTAGCATCACCATTATTTAGACAGCAAATTATGGGCCATTGTATCCTTCAAAGATTCAGAAGCATTTACAAACACTGCAGACAAATTATTGCATAATTTCTGCTAACATCTTCATTCAGAAATGAATACTAGGTTCAAATCACATACTTCCTCATCAATCTGCCAACTCAGTCTCAGAATAAAAATCCTTCTGCAAGGAAAAATTCAATCATAGATTTCAAAATGCTTTGTATTGTGAACTTCCATTCATTCTACCATGCCATCAACTACCAAGAGCCATGCTTGTTTGGAACATCACTGTCTAGGAGTTATCTGAGCACCCATCAACACTATCACAAAATAAGTCCCACTGAAAGTGATTTACCACTTAGGGCATTGGAATTATAATAGACAGAGCACATAATTACTAAGTGGATTTGATTTAAATACATTTCATTATTAAACAATTTCATATGAAAGTTGCACAGTGAAGAAAAACACAAGGTCAAAAACAACTTTACCAGGAATCCAGAGGAATTATCTAGGAGACATCTTAACCGGCATACGAAGTTCCTTTCCAAAAATGGTGAATTTTGTGGAGGAAGCTGCTCAGGACTGTAATGAGTGATTGGTATCGGAAGGCCATTTTCACCTGAATGAAAGATGATGTTAAATGAGACAGAGATTTAGAATACTAAAAAAATGCAATTCATTTCACATAGTACTGTATAGAAATATAAGGAAAGTTTTGTACATGTAAATAATATTGTGACCATCCAAGGTCATCAGTGCATCATTTTTTCCAGTGATTAAATGTTGTTTTATCACTTTGTAAATTCCCAGAGATTGCACAACAATCCGGTCAGTGTTGACATCATCCATCAGCAGCAAAAGACAAAGAAACATAACACCAGAACAGAACAGAACAAAACCTCCCTCACTTTCACAGCATATATTATAAAAATAACAGACATGCTGGAGGATGCAGTTTCATCTTGGGAGTTCAGATGACAGAAAAAAACGTATTATATTACTGACTTGATCACTCATAAGTATCTGTTATTCTGTTATCTTAGTTACCTCCTTCACAGAGTAGCTAATGGCTTGATTGCATATTATGGACAATGCTTTCAAAGTTCCTTTCCAAAAATGGTGAATTTTGGGGAGGAAGCTGCTCAGGACTGTGATGAGTGATTGGTATCGGAAGGCCATTTTGATTAAACAGTTAAAAATAGAAATTCTCTGCAAACAAGTTACAGCATGGAGCAGAATTAATGCCAGATGTTGAGCTGAAAGTTTAATGACAACAGAGCAAAAATATGCACCAATAGTACTTTGACGTACAGTGAAGTTATTGCACAGAAAGATTTCTGCAAACTGGAAATTAAAATTATTACAAAAGCAAAATACTGTGGATGCTGGAAATCTGAAATAAAAACAGAAAATGCTGGAAATACTCCGCAGGTCATGCAGCATCTGTGGAGAGAGAAACAGAATTAATGTTTCAGGTCGATGATCTTTCATCAGAACTGGTAAAAGTTAGAGATGTAACAGATTTTAAGCAAGTGCAGAGGCAGGGAAAGGGAAGGGCAGGAAAGAGCAAAAGGGAAGGTCTGTGATAGGGTGGAAGGCAGGAGAGATTAAATGACAGAAGGTATGATTGTACAAAGCAAAAGGAGATGGTAATGGGAGAAGTAAAGAAACAAAAGATGAGTCTAGAAGAGGTGTAAATGGGTATAGCAGAATCAACATCTGCCATCTGTAAAAATAGGGGCAGAGGTTATGGTCTGAAATTGTTGAATTCAATTTTGAGTCCAAGTCTTCACAAGAATTGCCAAATAACATTGGCTGAAGACCCTTTGAATTTTGTAAATTCAATCCGAGCATGTAAAATTATATTACGTAGAAATATGAATTACGGATTTATACATTGAACCTTAAGTACGTTCAATATAAGACTCTTATGTCTGTATGAAAATATGCATTCTAGATGGAAATGGCTGTAAAGCAATTATGTAATGTGTTCCTCTGATGAACTTGTTTTGTATAACTTTGTTTAAAGGGTCCAAGGTTCAGGGGAGGTTGATGTTTGCAAAAGAACAGATGATTAACTTAACAGAGGGAGAGGAAACCTTCATTTTCTTGGCCTAATGAACACAATAAAGAGTACTTTGAAAGCCAGGATCTCCTTGGTAAACATTCTTGGACTGACCCGAGCATTGAATTCAAGTGAGATCTGCGTAGAAGAGAATGCAGCATTAATGCCAGAAAGTCCAGGATCCTCTTCCTCCCCATCCAGTTTCATAAGAATTAAAGATACATTCAGTTTTACAAAGAATATTGAAGTTCCCAAGTGTGTTGATCAAAGCAGATGTAAGCAACAGTAAAAAGTAAAATTTTGAAGATGCTGGAAACTGAACAAAAACAGAACATGTTGAAAACACACAGCAAGTGAATCAGCACTTGTGGAGAGAACAGACCAGTTAATGTTTTGGGCACAAACTCTTCTATGGACTAGGAGAGGTAGTTTGAAAAGAGGAGGTAGGAGAATATGTAAATTCTTTAAAAGAAGGAATCATGTCTGTGCATATATTACATATACAGAGAAAAAAAACTCAGATGTTACATATATACCACTTACTATTTCCATCTATATTCTCCTGCCTCCCCTTTTTGGACTGTATCAATATGCCGGTCAACCTTTTATTTTTCATACGACCTAACCTGTCGTGCGTTTTCAAATTTTTCGGCTTCTGTTTCTAAGCAAAAACTGATGCACTAATGGTAAATATTTGGCTGGCGTTGGTTCTACTGCTCAAGGCATGCAGAGCTATACTGTGCTTGCACTTTTGTTTCACATGGCAAGTTGGTCTATCTTTAGTTATAGGATGGTAATATTAAAAAAATAAAATTCAAACTGCCATCCCCAGTGTGCACTAGTGTTATGACCAATCGGCTGGGTCTCGGGTCAATACAGATCAGCAGACTTTCTTGAAACAGCGTAGTTTTGTAAAAATGAGGCTCATCATCACTATACTAACATCTGAATCTTATTTGTGACAGCACACATAATTGGCTGTGTTTAGTGTACTGTGAAGTGGTTGTGCCCAAGCAATCTACTTGGCTCAACTATTAGATCAGCTTACAGTTTCTAAAGTGGTAGTGCATGATTTGAAGCTGACGATCTGTGCTTAATTTAGCTAGCAGCTGTTATGAAAAGGCACATTTATACGAGCAAGTTTACTCTGGAGTTAAGACAAAATTCGAAAGAATTCCAAAGTAAAAGTCTATAAACACTCGAGTTCAAAATAATAACTATATTAAACTATTAATGAAATATCATAACATGCTACATTAAATACTCTATTTTTGAAGTCAGTAGTTCAGTGCATGTAGTTTACCTTGAATGATTAAACCACTGAAGCCTTCCATCCTTGTGGAAGTGCTGCACAACATACATCATAGCAATTTATCACAATTACTTCTAGACAGCTATCTGCTTATAAATGTTAATAACTATTTACAATTCCCCTTTCTGGAATCCTGACGGAGTGCCAATTATTGTGAGCTATAATGATTTGGTGTGAAATTCTACTTCGGCTGGGTGAAAAATGGTCAATGGAAAGAAAACTTGGGCAGAGCGTATAAGCAGCGGCCGATCCAATTTTGCGCCTCTGCCGACATTGAATTTCCCCCCCAGTTCCTTCTTCCAACAGGAACTACACTTCACCTTTAAAAGTTTAAAACTGGGATGATGAGAGAATGGAAAGTGAATTGCAAAATATATTTACTATTTGTACTCAGAAGAGCAGCAGTTTCATAACTTAGGAAGCACAGTCTTTCACAAGTAAGGGCAGCTTATATTGGTCTTGTATCCAACACTATTATTAGTGCCAAAGAATTTTAAACTAATGACAGTCCGGCTCTTACTCAAACCTTGGCAGCTGTTTTGTACAAGATTTTTTTTGTGGGGGGCGGTAAACAGTTCTTTACCATTATTGAGTGGTGGAATATTGCAAATAGTGCAGGGCCACTCACTGGCATCTTTGCAATAGAATATTAGAGCATTTGACACAGGACATTTGCCCATTAAGTCGGCACCAATATTTTTTTCCACGAGTGACCTAGGCTAACATACCATTTGCTTTCCTAATTGCTTGGTGTACCTGCATGTTAACTTTCTATGATTCGTATACAGGGACACCCAGTTCCCTCTGTGACTTCACATTTCTCCACATTATATTCCATCGGCCATGTTCTTGCCCACTCACTTAACCTGTCTATATCCCTTTGCAGACTCTGGCCAGAACTTTCCCCCCGAAAAAAGGGTGGATTTGGAGCGTGGATGCTGTTAAATTGTTAAAAATGTGATTCCTGACCTGATCCGGCCTCCAAGCCACCTACTTCCGGTTTTAACAGCGGCGGGATGGTGGTTGGGGGTGGGTGGGGGGGAAGATGGGCGACCAACACGCTCCCAGGGGGTGGAACATCAATTTAAATATTATAATGAGGCTGGAAGCCTCTTTTTCACCTCCCTTTTGAATTTAACTGCATGTGGATGGGTTTCACACAATTCGTGATACCCGGCAGTGAAAGTGAGGCAGGGACTGCTGGGTCCAGGAGATAACCGCACCCCCCACTCACTGAACCACTCCGCCACGATCCCTGGCCGCCCTCCCAATCCCCAAACGACTCCCCCCTGCATGCCGAATGAGCCCCCTTGCTGCTGCCCAATCCCCCAACGACTCTCCCCCACTCCCCGAGAACCCCGACCAAGCCCCAACCCCCACTCCTAAACTTCCGCCGGACCGGACCCTCGCTCCCTCTCTGCAGCCAGCCAGAGGGCAGGAAACTGAGGCCTCACATGCAAATCAGGACCTGGCATTAAAGTCGGCAGGGCCGGCGGGAAACCCCGCCTGCCCTGGAGGGTCCCGCCCCCCCTACAGAAAATTGTAAGCATATGGAGAGAGTCATGGGAGAGCCTGGGTGCAGCCCTGTGCCTTTCTGCAGTGCTCGTCAGTGTTTGCAGCACCTCAATGCTGTAGAACACTGACAGCACAAATGTCAAGACAAAGTTGGCCATGGTCCCTTTACGGAAATCGGCTGATGACGCGTTATCAAATGATGTCACCAGACCCGCTTCCTCGAACTGGGCCGGAAAACACGCTGGGCGGGCTTAACAAGCCCAATCAATGGAAAATGATTTTACAGTGGGATGGAGCCAGCAGCGGGGTTGCGACCCGCCACCGGCATCACCCGCCCCAGACCCGCCGAGGTGAGTAAAATCGCGGCCAAAGTATTTGTTTAATGTCTCTGCCATTTCCTTATTCCCCATTATAATTTCTCCCGTCTGTTTTTGATACCATGAAGGAAATTGTGTTAAGTGTTCAAACATCTTATTGACCTTTCTCTTCCCCACCTTCTTCCTATAGAGACTCAGGGGCCGATTTTGCCAGCCCTGGGGAGGCGGGTATGGAGGCGGAATTGCAGAGAAAATGGCAGAATTTGGAGGTGGGTGCCCAACCCGCCCCCATGCCATTTTCCCAGGAGACGGGTAGCCATCCCGCGCCAGGTCCCGTCTCCTTGGTAGTTAACAGGCAGAAAATAGGATTATCCTCTTTTTGTCCTCACAAGTGCGGGCTTCCCGAAGGCTCTGAAACCTGCCAGGTCAGCGAGGCGAGTAGGGGGTCTGCGGGGTGCAAAAGTGTGCTGTGAAGGTAAGGGTGCAAAAGTGGAGAGGTGAGTATCTGAGGTAAGTGCAAAGTGTTAGTAAAAGTTAACTTACCTTTGTTTCTTCCTGCAGACTTCAGTCGGCGTGTATGCGGAGAGTCTCGGACTTCCGTGTTGGAAATGACAGATGGCCGTTGCATTCTCCAATGCAACAACCATCTCATTTCTGCAAAAGAAAGATGTTAGATGTGGTCTTGAATTCAAGACCTCATCAAACTACAGAGAATGTCACTGTTTGACAGCTTCAGAGCTGTCAAACGATGACAATTCATCTGTCAGCAATTTTTGACAGATGAAACGTCATACGTTGACGTTCTCTGCAACCGGCTTTCCCTTAATTGGCCTGCTAAGCTAACAAGGTCAATCAAGGGAAAATAGCGTGGGTTGGCCAGAAGTTGTTGGAGGCGGGACTGAAACCTGACAGGTGGGAGTCCCGCCTCCAAAAGCTCCCCATTGGCAAAATCACCCCGAGAATCATTTCACAATGCAAAAAGTAACTATATCCAGTGATTATCATGGAACACAACAATCATGAAAAGGAGCCAGCCAGTTGCAAGAATAAATACTATGGAATATAATTTTATTATCTTGGTAGGTCAAGGAGAAATTCTGCAGAACCATCAGTCAAGAGAATACTTTGAGTAGAGTGCATGGTAGGCCACATTATATAAGGTTAGTGGGAAGAAATTGCTTGTTGGACCAAATGGCTCATTTTAGATCATGTAAGGTCAAATCACACTTTAAAGTCATGAAAATGCCCTGGAGTACAATTAATCCAAACCGCAGTTGAGACTTTTAGTTACCTTAGCTTTCCATTCTTTTCAATTGCTGTTTAGTAATAAACTGGGATATTTTAGCGAGATGTTTTAACTGCTGAGGTAACTTTCAACTTCAGCGGGAGTGGAAAGCTGACAGTATCAGATCAGCGGCCAGCTATAGAAGGTAAACTGCCAGTTAGCTGGAATTATAAGGATTTCGGGGCTATTGCTGTCTCTTGAATACACCTGCCCATTGACTTCACTCAAAAGGAAAATCTGGTGTGGTGTACAATGGGTGGCCTATTCGATACCACCGATTACCCACCCCCTCGCTCAAGTAGAAAATTAATAATAGAAACTTGACTTGGTAGATGCGATACAAGTCTAGAATTTCACATCTTTATCATTATATGCTAAATGCTAGACTAGAAGTAATTTCAGTGCACCAAATAAAGGGCTAAAGATTTGGGGCTTAATGCCACCGGTTACCGGCAAAAAGTAGCGTAGAGTGCGGCCGCCACTCTTTTGCCAGCTGGTGGTGGGTCCCGGAGCATCCGCCATTTTCTAAGGCCCAGCAGTGCTGCCGGTATGATCGATGGCCCTGCAGGTTTAAATGAGGGAGAGGTGACATCAGTCAGCGGGCGTGCAACGCCGACTTAATGCCCCCTCGGTGAACTTGGACATTAGCTCACCATGTAAACCTAGCATGCAGCAGACTGACAGAGGCACTGTCAGCACCTAACATAGAAACATAGAAGATAGGAGCAGGAGTAGGCCATTCGGCCCTTCGAGCCTGCTCCGCCATTCAATGAGATCATGGCTGATCATCCAAACCCTAGCACCCAGTCTCTATACCAACAGCCATCCCACCCAAGCCCTATCCCCGTAACCCCGCGTATTTAATCCCCCTAACACTAAGGGTCAATTTTTTTTTTTATCATGGCCAATCAACCTAACCCGCACATCTTTGGACTGTGGGAGGAAACCGGAGCACCCGGAGGAAACCCACGCAAACACGGGGAGAATGTGCAAACTCCACACAGTCACCCGAGGCCGGATTTGAACCCGGGTCCCTGGCGCTGAGGCAACAGTGCTAACCACTATGCCACCGTGCCACTTCTTAAAGGGACACACACATCTTTCAGGTAAGCTTGCATTTAAGCTTTTGGACTGGATTTATTGATTTTATTGAAGTAGTGGCTTGCTGCAATACATATTAAAAGTTTCTTTAAGTGTGTAGGGAGTGCTGCTGGATGTTTGCAAGGCCTTGGATGGTAAAGGAGGGCTTCTGAGAAGACGGAAAATTCTGCAAATACTCAGCAGGTCAGGCAACGTCCGTGGAGAAACAGAATTCACATCTCAGGTCAAGATGCTGCCTGACCTGCTGACTATTTCCAGCTGTTTATGCTGTAATTTCTGATTTCTAGCATCCGCTCGTAGAGGGAAGTGGAAGAAGCAAAAGGAAGGACACAACCAAACTGGCCAGGATATCCGCGATAGAATCATCGGTCTGCGGTACCAGTGACCACAGCACCAATTCCCCTTTCAACATTTGTCCCACACCTTCCCTTCCCTCTGTTACTGACCATCACAGTGTCTTCTTAACCACAATGCTGAAATAAAAGCCACCACAAAGCAAACTTCCCGATCTAACTTTATACATTTATCCATCGAATATGGCATTAAGAAATCAACTCAGTATCCTACATGCCACACAGTGCTGCCTCAGTGGCTGCAGCATGGCTGGTGGAAGGCTGCTGGCTTTCAGTGAGGGACACTGCAGGTGGCCTTGCTGGTCGACCTTGAGGAGCTGAGAGTGTGAAACTGAATGATGGTGTTTCTTCTTTTTCACTCTCCTCTCCCTCTTCTTGGTCACCCACTGGCTGGGCAGGCTACATTTCTTGGGTGTGTGAAATGAGGAAGGCACAAGGGTGGAGTTGTGTTGAGGGAGAGCGGGAAAGCAAGAGGTGCATGCAAGGAGGAGGATAACGTATGAGGATACTAGCATCTTGTATCCTTTCTGTCCCACTGCTGGCCAATGGTTCAGCCATGCCCCTGCCAAGAATGGCCTGCACCATTTCCAAGGGGTTGAGGTGAGGCTTCGAATGGGAGTTGCGCCTCGTGATTGGTACAGACTGTTAGTAGGTGAGTGATTAGAGGTGGGGGGGGGGGGGGGGAGTCGTGCATTGAGCAGTGTATAAGGTGAATGGTGCAGTTCGTAGGAGGCGGCTTTTGAAGATGCATTCACGAACCTTGACCAATGGTCTGAGGTCCTGAAGCTTCTTTGGGGGCTGGAGCCAGAGGGTGGGGGCAGGTGATGTGGTCCCACATCCTTCTTTCTGGAGGGCCTCCTGACCCCGGTGAGTAGAGGACCTCTCTTGCAGGGTTGACCCCCTGCACAAAGCTGGAGTGCTGCGTGCGAGATCCTGGGTGCCCCTTCCCTGGCTTGCTGAGCCATTTGTGTTATTGCTGAAGCACTTTTCCCATTTTTTGAGGTGCGGAAGGGAATTCAGCTTTAAGAGCTGAAGACTCTCATTTGGGAATTCTTTTTAATGCTAATTGCATTTTTTAAAAGATAGTAAGGGCTGAAAACTGCATTTTTTTAACTTCATTTTTATTTTTTATTAGTTCAGAAGGTATTGCTCTTTTAATGCATTGCCACAATGCCTAGCAAATTTATTCCCTTGCTTCCAGAGACTGTTGGAAGATGGAACGCCACTTCTTGACAGCAACTTAGCCTCCGGTGCCTGCAGTAATGCCACCAGGAGGGCGTTTCATGGTGAGTTAGTGCTGGGCTAAAAATCTTTAGTCCCCAGTGCAAACTTTTCCTCCTCGAACGTTTCGACCATTTTCAGTTGTCGTTAACCTGAGGCCACGGTGACACTAGCAAATCTCGTGGTGGTCATGAACTTTTAACCCAAAATGTTTAAGGTTTAATGTCATGTTTGTGATTATGAAACTCAACCCACGGGAACAGGATCTACGCAATTCAGTCATGACTACCAAGTGCGACAGCACTTACATAAACTTAATTTTGCATTGTGAAATGATTCTCAGTCTTTATAGGAAGAAGGTGGGGGAAGAGAAAGGTCAATAAAATGTTTGAACACTAACACAATTTCCTTTATGCTATTGAACACAGACTAGTTTTCTTTAACATTACATTACAACAGTGACTACACTTCAAAAGTACTTTATTGGCTGTAAAGCTTTTTGGGATGTCTCGAGGTTCACGAAAGGTGCTATATAAATGCAAGTTATTTCTCTCTAACAGTTACACAGCTAAATTCATTAAAGTTTATCTGCTTAAGCAGTGAAAGTAACAGGCAAAGAAAGAATTCCAGCTATGACTGTTTCCCCCCCCTCCGAATAGTACATACGTCATTGCCCCTAAATAGCTATCAATAGAAGTGAAAGACCTCAGGCAATACTGCACCACTTATAACTCACTCAGTTGAATGCAGTTAAAAACAGGAAATAAATTGAGAATTGATATACATATTTTGTTACCTGTAACAATACAAGATATAGCTCCTCAGAGCAAATGCATGGAACAGTCTATTGAAGAGATCTCAAACTTAATAAAAAGTATTTAACTGGAGTTTAACTGTTGTTGTTGTTGCTGTTGTTGGAGGAGGAAGGTTGGAAAATGTGAGCAGTTAGAAAGGCCATGCTCATTTCACATTTTCCATCTTATGGTCATTCACAAGTTACATTTCAATGCTATTTTTATGTAGTTGATTTCTGGAAGTGTAAACAAGTGAGATGAGCTTTCTCCATTGCACAGAAATAGGGGCTTGTTCATTGGATTAGTTAACATTTATAAGTGAATCTGCAGTACTACCTTGAACTAGCTGTCCCGATTCAGGGTCTGAAGCTGGATTCAGAGCCCAGTGAAGCTGTCGACGAAATTCGGCTCTGTCTTCAGTGTGGATCAGTTCAAATACACTCTGATGAATGATATCAGACTGAGAACAGAAAACAAATATATTCTATTAAAATTTAAATTCAGATATATGATACGTGCTAAACATGTTAAGCGAAATTGTTCTGCTCTGACTTCATATATCTGTCTTGTTCTAACTAATTTCAGTGGAGTGAATTTAAGTGTTCAATTTGAACAAAATAAAAGTTAATAGGATCATCCATGTAAAGGCTGCAAAACAAAAATAATGTTCACATATAAAAACAAATATACACTGTAACATTGTGCTCTTATTAAAATAGGGATTTAAAAAATATAATTTTCCTGTGTGGTGCACACTTGTATTATGTCCACTTCCTTTAACAAGCTAGTAATTTTTTAATATCACATATGGACAAAATATCAGTTTTATGGTTGGTGAATAATTACTGAAAATTAATACTTTGACTTCCAAGATATCACAACAAATTATAGACATAATCAAATTTTAAAATGTTTTCCATCGTGCCATTTACCATCAGCTACAGTTATTTATTCACTAAACCTTTCATTCATTGTTTATGGTCATTAGGAAAGAATTTTTTTTTTGTATTTTCTACCACGTGTGCACACCAGCCAACCTATCTCCACACTGAACTCACCAGCTGCCATATGAGTATAACATAGAATAGCAACTCTGCATCATGGTGCATTATGGTAATCTCCAAAGAATAAAGTCAATGGCTCATATTTTCCGATGCCTACGGGTGTGTATGAGCTGTGTATCTGCATCTGCAGAACCTCCATCCGCTGAAAACCCTTAGAAATCTTACGCCTGGTAAAAGCAGGCATAAGGCCTGCTTTTACCAGCATAAGAGTTTAAAAAAAGTAAAAAAAAAAAAATTCACTCATTTATAATTTTAAAATACTTTTAAAAAAGGTAAGTTTATTTTTAGCCCCATAAAAACTTTAATTATTTTTTTTCAAAAAATTAAATTTTTGTTTAAAATATTTAATTTAATGTAATTTTAACTCATTTTAAAAACGTGATGGTTTTTTAAAAATTTATTTAATGTTTTAGTGCCTTTTTGGGGTGATCTCTATTCATACTTTTGACACGTCTCTGTCAAAAGTATGAAGGGAGATTCCCTTCTCCTATTGGCTGGCCTGGCCCACGTGATCCCAGGGACGCTTGCGAACCGCATGCGCCCCTGGGATACCTGGGTCCTGCGCATTTTGACTGTGGAGGTGCCCAGAATCAGAAATGGCCCAACCTCGGGAGCCCTCAGCTAAGTGCGTAGATTTTTTTCCAATAGGAGGCATCTGCATGTGGGAAGCCTCCTATCGGAAATTACGGGCCATTGTGTTGTCTCAATGTTAAAAAAATGGATATCAACTCATATAATTAGTGACCATCAGGTATAAACAAAATAAACAATATGACTCAATTTTGAGAAAAATAAACAGTTATGTGGCTGTCATTCAGTGGTTTATTTTTTTTTGGTAAACCACTGAGTCTCATTGCACATCCGGCATACCAACCAATTCAACCAGAACTTGTTATAAACTATAAACCATTGAACAATTTTGCAATTTCAAATTACTGTAAGCTTGGATCAATGTCACTCATGCAGGTGAACCACCTGTGAGAATTAAACCAATGCTAAATGAACAGTAAAATCTAGCACATTTCTTTAGGCATTGCTCATGATTGTTCAATGAATATGTCGTTTTATATTGACAGTGGTCTTAGACAATGTACAGTGTATTATTATATACACATTTAGTATCATCCACACATAGTTTATTCAATTTAAGATTCATGGCATTGTTCAGTGACAAAAAAAAATGTATAACTGTGTCAATGGTTCTTTGCCACTCTAAGGGCTGGATTTTCATTCAGAAGTCAGGAAGGAGGCGGGACTACAACTTTCGGGTTGTAGTCCCGCCTCCATCGAGATGCGGCCAATCCACGCGATTTTAACTTGATTGACCTTGTTGAGCCCGCCTCCTTTGAAACTTACATGAAGGCGGGTTTTGGACGGGATGGTGTCGGGACCCCCGAATTCGGGAATTCGCCTCCAATCCCGACTCCACGGCACACTGAAAATCGAGCCCTAAGTTTCTCAGTGTGATGTCCATGTGCTTGTGTCTAACTATTATTCGAGTTCTTTCTCGATGACTCAAAGTGGAACATTGATCAAGCTACAAGCATTTTTGTTAGAATATCTGAAGCCAGGATCAGTGTAGAGGAAACTGGAGGACTGAATTGCTGGTAATTGGGAATATGGTGCATAAAGATTTCTGTATAATTCTTCATCTTAACAATTATAATAAAGAAAACACAAGTTGTGTCATGGCTTGCACAAGTTGAAGTGAAATAGCTAGCAGAATTGAGCAACACGAGAAACCAAAAAAAAAATGGAAAACAGCTTAACAAGGTTGAAGAAGTGAAAAAGGGGGGGTGTCAAGGGAAACAAAAGGGAAATCATGTATAAAGTCATGTTTTGCTCTGCTCATTAATGCATAGACAAGATAAGTTTAATTTCACATTGTTCCTAAAATTGCCAAACAATTGTAGCTGCTCATTAGAACAAGAACATTTACTTCATAAGATTATTACTGTCATTATTATTTGAGAAGTAATCTTTTTGATAAGGTAAAGCAGTAAACAGTAGCAGTGAACAATGTTCAAGTGCTAAATCAAATCAACATGGATAATACAAATGGAAGCCATTGGCAATGCAAAAACGTTCTTCACTAAACCTCATCATTTTTCTTGAGTGCAGTTTCCTGATAAAGTGAATTAACCTTATTCTGATGCCAAAATATGCTGATACATTTTATAATTATATACACTGCAAACTGGATTCATTAGCTTACTGACTGAATTATTACAAACATGCAGACCACTCGTGCTCCACCAGTTACATATTTTAATGTGAGGCTGCAGTAGCTTATTTAATGCTATTCTTTTATAAACTGTTGGTGGGTGGAATTTCATGTTTAATTATGAATGGCCAATAGGAAAAGACATTTTGCCTGTAACACAGTCATTTCTTTCTTTTATTTCACTATCAAATTAGTTCTATCTCTGCTATTTTATAATTACCACTTTTTTCCAGTTTTAAAAGTGAGAACATATTATTCCCTTATCGTTGTCGAGGATGTTCAAAGAACGTTCTTAAAAGCTTAAAAATTTCTCTGAAACAGTGGAACTATTGAAAACTGATGACTCTGCATCTCTAAGCCAGCTGATTCCACCTTCCCACAGATCAGCTAATAACAGCAGCAATAGTGAGCTTATTGTTCATCTCGGTCACTTTAACAACAACTTGTTATACAGCACCTTTAACATAGAAAATAAGTTCCAAGGCACTTCACAAAACAGTGATCAGCCAAAAATCTACATGAGCATTTAATAACGTTTTAGTCTATGTCTCAATAACCATATGTAGTAAAGTATCCCTTGTTCTGATAGGCTTCATGTGGAAAATATTCTTCACTTTCCCCTTCATCATTCTAGTCATAATCATGAGTCTATGTTCCTCCCACTTGTGATTGATGCACCAACTAGTGAAAGCAATGTTTTCATTATTTACTCTCAGAAAACCTTTCATAATCTTGAAAACCTCTATTAGTTCCCCATGAACCATTTCTGATCCAATGAAAGAAGCCTCAATTTTTCAAGCTTTTCTTGATTAAGACTTCTCATCCTGGTGTCATTCTAGTGAACCTCTGTTGTATCCTTTCCGTGGATTCAATATCCTACATATAATGAAGTTCCCAGAACTGCACACACTACTCCATCTGTGGCCTAAAGAATATCCTGTATAAATTAAACATCACTTCCTTGCTTTTATGATTAAATTCCCCTTGAATAAAGCCTAGAATCCCATTTTGTTTTGTAGCTATTCTACTCTACCTGCATGCCAAACTTTAAAGATCTATGTATCTGCACCCCTAAATCGCTCAACCTTCCACTCTAAAGAATCTTACCATTTAGGTTATACATCCCATCAGTGCTCTTCCCTCTGGTAAGAAACAGTATCAAGCTAAAAGAAAAGGCTTACACAAATGCAAGGAAAAGTAGAAATACAGCAGACTGGGAGAGCTATAAAAAGCAATAAGGGAATACAAAGAAAATAATAAGAGGTGCAAAAAGAGAATATGGAAAAAAACTAGCAAATGATATCAAAACCAACAGAAAAAGCTTTTATAAATATATTGGGAGAATGCTAAAGGGGAATGTGGGCCCATAATAGATAGGTGCAGAAGAGACTATAATGGATAATAAGAAAACGGCAGACTTATTAAAGGAGTACTTTGTATCTGTTCTCAGTGAAGAGGACAAAATATCAATGGTACAAGGGAACCTAAAAGTAAGTCAAGGGAAGGAACTTGGTGGATTTAATTTAAGTAAGAAATTGGTCATGAAGAAAATAATGGGACGTAAGATAGACAAATCTCCAGGGCGTGACTGTCTCCACCCCAGGGTATTAGGAAGTATAGGTGAAGAAATTGCAGATGCATTAGCCGTAATTTTCTAAAGCTCTCTAGATTCTTAAATTCTGCCTTTAGATTGGAAAATTCCAAATGCCAATCCATTATTTAAGAAGGGAGAAAGAGAGAAACCTAGACCTGTCTGTTTAATATTAATTGTGTGGCAGCTACTGCAATCTATCATCAGAGACAGAGTGATTGAGCTCTTGGACAGGTATTAGTTGATCAAAGAGAATCAGCAAAGATTTGGAAAGGACAAGTCATGTCTGACTAATCTAGTTACATTTTTTGAGGACGTCACTAGTGCAGTGCATATGGGAGTGTCTATGTATATTGCCTATATATATGGACTGCCAGTGGGCATTTGATAAGGTTCCGAACAAGAGATTAGCAATAATGAAAGTGCATGGAATTGGAGGTAACTTTTGATATGGGTTGGTAATCAGGGGAGGGGGAAGTTGGAGACATAGGGCAGGATTTTCATTGGGCCGTGGAGGCGGGATTGGAGGCGTGTGGGGGGTTAAAGTCCCGAAATCGGGGGGCACGAACCCATCCCGCCCCCATGCCAGTTTCAAAGGAGGAGGATACCCGACCCACACTGGGACCTGCCTCCCCGAGGCGGGAAGGGGATTAGTGCCAACAGGTAGTTAACAGTCAGTTTTTAGCCTAATCCCTATTTTCATTGTTGAAATGTGGGATTCCCGACGGCTCCAAACCATGCCAAGTTAGCGAGGCGGGCTGTCGGAAAGGCTTGGCAGGGTCGAGATGTCCAGTGTTCAGGTGAGTGATGGGTGCATGAGTGCAGAGGTAAGTGTGTTTGGTGTGTTTAAAGAAGTTGTACCTACCTTCACTTACCTTTACAGCCTTCCTTCCCTCAGGTCTCAGGAGTCCCTCATCTCACCGGCACAGAAAGTAGAATGGCAAATCTGTCAAAAGTTGCAGCATTCAGCTTTCTGTTCCGGAGAGATCTCTAAATCATCCTGAGAGAAAGGAATTAACCTGGAGTACAGATTGTCAGTGTTTGACAGCTTCAAACAGCTGTGAAAGGCTGATATTTCATCTGTCAAAAGGTCTTGACAGATGAAATATCAATCTGTGACTTCACCTGTTGCCGGATGGCCCCTAATTGGCCTGCTGAGCCCGTGGGGCGGGTTCAACAAGGTCAATCAAGTCAAAATCGCGTGGGTTGGCTAGAACGCGATGGAGGCAGGACTACAACCCTGAAAGTTGTAGTCCCGCCTCCTACCCGCCTCCTCAATGAAAATCCAGCCCATAGACTAGGAATAAATTCACTGATTGGTGGGACATGACAAGTGGTGTTCCCCAAGAATCTGTACTGGGGCCTCAGCTTTTCACCATATATATATATATTAATGACATGGATAAAGGAATAGACATAGATGAAGGAAGAGAGAATTGTATATCTAGGTTTTCATTGACGCTAAGTTAGTAGGCACTGCAAGTTGTGTGGATGGGAGCAGGAAGTTATAAAAGGGACACAGACTAAGTGAGTCAGCAAAACCATGGCAGATGGAGTTCAATGTGGGGAAGTGAGAGGCCATCCACTTTGGCTCGGAGAATTAAAAAGCTGATTTTTTTTTTTTTTTTTTAAAAAGGCGAGAGACTAGGGCCTAGAAATTCAGTATCGCCGCGTTTGGGGCGCTAGTCGAGCGTGCGCTAAATTTAGTGCCCAGTGCAACTTAGCGCCACCTTCACCGAAATTGAGTTGCATCGCCCCAAGAGGTTGTTGCTGCGCTAAAGCAGGCGGTGCAGGACTATCCTAAGGCGCTAAGCCGGCGAGCCGAGGCGCTACCACCGAGGGTGGGCGCAGCGCAGGTGCGGCCAGTTAGCGATTGCAGGCAGACACGCTGGCGCCGGTCACCTCTTAAAGGGGGAGGGTCGATTTGGCTTGCAGCCACGCCCTGCACATTGGAGCCCTGATTCTAGGCCTGGACAGACCTGCTGCGACATCATTACACCTACGACCATGGAGAAGGCCAGGGAGCGAGTGCAGCGCTTCAGTGAGGGGGCCCTGAAGGTTCTGGTTGGCGCAGTGGAGCGCAGCCGACCTATCCTCTTTCCTGACAGTGGCAGGAGGCCGCTGCCCAGCGAATATCGAAAAGCTTGGAGGGATGTGGCACACAGAGTGACCTCCAGCAGCATGGTCCCTAGGACCCCAACGCAATGCAGGAAGAAGTTCAACGACCTCACTCGGGTTGTCAGGGTGAGTACTCTTTCCAGTATCCTCTTCATCCCTGCATGTGCACCTCACTTTATGGCCAAAGGGTCCTGAAAGCCCCAATGCCCAGCCCTCATCCAACACCTATGGGACTCTCATGAAAATCACATGCACATTCACCGCTTTACACACTGTCAGGGCTATTCGATCATGGGAGGCAGTGCAGCCAAGATCAGGGTTTGACACTGTCAGGGCTATTCGACCATGGGAGGCAGTGCAGCCAAGATCAGGGCTCGACACTGTCAGGGCTATTCCACCATGGGAGGCAGTGTAGCCAAGATCAGGGCTTGACACGGTCAGGGCTATTCGACCATGGGAGGCAGTGCAGCCAAGATCAGGGCTTCACACTGTACTCAGAGCCCGTCCTTTCTCTTGCAGGGCAAGCTGGCCCACAATAGGAGGCAGCAGCAATGGACCGGGGGAGGCCGTCCTGAACTTAAAGACCTCAGCGATCTGGAGCAGCGAGTGGAATGGATTATGGCAGGCTGGCTGATTGGCCCCGTCACCACTGGAGATGCCGACCCTGTTCTGGACAGCAATGGTAAGGTCATCACCTTTTTGACCTCTCTCTTTCCACTTGTGCCTCACACCAGCATCCTTTGCCACTATCGAACCAATGCAGTGCATTGCAGCACTCATGCCTCCCTCGCTGCCGCCCTGTCCTCACACTAAAGCAACTCTTGTATCTCCCTGCTTTCAGATGCTGATTCACCAGGTGAGGAGGCGGGCCCTCAAGCTGGCACTATGAGTGAATCGGAAGGCGAGGAGGAGGAAGAGGAAGCCGGAACATCAGTGCCACCCTCAGCCGAGGCAGCCCATGGCCATGATGGGGACACGTCTTCCCTGGAGGGGAGCAGGGGGGAAGGGTCTGAGGAGGGTGAAGCTCCGGGGCCCAGCGAGCTGCAGCAACGCTGGGGGGGGCGGGGGGGCGAGGTAGGGAAGCTCGGCAGCCTTCTCCCCGGAGGGAGAGTGTGGCCTCCAGTCCTGCTACAGTGAGCGCAGAGGAGGTGCGGCTCCTTGGTGAAATGGGCGCCCAGTGGCAAGGGTGCCTGACTCCATAGAGTCACTGGCAAGGAGTGTACAGGAATTCGGGGCAGCACTGGCAAGGAGTGTACAGGAATTCGGGGCTGCACAGGCAAGGAGTCTGCAGGAATTCGGGGCAGCACAGGCAAGGAGTCAACAGGACGTCAGGGCAGCACAGGCAAGGAGTCTGCAGGACTTCGGTGCAGCACACGCGGCTTCCAGCCAAGTGCTTAGTCGTGCCATGCAGTCACTGGCTGGTCTGATGCAGACACAGATAAGAACATAAGAAATAGGATCAGGAGTAGGCCAATCGGCCCCTCGAGCCTGCTCTGCCATTCAATAAGATCATGGCTGATCTGATCCTAACCGCCAATCCACTATCACAGAACCATCTCCTGAATCTAACAGAATTAGACACACGAAATAGGAGCAGGATCAGGCTACACGGCCCCTGGGACCGCTCCGCTACCCACAGGGCCATGACTGATCCGAACCTAGACTCATGTCCAAATTCCTGCCCGCTCCCCGTAACCCTTAATTCTCTTTACTTCTAGGAAACTGTCTATTTCTGTTTTAAATTTATGTAATGATGTAGCTTCTACAGCTTTTTGGGGCAGCATATTCCATGGACCTACCACCCTCTGAGTGAAGTAGTTCCTCCTCATCTCAGTTTTGAAAGAGCAGCCCCTTATTCTAAGACTAAGCCCCCTAGTTCTAGTTTCACCCATCATCGGGAACATCCTCCCCGCATCCACCCGATCCAACCCCTTCACAATCTTATATGTTTCAATAAGATCGCCTCTCATTCTTCTGAACTCCAATGAGTAGAGTCCCAATCTACTCAACCTCTCCTCATATGTCCATCCCCTCATCCCCGGGATTAACCGAGTGAACCTTCTTTGTACTGACTCGAGAGCAAGTATGTCCTTTCTTAAGTATGGACACCAAAACTGTACGCAGTATTCAAGGTGCGGTCTCACCAATACCTTGTACAACTGAAGCAATACCTCCCTATTTTTATATTCTATCCCCCTAGCAATGAAAGCCAACATTCCATTGGCCTTCTTAATCACTTGCTGCACCTGCATACTAACCTTTTGAGTTTCGTGCACCAGGACCCCCAGATCCCTTTGTACTTCAGTACTTTCCAGTTTCTTGCCATTAAGATAATAACTTGATCTACGATTTTTCCTGCCAAAGTGCATAACCTCACACTTTCCAGTATTGTATTCCATCTGCCAAATCTCTGCCCACTTACTTAGCCTGTCTATGTCCCCTTGCAGGTTTTTTATGTCCTCCTCACTCACTACTTTCCCTCCCATCTTAGTATCATCTGCAAACTTTGATATGTTACACTCGGTCCCCTCCTCCAAATCGTTAATATAGATTGTAAAGAGTTGGGGACCCAGCACTGACCCCTGCGGAACACCACTAGTTACTGATTGCCAGTCTGAGAATGAACCATTTATCCCAACTCTCTGCCTTCTGTTAGATAGCCAATCCTCTATCCATGCCAGAATATTACCCCCAATCCCGTGATTTTTTATCTTAAGCAATAATCTTGTGTGGCACCATGTCAAATGCCTTATTTCCAAAAAGCAGCCTGATATTAGAGATATCTGGCTGCCTGTAATTGCAATTACCTGGACTATGGATTTCTGAAATTTTATTAATTTGAAATCTACTAAATCTTTTGCTATTTTTCAGGGCCACACGAGCACTAACTGCTGCCACCCTCGCTAGATCGGCCAGGATTCGCCGGGGCCCTCGCCGCGCTGCAGCAGGACAGCAGTCTGTGCTTCAGCAGATTGCTGCGCATGCTTCAGTGCTGCCCCGTGCGAGTGCCTCGTCTAACCAGGGAGTGCCTGTGCTCTGTCAGGTTGGCAGCATTCCTGCTGCCAACACTGTCACTCCTCCACTGCAGCTGCCACCACCCGTAGGACAGACTGCTGCCGCCCAAGCAGAGTTGGAGCAGTCAGCAGCCGGACCCTCCAGGTCCAGAGCTGGTCCAGGCCGTCCCCCAAGGGCATCTGCCGACTCACTATCTGACCCTCAGCAGCCTTCCCCCAGCCTTGCTGCAGCCACTGGGGTCCCATTGCGGAGGAGCTGCAGGGCCGGAAGGGGCCAATCTCGCAAGCGAGGCAGATCACCCTCGCAGGCCAAAAAGGAGGAGGTCTGGCAAAATGTTGTGTTTTTTTTTTGTGAAGGCCGAGGATCATGGTCATTTTTGTTTAACTCTTTTGTTCATTGTCTCCAGGTTGTGAGAGCCAGTTATGTGTCTGACTTTTTTTGGGGGTTTCTCTGTATTTGTTTGTCATGCGGGAAGGGCGCAGAGTTTGTTAAATAAATAACTGTCTTTATTCAGATTGTGCATGTTTGCACTTTGAACTATTTGTTGCCTTGACCGGCTCAGGGTTTGCGGAGCGGGTCCATTCATGTTCTTTCAATGGCACAAGCCATTCCCTGAGAGGGGGCCTAGAACCGAGTTGCAATAAGCCGCTGACGGACGGCCCTTGCACTTTGTGCCTCCCTCCCGTCTTGGTGCTCCTCCTCCTCCTCTGGTGGTCCTCCAATGTCTGCTGGCAGTGGCTGTGTCCTGAGGATAGCCAGGTTGTGCAGCACACTACAACGAAATGGGAGACTCGCTCAGGCGAGTACTGTAGGGCTTTTCCGGAATGGTCCAGACATCGGAACCATTGCTTTAGCACGCCGATTGTGTGCTCAATGATGTTCCTGGTCGCTTGATGGCTGTCATTGTATCACTCTTCAGCAGGGGTGGTGGGCGCACGGAGCGGGGTCATCAGCCAAGTGCACAAAGGATAGCCCTCGTCCCCGAGAAGCCAGCCTCCTGGGTGAGCCGGGGCTTCGAAAATGGCTGCCACAGAAGTCTGGCGCAGGACGAAGGCGTCGTGGCTGCTGCCTGGAAAGCGGGCATTGACAGCTAGTATCAGCTGCCTGTGGTCACACACCAACTGCATGTTCAACGAATGGAACCCCTTCCGGTTGCGGTAATCCTCGGCATTCTCTAGAGGCGCCCGCAAAGCCACATGCATGCAGTCAATGGCGCCCTGGACCATGGGGAAGCCCGGTATTCTTGCAAATCCCATTGCACGCTCTTGCTGCTTGTCCAGGGTCATGGGGAAGGAAATGTACTGACGTCTCCTTTTGAAGAGGGCATTCGTGACCTGGTGGATGCAGCGATGCACCGCGAACTGGGAGATATTGGCAATGTCCCCAGTAGCGGATTGGAAGGAGCCGGTGGCATAGAAGTTGAGAGTCACTGTCACCTTCACTGCCACCGACAGAAACGTCCTGCTCCTCAGCTGAGGCTGCAGATCTCTCTGAAGCAGGTGGCAGATCTCAGTGACCACCTCCCTTCTGAATTGAAGCCTCCGAATGCACTGCTCCTCAGATATGTTGAGGTAGGAGAAGTGCTGGCGGTATACCCTGGGAGGGTAAGGCCTCCTGTGCCGACGCCTGTTGGCTCTCCGCCGTCTGGCCATGATTGGCACTCTCTCTCGGTGTCTCCGAGCCCTCTCAATGCAATGCAGAAACCCAATGTTTCAACCCATTGCAGCCCCCATTATATGTGGCCACTCAAGGCTATGGCGCTGAAAAATCAATCCAACTGCAAAGCTCTGGGCTGAAGCCAGAAGTACCTGTGCGAGCACTAAGTACCTGTGCGAGCACTGAGTCAAAGCAGAAAGCTCTCTCCCTTTGTCTCTCTGCAAATCTCTCTCTCTCTCACACAGAAGGAGTGGTCCAAAATGGCTACCACAAAGAATGCAGGAAGAGCCCCCTTTAAATAGCGTCCCCCCAGCCCCACAGCGACTGGGAACCGTTCCACTCAACCAGTCGCTCGGAGCGCCAGGTGGAAAGGGGGGGCGCCACTGAAGTTCCGGTTCGGGGCGCACCAAGGGCGTTGCACCATGAAATGACATCAGGATCTGCGTGCACAGCTGAGCGGGCGTTGCGGTTTTGCGCCGCCGCTAAATCTTCACTCAAGTTCGCAAGAGGCGTAGATCGCACCGCGCCCGGGCGCTAGCCGCTTCGCGCCCCACTTATCGCCCTCTTAAGGCGCTAGCAGCTGGCGCTACCAACTGAATTTCTAGGCCTAGGAGCTATGGAGGAGCAAAGGGATTTAGGTGTCTGTGTACATGAATCACTAAAAGCTAGTGCACAGGTACAAAAAGTAATCAAAAAGGCTAATGGAATGTTGGCGTTTATCTCAAAAGGAATTGAAATACAAAAATGAGTAAGTGATGCTTTTTTGTTGTAGAGAGCTTTGGTCAGACCCCATTTGGAGTATTGCAGTTTTGGGCACCGAACCTCAGGAAAGATATATTGGAAGGAGTACAGCGTAGATTCACCAGAATGACACCAGAGCTTGAAAAGGTTAAATTGTGAGGACAGGCCGCATAAACTTGGCTAGTATTTCCTTGAGTTTAGAAGGTTGCGGTGTGATCTAACGGAGGTATTTAAAATGATCAAGGGGTTCAATGGGCTAGAGACAGAAAAACAATTTCCTCTGGTTGCGGCGGGGGGGTGCGCGGCGGGCGGGGGGGAAACGGAATAAGAGAACATAAATTAAATTAGAGCTAGGCCATTTAAGAGTGAAATCAGGAAGCATTTTTTCAGACAAAGGCAGTGGAAATCTGGAACTCGCTTCCCAAAAGACTGGATGCTGGGTCAATTGGAATTTTCTAGACTGAGGTTGATAGATTTGTGTTAGGTAGAAGTATCAAGGGAAATGGATCAAAAGACAGGTAAATGGAGTTGATCATCCATAATCTAATTGAATGGCATAGGATCGAAGGGCTGAACGGCCTACTCCTGCTTCTATGTTTCATGCACTATATTCCTTTTAATGCCACGTGTCTTCATTTTCAGAAGTCTCTTACGTGGAACCTCATCAAACACCTTCTGGATCTGGAGTACTGGGAGGGATTCCAGAAATGTTGTAGTGGGAAGGGAGATTTTGGCTTTTGGGAGCACTTTAGGACGGAGAAGGGACCCTGGGTTTGGGTGTCATGGAGGGGCGGGTTAGGGAGTGGGTGAGGGAGCACTAGGAGTTCTTGGGTGTGGGCACAGCAATTGGCAATATTGAGGAGGTCTCACAGTATTTTGGAGGGATGGGGCAAAGGCTGGTTGAAATCAGGAGAGAAGACCCAGGAAAATGTAGGCGGGACCTCCAAAAAGGTCCATCTGGAGCAGTTTGCAGTACTAGCACTCTTTTGTTATCAGTGAGGCTTGCTGCTAAATGGGCCCAGAGCACAAGAAGTGTTGCTCCCACTGAGAACTCAGTGAGAGGCCTGCAGACAAGTTGAGGATACTGACTGTATATGTAGGCAAAGAGAGAAGTGAAATAAACCTTCCTGACAGAGCAAGGGGGTTGGGGGGTGGTATTTGGCTAGAGCCACCAGCTGAGTTAGGGATGCCAACTGCATACATTGGCAAAGAGAGTAAAAATGCAATAAACTCTTGAAACAATTTAAGCCTTTTCTTGGCATGGAGAAGTTCTAAACATTAATATATGAATGAACCTAGGATCAGGAACCATGGGATTCGTGCAGAAGGAGAGTTCTTCTTAGTGGTGTGCTGAAGCTAAGCATGGTCAGATATGGAGCTGGGACAACTAAAGGCCGCTTAATGGGTCATGTACTAGAACCAACCAAAGGTTAGAAATTTGAAGCTAATTATAATAAAACTGACTGATTAAGAGTGAAAAGTAATGCAGAAATGTTAGAGGAAGTACATTACATTTCTGTAATTACAGTTTAAAAAAAGAGCCAGAGTGATAGAATGCACAAACCTAGGAGAAAGAAATTACATATCTCTTAATCACTAAAGCCTAATGTCGCAAGAATGTTATATTCCCATATATTGGGGAGAGAAAGATTAATTCCTATTAAAACTAATTGGGGGAGAAATTCAGTAGGTTGCGCCACCAGTTAGCGCCTTAAGAGGGCGCTAAGTGGGTCGCAAGCCAACTGGCACCCGGGCGCGGCACTGCCCACGCCTCCCGCTAAATTCCGCGGGACGTTAGTAGTGGCGCTAACCGTTAGCGCTGCGCCGCTGCCGATTACATCATCGGTGTGCGCAGCGCCCCGCTGACGCCCCGGCCGCGATATTTGGCAGCGCCCCCTGATTTACCGCCGGACGCTATGTCTGACGGGTTCAGGGGGGCCTACCTGCGTCTGGGGAGGCGCAAATTAAAGGCGAGGTGCGGGGCGGCCATTTTTGTTGTTGGCCCGCTGCCAGCACCTGCCTGCGCTCCCATCCCCGGCCTCCTGATCCCGCTCCCCCCCCCCCCCCCACGGAGTGCCAGCTGCGCTCCAAGAGCCCGGCACTTCTCTTTGGTGCCGGTCTCTTTTGCCTGCACTCCTGATCCATGGGGGCCCAGCTGGGCCCCAGATCGCGTGGCACAAGGCCCCTCCTCTTTAAGAAGGGGAGGAAGGCCTGCAATACCACAGCACGACGTGCCGCAGCGTGTGGCGCTGCGGCATGTAGCGCCACGATATTCACTCGCAGCGCCCCAAGAGGGATGCGGGGCGCCTCCAGTAGCGCCGCGCTTCCCTTTGGGGCGCAACCACTCAATTCTGGTGCGGGGGCGTGAATGTTTCCGGCGAGGCTGGCGCCCCAAACGGAGCTATACTCAATTTCTCCCCCATTATCTTTAAAATGAAATGCATAACAAATGTGTTTTTTGTTAGGCTATACATTTTAATTATGAATAAAATACACAACTGATTTTTATAAGATCCAGTAGTTTTCTGATACAAGTTACTTTAGTCTCAGAAATGGAGAAATAAGAGGACCATTACTATTATATTTACAATGTACCAAAAACCATATTTTTAAATTCAAGTACCAGCTAACCTATGACCAGTTTGATGTTTTGCCAATACATTTGGAAGCAATTTACATAATATATTCGGTGCCAAGATAACCTGGAGCAGAGAAATAGAGCTTACATCAAACTTGTCCAGAGATGCGAGAACTTTCCTGCAACCATATTGTTTTAAATGGCTAAAACAGCATCAAAAGACAAATGGTTACCACCAATTTGTGGAGCTTATTTTAATAATGGAATTCATACGAACCAAAATAAAACTGCAGGCAAATACTGGTGTCCTCTTTCAGTTCATATTTAGCAAGCACGTACATTTTGTCTGCACAAATTGAATTCTGGATTATGAAACAGAAGATCTGCGCAGGCAATTTATTAAAATATGAAATAATCTTAGGTATTTCTTGTTTCAACAAAAGAAAGTTGAATACTAGATCGTTCATGACTTGCACTTTGGGAATTTTAATTTTGTTTTAAATTAAATTTTCTCTCTAATTAGGATGAATACGGAAAAAGAATATTTCTTTTTGAGAGCTGCAAGATAAAACATTGGCTATAGGTCTATGGACTTTAGAAAGGGAATTAGTGACTGCACAGACATTTCACTTACAACCCCTTAAATACAAACTGGTTGAGACTTAAAAGGACAAGATTAGCCATGGATTGGATTTTTTCTTGGTGTGCTGTAATACTGTATTCTTGCTCTATTTCAGGGTTTTACAGTACAGCATGCCAAGAAAAATGCAAGGATTAGGTGAGCTGACTGGTTAATAGTCTTATTTTTGAATCGCTTTGTATGTTCAGGTTGGCCCTAGGGTAATTCTTTTATACCAAGTAGTGCAGGACCACACCCATCTCCAACATTGTCTATCGATTGCTACCACCTATTCAAAGAATGTCGCCACCTTGTCTGCTCTCAAAGGCCATGCCGTTGATAAAAGTCATAAGACAGGCTTTGTTGCAACCAAATTGATTCTTTGTGCTCCATATGAATTGCAAAACCACCAGCTGCTGTGGAACTACAAGACAGAGACATCTTAAATATTATAAGAACATAAGAAATAGGAGCAGGAGTAGGCCAATTGGCCCCTCGAGCCTGCTCCGCCATTCAATAAGATCATGGCTGATCTGATCCTAACCGCCAATCCACTATCACAGAACCATCTCCTGAATCTAACAGAATTAGACACACGAAATAGGAGCAGGATCAGGCTACACGGCCCCTGGGCCCGCTCCGCTACCCACAGGGCCATGACCGATCCGAACCTAGACTCATGTCCAAATTCCTGCCCGCTCCCCGTAACCCTTAATTCCCTTTACTTCTAGGAAACTGTCTATTTCTGTTTTAAATTTATGTAATGATGTAGCTTCTACAGCTTTTTGGGGCAGCATATTCCATGGACCTACCACCCTCTGAGTGAAGTAGTTCCTCCTCATCTCAGTTTTGAAAGAGCAGCCCCTTATTCTAAGACTATGCCTCCTAGTTCTAGTTTCATCCATCATCGGGAACATCCTCCCCGCATCCACCCGATCCAACCCCTTCACAATCTTATATGTTTCAATAAGATCGCCTCTCATTCTTCTGAACTCCAATGAGTAGAGTCCCAATCTACTCAACCTCTCCTCATATGTCCATCCCCTCATCCCCGGGATTAACCGAGTGAACCTTCTTTGTACTGACTCGAGAGCAAGTATGTCCTTTCTTAAGTATGGACACCAAAACTGTACGCAGTATTCCAGGTGCGGTCTCACCAATACCTTGTACAACTGAAGCAATACCTCCCTATTTTTATATTCTATCCCCCTAGCAATGAAAGCCAACATTCCATTGGCCTTCTTAATCACTTGCTGCACCTGCATACTAACCTTTTGAGTTTCGTGCACCAGGACCCCCAGATCCCTTTGTACTTCAGTACTTTCCAGTTTCTTGCCATTAAGATAATAACTTGATCTACGATTTTTCCTGCCAAAGTGCATAACCTCACACTTTCCAGTATTGTATTCCATCTGCCAAATCTCTGCCCACTTACTTAGCCTGTCTATGTCCCCTTGCAGGTTTTTTATGTCCTCCTCACTCACTACTTTCCCTCCCATCTTAGTATCATCTGCAAACTTTGATATGTTACACTCGGTCCCCTCCTCCAAATCGTTAATATAGATTGTAAAGAGTTGGGGACCCAGCACTGACCCCTGCGGAACACCACTAGTTACTGATTGCCAGTCTGAGAATGAACCATTTATCCCAACTTTCTGCCTTCTGTTAGATAGCCAATCCTCTATCCATGCCAGAATATTACCCCCAATCCCGTGATTTTTTATCTTAAGCAATAATCTTTTGTGTGGCACCTTGTCAAATGCCTTATTTCCAAAAGGCAGCCAGATATTAGAGATATCTGGCTGCCTGTAATTGCAATTACCTGGACTATGGATTTCTGAAATTTTATTAATTTGAAATCTACTAAATCTTTTGCTATTTTTGAAGCTCTTCTTTTTGATGTTATTTAACAACTCAAGCGTTTGTCATTTCTGAAGGTAACACCTGCAAGAATAGTGAAACATGTTTTAACTTTAAAATATCTTTTTGCCCAAGATTTTTTGCCCTTTTATTTCTTTCTCAAATAATTATGTAACCATGGATAACCCATTCTGCCATCTCTCAAACAATAATAATTACCAGGAAACACTGTTTCGTGCAAATTACTGCCACAATTGGCACCACCATTATGAGAGTCAACTGGAATCAGAATTGTGCAGCACAGAAGGAGGCCATTCAATTCATCACACCTGTGCTGGCTGCTTTAACATTTTTATTCTTCAAATATTTTTCCACTTCCTTTTTAAAGCTAATGAAGACCTCCTGTGGCATTACTCACACTGATTGAAGTTTTTGTGTAATATTACCAGGGACAGTACTGGTATACTCGCTCTCCAATGGACTAGTAGCCACAGGCATAAATCTGCAGAGCTTGAGGCCCATCATGCATTGTGTGGCATCCTGGATTGATGCCCAGAATGATTAAATATGGGAGCATAACTAGAGCATGTGTAGTAATTTGTCCTCCTCACCACAGTTTCTCCAGTAGCTTTGCCCCAGAGAGGGGTAGAATCTATGAAGCATCTGTGGGGTGCATTATGCTCGATGTACTGTCTCGAGTTGGCCCTCGCCTCATGCATTCTTTGCATACTGGCAGGATCTAATCAGACCTTGATTATGTACCCAGTTTTTCATCTCCATCTCATAGAATCCTACAGTACAGAAGAAGGCCATTCAGCCTACCTGCAAATGTTTACTTTTCAAGTATATATCCAATTCCCTAATGAAAGTTGCTATTGAATCTAATTCCACCACCCTTTCAGGCGGTGCATTCCTGATCACAACAACTCTCTGCGTAAAAAAAATTCTCATCTCCCCTCTGGCTCTTTGGTTAATTGTCTTAAATCTGTGTCTCCTGGTTACCTACCCTCCTGTCAGTGGAAACAGTTTCTCCTTATTTACTCTATCAAAAACCCTTCATAATTTTGAACTCTTCTATCAAATTTCACCTTAACCTTCTCTGCTCAAAGGAGAACAATCCCAGCTTTTCTAGTCTCTTCACATAACTGAAGCCCCTCATCCCTGGTATCATTCTAGTAAATCTCCTCTGACCCTCTCCAAGGCCTTGACATCCTTCCTAAAGTGTGGTTCCCAGAATTGAACACAATACTCCAGCTCAGGCCGAACTAGTGTTCTCTGCACTGTTCCAAAGTCTGGCCTCTTGCGCAATACTCCAGCTGAGGCGTAGACAGTTATAAACCTTTGTAAAGGTTTAGCACAATTTCCTTGCATTTTGCACTCTATGGACAGGATTTTCCTTACCTCGGCAGGTCTGGGGCGGGCAATGTCGGTGGCGGGTCACAGCCCCGCTGCTGGCTCCATCCCGCTGTCTAAAATAGGGCTTGTTAAGCCCACCCAGTGCATTTCCTGGGCCAATTAGATGAAGCAGGTCTGGTGACGTCATTCATGATGCGTCATCAGCTGGTTTCTTTAAAGGGACCATGGCCAACTTTCTTTTGACTTTGTGCTGTCAGTGTTCTACAGCATTGAAGTGCTGCAAACATGGACAATGACTGCAGAGGCAGAGGGCTGCACCCAGGTTCTCCCATGACTCCCTCCATATACTTATGGAGGGAGTCACAAGCACGCAGAGAGGTCCTCTTCCCTTCGATGGGTGGAAGAGACCTCTGCAGGAGAACAAAATAGCCTGGTTGCACATTGCACAGGAGGGTATAAGCAGGGATGTGGTCAGGAGGACCTGGGTGCAGTGCCGCAAACGTTTCAATGATCTCATTAGATCACGAAATGAGAGTACAAAGCCACACTCAACCTCATCCTGCTATGCCGCTCATCACATCCCCATCACTCTGCCTTCCCTACCCTACTCCTGCACATCCTTACTCACACCAACTTACCTTGCACCTCCACCCATCCCTATCTATCTACATTATCACATCCCCACCTCACTAGTCACCCCTCACACTCACCCTCATCCTAGTACAATCATACCAACTAACAACACACAAGGGTAGTCACTTAGGTGTTTTATCCAATGTTTATGTAAAGTTTGTAATATTATACTGTCAAACATAGAAATCTTTATTTTTAACACTTTCCGGTCTTGGACAGATTTGTGTGCACCTTTGGAAGTGACTTAGTGAGTTGCAGTGAATGGTGAGACAGAACGGTACCCTCCCCCCACAATGGTGACGAGTGTGAAAGGAATGGCTTGGGCATTGTAGGGATACTTTATAGTGTTGGTGTGGGGTGATGCCAACCTGGTGCATCATGTGGCAGCCATATGGGTGTGCAGCGTAATGTTATGTAAATCTGGCCATGATGAGGCCATCCCTGGCCTCCCGGGCAGCAATGTGCTCGGGTGTGATGCCCTCTGTCCTGTGCAGCATCGGGTGATTGTGGAGAAGGTTGGTGCTGCTGTTAGTGCTGCTGGTGTGCCTGGTGCTGCTGGTGTTGGGGCTTATCATGGTCCGATTCTGAGGATCAAGGTGAGAGAGTATAAACGGCACCCATGCTGATGGAATATATGGCAGGTGAAGTACAGATAACAGAAGCGATCTGTCAACGGAGAGAGAGGTAAGGAGGTGAAACTGGATGGAGACTTGTGGAAAGACTTGCAGCATGCTGATTCTGTGCTGGGAATGCAGTGAGGAAGAGTTTGTGGCTGAGTAAAGTGATCTCTGTCAGGTGGGAGCTTTTATTGTACATCTGAAGCTGTCAAGTAATCAGCTGGAGCAATGGCCACTGAACTCCCGCCTCAGGTTGCCAGACGTGGTCACCGAACAGCGTGGTTCCCGTGGTCAAGAAGTTAAAGTTAGAAAGTAAGGTAAAAAAGCCTGTTAAGGGTCTGGTAAATACATTATAATTAGTTTAATTAGTTTAACTGGGTCGCCCGTCGCTGCTCAGTGCTGACAGACCCAACATTGGGAAAGGCGCGTTGCAGTGAGTTGACAGTGGGTTCCCAATCCTCTGTCAAAAAAAAAAAACACTTTCCCACCTGACCCGTCACTGATCCCGCCCGCTGACGCCCTGGAAAATTCCGGCCTATGCCCCTATTTATAAAGCCCAGGATGCCGTATGCTTTTTTCAATGGCCTTATCAACTTGTCCTGCCACATTCAAAGATTTGTGTATGTGAAGCTCCAATTCTCTCTGTTCCTGTGCCCCATTTAAAATTGTACCATTTAATTCATATTGCCACTCTTTATTCCATAACTGTCGCTGTGCTGCCTGACATCAAGTCATTGATGAGGCAAAACTTTTTACAGCTCAACATTGGCAAGACTGAAACAATCCTGTTTGGCACCACTAGAAACTCATGCCTTAGCTCCTGATGCATCCCCCTTCTTGGACATTTTCTCAAGCTTAACCTGATGGCACTCAACTTCAATCCTAAAATGAGCTTTAACTCCCATATCCAGTCTATCACCAAGAATGCTCTACCACCATCAGTGGCACAGCCTTCACCCTCTTGCTTCCATAGTCAAAATATCTCCCTCAACCTTTCTAAATCTCTCCCAACCAGGCTCGATGGGCCAAAATGGCCTCTATCTGCACTGTGGGGTTTCTGTGATTCTGTCTGTGTGATATAATTTAACTGCACCTTTGGCCACCTTTCCTAATTTTCATCCTACGCCTGCTTAGATATTATCCCCAACTATGAAAAACCTTGGGATTTTTGCAATATTAAAGGCTCTAAATAAATACAAGTTCTTTTTACTGTTGAACCAATCAGTGTGCTTCGCGCCCTGTAGACACATTAAAAACATTTTCACGCTCAAGATATTTACCGATGTTCTATGGATGTGCATACCCAAAGGGCACTTGGCAATATCTTAGGCTAGATTGATGCTTGGCTGAAAGGTAGTTTTTTTTTCATTCATGGGATGTGGGCATCACTGGCAAAGCCTGCATTTATTGCCCATCCCTAATTGCCTCGAGAAGGTGGTGGTGAGCCACCTTCTTGAAACGCTGCAGTACGTGTGGTGAAGGTACTCCCACAGTGCTGTTAGGAAGGGAGTTCCAGGATTTTGACCCAGCGACGATGAAGGATCGGTGATATACTTCTAAGTCAGGATGGTGCGTGACTTGGAGAGGAACTTGGAGGTGGTGGTGTTCCCATGCGCCTGCTGCCCTTGTCCTTCTAGGTGCAAGAGGTTGCGAGTTTGGGAAGTGCTGTCGAAGAAGCCTTAGCAAGTTGCTACAGTGCATCTTGTAGATGGTACACACTGCAGCCATGGTACACCAGCGGTGGAGGGAGTGAATGTTTAAGGTGGTAGATGGGGTGCCAATCAAGCGGGCTGCTTTGTCCTGGATGGTGTCGAGCTTCTTGAGTGTTGTTGGAGCTGCACTCATCCAGGCAAGTGGAGAGTATTCCATCACACTCCTTACTTGTGCTTTGTAGATGGTGGAAAGGCTTTGGGGAGTCAGGAGGTGAGACACTTGCCGCAGAATACCTAGCCTCTGACCTGCTCTTGTTGCTACAGTATTTATGTGGCTGGTCCAGTTAAGTTTCTGCTCAATGGTGACCCCCCAGGACGTTGATGGTGGGGGATTCGGCGATGGTAATGCCATTGAATGTCAAGGGGAGGTGGTTAGACTCTCGCTTGTTGGAGATACATAAAGTGCATCTATGTGGGGAGGTATGAGAGTGGAAACCAGTAGCAAAACTTAATTATGTATCGGTAGATTCCATTACGTGGACAGTAGATTTTGTTAGGTAACTAACTACGGTGCAGTTTAGGATATTCTGTAAGTTAATGTAGAAAGCTGATCCCTTAGGTTTTTTTGTGTATGTACATTGAGACTCAATTGTGCGCCTGTTCCTGCTAAAAAAGGGAAAGATAGTCTAAGGAGGCACCTACAGGGCAAAGTGCGTCTTTCATGTATATGCTAATAATTACTAAAACTCCTACACATTAAAATAAATATTAACTGTCAACACTTAGTCGCACCATCAAAGGGATTCAATACTTTGCTTAGTTACTGAAGGCACTCAGCTAACTTTAGCCACGGACTCATGTCAACTAAATGTCTACCCATTGGGACTGCTGCGATCCTTCTCATTTCTAGATGCCATTCCAAGGCAGGCAACCTTTAAATAACTTGGCACCAGATGAATGTACAGTAGAACTCAAATCACTGAAATTATTTAGTGGCTGCTTTGGATCAACATCCAGAAATGAGAAGTACTTACATAGGACTCCAGCTGACCCAAAATCAGAGGTCCCCAAGATGGTGTTAAGAAGTGTTAAATGACTCCATGCCCATTAGAAATGCAGACACAGAAATTTTTAAAAGAAATATAAAAAGGACCAAATATATGACTTTAAAATTGAGACTGAACTTTGTCTACACACCCTGCTCCAATTATCCCCCAGAATCTAACCCCACTTCACCCAAATAATTGTACTTGTTCTTAACTCCCATTGTACAATATCACGAGAGACTGACTAGTATAACTGAAAAATAAAAACAAGAGACCCAATTTAAAATTCAGTTAGTTAACAAACCCGAATTCCAATTCTGTAAACCACTAAATTACAACTTTAAAAAAAAGCTTTTATATAGTCATCTGGTTTACACTATTTGTCCAGATAATTGCAATAACATTTATTTTAGCAACAATAGAGACTACCATGTATGGTTCTTTTGTGGTTTTTGCATGAACGAATAAATAAATAGTAGTTTTGAGCCTTTGCCGGGAATACCTGCTGAAAAATAAACGTAATTTTTTTTGACTGGCAGCAAATTACATCTCTGCGCCAGTTAATAGTTAAGGAAATACCAAAACAATCACATTCTTAAGGTCCAACTTGAATTTCACACGCAAACGGTTGCATGCAAACATAGAATATTAACATGGAAATCCAAAACTGTAATAAATAAGTTGCTCATTTTTGAAATCCATACATATTTATGGAAACAAAAAAAGAGAAAACAAACCTACTTGGTGAAACCCGAGATAGTCCTGGATGGTGGAAGATGTATAAAAAACTAAACCTTCAGCTGTAATCACCAGCACAAATCCACTGAGAGCCTGGAAAGTAAAAGAATACAAAGTCAACAAATGGATCAATAACATGATAAAAACATTTCCTATAAAACGGTAAACAGAATCTACTCATAAGTGAGATGTACAACTTATGAAGTGGTAGATAGAACCCAGCTGGGGAGCAAAAGAAGAGAGAAACTCATGAAAGAAACCTCAGACTATTTTTAATGTCATATAATGCATACAATATGGCCGGATAGTGTGTGGGGTGGTGTTGAAAATAACTCTAAAAGGTGAGGTTCAAAACGGCTTAGTGGCCAAATGCATCGCTTTATGTGGCACTTTGCCACACAGACTAGAAGTCTCAGGCTGGTTCTGCTGTGCCGTGTTAGTGGACTACAGCAGGGCAACAGTTGGGGTGCTATGATTGAAGAAAGAAAATCACCAGGTTCATGCTCTAGATCGCTATCCAGTGATTTATCTGGAAAGTGGAAATCGGGTGAGGGCACGTTGAGCCTGGCTGTAATGTTACTATGGTTGAATTATCTTCCAACACTCAGTCTAGGCTCACATATAATAAATGGTCACTTGAGCAGTGTGCTGTAGGGTTACTAATGCCTATGAAGCTAAACTGCAGCAGGAGTCAGAACCTTCAGGATCAGAGGAGAAAAGGGGAGGAAACTAGAAAAGAAGTTATTTAAAGAAGAACACAAAGGTATCATCAGGTTACAATGTTTATTACAATTGGAGGAAGGAAAATGCAGCAAAAATAGCATATTTCAAGTCAATTCAAACATAAGCAGACACTACAACTGGCGAGTTCATTGAAAAAAATATTCTGGTTTCATCAGCCAATTAAATCACATTGTGACGGCCGGGATGTAAAGCACTTAAGCTAACACAAAAGTATATATGGTACAATAATAAATCAGCTTTAACACAATTCCATAGATATTTTTATAGCCATATAATTAATATACACTGACTAGAATCTCCCTACAATCAACAGCAACTGATTTCTTCACTAATTTGCATTATTCACACAGTTTTTAATACAATAGTGTCAATGCCAAACAGTGCACTGGCAGTTGCATATCACAATGACAGCCAACCCCAACATACAAAACATGCCAAATTGGGGAGAAAAAAAAATCACCCCACCTAAATACATATATACTAAAAAAAATACTTTTGTAACAATTTCAAACTAGTAGCAAACTCATTTATGAATATCTTAAATTTCACTCGTGCAGTTTACATTAACCCCTCAAATAGATTTTAGTGTAATATATACTCCAGAGCACACATCAGAGCACATTACTGAAGTAATTTTGAAGAAAATATTGCACTAACCTGTAACAAGTGTATAGGGTACTGAACTTTAGTTCACAGAAACAGACATTGAAGACTGAAAACTTAAACTGAAAGCAAAGCAATTTATACTAGGGTACTCAACTTGCTCTGGAAAACCCATCAAACCAAACCATACTCTCGCGATGTGGCATTCAAGCAGCTTATATCCTCCCAACCTAGCTAAAGAATAAAGAAAATGATTTATGACAATGGACGTGGACAGTTTTACAAAAGAATAACCGCTTTCCAAAAGGAGTTATAAGAAAAACTGTGAATGCTAGAAATTTGAAATAAAGAGAATGGGCCAACATTTGCGATCGGAGGCTTCCCGCGTGCGGACGCCTCCAACCTGCAAAATGTCTACGATTTTACCTGGCGGCCCGGGAAGAATGGCGGCTTGCAATCCTGGGCCTCTCCGGGTCTGCGCGGGCAGAGCCCCACGTATTCCAGGGGCGCAAGCGGTTCGTAGGCGCTCCTGGGATCACGTGGGCCGGCCCAACCAATGGAAAATGGGAATCTCCATTCAAACGTTTGACAGTACGTACAGAACTGTCAAAAGTATGAATGGGAACCACCTAAAAACAACACATTAAATCATTTTTTTTCATTACACATTTAAAATTAATTAAAATACCATTTAATTAAATATTTTAAACAAAAATTTATGTTTTTGAAATTTTTTTTAAATGTTTTTACGGGGCTAAAAATAAACGTACCTTTTTGAAGAGTATTTTTAATTTATATAAATGAGTTATCAAATTTCATTTTCCTATTTTTTTAAACTCTTAAGCTGGTAAAAGCAGACCTTACGCCTGCTTTTACCAGGTGTAAAAATTTGACAGGCATTCAGCAGATGGAAGTTGTGCAAATAGCGCAACTCTCCATCCGCAGAGGCACTTTTCTTGGGCATACGGATGATGACAGATCGCAAGTTCCTGGTTTTAGTGCATGCGCTTTGCATGCCTGGAACCGGCAATTGCGCGGCCCCTACGGGCACGTACACACCTGTTGGGGTCGCAAAATCCGGCCCATGTCGGAAATGCACAGCAGGTGAGACCCCATATAGAAAGGACTGCACTGTGAGCAATGAAAATTACATAGTAGGTAGTCCAAATCTGTCTGTTGCTTTGTATAGGGAACCCAAACATTTTCTCCATGAGACACACTGTTTTAAGTGCCCTTCCTTCAAGTTACGATACTGTATTTGCTATTCGGTGCATTCACCTCACATTGGGTAGACCAAACACAGATCATGACCCCGCTTTGTCGAATATCTCCAATCTATCCATAAGATTGTGAACTCCCTAAAGTTTGCCACTGCATGTCCATCTTACATTCCCATCCCGATCTGTGTCTCTGGCCTACTTACAAAACAAGCAAATGCAAACTCTGGGAACTAGTGAGTTAATAGTGAGGTAATCCTGCCACTTTATTAATTATCAATGTAACCACATTTAGAATACTGTGCACAGTTCTGGTTGCCACAGTACAAAAATGATATTGCAGCTATTGAAAAAATACAGAAGAGAGCAACCAGAGTGATTGAAAGGATGGAAGGACTGGATTATGAGGAGCGATTATGTAAATTGGGCAAAATCTCACTGGAAAAGACAAGGTTGAAAATTCATATGATTGCTTTTTTCAGGATTCTAAAGGGACCAGATAACATAGACCATGACCAGATGTTTCACCTCGTCCAGAACAGTAGAAGCAGAGAATACAGCCTGCAATTGAAGGGGGATAAATTCAAAAATAATCTGCGCAAACATTATTTAAAAGAGCGAGTGGTCAATCTGTGGAACAGGCGCCGCAGGGAGACGGTAGAAGCAGATAGCGTTGATTCATTCAAATTGAAATCAATTAGATTTCTTCCAGAAAATAATATTTTGGGATACAGTATATGAGTAATTTGAGACATGACAAATGGCAAGTGTAGTATGTTTGGAAGAACAGGAAACTTTATGGTTTCCAAAAGCTTGCCACCACTTGGGTTTTCCTTGCCTAGGTCTGTTGTAGACTAATTGATAGAGATTCAGTATTGCCAACTCTCGCAATTCCATCACAAGAGACACGATTTCGGAGCGAAATAAAGCATTACTCGCGGAACGCCTACATCTCGGGATTTATAATACGACATTTGCGCATGCACAAATTTTTTTTTTAACCAGGTTCAGAGGGCTTTTCATAATGTCCATTGGGTTCTTCCTCACTCTGCCACACCTGAGTCTGTGGGCTCAGCTCGGCCGTCATCAGGCCGCACTCATATAAAACACGCATAGGTGAGGGCCAGGATTAACCAGGGTGAAAGATTTTGGTCTTTTTCC
Source organism: Somniosus microcephalus (assembly GCF_052327205.1). NCBI lineage: Eukaryota > Metazoa > Chordata > Chondrichthyes > Squaliformes > Somniosidae > Somniosus > Somniosus microcephalus. Next base: position 167,277,478 of record NC_140991.1, on the reverse strand, counting down.
AATTTTCCAATTCTGTTGTGTTTGTATTTTTTTTCCATCTGTTTCAGTTCATTTTTTTCCTCTGTTGGTGGTGCAGGTTTTAATTTCAAATTATTCGGCTTTAGTGGTTATTCCCGCCAGTGCTCCTTCAATTGTTGCATCAGAGCCAGGGTTCCAGCTGTAATTCCTGAGCTAACCTGTCACTCGCCGCTCAGCATGGGGCAGATTGGGTGATTGACCCAGATTGAAAACGCATTTAAACATTATGGAGGGGTGCTTTTGTTTAGGTATACAAATTGTGCTAGGAGACTGGAGGGCAGCCAATGAAAAAACTTAGCTCAAGAAGGAAGAGAAGGATAAACAAGGTAACTATAGACCAGTTCGTCATGGGCAGACGCTATGGGCTTGATTTCACTCACCGAGACGAGTTGGGGGCGGAATTACTGCCTTCCGTGTTCTAGTCCCTCCCCCAGCAACGTCCGACGCACAGACGTTATTTTCCCGATTGGCCTGGTTAAGCCCGCCCTGCGGGCTTGCTGGCTAATTAAGGGAAAGCCGGTGTCAGATAACGGCAGTTGATGACGCTTCATCTGCCGGTTTTCTTAATGGCACATGAACCAAAAATTTTTGACAGATGATTTGACAGTGTTCGACAGCATTGAGGTGCTTTCAAACAATATACAAAGGTGAGCCCTTGCACCCAAGCTCTCCAATGACTCTCTCCTTAGGATAAAACAGATGGCAGCTGCAGGTGAGAGTACAGAAGCGATCTGTCACTTCTCCCATTTAAACAACACAAACACTTCAAAGCTTGTCACCTACAGAAAAATCTAAACATATTAAAAATGACTTTCCCAATATTCCCTTACCTCTGATACTCACCAGTGTCCCATTGCATCCTTCACACCACTTCTGCAGCTGTCATCTGTACACCAACAGTACAACAGACCCACAGCACACCTCACTTACCCTGGTGGGGTTCCCCGACATTGGGAAGCCCGCAGCAGAAGTCGCAAAATGAGAAAAAGCCTCTTAACTGCCTGTTAATTACATGTTAACAGGCAGTTAAGTGGCTTTAATCCTCTTCCCACCGCTACGAGTTGGGTCCCTGTACAAATCGGGGACCCAACTCCCGGGAAGATTGGTTGGAGGCAGGTTGGGAGCAGGTTCGGGACCCACTCCCATTCTTTTTGACTTTCCCAGCAGTCCCACCTCCAAACCCGTCTCCTCAGGGCTGGTAAAATCCAGCCCTTAGAATCGATTAAGTGGAGAGTAAATTTGTGATTATTTAGAAATGCATGGACAGCTAGCACAGACTTGTTAAAGGCAAGTCAAATTTAATAGTTTTTTTTAAAGAAGTGATCAATGCATGTCAGTATTGCCAACTCGCAATTTTGGAGTGAACTAAAGCATCACTCGCAATCTCGCAATGGAACATCTAAATCGCGGGATTTTGGGGGGGAAAAATACGGCAATTTGTGCATATGTGAAAAAAAATACCAGGTTCAGAGGGCAATCGGTTAGTGACGGCCAAAAGCGCTTCCTGTCCGGGAGCAAAGGTCAGCGAGCAGTCGAGCCGGGAAAAAAAAATAGCAACTGATGATTTCTATACCAAATGATTTTTAAGAGTTTGTCTCCTGATTTATGAGGCGGTGGGGTTGGCAATACTGGAGGTTGACTCCTATGATTAGCCAGCAATACCTTTATTGTTGTACCATGTGACTACCAGGGTGGTAGAATGGAAACTAAATTAGCCTGGAATATTAACTTTGCATTTAATTTAATTACAGAGAACAGAACAAATTCATAACAGAGCTATTTACTTCTGGTATGCAACATTAAACCAATTTTGTTTATGGCCCACTGAATACAAACCGTATGGAGCTCATTTACTCAGTGCATTAAAAGGCTGCACAGTCAGATGTTTGTTTCGTTTATGGGCTGCCTAGGCTTGATATAACCATGTTTAAAAAGAAAGTGTAAACTATAATCATGAATAACGGTCATAATTAGTAAAGAAAGAGCAAGTCTACTGCTAAATCTGAGCAATGTAATTATCATTCAATAAAATATAGGCTGTCAGAGATAGCTAGCACTAATTTACAAAGGGCTGCAACTTAATCACGCCATTCCGATGCCACTGTAAACCACAATAACATAGGTCAAAATTGCTTATCAATATTGACAGTGTCCAGAGATTGAACTATTTAACAAAGTTTATTATTTGTGTTTCCAGTCTGCAGATGTGCTGAGCATGTTGATGATGTAGATGTGCGATAAGGTTAATTGGGATGTTCCAACATCGACAAGGCACAAGTGTGATGGAATACTCTCCACTTGTCTGGATGAGTGCAGCTCCAACCGCATCCAGGACAAAGCAGCCCACTTGACTGGCACCCCATCCACCACCTTAAACATTCACTCCCTCCACCACCGGCGTACCGTGGCTACAGTGTGTACCATCTACAAGATGCACTGCAGCAACTCGCCAAGGCTTCTTTGGCAGCACCTCCCAAACCCACGACCTCTTCCACCTAGAAGGACAAGGGCAGCAGGCGCATGGGAACACCACCACCTCTAAGTTCCCCTCCAAGTCACACACCATCCTGACTTGGGACTATATCGCCGATCCTTTATCGTCGCTGGAACTCCCTCCCTAACAGCACTGTGGGAGTACTTTCACCACATGGACTGCAGCGGTTCAAGGGCAACTAGGGATGGGTAATAAATGCTGGCCTTGCCAGCGACACCCACATCCCAAGAACGAATAAAAAAAATTAGGACAAAGAACCATTTTAGGAGCCAACTTGAAAAATTTGACGCACAGCATGAGAGCTAAACTTCTCCAGTAATATAATTAACCTAGTGTGCTTCAGCAATTGTTCAATTTACATTGATTCAGCTCCCTCAATAATTCCTCAAGTCAGCTCTCATGACACCAATATTTTAACAATCAAAGATACTTATAGCACTATAGAACAAGCATATTCATAACACAGGAAAATGTGTTGCATTTCTAAATGGTTGCTGAAGGAGGGATTCCTTCTTTCAAAGGCAAAACGGAAAAAGGGAGAGCAGAGCTCAAGAGATTCAGACAGAATATTGTAAAAGCAAATACTGTTCTAAATAAACATCAATATTCCATATTAAAAAGGGTTAAATTAACACAAACAGTGGTCACATTTATTTTCAAAAGTAGTTTCTTTTCTTCAATTTAATTATGTTTGTCTATATTTAGCTCCTTGTATAAATTGCTAAATATACTTAGAACCCAGAAATTTCTAGGTAGTTTATTGCTAGAATTAGTGCTGTTCCTCAGCAGTTGCATTCAAGTTTAGTTTGTTGAGACAAGACATTAATAATATATTCAAATACTTGCAACCATGTTCCCTTTAAGCTGCGTGACTGCGCAGCGCTCCAGGAAACCCGTGCTGCCAGCTTTTCAATGCAAAACCTACGCATGCACGGTATTTTAAAGGGGCCGCGTGCCGCCAGAAATAATTAGAGAACATTGCTTGCAACCTTGTTGTCAGATTTATTTCGTTCATTTTGGCATCCCTTATGACGCATAGTAACAGCTGAAGTATTATTTTTTTTAATGGAAAAAGCTGCAAGACTTGCTTATATTACTTGGCGTCACACTTACCATCCTCCCAACACTGTGGTGCAAGTTGTCTGCCTGCCCTTTTTTTTAAAAAAAAACCTCATGGGCAGACAAGGTTTAAATATTTTAAATTTTGTGTATTTCTCTCATGTACCATGGGCCACCTGCTATTTGTTTAAATGATTTTTCAGTGAGGCAAGACTCAGTGGCCTAGAAATTCATTAAGGCGTTGCCAGCTTTGCGGCCAGTTACCGCCTAAAGAGGGCTTTTGCGCCAAAAATGAGTTTGCGCTGATATTCAGCGCAGCGGTATTGGCGGCGGTAGCCGTTAGCATTGCGCCGGCACCGATGACGTCATCGGTGTGCGCAGTGCCCCGGTTCTGCCCCGAAACCGGCCCGATCCCCATATTTAGTAGCGGCCGCCTCCTCCGAAGCGGCCGCAAACAGCGACCAGAAAACGGGGCCGTGCTGTAGCCTTAGTGGGGCGCTTTAAAGGGGAAGGTGCGGCCGGCCGCTTTTTCGGCGGCCGCCTGCCCGCACCTCCTTCCCTGGCCTCCTCCACCCCCCCCCCCCGGTGGCATTGCCGGCTGCTTTCCGCGCACCCGGCACTTCTCCGTGGTGCCGGGCTCATTTGCCGGCACTCTCCAGCGGCGATCTCCCCGTTGCCGGCAGCTCCCCCTTAAGAGAAGGAGGAGGCCTGCAGTACCGCAGACTGCCGCTCCGCAGCGGCTGGCGCAGCGGCTGGCGCAGCGGCGCCAAGAGCGCTGAAATTCAGTGTCAGCGCCCCAAGCGGAGGCGGGCACACCCTGGTATAGCGCCCGGTTCCGAATTGGGGCGCAAACACTGAATATCTGACGATCGCTAATGGCTCCCCGCCCAGCGCTAACTTTTGGGCGCGAGCGAGCTGGCCGCCCCAAAGTGAATTTCTAGGCCAGTGTGATTTGTGAAAATTGCATTTTATTTGTCAGCAAATTAAACTTTATACCTGTTTGTTGATGGCTCTTACTGGAGCAATCGATTTACCTGTTTAAAAGGTTAACTTTTTTGGAGTATATGTAAACAACAGTTTTGAGATCTTTTGAACTGGTGTGCAGGGGCTGTGCAAGTTGACTATCTGTCTATTAAATATGTAAAAAATATGTTGTCTTGTAATTTGATATTTATATCAAACCATAACTGATTTGTGTGAGATGTACAATACACATTTGAACTGCTCCACTACTGGTGAGGTTATAATCACATCAGATACAACGCCATTTCAGTCACAGATAGTATTCAGTTTAGATGCAGACCAAAACTGAATGTCACGTCCCAGGACTTGTATTGACAGTTCATGTCTAGTCTTAAATTAAATCAAGACATTACAAATTGCAATAATGGTAAATAACAAATGAAGCTTTTGAATCACTAATAATCTTCCCATCTATTTATATTCTTTAACAAGTGCTTTCAACAAATAAATTTAAATTATTAATTGCAACTTATGTCCTGGATATCTAATAGTATTTAAATATTTAAAGGTTTGAAATCTTGCAACAGATATTTTCAATTTTATCAATTTTATTACAATTCTCCACTCAACTGCTCTGAAATGTCAACCGAGCTGTTCTCATCATTTGTCAACTCCATGCCAGTGAGAAATTTGGGAACTGGGTTACACTGGTACTGGTACACTGAATATTAATTGCTCTGAAGGGGAGGGGGAGGGGGAGATAGAGGAACTTGAGCACAGGCATGAACATTCTCCACTGTGTATAGTTGCAATGATATGCCCATAACAATAGAGGAGTGGTCCCTCAAAATCAAATTGGTAAGAGGAGTGGAAAAAGAAAGCAAATGTACAGTTGTGGGTGGCCAACTACAGGTGTTCCATGTGCCTAAACGTGCTAGATGGAAACATTCTCAAGGTGCATGTTACAACAAAGGCCACATTTGTAGTCAAAAATACAAGTGTATATTTCTAGTTAAGTGAGTGCAGTACTGAACCACATTTGGCAATTCGACAGTACTGTACCTCCCAAACCCACGACCTCTAAAGCCTTGAAGGACAAGGGCAGCAGGCGCATGGGAACACCACCACCTCCAAGTTCCCCTCCAAGTCACACACCATCCTGACTTGGAAATATATCACCGTTCCTTCATCGTCGCTGAGCCAAAATCCTGGAACTTCCCTCCCTAACAGCACTGTGTGTAGTGTATGTACCTTTAAGAGCCCCTGTGTACTGTAATACTGGTAGTGACCACTCGGGTATATAAGCCTGTATAGTGTCTTGTATCTTTTAGTTCACCTCCAGACTTTGTTCAGTAAACACCTGTTAAACCAACTCCTGCATTTCGTGTCTCCATTAACACACGGATACAACAGTGGCGACGAATTGGAAACGGACTTACCTGCAATTCGGCAGCACCTCAAGGAGATCGATTCCTCAGACGAAGGTCGAAGAAGAAAAAAAACAACAACAAAAAACTGTGAGTTCACCAGCTAGCCGGGCTGGTGGCAGGTACTGCACTAATCCTTCCTGGGCGGCGGGCTGGGGCTCGATCAGGTGGCTCTGCAGCGGGGCCGAGCAGCGAGTCGGAAGGCGGAGGCAAACAGAGACGGAGGGTGGAGCACTCGGGAGACGGCCGGCGCTACAAAGCAGGTCGGCGTTCGGACCAAGCAGAGGGAGGGAAAAGTCCCAGAGAGTCCGGCGGGAACGAGTCTCCAACTATTAAAAATATCTGTGTAAATAAAAACCGCGGAGAACAGCGTTGTCAGCAGCGGCAGAGCGCGGGAGGCGCCATTTTTTCTCGGCAGTGAAGAAAGGAAAGCGCGGGAGGCGCCATTTTTGATTATCAGGATGCCCAAGACTGGCAATATTACTGCTTTCGATAGTGATATAGAGGATTGGACCACATATGTGGAAAGAGTGGAGCTTTATTGCACAGCGAATGAAGTAGAGGATGATAAAAAGGCATCGGTACTTCTAAATCTGATGGGCGCAAGGACATACGGGCTGTTACGAAACTTAATCACTCCAGTCAAACCGATGGACAAGAATTTTAAGGAGATTGTTGATACCCTACAGGAGCACTTAAACCCAACACCGCTGCTGATAGCGGAACGATTCAAATTCTTCAGGAGGAATCAGCACAAGAATGAAAGTAACGCTGATTACCTCACCAAATTAAGAAAGCTGTCAAAGCACTGCCAATTCGGGGCAGGACTGGCAGATTCTCTACGAGACAAAATCGTCTGCGGTCTCCTAAGTGAAGGAACACAGAAAAGGCTACTTTCTGAGAAAGATTTGACACTGGACAAGGCTTTCAGTGTGGCTGTATCATACGAAGCAGCAGCAAGAGGAGCTGCAGAGATACAGCAAAAGTCACAGGACTTCGGCACCCATTAAATGACACGGGGTTTCGAGAGATGTTATTGTTGCAGCAGATCCACCCATGACCAGAGGGACTGCTGGTTCAACGACAAAGCATGCAGGCAATGCGGAAAGATGGGACACATTGCACGTGTATGCCGATCTGGAAACAAAAAATCCACTGACAGAAAAAAAATCAATAAGGAAAAGTACAGAAAGGTACAAATGATGACGGACAGTAGCGCCGAAGACCAGAAGAGCGATAGCGACTCCGGAAACAAGAGACTAAGCTGTCTCAAATTACATAATGTAATTGCCAAAGAAGATTACCAGACCATTTGGGTTACCCTCACGATAGCGGGATCCCCAGTTAAAATGGAGCTAGATGCAGGATCAGCTCTGACCGTCATAAGTCGACGGGATTACGAGCGGCTATTTCCGCATATACCTTTGAAAGACACATCCATTATCTTGAAGACATATACGGGGCAGAAAGTATACCCCAGAGGGAAAATAAGGGTGCCTGTTGTATACAACGGCAAGGAAATACAGAAGTTGTATTTATATGTTCTGCAAGTTGGTGGTCCACCGCTGTTGGGACGTGAATGGATCAGGAAGATACGTTTAGACTGGCACTCCATTCAGGCACTGACGGTGACCAGTAAGAAAAAAAATGATGATGACGTCATACCTGAACGATTAAAAGACATCTTGGCCAACGCCAAAGAAGTGTTTCAACAGGAACTAGGAACCTTGAAAGGCGTCACCGCCTCAATAACAGTAGAAGATGCGGCAATTCCCAAGTTTTTTTAAGGCAAGGCCGGTGCCATACACAATTCGTCCAGCAGTCGAGGCAGAGCTAGAGAATTTGGAAAAGGCAGGCGTGTTATCCAAGGTAGATTGGAGCGAGTGGGCAACACCCATCGTTCCGGTCATGAAGAAAACGTTGAATAATGATAAAGCTGAAGAACAGAGAAAAATTCGCATCTGTGGGGACTTCAAGGTGACTGTAAACCCGGTCCTTCACATGGTACAGTATCCTCTTCCGAGGATAGAAGATATTTTCGCCTCACTATCCGGAGGGAAATGTTTCACCAAAATTGACTTGGCACAGGCATATCTACAGATGGAGGTTGAGGAGGCCTCTAAAAAGTATCTCACAATAAACACACACAAAGGCCTGTACCAGTACAATCGACTGGTTTTCGGAGTAGCATCAGCTCCAGCTATCTGGCAAAGAGCTATGGAGCAAGTCCTGCAAGGGATTCCGGGGACTCAATGCTACCTAGACGACATCCTTGTAACAGGAGAAAACGACAACGAGCACCGTGCCAATTTGGAGCAGGTGCTCACTAGGCTGAGAGAACGGGGCCTACGAGCAAATCGCCCCAAGTGCGAATTTTTCCAGAAACAAATATCATATTGTGGCCATATAATTAACGAAGGGGGGTTGCATAAGTCACCTGAAAAAATTGAAGCGGTCAAAAAAGCCCCAGCACCTGAAAATGTCTCACAATTAAGGTCGTTCCTGGGATTGATAAATTACTATCATAAATTTTTACCGAGCTTGTCAACTGTTCTGCACCCTCTTAACGCACTGCTACAAACGGGAGTAATTTGGAAATGGAGCGAAGACTGTAAACGTGCCTTCCATAAATGCAAAGGCTTGATCACGTCCAAGGAAGTGTTGGCTCATTACAACCCATCACTGCCAATCAGACTGGCGTGCGATGCATCCCCTTACGGCGTAGGAGCGGTATTATTGCATAGATTCCCTGATGGCTCGGAGCGGCCGATAGCTTTTGCGTCACGCTCATTGAACTCAGCTGAGCGTAACTATGCCCAGATCGACAGGGAAGCACTCAGCCTGGTGTGGGGAGTGAAGAAATTCAACCATTACCTACACGGACAAAAATTTACCTTGTTGACTGACCATCAACCCCTCGTCTCCATATTCAACCCTAAAAAGGGCGTTCCCATTATGACAGCGCAAAGGCTACAGAGCTGGTCCCTTTTCCTAGGGGCACACCAATATGACATAGAATACAAAGGATCAAAACAGCATGGGAATGCTGACGGTTTATCGCGCCTACCGTTGCCAACGGTAGAAGAGGCACCTACAGTGGACCCAGTGGAGATGTTCCACTCAACCATAGTGGAATGTCTACCAGTAACAAATTCTACCATTGAAAAGGAAACGAGAAATGACCCGACTCTCTCACGAGTCTACGATTTAACGGTGAAGGGATGGCCAGCACATGGCGAACCACTGTTGCCAGCATTCTCGCAAAGAAGAGAACAGCTGTCAGTGTGCCGAGGAACCTTGATGTGTGGATCCAGAGTGGTGATTCCACCCAAACTCCAGGATAAAGTGCTAAAGGAGCTTCATGAGGGGCATCTGGGTGGAGTGAAAATGAAGAACCTAGCCAGAGCGTTTGTGTGGTGGCCAGGTATCGATGGAGACATCGAAGAAATGACCAAGAGCTGTCTAGGGTGCCAGAAGGTCCAAAACGCCCCACCACAAGCCCCTCTACATCCATGGGAGTGGCCCTCATCTCCATGGCAAAGGGTACACATCAACTTTGCTGGTCCATTTATGGACTCAATGTTCTTAATCGCGGTTGATGCACACTCCAAGTGGCCGGAGGTAATAAAGATGTCCTCCACCCCCACGGAAAAAACCATCACAGTATTAAGGACCATATTTGCCAGGAATGGGCTGCCTGAACAGATCTGTTCTGATAATGGACCGCAATTTGTGTCTGAAGAATTCAGGAAGTTCTTAAAAAACAATGGGGTTAAGCACTACACGTCCGCCCCATACCATCCCGCCACCAATGGATTAGCTGAAAGGTTTGTCCAGACCTTCAAGAAGGCCATAAAGGCCATGGGTAATGAAGACATAAATCTACAACATAAGGTAGATAACTTCTTGTTTGCGTACAGGAATGCAAGACATGTGATTACAAACCAAACTCCCGCCATGATGTTTTTCAATAGAGGCCTAAGATGCCGGCTGGATTTGATCAAGCCAAACATCAGGAGGGACGTAGAGAACCGGCAATTTCAAGGCATGAATGAAAGGCCAACTAGAACCTTCCAGATAGGTCAACAAGTTTTGGCCCGGGACTATCGTACTGAGAAATGGCAGCCTGGAACTATTTGCACACGACTAGGACCGCTGATGTATACCGTGGACATTGGAGAAAGCATAATAAGGCGCCATGCTGACCAGATCATAGAGTCATCCGAAAAGGGACAACCTACACCACAACTCTATACGCCTAATGATGAAGCAGAGATACCCATAGTATCTACCTCCGATCCGGTGATACTGGAACCAGATGAACCCGACACTGGCATTCAAGCCGAATCGACCTTGCCAAAAGAACCTACTACACCACCGAAAACTACTACACCACCGAGGCGTTATCCGGACCGAGTCAGGAAGCCTCCAGAGAGACTGACTTATAATTGATTAACTGCAGCAAATGTGTAGATTATTGTTCTTGTAAACATGTTAATTAATGATTACTTAAAATGTTATGTACTAATTATCTAAAAGGGGAGGAATTGTAGTGTATGTACCTTTAAGAGCCCCTGTGTACTGTAATACCGGTAGTGACCACTCGGGTATATAAGCCTGTATAGCGTCTTGTATCTTTTAGTTCATCTCCAGACTTTGTTCAGTAAACACCTGTTAAACCAACTCCTGCATTCCGTGTCTCCATTAACATACGGATACAACACTGTGGGAGTACCTTCACCACATGGACTGTAGCAGTTCAAGAAGGTGGCTCACCACCTCCTTCTCAAGGGCAATTAGGGATGAGGAAAAAATGCTGGCCTTGCCAGCGATGCCCACATCCCATGAATCGTTAAAAAATTCTGATGTCTTGAATAGATCAGGGTGCCTGGGATACCATCAAGCTTCCTTCCCTCCCACTTCCCCCCCATACTACCTAGATATCAAGCATGGTACTGCAAATCAAGTACACGTGCACAATAGGTGTCAATTTAGCACCATTTCTAAAGTTAGATTTATGTGCAAAAACAAGGAATACGGACAGCACAGAAGCTTTAAAAAAAAAGTCCCAGTAACACATCTTGCACTAAGTTTTTGTTCTCAACATGGGAATTCAGCAGTTCATACTGTCAGGAAGTAATTTTCATAATCGCTAGGGGAAAGTGGATGATTGTTTCAATATTAATCAGTGGGGCCATAACCTTGTGTTAACCTTTTGAGCACTGAATAATCTTTTGATCTCTCAAATATTCATGTTTCCTGAGAAGCATTGGCAAAATTGTATCATAAGCAATGCCCTGGCACTAGCTCACCTGGTTTGGTGCTGGGGGAGGGGGTTTTGGGGAGGGTTGGTTGGAGTGCGAAGGGAACCTAAATCACAAAAACACATATGATGTGTGCCCATGCACATACCTAAGGGAACTCTATGGAAGCACAGCCCATTTCTAGGTTGTTATTCTTTTGGGAGAAAAACAATTTTGGTGAGGAAGATAATTCTACCACAGTCCTCACATAAATATATAAACCCAAATATATATTGTGACAATTGAAATTGGGTTCATAAAGTTCTTGCATTGAGAGAATCTGGAACATCTTCTACACAGCAAATGCAAAGAACTGTTAAGAAACAGACAATAACAGAAAATGCTGGGACAGCCAATAAAAATACATCTACTCAATTCCAGCTAAACATACTGGTGACAGAGCACATTACGGAACTAACAAATTCTTGGATTACACTGAATGGGGGTGATTTTGCCAGCCCTGGGGAGTTGGGTTTGGAGGCGGGACTGCCGGGAAAATGGCAGCAACTGGGGACAGGTGCTCATCCCGCCCCCAACCCGCCTCAGTGCCATCTTCCCAGGAGGCCGGAAACCGACCCGCGCTAGGTCCCGTCTCCTCGAGGCGGGAAGGAGATTACAGCCACTTAACTGCCTGTTAACAGGTAGGTAAGAGGATTATCCCCATTTTTCCAACAGAAGTGCCGGCTTCCCAACGTCAGGAAACCCCGCCAGGGTCAGCGAGGCGAGCAGTGGGTCTGCGGGGCGAGAGGGGTCGAAAAGTGCGCTGTGGAGGTGAGTGATGGGTGCAAGTGTGGAGAGGCAAGTATGAGAGGTGAGTGAAAAGTGTTAGAAAAAGTTTACTTACCTTTGTTTCTTCCTGCAGGCTTCAATCGTTGGGGTTCCGGAGGCTTCAGCATCTCCACGGCAGAGATGACAGAATGGCTGCTACATTCTCCGAAGCAACAGCCATCTGCTTTCTGCTCAGGAAATAGGTTTGGTGAGCCTTGAGTACAAGAACTCACCAAACAACAGAGAATGTCAGTGTTTGACAGCTTCTCAAATGATGACAATTCATCTGTCAAAATTTTTTGACAGATGAAACTTCATACGTTGACATTCTCCGTCACCGGCTTTCCCTTAATTGGCCTGCCAAACCCGCTGGGCGGGCTTAACAAGGTCAATCAAGGGAAAATAGCGTGGGTTGGACAGACATCGATGGAGGCGGGACTGAAACCAGACAAGCAGCAGTCCCGCCTCCAACTCGCCCCCATTGATAAAATTTCCCCCCAATATTTCAGAGAGAAGGCATGTAGGGGGAAGCAACTTGGTACACGAATCATTGAAGCCACTTGCATGTACCTCTTATTTGATTACAGACTGGCTTGGCTGCCCTCCCCTCTGTTACAGAAGATGATGCATGGAAAGGTGAGGAGAAAATAAAAAGAATCAGGTGTACACAATAAAATTTCTTTGTGCAGAATGTAAAGAGGCTTGTCACACAATCATCCTTGAATTATTTTCTCAAATTAAAACCTTTGTTTCCTCTGGCCAAACTTTAAATTAAAAATCTAAATTTGGTCTCCTTATTTAAGGAAGGATATACTTGCATTGGAGGCAGTTCAGAGAAGGTTCACGAGGTTGATTCCATAGATGAAGAGGTTGTCTTATGAAGAAAGGTTGAGCAGGTTGGGCCTATACTCATTGGAGTTTAGAAGAATGAGAGGGGATCTTATTGAAACATATAATATTCTGAAGGGGCTTGACAGGGTAGATGCAGAGAGGATGTTTCCCCTTGTGGGGGAATCTAGAACTAGGGGGTATAGTTTCAGAATAAGGGGGCACCCTTTTAAATCGGAGATGAGGAGGAATTTCTTCTCTCAGAGGGTCGTGAATCTTTGGAATTCTCTTCCCCAGAGAGCTGTGGCGGCTGGGTCATTGAATATATTTAAGGTGGAGAGACACAGATTTTTGAAAGGTAAGGGAGTCAAGGGATATGGGGAGCGGGGAGGGAAGTGGAGTTGAGGCCAAGATCAGATCAGCCATGATCTTATTGAATGGCGGAGCAGGCTCGAGGGGCTAAATGACCTACTCCTATGTCTTATGTTCTTATGTACCAATTGGCAAATACTGTGAAGTAGAACTCAGATGTATACAGTGCCACTTAGTATTTATATTTATATTCCACGAACACCAATTTGTTCCAAGATTTGAGTAAATAAAGTTACAAATTTTAATGCTTTTGAAGTCTCACACACTTCAGATGTAAAATGCAATTTAGCATATTGTGGATTGAAAATACAAAACAAAAAACAGCAGTAGTAATATAGCTTCAAAGCCTCAACACTTATAAATAAGTCACAATCAAAAAATGTTTGGACAAGATTTCCCCTGCACAGCAACTCTTAGTTGATAAGTCACGCAAAGGCCATTTATCTGCACTCACAATCAATAGAGTTCATGGTGATTGCTGTGATAGCAAATAGAACATTAAAAACTTGGCAGACACGCAAATGGGCTTGGATTAAATTCCACAGCTCCCAGACAGAGATTCTGCTTACGTTTGATTCATAAAAAGCAATAAAAGGATGTTAACTGTTCTTGCTAACAAACCTTAATTTGATAGAATTATCAACATAAATTACCTTTACCCATTGTCCTCCATCATAATATTAATCACTGAGTGTGAAGACTTGCTTCCTAACATCAGTCCTAAATTTGCCTTTTATCTATTTGTACCCTTGCCCTCCAGCGCTGGCTCATTTTAAATAGTGCTCAGGGTTAACTTTTTCTATTACGCTTAGTTTCTCAAACAAAAGGCATCAGGGAAAAATAGAGAAAAGTCAAAGCTAAAGCAATATATCTGAATGTGCAAACCATTTGCAACAAAATAGATGAATTAATAGCGTAGATAGAAATTAATAGGATTGACCTAATAGCCATTACGGAGACGTGGGGGTGATTTTGCCAATGGGGGCGCGTTGGAGGCGGGACTGCTGTTTGTCGGATTTTAGTCCCGCCTCCATCGACTTGTGGCCAACCCACGCTATTTTCTCTTGATTGACCTTATTAAGCCCGCCCAGTGGGCATAGCAGGCCAATTAAGGGGAGCCCGGTTACAGAGAACGTCAGCGTATGACGTTTCATCTGTCAAAAATTTTTGATATGAATTGTCATCATTTGACAGCTTTGAGAAGCTGTCAAGCACTGACATTCTCTGTTGTTTGAAGAGTCCTTCAAGACTCATCAAACCTATCTGCTGAGCAGAAAGTAGATGGCTGTTGCATCGGAGAATGCAGCAGCCATCTATGCCGGTGAGATGTGGGAGTCTCCGGTTCCCCAACTGTTGAAGCCTGCAGGAAGAAACAAAGCCAAGTAAACATTTTCTATCACTTATCACTCACCTCACATACTTACCTCTCCACACTTGCACCCATCACTTACCTCCACAGTGCACCTTTAGACCCCGCGGACCCACAGTTCGCCTTGTTGACCCTGGCGGGGTTGCTCGACGTCGGGAAGCCCGCACCTCTCCTGAAAAAATGAGGATAATCCTCTTAACTGCCTGTTAACTACCTGTCAACAGGCAGTTAAGTGGCTGTAATCCCCTTCCCGCTTCCAGGAGACAGGACCTGGCGCGGGTCAGGTCCCCGCCGCCTGGGAAGATGGCACGGAGGCGGGTTGGGAGTGGGGTTGGTACCCGCCCCCAGATTCTGCCATTTTCCTGGCAGTCCCGCCTCTCCAGGACGGGCAAAATCGCCCCCGTGGTTGCAAAGTGACCAAGGTTGGAAACTAAATATTCCAGGATACTTAACTTTTAGAAGAGATAGGCAAAATGGAAAAGGAGGAGGGGTAGCCCTGATAATAAAGGATGGGATAAAGACAGTAGAGAGAAAGGATCTTAGCTCCAGCTAAACTGATTCTACTTCTTGATTTTCTGAGCTAAGAAACAGCAAAGGGCAGAAAACATTGGTGGAGTTGTTTATAGCCCCCTAGCAGTGGTTGTAATGTAGGGCAGAGTATAAACAAGGAAATTAAAGGCACACGTAACAAGGGTAATGCAGTAATCATGGGGGACTTTAATCTACATAGACTGGGCAAACCAAAATTGCAGCAATAGTGTGGAGGACGAATTCATGGAATGTATGCAAGATAGTTTTCTAGATCAGTATGTTGAGGAACCAACTAGGGAACAGGCTATTTTAGATATAGTATTGTTCAATGAGAAAGGGTTAATGAATAACCTTGTAGTAAAGGGGCTTTTAGGGAAAAGTGACAATAATATGATAGAATTTTATATTGAGTTTGAAAGTGATTTAACTAAATCCAAAACTAGGGTCTTAAATCTAAATAAAGCAATCTATGTAGGTATGAGGGGTGAGTTGGCTACAGTAGATTGGGAAACTACATTAAAAGGTATGACGGTAGACAAGCAATGGCTAGCATTTAAAGAATTAATACATAATTTACGACAAATATACATTCCTTTAAGGCACAAAAACCCCATAGGAAAAGTGGTCCAACCGTGGTTAACAAGAGAAGTTAAAGATAGTATTAGATCAAAGGAAGAGGCTTATAATGTTGCCAAAAAGAATAGTAAGACTGAGGATTGGGAAGATTTTAGAATTCAGCAAAGGAGGACCAAGAAATTGATAAGGAAAGAAAAAAAAGAGTAAATTAGCAAAAGACATTAAAACAGATGTAACTGTTTCTATAGGTATGTAAATAGGAAGAGATTAGTGAAAGTAAACATGGGCCCATTAGAGGCAGAGACAGGAGAAATTATAACGGGCAATAAGGAAATGGCAGAGACATTAAACAAATACTTTGTATCTGTCTTCACTGTAGAAGACACAAACAATATTCCAGAAATAATGGGGAACCAAGGGTCTGGAGAGAATGAGGAACTTAAAGAAATCAGTATAAGTAAAGTCATAGTACTGGAGAAATTAATGGGACTAAGTGGCGACAAATCCCCTGGATCTGACGACCTGCATCCTAGTGTTTTAAAAGAGGTAGCTACAGAGATAGTGGATACACTGGTATTAATCTTCCAGAATTCCCTAGATTCTAGAACAGTCCCCAAGGATTGGAAGGTAGCAAACATAACCCCGCTATTTAAGAAAGGAGGAAGAGAAAAAACAGGGAACTATAGGCCAGTTAGCCTGACGTCAGTAGTAGGCAAAATGCTAGAATCTATTATTAGGGAAGTGGTAACAGGGCACTTAGAAAATCGTAATAGGATTAGCCAGAGTCAACATGGTTTTATGAAAGGGAAATCGTGTTTGACAAATCTGTTAGAGAGTTTTGAAGATGTAACTAGTAGGATTGATAAGGGGGAACCATTGGATGTGGTGTATTTGGATTTTCAAAAAGCATTCGATAAGGTGCCACACTGAGATTATTACACAAAATTAGGACTCATGGGATTGGGGGTAATATATTAGCATGAATTGAGGATTGGTTACTGGACAGAAAACAGGGTAGGAATAAACGGGACTTTTTCGGGTTGGCAGGCTGTAACTAGTGGGGTACCTGTGGTGTATGTGCCTTTAAGAGCAATGGTGGTGTATGTGCCTTTAAGAGCCCCAGGTGTGCGTAATGCCAGTAATTGCCACTTGGGCTATATAAGCCTGTGTATTGTGTATATCCTTTAGACCCCCCCCCCCAGACTTGCTTAGTAAATACCAATGAACCAACTCCTGTCTTCAGTGTCTTTATCTACACACGGACACTACAGTACCGCAAGGATCAGTGCTTGGGCCTCAGCTATTTATAATCTATATTAATGACATAGATGAAGGGACTGAGTGTAACGTATCCAAGTTTGCTGATGATACAAAGTTAGGTGGGAAAGTAAGCTGTGAGGAGGATGCAAAGAGGCTGCAGAGATATACAGACAGATTGACTGAGTGAGCAAGAACATGGCAAATGAAATACAATGTGGGGAAGTGTAAAGTTACCCATTTTGGTAGGAAAAACCAAAAGCAGAATATTTTTTGAATGGTGAGACTGGGAAATGTTTGCATTCAGAGGGACCTGGGTGTCCTTGTACATGAATTACAGAAAGTTAACATGCAGGGACAGCAAGCAATTAGGAAAGCAAATGGTATGTTAGCTTTTGTTACAAAGGGATTAGGGTATAAGAGTAAAGGGCCTAGAAATTGACTATAGCCCCATTTGGGGCGCCAGCCTCGCCAGGGCGCTAAAAGTAGCGCCCCGGAAGCAGTCGCGGCCGCCCGCCGGAAATTCAGTTGGAGCGCCCCAAAGGGAGGCGCCCCGCATCCCTCTTGGGGCGCTGCAACTGAATATTGCTGTGCAACGTGCCGCAGCGCCACACGCTGCGGCACGTCGTGCTGCGGTACTGCAGGCCTTCCTCCCCTTCTTAAAGGGGAGGGGCCTTGTGCAGCGCGATCTGGGGCCCAGCTGGGCCCCCGAGGATCGCGAGTGTCGGCAAAAGAGCCCGGCACCGAGGAGAAGTGCCGGGCTCTTGGAACGCAGTCGGCACTCTGCGGGGGGGGGGGGGGCTCAGGAGGCCGGAGATGGCAGCGCGGAGAGGTGCAGGCAGGCGGCCAGCAACAAAAATGGCCGCCCCGCACCTCTCCTTTAATTAGCGCCTCTACCGCCGCAGGTAGGCCCCCCTGAACCGGTCGCACATAGCGTCCGGCGTTAAATCAGGGGGCGCATTTAAATATCGTGATCGGGGCGTCAGCAGGGCGCTGCGCACACCGATGACGTCATCGGTAGCGGCGCAGCGCTAACGGCTAGTGCCACCATTAGCGTCCTACCAAATTTAGCAGGCGGCGTGGCCAGTGGCTTCCGACCCACTTAGCGCCCTCTTAAGGCGCTAACGGGTGGCGCAGCCCACTGAATTTCTAGGCCAAGAAGTCTTACTACAATTATACAGGGCATTGGTGACGTCACACCTGGAGTACTGTGTACAGTTCTGGTCTCCTTACCTAAGGAAAGACATACTTGCCTTACAGGGAGTGCAATGAAGCTTCACTAGACTGGTTCCTGGGATGATGGGATTGCCCTATGAGGAGAGATTGAGTAGACTAGACCTATATTCCCTAGAGTTTAGAAGAATGAGATGTGATCTAATTGAAACATATAAAATTCTTAAGGGCCTTGACAGGGTTAATACTGAGAAAATGTTTCCCCTGGCTGGGGAGTCTAGAACATGGGGTCAGAGTCATAGAGTAAGAGGTCAGCCATTTAGGACTGAGATGAGGATAAATTTATGTACTCAAAGGGTGGTGAATCTTGGGAATTCTCTACCCCAGAGAGCTGTGGATGCTCAGTCATTGAGTATATTCAAGACAGAGGTCGATAAATTTTTGGGAACTATGGGAATTAAGGGATATGGGGATAGTGCGGGAATGTGGAGTTCAGCCATAGAAGATCAGCCATGATCCTGTTGAATGGTGGAGCAGGCTCGAAGGGCCAAGTGGCCTACTCCAGCTCCTATTTCTTATGTTCTTCTGTAAAATAACTTGTACTTATACAGCAGTTTTAACATAGAAAACCATCTCAAGTTGTTTTGCAGAGGCAAATGGACACCAAGTTAAAGGAGGAGAGGATTAGGAGGGGATGACTGAAAGTTTACATAGAAACATAGAAGATAGGATCAGGAGTAGGCCGTTCGGCCCCTCGAGCCTGCTCCGTCATTCACTGAGATCATGGCTGATCATCCAAACTCAGTACCCTGTCCCTGCCTTCTCCCCATATCCCTTGATCCCTTTAGCCTTAAGAAATATATCTAACTCCTTCTTGAATATATTTAATGAATTGGCCTCAAATGCCTTCTGTGGTAGAGAATTCCACAGGTTCACCACTCTCTGGGTGAAGAAATTCCTCCTCATCTCTGTCCTAAATGGCTAACCCCTTATCTTTAGTCTGTGACCCCTGGTTCTGGACTGCCCCGCCATCGGGAACATCCTTCCTGCATCTAGTCTGTCTAGTCCTGTTAGAATTACAAAGAGTCAAAGACGTGAGTTTTAAACAAGGTTCTTAAAGGAAGAGAAGGTGGTGGACAATCACAGGGGCTTAGAAAGGGAATTCCAGAGAGTGGATCCTAGGCAGCTGAAGGCATGACGATATCTCTGTACAAATTTTCCAATAGAACTGGAGAGTAATGGATGTAGCACTGTTGTTCAAGGAAGATAAAGGATAACCTGGTATTATAGACCAGTTAGTTCAAGATGTTGTAGGAATCTTTTTTAGAATCTATAATTCAAGATCAAATTAGTAAGTACTAGAAATGCATGAGTTAATCAAGGAAGCCAGCATGGATTTGATGAAGGCAAATCTCATTTAACAGGTTTTTTTGAAGTGACAAAGGGAAATGCAGTAGGTGTAGTGTATATGGATTTTCTGAAAGTGTTCGAGTTGTCTCAAAAGAGGCTTGTTAGAAACAATTCAGGCATATGGCATAAAAGGAAATGTAGCAGTATGGATAGCTAGCTGGTCGAAAGACAGGGAACAATTAGGGTGAATGGGTGTTGATTGGATTGGAGAAGGGTTGGAAATGGTGTACCCCAGGTGTTGTGATGGGTCCATTTTTGTTTTGTGCATATAAATGATTTGGACTCTGGTTTAAGGAACACAATCTCAAAATTTGCTGACAACACAAAAGAGGTTTGGCAAACAATGAAGACTTCAGGAAGACAAACACGTTCGCAGAATTAGGCAAGCATGTTGCAGATGCAATTTAATGTGGATAAGTGTGAGGTATATATTTTGGAACAAAAAACAAGGAATGGGAGTGTACAATTAATGGAAAGACCCTGAAGGATGTGAATGAACAGAGAGACAGCTAGGGGTTCAAATAAATAATTAACTGAAAGTGCAAGTCTCCCGCCATCTCCTAATTCAGGATTTGAAATGAACACCAATTAACTAAGCCAAGAATTTAGCAGTGAAGCACTGAAAGTTGAAATTAAACTATGGTGAATGACCCAGTGTTACATTCCAAACTATGCTCAACTTGCTCCCATCTGCAGAAAACAGAATTGCCCGGATGTTGTGGTCAGCAGCGAAGTGACGGCGCTCGCCACTGACCTGGAAGAAAGCTGCCCACAAAGATCTAGCGACCTCCGTGGCATGGATTTCACCTCTGCCGACATTAATTTTAATCTGACATCAAGTCTAGGGGATCTCCAGCATCCAGCAACAGTGATGTCATCAAGTTGGCTAAGCAGCCAATCACATTGAAGAATTCTCACAGACATCAAACCAGGAAGTAAAATGCACTGATTTTCCTTTACTTTTTAAATCATTTTACAGAGAGCAAAATAAAGATTGGGACATACACATGGAATTAAGGTAGAAACTGAATTATCATAAACAAACTTTTTTTTTAAATGTAAAAACCCATGAAACTTTTATCATAGTGGAAAAATGTGACATTCCACAAATATAAAATTAGCTTTTCAGGGCCAGAACAGTTATTCAGCAGTAATTATGACTCAGTACGTCACTAAAAACCCAGTTACACCTCATTGAATAAGGCTCAACTTTTTCAGGGGTTTTTAAAAGTGATATTCCCGCATAAAGGGGGAAGTTTTCGTCAGTTCAGTGATTTCAATTGATTGCCGGCTATGTAGAGTTCAACAGCGCGCCCCATGGAGGAGCAGGAAATGACAGACAGCAACTTCTGGATTTCCGCATTTAACTGCACACATGCATACTCCAGATGTTGCTGTCAGATTCATAGTAGTAATGACGGTGAACGCTGACAGTTTCGCCATCATTATAACCGCAAATTCCGGGCCAATATGCACACTTTGTCAAATGTACCCAACACTCATCCTCTTATCAAAACATACAATATTATGGATGTTTTGATAAGTTGGCAAAGTTTTCACATAGCAGGCCAGTGAATTTTTGCAAGCTACTTACTTGTTCAAGTCTTCAATATTCAAACCCTGATATTACTTGACCCCAATCAAACTCTATCTTTCATGTTGTCAAGACTTTTTCTTTCATAAATGATATGCTTATTTCCTATTTCAGTTACTTTATTCCCATTATTTAGGAGAACACTCAGATTTAACCACAATATTTTTGTCCCCCTGAAGAATATAGTTTAAAGCCAATCATTCATGGAAAGGCACAGGACATTGCTATAAATGTCGTGTAGAAAGACACAAAATTCTTAATTAAATTTAAGACAGCTAATTCAGCTGAACTGTGTTTTAAGCTAAATTGAAAATTCTGTGCCCATTTTCTCCCCCTTTGAATGATCACTACCATTCTGGTTTTTTTCTGAGAACTTTTACAATTTTTTCTTCTCTTCTACAATACAAACATACTGGTCAGCATTTATCAACTCAAAGCCTAGATAAACATGCAGTAGAGAAATGATCGACTTTAGCAATCAACTGCTGTAGTGTCGGTGAGTTGTAGAGGCATTTCTTGCAATGACAAAAAAAGGGTAAACAGTGATTACACAGCTCCAAAATAGGCTCACTCCTGAAACAAATGACAGCGCCAGACAAGATTCAGATCTCCCTCCCATTTCTGGCCTACTAGCCCTCTCAACACTATAATTTCTTCACATCTTTCTGTGCTCCCACAAGGATTATGTTCCCAAGATGTTTATCCTGGCTAGTTTACTTCCAATTATGAGCTTTCAAGTCACTTATTATGCAGAAAAAAACACTGCTTTGCATCTTGCTTCAGGATCCTGGTGCAAATCTGCAATGTAAAGTTGAGTTGCACTACTGATAAACTGCACAACTAGGACAAATACATTTGTGAATAAAATGCACTGTCATAACCACAGATATAATGCAAGGGTCAATGATAAGTTTTTAGAGGTAATCTCATGCCTTTGCAAAGCAATTTAAAAAAAAAAGTTCCTTTAAAAAAAACTTTTAATGTTAACAAAGGAGCCAACTGTCTTATTGTCACTTTGCAACATTAAGGATTTGTATGCATATGCATGTTGTGTTTACACTCCAAGCAGTTTAATTCTCCATCGCCGCTCGCCATATATTTAACACAGAACGTTAATGTTTGATTATGGCAGGAACCTTTGGAAATCTTATGCTAAAACTACACTGTAAAACTGAATTTAATGTCACTAACCTATTCACCACAAACATAACTTTAGGAGCAAGTGATAAGAAACAAGCAAAAACAGCTTACTGTCTCGCAGCTCTATAAAAGGTTGAGCACAGATAGAAGCGATTAAACACTACAGTTTGATGACCTCAAGCAGATATACATTGAACTCAAATGCAATGTATTCATAGTTTTATTCTCTGAACACAAATACAGTACTAAATCAGTACTAAATCTGTTACTATATATTCTAGTTAGTTATTTCTCCATTAATATAAAATAATGCAGCTATCAAATAAATTAGGCTAGGCCATGTAGAAACTCTAATTGTGAATACCAATTAGAATTTTTAAAAAGTACAAATCTAAACATCAAACAAAGTTTAACCCTGTAAGGCACTATCGGATGCTTTTCAGAGCATTGAACTACATGTAATGGAATTCTGCCTTCAATGGTTTCATTTACTTTCAGGAGGAGCTTTGAAAACTACTGGGAAAACATTTTCTCAATAAACAGTAAGGATGAGATCCCACTTAGTGATAAGTGAAGATTTTGTTTAAATTAAGGAACCTGGTTGAAACACCAAACCTCATAATACAGGGTACCACCAAGGTTGAAAAGGCCCACACGCAAGTCTAGGTAAATCAAGAAGTAGTAATGAAGTTGTAGTGTATGTACCCGTCTACCTTTAAGAGAACTATTGTATGTAACCGTCCACCTTTAAGAGAACTACTTTAGGTGTTACACTACTTTGTTGGCTTCTGTATACTGTAATACCGACGGTGACCACACTGGTATATAAGTGCTGTGTCAGGATTTATTGGGCAGATTCGCCCTGACCTTCGAATAGTAAAGTCCTGTTTTAAGTTACTCTGGTAGTCTGTGTATTAATTAACTAAACAACCCACAGACTTTACAGTGGCGACGAGGCCGATCGTACCCTGCGGCAACAATACTTCCGAAGCAGTTAACGAGCGTCGAGAAGAGGCAACCGCCCTCGTCATTCTGCTGGGAGAAAACTCGAGTCTGCAGAGCTGGAAAGGAGGAAGAATTCAGAGACAAAGACTTCCATCAGCAACAGGCACTGACTGTCCCTTCTGCCACGGTGAGGAGTGAGCCGATCAGCACGAGAAGCAAGCCGGCCACGGTGACTGTGAGTAAGGGAAAAGTAAAAAGAATAACCGGAGGATAAGGGCGGTGCACTCGACCACGGTCGAGGGGGAAAGGAGCCGGACAGAAGTCGGGCCCAGAGGCGCTGAGACTGGGGCAGCGTGGAGCAAGGAAGCCGCGGTACAGACAGGCTGGGGACGCAACGGCGTCGTGAGACAGCTAGACCGCGACCGGCGAAAAAGGCCGGGCAGCGACCGAAGCCACGAAGCGCTGCAACCGGGAGCGTAGGCGCGGGAAGATATAAAAACTCAGCCGCAGCCGGGGAGGGAAGCACCGGACTGCGAGAGGGCTGGGAGGCGCGATTGGGAGCCGAGCGAGCGGGAGAGGCAGAGCCGACCAAGGGAGACTGAGCGAGAGCCAGTCCAGCGGCTGAAACTGTTCGCCGTCAACGGGGTGTACCCAGCGCCGGTAGAGCCGAGCGAGCGGGAGAGAGACAGAGCCCGAGCAAGGGGAACTGAGCGAGAGCCAGCCCAGCGGCTGAAACTGTTCGCCGTCAACGGGGTGTACCCAGCGCCGGTTGCCCTGCCGAGAAAAGGGAAAGCACTGAAGCCGACGCGCAGGCTGTGAACCTGAAAGCCAGCGGCCGTCGCCCGTGGGGAAAGTGTACCCCTCCCGCCAGGGGAAGAAACGCGGGAAGCCGCCATTAGGCGGAGAAGAAGACAGAAGCGGGGAACCGCCATTGAAGTGGGCGGGGAGAGAAGATAAGCGTGGGAAACCGCCATTTTCGCGGGAACCGCCATCTTGAAGAAAAAAAAAGAAAATTTAAAGAAATAATCCGTGGTGTTATCAGGAAGAGGGGAAGATGCCTAAGCGTGGTAACATCAACGATTTTAATTCCGAGGTAGAAGACTGGGCCACGTATGTGGAACGCATTGAGATCTATGGTGAGGCCAATAAAATAGAAGAAGATGACAAAGCTATAACCTTGCTAAACTCGATGGGCGCGAAGACATACGGGCTCTTGAAGCATCTACTAGCACCAGCTAAACCGGCGGATCAGACTTTCGATTATATTGTTGCTGTCCTGAAGGATCATTTTAACCCCGCACCACTGATGTTAGTGGAACGATCCAAATTTTACGCGAGAACGCAACGGAAAGAGGAAAGCAACGCGGAGTACCTGATTGAACTGCGTAGGCTAGCGAAACACTGTCAGTTTAGGGAAAATCTGGCAGAGGCACTCAGAGACAAATTCGTGTGCGGAATGTCGAAGGAAGAAACACAAAAACGACTGCTCGAAGAGAACGATCTTACACTTGATAAGGCTGTCCTTATTGCTGCATCGAACGAAGCCGCAGCGAAAGGAACGGCGGAAATGCAGCTAAAGGCAGCGGCACTCAGCGTGCAGCAAATTACTTCGGGTACAACGAAATGCTATCGTTGTGGGAAGACAACACACGACCAGAACCAATGCTGGTTTAAAAACCAGGAATGTAGGAAATGTGGCAAGCTCGGTCACATAGCTAAGGTATGCCGGTCAGGAAAGAAGACCAACAATAATGAGTCACCACAAAAGAGGTACAGGAAGGTACATGAGGTGACTAGAAAGAGTCCGGAAGAACAGAATTCGGACTCACACTCCAACTGCAAGGAACTGGATAGTCTGAGAATTCACAATGTGAGTAATGAATCACACTACAGATTGCAAAAGTCCAAGTGAAAATGGAAGTGGACACCGGACCGGCGTTGACGGTCATGAATAAGCATGATTATAAAAAGTTATTCAAGCATATTCCCCTACGGGATACGGAACTAGTATTGCAGACATACACGGGGCACAAAGTATACCCCATCAGAAAGATAGAAGTCAAGGTGAGATACAAGGACAAAGATCACCAAAGGATGGACCTGTATGTGTTGCCTGAGGGAGGTCCACCACTTCTGGGACGGGAGTGGATCAGGAAAATAAAGATAGACTGGCATTCACTAAACACCATGATGGTAGATTCCGGAAAGGAAGATGTCAAACCTGAACGGTTGTCCAGAATATTGGACGAAGCTAAAGAGATATTCCAGCAAGGACTGGGAACACTGCGAGGAATTAAAGCAAAGGTTAAGATTGCAGAACATGCAAGCCCAAAATTTTTCAAAGCCAGATCGGTACCTTACGCGATACGACCTGCTGTGGAGGCAGAACTGGAAGAACTTGAACGATCAGGGGTACTGTCAAAAGTGGACTGGAGTGAGTGGGCCACGCCCATTGTTCCCGTCATGAAGTCTTCACCAAGTAACAAGCCGGGGGTCCGGGGAAGGTCCGCATCTGCGGAGACTTCAAGATCACAGTGAATCCGGTGCTTCACACGGTACAATACCCGCTTCCGTGGATTGAAGACATCTTTGCTTCGTTGGCCGGAGGGAAACACTTCACCAAGATAGACCTGGCACAGGCATACTTACAAATGGAAGTCGAGGAAGAGTCGCGTCAGTACCTCACCATCAACACACACAGAGGCTTGTATCGTTATAATAGACTGGTTTTTGGGGTAGCTTCGGCTCCAGCAATTTGGCAGAGGGCCATGGAGCAGGTATTACAAGGAATTCCAAGCACGCAGTGTTACTTAGACGATATCCTGATTACGGGAGAAGACGAGGAAGAACACCTCACAAATTTGAAACTGGTGCTCACTAGGTTGAAGGAATATGGCCTTCGAGTTAATCGCAAGAAATGTGAGTTCTTCCAAAAACGGATCTCGTACTGCGGTCATGTCATTGACCGAGAGGGGCTGCACAAGTCACCTGACAAGATAGAAGCTGTCGTGAAGGCCCCCGCTCTGGAAAACGTATCACAGTTAAGATCATTCTTGGGGTTGATTAATTATTATCACAAGTTTCTGCCGAATCTATCCACGGTGCTGCATCCGCTGAATGCTCTGTTGCGGAAAGAAGTACCATGGAAGTGGAGTGAGGAATGTAAAAAGGCCTTTCGCAGAAGCAAGGCGTTGATTACCTCTGAAGAAGTGTTGGCTCATTTCAACCCAACGTTACCTCTTCGTCTAGCTTGTGATGCTTCCCCCTATGGAATTGGAGCAGTACTTTCACACAAGTTACCAAATGGCTCGGAAAGGCCAGTGGCATTCGCGTCCCGATCATTGACCTCCGCGGAGTGAAATTATGCTCAAATAGATAGGGAGGCCCTCAGCCTTGTGTGGGGCGTAAAGAAATTCAATCATTACCTGCAGGGCAAGAAGTTCACATTACTGACAGACCACCAGCCGTTGGTGTCCATATTCAACCCTAACAAGGCCGTTTCCACCATGACAGCGCAAAGGTTACAGAGGTGGTCCGTGTTACTTGGGGCACACCAATATGACATCGAATACAAAAGGTCCAAACAGCATGGAAATGCTGATGGGTTATCGCGCTTGCCATTGCCGATAGTAGAAGAAGCGACTACAGTGGACCCGGTAGAGATGTTCCACTCATCCATAGTGGAATGTCTACCAGTAGCAAATTCGATGATCGAAAACGAAACAAGAAATGACCCGACTCTCTCACGAGTCTATGATTTAACGGTGGAGGGATGGCCAGCACAGGGCGAACCAACGCTGCCAGCATTTTCGCAGAGAAAAGAACAGCTGTCAGTGTGTCGAGGAACCCTGATGTGTGGATCTAGAGTGGTGATTCCACCCAAACTTCAACAGAAGGTGTTAAAGGAGCTGCACGAGGGACATCTGGGTGGAGTGAAAATGAAGAACCTAGCAAGAGCGTTTGTGTGGTGGCCAGGCATTGATAGGGACATCGAAGAAATCACTAAGAGCTGTCTAGGATGCCAGAAGGTCCAAAACGCGCCACCACAGGCTCCTCTGCATCCATGGGAGTGGCCCTCATCTCCTTGGCAAAGGGTACACATCGACTTTGCTGGTCCATTTATGGACTCAATGTTTCTAATAGCGGTGGATGCACACTCCAAGTGGCCGGAGGTAATAAAGATGTCCACCACCACCACGGAAAAAACCCATCACAGTGTTAAGGACCATGTTTGCTAGGAATGGGCTGCCGGAACAGATCTGTTCTGATAATGGACCGCAATTTGTGTCCGAAGAATTCAAGAAATTCTTAAAGAGCAATGGGGTTAAGCACTACACGTCAGCCCCATGCCATCCCACCTCCAATGGATTGGCTGAAAGGTTTGTCCAGACCTTCAAGAAGGCCATAAAGGCCATGGGTAATGAAGCCATTAACTTACAACATAAGGTGGATAGCTTCTTGTTGGCGTACAGGAATGCAACACATGCGGTCACAAATCAAACTCCCGCCATGATGTTTTTTAATAGACGACTAAGATGCCGGCTGGATTTGCTTAAGCCAAACGTCAGAAGGGACGTAGAGAACCGGCAATTCCAGGGCATGAATGAAAGGCCAACTAGATCTTTTCAGATAGGTCAACAAGTTTTGGCCCAGGACTACCGTACCGAGAAATGGCAGCCTGGAACTATTGGAAAAAGGCTAGGGCCGTTGATGTATACGGTGGGCATTGGGGACAGTATAATAAGGCGCCATGTTGACCAGATCATAGGGTCAGCCACAAATGGCCAACCTACTCCACCACCTTACACGGTTAATGTTGAGACAGAGGTACCCAGAACACCTACCTCCGATCTGGTAATACTGGAATCAGATGAACCTGACACTGTCCTTCAAGCCGAATCGACCTTGCCAGAAGCACCTACTACCCCGCCGGGAGTTACGACACCACCGAGGCGTTATCCGGACAGAGTCCGGAAACCTCCAGAGAGACTGAATCTGTGAACTGTCTTGCATAAAGTTGTATATATGTTATAATGTATGTTTAATGGGGAATCAGTATGTTGTAAGCTAAAAAGGGAGGATTGTAGTGTATGTACCCGTCTACCTTTAAGAGAACTATTGTGTGTAACCGTCCACCTTTAAGAGAACTACTTTAGGTGTTGCACTACTTTGTTGGCTTCTGTATACTGTAATACCGACGGTGACCACACCGGTATATAAGTGCTGTGTCAGGATTTATTGGGCAGATTCGCCCTGACCTTCAAATAGTAAAGTCCTGTTTTAAGTTACTCTGGTAGTCTGTGTATTAATTAACTAAACAACCCACAGACTTTACAGAAATGATGCCAAGTTAACTTTTAAAAGTCTACAGATGGTAAGAGGAAGGAAAGACTGATGGAAACTCTAGAGTAGGAGACAAAACATGGATAACTTGATTTGAACTCAAGGAAATGGTGGGGGAAGAGCATGTATAATACTAACTGATGCTTAAGAGACACAAGAGAAATAGTTTGGAGGAGCAATGGCCATAAGTGTGTGAATGAGTTCGAGTGTGCATATGTATATGATTTTTAAAAATGTATACACACAAACATAGGTCAAAATGACAGGTGTAAAAGAACCATTACAAAGACTGCTTCCCAGATATGGGAGTAGTATTGAAGGCTTGAACTAAACTTACTTGGGTTTCATGGAGTGCAATGTTGGTGGGAAAAGAGGCACAAAAGAAAAAGGTAATAAGGGTATCCAAGCCATCAAATGGCCTTAATGGGGGCAGAGAAGGATTCTTAATTACAATTGGGTCGCCCTTTAATTGCACAGGCAATCTGGCTGTTAATGTTACAGCTGGGACTGTACTAAAAATAAAGATGTAATACTATACACAGCATCATGTATAGGTTACAACGTTGAAAGTACAGTGCTGCTTTGGTCTCATAACAATCCGACATAGTTGTGGGCTGGTAGGTGGCATATGTGGCTTACAGAAAACCTCCATTAAGAAGTGTGATGTTTGGTTTTCCTCTCGCTGGTACACTGTAGAATTTTCTTTCAATTTTGTAACTGGTTCAATGTTTTTGGACAAATTTGAACAACATTGATGTTAAAGGCTCTTGAGTTGTAACTTTTAAGTTTTGGACTTCATCAACTCTCTCAACTTTAGCAATAAGTGCCTGTACAATACAGGGATATTGTACAAAACAAGCTCAAACACACATTAAAACTAAAATGGGCCATGTCCAAAAACATCTAACTCACTGTGAAAGCATTTCTCTAAACAAGTCACTTGAAAAGCATGCTCAGATTCTCGACGTATTTGTTGCTGCCCACCACATTGTTCATTTCTTTACTGCTGTAATGCACCCATACCATAACGCTGCAAATGAACAATAAAAACAGCAATGGTATCATTAAGATATTGTGCTCATTGATTCCAACACTAACCAACAAACCACTACTGCAGTACGGTGGGTATTGATTTCACATTCTTTTCAAATTCAAACTTTTGTCTCGGGCAGTAAATGCACACACATAGGTATAAGTTCCAATTTTGTCATTTGTATACACTAAGTGAGCAAGTGTGATATAACAGAGCAAGTTTCACGAGCTTCAATAGAATGTTTTCTCCCTATTACATAACAACCCCCCCCCCAGTATAGCTTTACTTGCTCCTATTAACTCATCTAGAACATACAATTAAAGTGTAGCAAAGCTTTTTCAATAATTTACATATTGTACATGACATCACATTTCACTCCCCACCCTTCAATTATCTTCAAAATTCCCTTAGCAGAAGTGAGTGAAATTGTCTAGGCAATCTTAGCTAAATATTTAGCATACTGAACCACTAAGTCACAGAAGTAGGATAATAATGAGGCTAAACATTTTCAAAAGAGCAGAGAAGAACACAATTACTGCTTCAATTTCACAGCAGTAGACACCAATTAAAAATAAAGAACTTCACTCCTTAAGATAAGGGATTTCAATACTGGGAAATGTAACCTTTTCCTCACTCTGCTCTTAGTATTAAGGTATAGCATGGGTTAATCAAAGAGTACACTGCTTAACAATACAAGGCTTAACAGTACACCTTAATGATGCCAATTGAAAAAGAAGTGAAAAAGACTATCAGGCTAGGCTCAATACAAACACAAACCACTTGTAACTCCTTGACTCAGAGCTCCAATATTGATCATTTTTGAGCATCATGTCGTCATCAATGTGAACCTTTATCCCAGAAGTGGAATTTTTCTCTCAAGGTAGCAGCTATCCATTTCTAAAGTCAACCAACTTACACAACCAGCTCAGGATTATATGTCACAACTTTGTCCATCTCTTTAGAACCTCTAAATATAGGAAGGGGCTCATTTAGCCATGATTCTTGCACACTGCATGGATATATTGGACAAAAATAACTTAAGTATGAGATAAATACACCCAAAAATATCAACACTGGTCTTCTACAGGCAAAATCCTGAAACGTTTGGTGCTGTTTTGTAAATATAAAATGTTATTAGTGTATATACTGGATGCAAGAAAGTCTAAAATTAGTTGATAAAAATGCCAGAAGGACATGGGCATCCTGTTATTATGCAGCACCAATACATCTGTACTTTGTTTATGTAATGGTGTAAACGTGGCATTTAATTATTGGCTTGAGACTTGATGCGGAGTGATGGAAGAGCCTCATATAATTTAGATGCAAATATAACTTACATATAAATATAAATATATATAAATAAATCAATTCTGTGGAGAGATCCAAAGTCCTGGCCAAAGATGTGATGAGGTACAGACTCACTTGCTTTGTAAATGGTGTATAGCTTGGAGAACATTTCAGAAGCTGTGTTTTACACAGTATATTGAATGCTAAATTGCATTGCCTGAAGCTGTAGATGTTTCATGCCCAAATCATAATTTAATATTTACAAACATGCACCTTCACATAAATCAATTAGTACATAATTTTCTGCATGAATGTATAAAAGAAACAAAATCCACTTATAGTCTTCTGTGCTAAAATTGACTAACAGAGGAAAATATACTACATATAATCAGTGTCCACGATTACTTCCATTTTATTTTTAAGTTCAGCAACCTTCAGTATTTGCATATTATGTACTTGGGTAATGAGACCATACTCAACACGTGCCCATGACATTTTCCTCTTCTAGCTCATATGCATACAATTAAACATGAAAATGTCCTTTAACTTGTGGTAATTCCTATTATTTGCTGGAGGGAATCAAATATTGCTACTCATAGAAATAACTAAAAATACACAGACTGTCCTAAAAATGGTATTTGTAACAATCTTGTTGAATTCTAAGGAAACATAAGAGTTAATGCTCCAAGACAACACTGAGGTTAAAAGATCGTTCATAGCTAACAGTGGTTACCATCAGTGGCCAGCACTAGGCACACCCAGGCTTCTCTAGGTTGAATAGAAGCTTATATTGTCTGACCAACATAAGAATTGTCTAGGATGACCTAAAATATGAGCCATCCTTACCTTGCAAGACAAAAGTGAAACGAGATTTCACAATTCCTGGCAGTGACCTAATCCTTATCTGGATTGCCATACCATTATTATTTAAAGCCAAACAAAGTAAAACATTTTGGAACTAATGACTAGATCTGACTTTTCTCAAGTAATTAAAAGTTTGCTCCTTTGAAGTACTTGATGTGTACCGATCTAAGCTGTTCTCACCAAACAACAGAAATCTTGCCACAAGGTCCATTCAGATTGGTTGGTATATGAAAAGTTGGTTTGCTTTAAGAATCAAGGTAAAAAAAGATGAGCGTTTTTGATATTAAAACATTAGAGAGTCAGACCATTTCAAATGTTGAAGGCTCTTGATAGAGAGGGAGTTTACGGGAGTTTAGAAAGACTTTAAGAACTCTACTTGACAGATATAGGCAAATAATTCAGTGAATCACTTGTATGTAAGAGTTAAATTCCTGAGAACAGAAGTAAGGTTGGGTCTGAGAGAGCAGGCATCAGATTACGGAAGAAATACTACAACAGCTGACATAGATTCATCACACAGATGTCCCGGGGAAAAGCCCAAGCGTCCCAACTTGAAGGCAACCAACTGTACTGCTCTGACTCAGAAAAACATGCTTGTAGAAGTTCCTAGAATCACTGCTAAAGCTGCAAACTTGTCAGCAATAAGCTGAAGTCACTAGATTTTATTATATCCGATAGACTTGCTATTCAAAGCTATTAGCTCGTCAGCTTTGCGCGGATTAGAGTCTAACCCAAACTTGACGATAATGTCAATCTTAGATACTTGAGTAATATAAACTTGTAATAAGTAAAGCCCCACTGATGCTGAATTATTCTGATACACTTGAACTGCCTTTGTAATCTTACAGATTAATTTAGTTAATAATAGCTACCCAAGTAGTTTGCATACTCTTACTGTTGAATATTAAGATTCTGCTAATTGTATCATAAATTGCTTCTTGTTAATAAAGAAATGATAGTTCATTAGATCTAAAGTCTAACTTCCTTTTTGATCACTTTGGCAAGAGTAGGTTAATTCATTCACTGGTCGCTCACATGTAGCCTAATGGAGAGTTGAAAGTTTAAATATTAATATAATTTGGACTGGTTGAGGCAAGACGATTTAAGCAAGCTAAATTTAGGCATATATTACTTCCCCAGACATGGACGGTTAATTTTCAGACAGTGTTTTGATGATGAGTTAGAAGTGAAGGAGTTGTCTGGTAACCTTAGATTGATAGTCCTTACAAGGGTTATTGGTTCTTGCATCATGAAAGAAGTAACTTTTTTTAAACTCTGAAAAATTACAAATTTACATGGAGTTAGAGAGTGCTGTTCTACTAGAGACAGCAGTCCAGACAGTTAACAGCCAGTCCTCATCAATCACCTAATCGGCTTCTCGGCCATAATTGGAACATTTGTTTTAGAAAAAGGCGCGATAGAAACAAAAACCCATAATCAACACGTCATGGTGCTACTAGATTCTGTTATTAGATATAAAACATTTTAGATGACTACTACTCTAGTCAGGTACCACCAGCAGTAAGGTAATGCACAAATATTGTAAGGTAACAATGAACGAAATAACATTGTTACTAAATATTAAATATTATTCACACAATCATACCAAATTATGCATGGAGAACTTCTCCAAATATGGTTTGTTCTCTCTCTCATTTTCTTCAGAACTAGTCTTACTTGTAACAGAAGTTCTCCCTCCTGAAGATCATCTCCTTGTCTAGGTGCTATACTGTTTTCATGGCTGGCATTCCCATTTGATTTCAAAGTAACTGGAGAAACAAAAGGAGAACCATATTTACAGATATAAAACTCAAATGTTGTGAGATAAGGAAAATGAAACCATTTTGAACAATACCGATTGTGAGTGGCATGGCCCCTTTATTCTTTCAAATAGAGTCATCTAGGTAAATTTGGTTTCTCGTGCAATTAGAGAAGTCTACAACAAAACTTTAGATTTTTACCCCCAAACATTCAGCACACGTTATAATCATAACATTTCAGTAAATAACCTGGACAAGATGAAGCCATGTGCACCCTAAACCCCAACACACAAGATAAAAATGACAGATTACTAATCTTAAAGGAACATCCAGAATTATTACCTTCATGAGAATACTTGTGATTTGGGTCCATCCCACAAAGTGATAAGCAACAGAGATGTAGGCCGGAATTTTGCCAGCACTCAGAGTGTGGGTTTGGAGGCGGGACCGCTGTCAAAATCGCAAAGATTGACAGCGGGTAGGAAACCGGCTATCAACCCGCCTCCAAGCAATCTTCCCAAGTGTCGGGTCCCCGATTTGCACATGGACCCAATGGCTAGCGGCGGGAAGAGGATTATAGCCACTTAACAACTGTCAAGTACCCGTTAACAGGCGGTTAACAGGCTCTTATTCAATTTTGCTGCTTCTGCCTCGGGTTTCCCGACGTCCGGTCACCACGCCAGTGTGGCGTGTTGTGAGTCTGCTGTATTGTGAGTCTGCTGTAATGTTTCTGCATTGATGACAACTGCAGAAGTGGTGTGAAGGATCTAGTGGTGCACTGGTGAGTTTCAGAGGTAAGAAAATGTTGGAAAAATCATTTTTAATGCATTTACACTTTTCTGTAGGTAACAAAATTGAATTGGATGTCTAGTCCCACCTCAGTGGGAGAACCTCTCTCACCAGTGACAGATCGCTTTTGTAACCTCACCTGCAGCTGCTATCTGTTCTAGCCTAAGCAGGGAGTTACTGGAGCACCTGGGTGCTGGAGCTCACCTTTGTACAGTCATTGTCAGTGTTTGCAGCACCTCAATGCTATCAACCACTGAGAAATGAGCTGTCAAAAAAAAGTTGTGTGGAGTCCCTTTAAGAAAACCAGTAGATGACGCATCATCAAATGATGTCATCTGACCAGCTTCCTCTTAATTGGCCAGCAAGCCCGCAGGGCGGGCGTAACAAGGTCAATCAACATAAAATCCCATCCGTGGGCTGGATGCAGTTGGGGGCGGGACTGGAACCCGGAAATCAGCTGACCCGCTCCCAAGCCGTATCCAATGACAAAATCGCGGCCGTAGTCTTGTTTAATAAAGTTCATAAAAATTGGCTTCCAAACTTTGACAAGGTCAAAACCATTTACCCAAGGCACCTTTTCGTTATTTTCAAACAGCCTAATTAGTCCTGGTTGTAACTGTGTCTACACTTTATATACTCAGCATGGTTAAGAATTGGCCTGAGGTTATGAACACCACAAACCATCAACTTTTTTTTCCTTCTGTATCCTAGATGTCGGATTAAGATCCCTTCTTTCAGCGTCACTTCATTCAACCTCAGTGCAATCCGCTTTTACTTAAAGAAATTTTTTTACGGTTTTTGTATTTTTTGCTTCAGGTTCTCATTATGGGTATTTGCAGTGAAGAAAACATTGTTTGAAGGGTTTAAAAACAAAATGGGTACATTTTCTGGTCGCAGTTCTGAAGTATCATTCATGAGTTTTCAGAAAGGCTGACCTCATGGAATCTTGAGTAAGTATATTTATTGCAAGCTTCAAAGTTAGATTAGGTATGGTGCTGGGAGCTCGTTTCGAAGGTGACAACATTTCACGTGGAGCAGCTGTTAAAGGGGCACTGCTGTAGCCTCCAAATCTAGCAATTCATTTAGTTGCATGGAGGAGAGGAGAACTGCCCCATTTTAGAATGCAGCACTTGAGCTTCTGCCAGAGCAAGTGCTGGATATGAGGGCTGTCCCCTCCAAGGCAGGCAAATGAGCACCCCTTCCCTCACCCCCCACTCCCAAAAAGGAGAGCTGGCCACAATGCATGGGAGACTCTGGTGGTCTCTAGCATTCCTAGGAGCTGGAAGCTGAAGGGACATCACGGTAAGATTATCCAGCATTTGCTTACATAAAGACAGATTGACAAACTGAGTTAAGTATACTATTGATGGGATGAATGTTCTTGCATTTTTTTTCCCTCACGTGAAAGGAGTTTCAGCAAAGCGGAAGTATTTCCCAGTGGACATGAGCCTACTGCACTTTGGCAATCTCATGCAGAGGCCTTGACTTTTCTGATATGGGCTGTTTAAAAATTAAACTGGCACACTAGGGGTTACTCTACTCTGCATCTGGCTTTACCATATTTCACCTGGGATTGCTTAATATCAACCCAGAGTGATAAAAATAGAAAGGTGTTCCATTCCAAAACTCACCTTCACAAAACATTTTGTGCATGCACAAATTAGCTTTAATTAGGAATATCATTTCAAAACTATTACTCTACATACATAGTGCAAAAAAGGAGAGTTCACAGATAACCTAGCTGGGATGAGCAGCTGCAGATGTCAGCACAAAATACGGGACTGAATTCATGAAAGGAAATCTCCATTTTAGCTGCATTAATTAAAACATTTTGATCTCTAGCTACAAAACTATATTTGTTGCAAATTTATAGCTGGATTACAGTAATATTTTTGCAAATGTTCACTCTTAGGATACTACTTATAAATTTAACTCCTCCTCCCACCCAGTCTTGTATTGCAGACCGCAGCAGGTCTAAAATGAACAAAAATCCTTATTCAGATGTACAATACAAATCATTACAACTTGGGCAAACTGGACCCAACAAAACAGTTTGGAAAATGGTTTACAGCCAGTGTGCTCAAAACCCTCCTGTGTAACTGCAAACTTCCTAAATCTTACAGATTCAGAAGCAGAAATAGTCCTAAACCAAAGCACTAATTCTGAGCAAAGTGTTTCCTCATCATAAAATTAGAAAACTTGTAAATTCAATAATTTGCATCAGGCTAAAATAAACAACACTCCGTGCTTTATGGTGCTTGAAATGAAAACTCCAAGACTGGACAGTATTTAGCATTAATCAGAGCACGAGCTGAACCGAAGAGTGTAAATGCTGCGAGAGCACATTTAGTTTGGATCAGAGGTTGCGATGCAGTATAAATGTAACTTATGACTTAGTGTCTTTCAGCAGTACTTTATGGTAATAGTTCCGCCCATTGTTCCCTTGCAGCAACAAGGCAGGAAGTAGGAAACCCATTAGTTCTCCTTCTCTATCTACACATTTATACACCATTTAACAGAAGTGCAAACTGATATGAAAGTTCTAACCATCACAGATACGCATCACAGCTGTTCAGAATAGTGAGGGAGAAAATTCACTATAGAATGTTTTTCCTGCTGCTTTGTTTAAACCACTGGATGGTTTTGGATCTTTATTCCTTTTGGGAGGTTGAAGTTATGTATGCACATCATTTCTCCAAAACTCCAAACTACTTATTTTCTGATTGGAAATTGTGTTTTTGAAGTTCAAAAGTTCTGTGAATGAGAATTTGTAATAAGGAAACCTTAAAAAAAATAAAGAACGGATCACAAAAAAGTCACTATGTCTGGTTGTGCAGTTATGAAGGCAAACTTTATAAGCCCAATCAAAAGTAGAGGGGAGACGATCAGTTTTCTCCTGCTGCACCTATCTTGGTTCTCCCACAAACAAAGAGATGGAAGCTTTCACATAGACTTCAGAGAAAGGAGGTGGCAATTCTGTGAGAGCCATGTCTCGTACTCACTATCCTCACTTAAATCCATTACATAAGTTGCCAAACCAAGATAAAGGGGAAGGGGAAATTGGATAATTTCACATATGCATAACTATCCAGTACTTATGTAAACTAAGCTTTCCACAAGTGAAAGAAATGTAAACAAGTGTGATGTTCAACATAACAATTACTGTATTATTCCTAACACTTACAAGTCTAAGTACATTACCTATGAATGAGGTATATACATTTATTCATATTTTTATACCACTCCAAGCTGAATGATTCAGAATACTCTACAAGAAAGAGATGTAGAAGTGAAAGGAATTGTAGGGGGAGCAGGGAGAGGGGGGAAGGAAAGGGAGAGAGAAAATGACTAAAGCCATTTTATGAGGGAAGGAAGAAATACAAATACCAAGATATGGTGGTTTGGGAAGAACAGGACAAGAGAATGATGGCTGAAAGTATGACCTCTGGAGCGAAGGGGCAGAGGAATGAACAGTTATCTAACGTCAGAAGAACAAATGATGCAGGCAGGGACATATAGAAGATGAGTTCCCATGTAAGATGGCGCAAGTTCAGAGAGGGATTTGAAATCAACACACTGGGGCAGAGGGAGCTATTGGACCTTGGTGTGCAAAACTTTTTGTGGGAAACAGTCACAGAATCCTGGATTAGCTGATGATGATAAAATGTGGAGACAAGGAAGCAGGCAAGGATAGCGCTTGGAAATCATTCCTTCAAGTGAAGAAGGCATGAATGTGGATTTCAGCAATGTTGGGGATGAGATAAGGGAGTAGGCAGGCAATATTCCAGCAGTAAAATGCAGTCTTGTTAATGGAATGGATATTCAGTATACAGCTCAATGTTGAACAAAAGGTGGATGTTGTGCACTATTGGGTTCAGCCTGAGCATGCAGCTGAGGTACATAAGAACATAAGAAATAGGAGCAGGAGTAGGCCAATCGGCCCCTCAAGCCTGCTCCACCATTCAATAAGATCATGGCTGATCTGATCCTAACCTCAAATCTTCTATCACTCTGCATCCACCCGAACCTATGTGATCTCCCGGGAGAGGCGAAAAACCAGATAAAGACCCAATGGCCAATTTGGGAGAAACAAATCTGGGAAATTCCTCTCCGACCCATCTAGGCGATCGAAATTCTTCCAGGAGATCACTCTGTCCCTATATGCTTCCAGATACTGGAAAAAGTTGAACTGGATGGCTTTAACTCTTTCAGGAGTTGGTATCACAGATCACAGAATCTACAGTGCAGATAGAGGCCATTTCGGCCCATCGAGCCTGCACCGACACATATCCCACCCTATCCCCGCAACCCCACGTATTTAATCCCCTAACACTAAGGGTCAATTTATCATAGCCAAATCAACCTAACCTGCACATCTTTGGACTGTGGGAGGAAACCCACGCAGACACGGGGAGAATGTGCAAACTCCACACAGACAGTCGCCCGAGGCCAGATTTGAACCCGGGTCCCTGGCGCTGTGAGGCAACAGTGCTAACCACTATGCCACCGTGCCCCCCTTGACAATAGAATATTCTAGAACAGCTCTAGAATCAATGGTGATAGCATAAACACCAAGTTGGGTGTTATGTGAATATGTATGAAAGTTGACTTCCTTTTCAAAAACTTAACCAATTCCTTTTTAAAATGACGTTATAGTGTCTGGTTCAATAGCAATTAGTAGCAACCAGCGGAAACAATCATTCATGAATGACTTTCTTAAAATTTTTCAGAATTTTAAAAACGTCCATTAGATTCCCCCTTCTCTGTTGCAGTGACTAACATTTAGGAAGTATTTATTCAAAAGTATACATAACTTCTCATTTCTGATATTCTTGCAGTACTCTTTCCATGGCTCTATCCTTTCCATAATGGGGTACCTAGGATATTCCGACCCCCACGGGTGTGTACGCACCCGTAGGCGCCTCGCAATTGCCGGTTTCAGGCATGTGAAGCGCATGCGCTAAAACCTGGTACTTCAGATCTGTCAAGAATTCTCTTGACAGATCATCCGCCTGCCTGGGAGATGGGCCTCTGCAGGTGGAGAGTTCCACTTTCTGCACAACCTCCGCCCGCTGAAATCCTTTAAAAATCTTACGCCTGGTAAAAGCGGCGTAAGGCCTGCTTTTACCAGCATAAGAGTTTAAAAAAAATAAAAAAATATTTTTTTCCCCCCACTCATTTATAATTTAAAAATACTTTTAAAAAAGGTAAGTTTATTTTTAGCCTCGTAAAAAACTTTAATAATTTTTTCAAAAAATTAAATGTTTAAAATATTTAATTTAATGTAATTTTAACTCATTTTAAATACGTGATGTTTTTAAAAAATGTATTTATTGTTTGTGTGTTTAAGTGATCCCCATTCATACTTTTGACAGCTCTCTGCGGAGAGACCTGTCAAAAGTGTGCAGGGGGATTCCCTTCTTTGATTGGTTCCCCATGGCCCACGTGATCCCAGGGACGCTTGCGAACTGCATGCGCCCCATGGCATTTTGTAGAGCAGAGGCCCAGGATCGGAAGTCTCGGGACCTATGGAGCCAGCAGGTAAATTCGTAGATTTTTTCCCGATCGGAGGCATTTCACAGAGCGGGATGGTGCCAGCAGCGGAGTCAGGACCCGCCACCAACAGCAAAATCCCGGCCTATGTTCTTTAAAAGTATAATGAACTTGTCTCGGCTGCTTACAAAAAAAATGGAATTTCCATTAATCCTGACCACTGGAACAACTGAAGTGTTAGTATAAATGGAGCATATAAAAACAATGCAGTAAATCATTAATATAATCCATGGATGTTACTAACTGGAAAAAGACCGCTGGTATGAATTGCAGTAATTTTTGTGCTAAAAGCAGATAGTGAATCATCAACATCATCATTAACAACATTACCAATGTCAAAATGTCAACATTTGCATCAATATCAACAACTTGAATTTATATAGCGTCTTTAATACAGAAAAACATCCCAAGGTGTTTCAAAGAGGTGCAATATAAACATACACCAAGCCAAAGTGCGAGAGATTAGGAGGAATGAACAAAACCTTGGTCAGAGGTGGAATAACCTCATCAACCACTTGGCCTGGAGAGGTATACAATCTGACTGTACATCACTCCACGATTTATTTTTGACAACATGGGTAAACCAAGGCTTTCCATGCTATTACTTGCACCTCTTATTTACACTGCAGATTGTAAGAAACAATTGAACTGGAGAAAATACTGCATTAACTACTTTCTGCATTGAGTCAGGTTATTAGCCTGAGTTAATTTTGATCTGTAAATGAAAGTGCCATTCTTTACATACAGATTGGCAAGGATTTGCCTCCACAATTTTATCTCAGCATGGCAATTCAATGGCCCCTTATTTTACAAGGCTTCTTCTTCTTAAGCCATCCCTTGGGAACCGAGGATGACTTGCTTCCACATTAAAAATGAGTTTGCAGGTGACTGATGAGTCCAATGTGGGACCTACAGTCTCTGTCACAGGTGGGGCAGACGGTGGTTGAAGGGGCGGGTGGGTGGGGTGCTTGGGTTGACGTGCGCTCCTTGCGCTTGGTTTCCGCTTGCTCCCGGCGAAGAGACTCGAGGCGTTCGGCGCCTTCCTAGATGCTTCTCCTCCACTTTGTGCGGTCTTGGGCCAGGGATTCCCAGGTGTCGGTGGGGATGTTACACTTTTTCAAGGAGGCTTTGAGGGTGACCTTGAAGCATTTCCTTTGCTCACCTGGGGCTCTCTTGCCGCTACTTACAATGTCAAGAGCTTGACTGAACCATGACGGTGCATTATCTCCAGCTGCAAAGGTAAATAGCTGCCACTTTCCTTGAGCCCTCCATTTTAATTCTGGCTACAAGTCAGCTGAGCTCTCAGCTTGTCTCTATAGGCCAACAATACACTTCTGAGCTTCATCCCCTTACGCCCCCACCTCAATTAATTTCGGGCTCGGCACCATGTTGAGCTCTTTTTCCGCCGCCTTCATCTCCGTGCCCACTTCTCTGGCCAGGAGTCTTCCCCCCGCACGGTTGACCCTTTCTCCCGCTTTCAGAATTCTCGTTCTACCTGGCCCCCTCCCCCTAGCCTCTTACCCTCTCTAGATCTTTTCATTGCTAACTGCCGCCATGACATCAGCCGTCTCCATTTCTCTGCTCCCCTCACTCACTTCAACCTACCTCCCTCTGAACTTGCAGCACTCCATTCTCTCAAATCCAACCCCGACATGGTCATTAAACCTGCTGACAAGGGTGGTGCTGTTGTTGTTTGGCGAACCGACCTCTACCTAGCAGAAGCTGAACGCCAACTCTCCGACAGCTCCTCCTACCTCCACCTGGACCATGACCCCACTACCGAACATCAAACCACCGTTTCCAAGACTGTCACTGACCTCATCTCCTCTGGAGATCTTCCCCCCGCTGCCACCAACCTCATAGTTCCCCAACCCCGCACAGCCCGCTTCTACCTCCTTCCCAAGATCCACAAAC
Organism: Somniosus microcephalus; assembly: GCF_052327205.1. Taxonomy (NCBI): domain Eukaryota; kingdom Metazoa; phylum Chordata; class Chondrichthyes; order Squaliformes; family Somniosidae; genus Somniosus; species Somniosus microcephalus. Next base: position 167,235,708 of record NC_140991.1, on the reverse strand, counting down.
AGGACTGCCCTGGTAGACCCATCGTTTCAACCTATTCTTGCCCCACGGAACTTATCTCTTCCTATCTCGACTCTATCTTTTCTCCTTGTCCAGTCTCTTCCCACCTACATCCACGACTCTTCTGACGCCCTCCACCACTTTAACAGTTTCCAGTTTCCTGGCCCCAACCGCTTCCTTTTCACCATGGACGTACAATCCCTCTACACCTTCATCCCCCACCAGGATGGCCTGAGGGCACTCTGCTTCTTCCTTGAACAGAGGCCCAACCAGTCCCCATCCACCACCACCCTCCTCCGCCTGGCTGAACTTGTTCTCACATTGAACAACTTCTCCTTTAACTCCACTCATTTCCTCCAAATTAAAGGTTGTTGCTATGGGTACCCGCATGGGTCCTAGCTATGCCTGCCTTTTCATGGGATATGTGGAACACTCTTTGTTCCAGTCCTACTCGGGTCCCCTCCCTCACCTCTTTTTCCAGTACATTGATGACTGTATCGGTGCCGTTTCCTGCTCTCGCCCTGAACCAGACAATTTCATTCACTTTGCCTCCAATTTCCACCCTTCCCTCACCTTCACATGGTCCATCTCCAACTCTTCCCTTCCCTTCCTCGACTTCTCCGTCTCCATCTCTGGGGATAGGTTATTGACCAACATTCACTACAAGCCCACTGACTCCCACAGCTACCTGGACTACACTTCCTCCCACCCTGCCTCCTGTAAGGACTCTATTCCATTCTCCCAATTTCTCCATCTCCGCCGCATCTGCTCGGACGATGCCACCTTCCACACCAGTGCTTCCGACATGTCTTCCTTTTTCCTCAACTGAGGATTCCCCTCTATCATGGTTGACACGGCCCTCGACCATGTCCGTTCTATCTCCCGCACTTCTGCTCTCACCCCTACCCCTCCCTCCCGGAACCACGATAGGGTTCTCCTTGTCCTCACTTTTCACCTCACCCTACCAGCCTTCACATTCAATGGATCATCCTCCACCATTTCCGCCACCTCCAATGTGATCCCACCACCAAACGCATCTTCCCCTCCCCTCCCCTTTCAGCATTCCGTAAGGACCGCTCCCTCCGAGACACCCTAGTCCACTCCTCTATCACCCCCAGCACCCCTTCCCCTTCGCCCGGCACCTTCCCGTGCAAGCGCAGGAGATGCAACACATGCCCTTATACCTCCCCCCTACCCACTGTTCAGGGCCCCAAACACCCCTTCCAGGTGAAACAGCGATTTACTTGTACTTCTTGCAATCTAGTATACTGTATTCGCTGCTCACGATGTGGTCTCCTCTACATTGGGGAGACCAAACGCAGACTGGGTGACTGCTTTGCGAAACACCTCCGTTCAGTCCGTAAGGGTGACCCCGAGCTTCAGGTCGCCTGTCATTTCAATTCACCACCCCATTCCCACTCGGACCTCACCGTCCTTGGCCTCTTGCATTGTTCCACGGAAACCCAGCGTAAGCTCGAGGAACAGCACCTCATCTTCCGATTAGGCACTTTACAGCCTTCCGGACTCAATATCGAGTTCAACAATTTCAGATCATAACCTCGGCCCCTATTACATTTTTATACATTTTTATATATTTTTTATCCACACCTTTGTTTTGGCCCTTCCCCCTTTTTTTCTCTCCCACATGGCAGCTGTCTCTCATTCTGCCAGCGCATTTCACACTTCACACAGCATCCATTAATAAGCATCTAGAGCTGTCTTTTGTCTCCACTAGTCCTATCACCATCTCGTCTCGTCTTGAATACCTCTTGATGTCTCTTCACTTCTCTTTTGTTCTTTCATCCCCATTTCCTAGCCCCCAAACTGGTCTTTTAATCTGTTTCATTTCCTGTGTTCTCTCTCAGTCCTTACGAAGGGTTTCGACCTGAAACGTTGACTCTATTTCTCTCTCCACGGATGTTGCCTGGCCTGCTGAGTTTTTCCAGCATTTTCTGTTGTTATTTCGGATTTCCAGCATCCGCAGTATTTTGCTATCATACTAATACACTTCTGACATTGCTAACCTCTACAGTCTTCCTCTGACATGAGGAAAGGTTCTGGCTGGAATGACAAAGTTGTGAACATGATTTACTAACTCATTGTGCATAAGATTTGAGCAATTGCTGAATCTACCCCACAATTTGAACAGGACAACTGAGCAACAATGGAAATAAGCACAATTACATAATTGCTTCTGTAATGCAAAAAAAAGTGAACTCAAGTCACTCATTTCAAAGTAACTGTTTCAAGAACGATACATAACTGGATGCTTTCATCTAACCGACAGCAGAATAGTGCAGAGTGATTTTAGGGAGGAGAAAACAAAAAGGTCATTTAAATCAAAGCTCAACAACCAAATTATTTTTAGTAGGCTGCATTTGTTAACCAGTCATGCATATCCTGAATCAACTTCCTTGCTGCACATTTCCACTGACCCCTGCCCATTTAGAAGGACAAAATACAAGAGAAGAATAAACCAGATTCAGCATTAAAGAAAATATAATAACTGATGTCAGTGAGGGTACAATCAACCCTATGATTAATTTTGCTTTAGATATTGTTGGCATTGATCAATTTTGAACCAAATCAAACAAAAAACATAATAACTGCTCTAGCAAGTCCTCAGCTGAGAATACAACCCAAATAACACAGATATCTATTGTTCCCACATCTTGTTGTCTAGCAACTGTAGTCGTATCCAAATCAACACTGTTAAATGTAAACACTGCTTAAGAACTAGTTAATCCTACGTGCAAAGACACCATGTGCACCAAAGAATGACAATGCAAACATTTGAGATATATATATATAAAAAATTCTAGTCGGTTATGATTGATTACCACAAGAGAGCCGCTGTAGGTCCTTAGTACTGTAGTGACATGTAGCTTGACAGTTTTCTTGGGGGGACTGGCATCAAAAAAAGTGCATAATGTAGTACAGTATTGGGAACAAATACACTGATCAATGTCATTACAGACAAGAGTTTAATAGAGTCTTTTGCTTTTAGCTATTTCAGTATTTAGTTCATAAAAGCATTTGGACTCATTACCAATTTCCTCCCTGTTATTTAATAACGCATATCCCTTTAGAAACAACTAGGTAATTGCAGAGCTGTAATTTTACTTAAAAAAAACCAAGAAAAACCTATTTTCTTCAGTTGAAAATCTATGAAAAAAGCGTTATAAAGTAGGGAATATTCAGCAAAACATAATGGACTAGAATTTACTGTAGCCGGCGAACGAACTTGCCCTTGCCTGTTTAATTTCCATGAGCACGGCAAGTTGCTGTTAGTGGGAGATGGAAATCGCACAGTGCGCTCTACAGGGCATCTAGGACCTGTATTAGCCTGTATTAAGTATCTCCTTAACAAATCAGATTGAAACATTGGTAATGAACAGCGCAGAGTCTGAACCAGGAAGTGCAAGTTATAATAGTGAATTCAATGTCAAAATTAGGTACAGACAACGAAAGAGAGGGAAAGAAAGACTGGATTGAGAGAAAAAAAGTAATAAAAAAGGTAATTTTTAAAATCTCCAACAATTAAAAACTGAAGGAATGAGACTCCACTCTTGCAAAAGTCAATTTTCAGAGCCAGAGAGGTTGTTTGGCAGTTATTCAGACTTACCACGCCTTTAAAACAAAAGGTACTTAGACTTACATTGATCAGACCTAATTTTCTGTGGCGTGTTTAGTCCGTAGCTACGGCGTCAGTAAAAGAACTTCACGCCGTTTAATACATTTGAATGGGGAGCCAGACAGCAACTTCTGGGTTTTTGCGTTTAACTGCCCATCTGAGCTTGCCTGAAGTTGCTATCCAATTTGCGCATCAATAACTGTTAGAACACAAGTATAATAACTAGGAGCCCTTGAGCCTGCTTCACCGTTCAGTAAGATCATGGCTGATCTTCGACCTCAACTTCACTTTCCTGCCCGATCTCCATATCCCTTGATTCCCCTCAAGTCAAAAAAACTATCTATCTCATCCTTGAATATACTCAACGATTCAGCATCCATAGCCCTTTGTGGTAGAGAATTCCCAAGATTCACAATCCTTTGAGTGAAGAAATTTCTCCTAATCTCAAGTCTTAAATGGCCATCCCCTTATCCTGAGACTATACCCCCTAGTTCTAGACTCTCCAGCCAGGGGAAAAAAACTCTCAGCATCTACCCTGTCAATCCCCCTCAGAATCTTATATGTTTCAATGAGCTCACCTCTCATTCTTCTAAACTCTAGAGAGTATAGGCCCTCATAGGACAACCCTCTCATACCAGGAAGCCATCTAGTGAACCTTCATTGCACCGCCTCTAACACAAGTATATCCTTCCTCAGTTAAGGAGACCAAAACTGTGCACAGTACTCCAGATGTGGTCTCACAAAGGCCCTGTACAATTGTAGCAGGACTTCCTTACTCCAACCCCCTTGCAATAAAGGCCAACATGCCATTTGCCTTCCTAATTGCTTGATGTACCTGCATGCATACTTTTAGTTTCCTGTACGAGGACACCTAAAGCCCTTTGAACACCAACTTTTAATAGTTTCTCACCATTTAAAAAATATTCTGTTTTTCTAGTCTTCCTACCAAAGTGAATAACCTCACATTTCCCCACATTATACTCCATCTGCCACCTTACTGCCTACTCACTTAACCTGATAATATCCCTTTGCAGACTGTGTCCTCCTCACAGCTTTGTGTCATCAGCAAATTTGGATACATTATACTTTGTCACTTCATCTAAGTCATTAATATAGATTGTAAATAGCTGAGGGCCAAGCACTGATCCTTACAGCACTCCACTAATTACAGCCTGCCAACCTGAAAATAACCTGTTTATCCCTACTCTTTGTTTTCTGTCCGTTAACCAGTCCTCTATTCTGGCTAATATATTACCACCAACTCCTTGAGCCCTTATCTTGCATAGCAACCTTTTATGTGGCACCTTATTGAATGCCTTTTGGAAATCCAAATATACTACATCCACTGGTTCCCCTTTATCTATCCTGATAGTTACATCCTCAAAAAACTCTCCAATAAATTTGTCAAACACTATTTCACTTTCATAAAACCGTGTTGACTCTGCCTAATCATATTATGATTTTCGAACTGCCCTGTTACCACTTCCTTAATAATGGATTCCGGCATTTTCCCCGACAACTGATGTCAGGCTAACTGGCCTGTAGTTCCCGGTTTTCTCACTCCCTCCTTTGTGGAACAGCAGGGTTACATTTGCTACCTTCCAATCCGCTGGTACTGTTTTAGAATCTAGGGAATTTTGGAAGATCACAACCAATGTATCCACTATCTCTGCAGCCACCTCTTTAAAACCCTAAGATGTGAGCCATCAGGTCCAGGGCATGTCAGCTTTTAGTCCCATTAGTTTCTCTAGTACATTTGATCTACTGATATTAATTACTTTAAGTTCCTCACTCGTATTAGCCCTTTGGTACCCCACTATTTTTTGTATGCTTTGTGTCTTGTACTGTGAAGACAATACAAAATATTTGTTTAAAGTCTCTGACATTTCCTTATTCCTCATTATAATTTCTTCTGTCTCAACCTCCAAGGGACCAACATTTATTTTTGCTACTCTCTTCCTTTTTACATACTTGTAGAAGCTCTTACAATCTGTTTTTATATTTCTTGCTAGCTTACTCTCACATTTCATTTTCTCCCTCATCATCAAGGTCATCCTTTGCTGTTTTCTAAAGCTCTCCCAATCCTCAGGCTTACTACTATTCTTCGCAACATTATAAGCCTCTTATTTTAATTTAATTCTCTCCTTAACTTCTTTAGTTAGACACAGATGGATCGCTTTTCCTGTGGCGTTTTTATTTCTCAGTGGAACGTATATTCATTGAGAATTTTGGAATATTTCTTTAAATGTTTGCCACTGCTTATCTATCAGCATACCTTTTAATCTAGTTTCCCAATATACCTTAGCCAATCACACCCCCCTCCCCATGCCTATGTAATTGGCTTTAAGTTTAAGACTCTAGTTTCAGATTTGAGTATTTCACTCTCAAACTCAACATAAAATTCTATCATATTATGATCACTCTGCCGCAGAGGATCCTTAACTATGAGATTACTAATTTACCCTGTCTCATTATACAATAGAAGATCTAAAATAGCCTGTTACTTGGTTGGTTCCACAACATATTGTTCTAGGAAACTGTCACAAATGCATTCCATGAACTTGTCCTACCATTGCCAATTTGATTTGCCCAGCCTATAAGATTAAAGTCCCCCACGATTATTGCATTACCTTTGATTGAAGCTCCTATTATTTCTTGATTAATACTCTGTCCAACAGTATAACTAGTGTTAGGGGTCCTATAAACTACTCCCACCAGTGTTATCTGCCCCTTGTCATTTCTTATCTCCACCCATACTAATTCTACTTCTTCATCTCTCAAGCCAAGATCCTTTCTCACTACTGTCCTTATGTCATCCTTTATTATCAGGGCTATTCCCCCGCCCCCACTCCTTCTCCATTCTACCTGTCTTTTCTAAACATCAAGGGGGAGAAATTCAGCATCACCCCATTTGGGGCACAATTATCGGCCGGGCGCAAAGTTTAGCTTTTAGTGGAATACATTTCTCTTGAACTCTATTGATTACCTTTTTTAAAGATTTCCCACCGTTTCTCTGTCTTTATTTTTCAAGATTTTCTCCCAGTTTACCTTCTTTAATTTCATCATGTACTCCATGTTGGACACCACTTGCAGGAAGCACTGAGGGGAAGAGGAGCACAGAATATATTCTGGGCAGAGGACTTCAATAGTCGTCACCAAGAATAGCTTGGTAGTACCACCAGTGACCGAGCTGGTCGAGTCCTGAAGTACACAGCTGCCAGACTGGGCTTGTATCAAGTGGTGAAAGAACCAACAAGAATGAACAACCTGGGATAGATTGAAAACAAATCCAGCAGCTTAAAACTGGGCATCCATGAAGCACTGTGGGCCATTAGCAGTAACACAATTGTATTCCACCACAATCTGGAACCTCATGGCTCAGCATATCTCTCACTCCTTCATTACGATCAAGGCAGATGGCCAACTCTAGTTCAATGAGGAGTGTAGAAGAGCATGCTGGGAACAGGCCAGGCGCACGTAAAAAGGTGTCAACCCTGTGAAGCTACAACATGCATGCTAAACAGCAAAAGCAGCATGCTATAAACAGAGGAAAGTGACCCCACAACCAATGGATCAGGTCAATGCCACAGCCAGTCATGAATGGCGGTGGACAATTAAGTAACTAACGGGAGGAGGCGGTGCCATGAACATACCGAGCCTCAATAGTGACTGAGCACAGCATGTGAGTGCAAAAGACATGGTTGAAGTATTTGCAAACATCTTCAGCCAGAAGCGCCGAGAGGATGATCTTTCTTGGCCTCTTCCGGAGGTTCCCACCATCACAGATGCCAGTCTTCAGCCAATTCGATTCACTCCACATGACATCACGAAATGGCTGAGTGCACTGAACACAGCAAAGCCATTGGGCGCTGACAACATCCCGGCTGTAGCACTGAAGATGTGAGCTCCAGAAATAGCCGCACTCCAGCACTAGCCGCGCTCCAGCCAAAGTGTTCGAGCATAGCTACAACACTGGCATCTACCAGACACTGTGGAAAATTGCCCAGATATGTTCTGTCCACAAAAAGAATGACAAATCCATCAGTCTACTCCAAAGGAGTCATCTACAGTGTTATCAAGTGATACTTACAATTACATGCACATCACTAAGGAGTACACTGCCGACCTCCAAAAGAATTCCACACTTACCTGGTGCGAGGTCCCCTGCGAAAACTTGCATTGTTTCTCTGCAGAGGCGCACTGTGTGCATAAGCCTACCCGAGATCACATAGGGTGGAGCGCCAATCAGGAAACAGAAATCGCCAATGCCCAGTATCAATCAAATTTTTAAATTAAACGGTGTGAACATTGATTTGAATTGATGACTTATCACTCCCACTGTAAATAATAATGATAATCATTATAACACTCAAGCTAAACTGGTACATATTTTTTTTTGTAAAATAAACCTGGATCTCTTGAGGGGACAAGGACAGAATCCATCTGGTTAGAGTTGAGGAGCAAAAATGGTATGATCACGCTACTGGCCTCCAAATAGTGAGAGGGAGGTAGAGAAGCAAATCTGCAGGGAAATCGCAGAGATACGCAAGAGCTATAGAGGGTGATATTGGGGGACTTTAATTACCCAAATATCGATTAGGATAATGCTAGGGTAAAGGGAAAGGAGGATGAGGAATTTCTGAAATATGTTCAGGAGACTTTCCTTGAGCAGTATGTTCTTGGCCCAACTAGGAAGGAGGCATTGCTGGATCTGCTGCTGGGGAATGATGTGGGCCAGGTTGACCAAGTGTCTGTGGAAGAACACTTGGTACGAGTGATCAACGCATCATAAGATTTAGATTAGCAATGGAGAGCATCGAGGAACAATCTAGAGTGGAACTTCTAAACTAGAATAGGGCTAACTTCAATGGGATGCAAAAGGATCTAGCCAGGATAAAATGGAACCAAAGACTGACAGGAAAAACTGTAATGGAACAACGGGTGATCTTTAAGGAGGAGATGTTCCAAGTACAGACTAGGTACATTCCAACAAGAGGAAAGGGTAAGGGAACCAAATCAAGGGCTCCTTGGCTGACGAGGGAGATTGAGAAGATGAGGAGACAAGAGAGGGTGTATGATGAATGTCAGGTGAATTATTCAAGGGAGAGCCAGACCAAAAACAATATGTTGAGCGGGGAAGTGAAGATAAAAATAAGATTGGCAAAGAGAGAATATGAGAGTAGAATGGTGGTTAACATAAAAGGGAACCCAAAAATCTTCTACCGGCATGTAAACAGTAAGCGGGTAGTAAGGCGGGGTGGGGCCTATTAGGGACAAAGAAGGTGATATATGCTTAGAGGCGCAGGATAAGACTAGAATACTCAATGAGTACTTTGTATCGGTGTTTACTAAGGAGATGGATGCTAACAAAATATCGGTAGAAGTGGAAAAGGTAGAAGCAATGGAAGGGGTGAAAATTGATAGACAGGTGGTACTAGAAAGGCTGGGTATGCTTAGTCGCTTGGTCCAGATGGCTTGCATCCCAGGTTACTAAGGGAATTGGGGGAGGAGATAGCAGAATGGCTTGCCATAATTTTCCAATCTTCCCTAGATGCAGGGGAGGTGCCTAAGGATTGGAAAGTGGCAAATGTGACACCATTGTTCAAGAAAGGGTGTAAGGACAATCCTAGTAACTACAGGCCGGTCAGTTTAACATCAGTGGTGGGTAAAGTTTTAGAAACAATAATCAAGGAAAAAATTAACGGGCACTTGTAGAGATTTAAGCTAATTAAGGAGAGCCAACACAGATTTGTAAAAGGCAGATCGTGTTTGACTAATCTAATTGAATTTTTTGATGAAGTAACAGGGAGGGTTGATGAAGGGAATGAAATGGATGTTGTCTACATGGATTTTAGGAAGGCATTTGACAAAGTTGGTTAACAAAATTGAGGCTCCTGGAATAGGTGGGTCAGTGGCAACTTGAATAAGGAATTGGCTTAAGGACAGAAAACAACGAATTGTGGTAAATGGCTGTTTTTCAGACTGGAGGATGGTAGACAGTGGTGTTCCCCAAGGGTCAGTGCTGGGGCCACTGCTTTTTTTGATATAATGACCTGGATATTGGAATACAGAGTACAATTTCTAAATTTGCCGATGACACCAAACTTGGGGGTGTGGCAAACAGTGAGGATGATAACAATTGACTGCAACAGGACATAGAAAGGCTAGCAGAACGGGCAGACAAGTGGCAGATGGAATTTAATACAGAGAATAGCGAGGTGATGCATTTTGGCAGAAGGAACGGGGAGAGGCAATATACACTTAATGGCACAGTTTTAAAGAGTGTGCAGGGACAGAGGGACCTGGGAGTTAATGTGCATGGGTCCCAGAAGGTGGCAGGACATATTGAGAGAGTGGTTAGCAAAGCTTCATAAATAGAGGTTGTGGTGAAATAAGTCTTATAAGTATATACCTTATTCTACCTGTGTATAGTTTCCTATTGTAATCTATTGTAACCCTGCTGTTGTCTTGGTTGGCCAGGAATGCTGATGTACTGTATACCACTCTGCTGTGCCATTGATTGTCCTGATACTGTTACTTCGCCCCTGGCTCCGCCTCCTAGTAGTTCTGAGAAGCTGGTCAGTAGGCTAACATGTGTGTTCTGTTCTGTCCAGTTCTAAGCTAATAAAAGCCAACTATTTGAGTTATAACTACCAGTCTCTGTAGTTATTTAAGGTATATCAATTTTATTAGCTTACTACTTCCAGGGATGGACAGACTCCTGAAGCCGGAGCGTCTAGACAGTGATCCACATTCAGCGGACGCGTCGAAGAAATTCGCACACTGGCTCCGGTGTTTCGAACATTTCATTGCATCGCTCGATGATGAGGCCAACAAACTGGGCCGACTGACTAACCTAGTAAGTCATCGGACCTACTCGCTAATCGAGGACGCTCCTACCTACGAGGATGCACTCGCGACTCTCAAGGCCCAATACCTGAAGCCTGTTAACGAGGTGTATGCCAGGCATCTCTTGGCTACCCGCAGGCAACTACCGGAGGAATCGCTGAATGATTTTCTACAGAATCTAAAGGCCCTGGCGAAGGACTGCAACTACAAGGCCGTGACGCCCATTTTGTACCAGGAAGAAGCGGTTCGCGATTCGTTTATATCGGGCCTTCGATCGAATTACATTAGGCAGAGGTTGCTTGAAAGGGACACTCTGGATCTAAAGACGGCCGTGGCTACAGCTCGATCGCTGGATGTGGCGCAGAAGAACTCCGAGACCTATGCGTCAGGCCATGCGGCCCTCTCAGCCTCGTGCGCGCCGAGCGAGGAGGCGCCATCCTCTCCGCCTGGGCCTCGGACCAGCCCTACACCACGGGAGTCTCCACCCAGCTCCACCACTGCAGCGATGTCCCGTGGACCAAGATTCTACTTCTGCGGCCAGCTCAAGCACCCCAGACACCGATGTCCTGCGAAAGACGCCACATGTTTCAAGTGCAAGAAACGGGGACATTTCAGCAAGGTATGTAAGGGGAATCCCGTACCTGATACAGTCTCCGCGGCCCTACACGTGGTCCCAGAATTTGATACCGTCTCAGCGGCCGCCTACGGATCTACGATAGCCTCAGTCACGGTTGACCAGTCCAGACCGCATCCACTATCAAAGTCTATGATGGACGTTAAGGTAAACGGACACCCGACGAAGTGTTTAATCGATTGCGGGAGTACGGAGAGTTTTATTCACCCTAGCCTCATCAAACCGTACTCACTAAAGGTGTACCCTACCCGGAGCAAAGTCGCGATGGCATCGAAGTCCCTCACTTCGGAGGTAAGCGGTTTCTGTAAAGTAACACTGACTGTTAAGGGCACAGAGTATAAAGATTTTAAACTCCTTGTGTTGCCACAACTCTGCGTGAAACTAATTCTAGGCCTAGATTTCCAGTGCCACCACGAGAGCGTCACACTTGCATATGGCGGATCCCAGCCCCCGCTCACAGTTTGCGGCCTCTCCACTTTAAAGATAAGCCCGCCATCTCTGTTTGCAAACCTCGCCCCAAACTGTAGACCTATCACGACCAAAAGTCGACGGTACAGTTCGGAAGATAAAAAATTTATAAGAAGAAGTAGGAAGGCTACAGCGGGAGGGTATCATCGAAAATAGTAATAGCCCGTGGCGTGCTCAGGTAGTGGTGGTTAAAACTAACGAAAAGAAACGGCTCGTGGTCGACTACAGCCAGACCATCAACATATATACACAACTAGACGCTTATCCCTTGCCTCGCATCTCCGAGATGGTGAACCAGATTGCCCAGTATCGTGTGTTTTCCACTATTGACTTAAAGTCTGCCTATCACCAGCTCCCCATAAAAGTAGATGACCGTCCTTATACGGCTTTTGAAGCAAATGGGCGCCTGTACCAATTTCTTAGGGTACCCTTCGGGGTCACGAATGGAGTTTCCGTTTTCCAACAGGAAATGGACCGTGTGGTAGATGAGAATGCGTTGGAGGCAACATTTCCGTACCTGGACAATGTTACTATCTGTGGACGCGACCAACAGGAGCATGACCGGAATCTCGCTAAATTTCTAGAGACTGCCCAAAAGCTAAACCTGACCTATAACGAGCACAAATGTACTTTCAACACTACTCGTCTGTGTATTCTCGGCTGTGTGGTAGAGAATGGGGTAATCGGGCCAGACCCGGAACGATTACGCCCGCTTAAAGAACTACCACTGCCACATAACCCTAAGGCCTTAAGGTGTCTGGGATTCTTCTCTTATTATGCTCAGTGGGTGGCCAACTACTCAGACAAAGCCCGAGCCCTTATCAAGTCGACGTCTTTCCCTCTATCAGTAGAAGCGCAGGAGGCATTCACCAACATCAAACGGGACATTGAAAAGGCCGTGGTATGTGCTGTAGATGAGAGGATACCCTTCCAGGTAGAGAGCGATGCTTCTGATTTCGCGTTGGCTGCAACCCTCAACCAGGCCGGGAGACCGGTAGCCTTCTTTTCCCGTACACTACAGGGTCCTGAAGTCAGGCATTCTTCCGTTGAGAAGGAAGCACAAGCAATTATCGAGGCGGTCAGACATTGGAGACATTATCTCGCCGGCAAACGTTTCACACTCCTCACTGACCAGCGGTCTGTGGCCTTCATGTTTAACATGAAGCAGAGAGGCAAGATAAAAAATGACAAGATCCTAAGATGGCAGATAGAACTGTCCACTTGCGACTACGATATTATGTATAGGCCAGGAGCACTCAACGAGCCACCCGATGCCCTATCTCAAGGGGTATGTGCCAGCCTTAGTACTGGCAAGCTCCAAAGTCTTCACGACGCACTCTGCCACCCAGGAATCACCCGATTGAATCACTTCATCAAGTCTCGCAACTTACCCTACTCCATCGAGGAGGTCCGAACGATGACCAGAGCCTGCCGCGTTTGTGCGGAATGCAAACCCCGCTTCTACAGGCCCGAACAAGCTCACCTCAAGGCAACTCGGTCATTCGAGCGCCTAAGCCTTGATTTCAAAGGTCCTCTCCCATCGGTTGATCGTAATGTCTATTTCCTCAACGTTATAGACGAATACTCTCGTTTCCCCTTTGCCATTCCCTGCCCGGACATGACCAGTGCTACGGTAATCAAAAGCCTCTGCAACATATTCTGTCTGTTCGGTATGCCCAACTATATCCATAGCGACAGAGGAACGTCGTTTATGAGTGATGAGTTACACCGGTTCTTACTATCAAAAGGGATTGCTACTAGTAGGGCCACTAGCTACAACCCCCGGGGCAATGGGCAGGTTGAGAGGGAGAATGCGACAGTGTGGAAGGCAGTCGTCCTGTCTTTAAAATCGAAAGGCCTACCGACCTCTCGCTGGCAGGAAGTTCTCCCCGATGTACTGCATTCCATAAGGTCTCTGCTGTGCACCGCAACAAATGCTACTCCTCATGAGAGGATGTTCGGTTTCCCCAGGAAATCTTCCTCAGGTATTTCACTACCCGGGTGGTTGATGTCCCCGGGCACGGTACTGTTACGAAAACATGTGAGAGGTCATAAGACTGATCCCCTAGTGGAGGAAGTACAGCTCCTCCACGCCAATCCTCAGTACGCATATATCCAATACCCTGATGGACGTGAGGATACTGTTTCAATAAAGGACCTGGCTCCGGCAGGAGAAGAGAGAGAGAGCGATGCTGCTAGCGAAGATGCGGGTGTGGAGCACCGTGATGCGCCGCCTGTGGGGGTGGGATGCCCGGAGGTACAAGACGTACAAAACGTCGTTTTGGAAAACCCAGCAGAAGCCAGAAGAACCTGAGCAAGTTCCCCAGGAGGTTCCTCGGCCGATGCTACGTCGCTCACTACAAACTGTAAAACCCCCGGTCAGACTTAACTTATAGGAGGGGTGAATGTGGTGAAATAAGTCTTATAAGTATATACCTTATTCTACCTGTGTATAGTTTCCTATTGTAATCTATTGTAACCCTGCTGTTGTCTTGGTTGGCCAGGAATGCTGATGTACTGTATACCACTCTGCTGTGCCATTGATTGTCCTGATACTGTTACTTCGCCCCTGGCTCCGCCTTCTAGTAGTTCTGAGAAGCTGGTCAGTAGGCTAACATGTGTGTTCTGTTCTGTCCAGTTCTAAGCTAATAAAAGCCAACTGTTTGAGTTATAACTACCAGTCTCTGTAGTTATTTAAGGTATATCAGAGGTAGAGTACAAAAGTAGAGGTGTTATAATGAACCATTATAGAGCGCTGGTTAGGCCACAACTGGAGTATTGCATCCAGTTCTGGTCACCACACTTTAGGAAGGATGTGAAGGCACTTGAGAGGGTGCAGATGAGATTTACCAGAATGGTTCCGGGATGGGGGATCTTAGCTACTACAAGGACAGGTTGGAGAAGCTGGATTTGTTTTCGTTAGAGCAAAGGAGGTTGAGGGGTGATTTGATAGGTGTACAAGATTATGCTTGGATAGGCTAGACGGGGAAATGCTGTTCATACTAGTTGATGGTACAAGGACCACAGGACACAGATCTAAGGTTTTGGGCAAGAGATACAGGGGGGATGTGAGGAAAAACTTTTTTACACAGCGAGTGGTGAGGACCTGGAACTCGCTGCTGACGGAAGTGGTGGAAGCAGAGGCACTCAATGTTTTCAAGGGGAGACTGGATAGGCACTTGAGGGAAATAAACTTGCAGGGCTACAGGGATAGAGCGGGGGAATGGGACTGACTGGATTGCTCTGCAGAGAGCCGGCACGGACTCGATGGGCCGAATGGGTTCCTTCTGTGCCGTTATGACTCTATGGGGGCAATTTTGCTGGTGCTCAGGTGTCGGTTTTGGAGGCGGGACTTCTGGCAAAATCAAAAAGATTGGCAGCGGGTCCCGAACCCACTTCTAACCCGCCTCCAATCAATCATCCTGGGAGTCGGGTCCCCGATTTGAGCAGGGACCCAACTCCTAGTGGTGAGAAGAGGATTATAACCACTTAACTGCCTGTTAACTACCTGTTAACAAGCAGTTAAGAGGCTTTTTCCAATTTTGACACTTCTACTGCGGGCTTCCCAACGCCAGGAAACCCCGCCAGGGTAAGTGTGGCGTGCTGTGGGTCTACTGTAATGTTTCTATATAGGTGACAGCTGCAGAAGTGGTGTGAAGGATCCAATGGGACACTGGTGAGTTGCAGAGGTAAGAAAATGTTGGAAAAGTCTATTTTTAATGTGTTTAGATTTTTCTGTATGTAACAAACTTTGAAGTGTTTGTGTAGTCCCACCTCATGTAGAAAGTCCTACAAGAGAGGGGGCGGTACTGGACCTAATTCTAGGGAATGTAGCCGGGCAGGTGGTGGAAGTGTCTGTAGGAGAGCATTTTGGCGATAGTGACCACAATTCGGTGAGATTTAAGGTGGTCATGGAAAAAGACAAAGACGGCCCGGAAATCAGGGTTCTAAATTGGGGGAAGGCCGATTTTAATAAGATAAGACAGGATCTGGCAAAAGTGGACTGGGAGCAGCTACTTATAGGAAAATCCACATCAAAACAGTGGGAGGCTTTCAGAAGGGAAATAGAGAGAGTACAACACCAACATGTTCCTGTAAAGGTCAAGGGTGGGACCAACAAGCAAAGGGAACCTTGGATGACAAAGGATATACAAAAATGCATTAGGAAAAAAAGGGGGGCTTTTGGCAGTTACAAAAGACAAAAGACGGTGGAAGCCCTAGAGGAGTATAGGAGGTGCAGGGGCATACTTAAAAAGGAAATTAGGAGGGCGAGGAGGGGCCATGAAATAACACTGGCGAGCAAAATAAAGGAAAATCCTAAGATGTTTTATAAGTATATTAAGGGCAAGAGGATAACCAGGGAAAGGGTAGGGCCCATTAGGGACCAAAGTGGCAAGCTGTGTGTAGAGCCAGATGAAGTAGGTGGGGTTTTAAATGAATTTTTTGCCTCAGTGTTCACTATGGAGAAAGACGATGTAGATATAGAAGTCGGGCAAGGGGACTGTGACATACTTGAACATATTAGCATCGAGAGGGAGGAGGTACTAGCGGTTTTAGCAGGCCAAAAAGTGGATAAATCCCCAGGCCCGGACGAGATGTATCCCAGGCTGTTGTGTGAGGCAAAGGAGGAGATTGCAGGGGCTCTGACACAAATTTTCAGAACCTCTCTGGCCACAGGGGATGTACCAGAGGACTGGAGAACAGCTAATGTAGTACCATTATTCAAGAAGGGTAGCAGGGATAAACCAGGGAATTACAGGCCAGTGAGCCTAACATCTGTGGTAGGGAAATTATTGGAAAAAATTCTGAGGGACAAAATTAGTCTCCACTTGGAGAGGCAAGGATTAATCGGGGATAGTCAGCATGGCTTTGTCAAGGGTAAATCATGTCTGACCAATCTGATTGAATTTTTCGAGGGGGTGACTAGGTGTGTGGATGAGGGAAATGCTGTGGATGTGGTTTACATGGACTTCAGTAAAGCTTTTGACAAGGTCCCGCATAGGAGACTGGTCAAGAAGGTAAGAGCCCATGGGATCCAGGGGGCCTTGGCGCGTTGGATCCTAAACTGGCTGAGTGGCAGGAGGCAGAGGGTGATGGTCGAAGGTTGCTTTTGTGACTGGAAGCCTGTGTCCAGTGGGGTACCTCAGGGATCGGTGCTGGGTCCCTTGCTGTTTGTGATCTACATTAATGATTTGGATGAGAATGTAAAGGGTATGATCAGTAAGTTCGCGGATGACACGAAAATTGGTGGGGTGGTAAATTGCGAGGAGGAAAGCCTCAGGCTACAGGACAATATTAACGGGTTGGTCAGATGGGCGGAAAAGTGGCAAATGGAATTTAACCCGGAAAAGTGCGAGGTGATGCATTTTGGACGGACAAATAAGGCAAGGGAATACACAATGAGTGGTAGGACCCTAGGAAGTACAGAGGGACCTTGGTGTACATGTACATAATTCCCTGAAGGCAGCGGAACAGGTAGATAAGGTGGTTAAAAAGGCTTATGGGATACTTGCCTTCATTAGCAGAGGCATAGAATATAAGAGCAGGGAGGTTATGATGGAGCTGTACAAAACGCTGGTGAGGCCACAGCTGGAGTACTGTGTGCAGTTCTGGTCGCCTCACTATAGGAAGGATGTGATTGCTTTGGAGAGGGTGCAGAGAAGATTCACCAGGATGTTACCTGGGATGGAGCGCCTCAGCTATGAAGAGAGACTGGACAGGCTGGGGTTGTTTTCCTTGGAGCAAAGAAGGCTGAGGGGGGACCTGATTGAGGTGTACAAAATGATGAGGGGCATAGATAGGGTAGATAAAGAGGAACTTTTCCCCTTAGTAGGGGGGTCAATAACAAGGGGGCACAGATTCAGGGTAAGGGGCAGGAGATTTAGGGGGGATTTGAGGAGGAACTTTTTCACCCAGAGGGTGGTTGGAAGCTGGAACTCACTGCCTGAAAGGGTGGTAGAGGCAGGAACCCTCACAACATTCAAGAAGCATTTGGATGAGCACTTGAAATGCCATTGCATACAAGGCTATGGACCAAATGCTGGAAAATGGGATTAGACTGGACAGGGAGGGATGGGCGGCGCAGACACGATGGGCCGAAGGGCCTCTTTCTGTGCTGTAAAACTCTATGACTCATTGGGAGAACCTCTCTTACTAGTGACAGGTCACTTCTGTAACCTCACCTGCAGCTGCCATCTGCTTTAGCCTAAGGAGAGAGTCACTGGAGAGCCTGTGTGCAAGGGCTCACCTTTTTACAGTGATCGTCAGTGTTTGCAGCACCTCAATGCTGTCAAACATTGAAAAAATCATCTGTTAAAAAGAAATGGTGGTGTCCCCTTTAAGAAAACCGGCAGATGACACGGCATCAACTGATGTCATCTGACACCGGCTTTCTCTTAATTGGCAGGCTTAACAAGGCAAAATCGTGTCTGTGCGTCGGACGTTGCTGGGGGCAGGACTAAAACCCGGAAAGACAGCTGTCCCACCCCCAACGCACCCCGAAAGGCAAGATCCCGGCCTATGACTCTGACTCTTTGAGGATCTGATCAGTTTTACTTACATAGAGTGAAATTAATAAAAGCAGCATTTATTCAAAGTGAGGTACGGCAAAGAAATATTAGGCAGCAAATCTTGTTTCAACAATATCCAATTACTTTATTATGCAAAAAGTCTGGTGGTCGGGAAAATTTGTAATCAGAGTGGCCGTAGAGTGAGAACAATACAAAGTAATGGCAGTGTTTGTATGGCAATACAAAGCTATATTGAATATTAAAACAGCATGGACAACTACCCCCCTCCCCTTACGCTGCGCCAGCCATAAAATTTTCCTGCGTAATTGCTGGGCAGTTGGTGGGCAAATAGCCCACCTCTGCACCAGCAATGAGGATTTCTCAGTCGCAGCGGATGGTCTATGTAGTTGGAACTTGACAGATCGCAGGTTTGGGATTTAGCGCATGCGCGGAAATGCCAAACTTGGTTAATTTCCAAGGCGGTATGACGGCGTACTCAGTACTCAGAGTATGCCGTCATACTGACTGCAAATTCTGCCCCGATAAGTCATATAGCAGTGACCTCAGGCAACTTTTAGAAAACAAATAGCAGCCCCCAAAGACATTTGTCTTATGGGTGTGAAAAGTAAATACTTACATTGAAAGCAAGAGAGAGTTTAAACAAACAGGCACATGGCAGTGTATTATGCAAGCTAAATAATACATTGGCCTGTTACCATTTGCCAACTTCTAACACTAATCCATTGCCTCCACGATCCATCCCAATCTCTAATAAATACAAGTGTTTACATCTACTTCTTTTAATTGTAATCTTGAATTATTAAGTGTGCCAACTTTATCAGATGCTGTTCAGAATGGAACTATTTAAATATAAACGTGTAATTTATTAAAGCTACTAAATACAATACTAAAAATAAAGTGTATAATGAAATAAAAAGGTACACCCACATTACAGAAATTAAACACATTTTCTTTATCTAATGTACATCATGATGCCACATAACACAGCTGTTTTTACACAAACTAAACCCACAGTATGTCTTCCTTTTGTGTCCTGAGCATAGTGCTTCTGCCTAACCTGCTTATATAAAGTATTTTCAATTTCCCAATCAGCAACAACTTTTAAATATTTTTGACTGCGACAAATATTATAAAACACATGAATATTGTTAGAATAAACTGCTCTCCTGTCTAATCTTTCCAGACTGTTGAACTGGTTTGTAAATTATCTAATTAAAAGTCTTGCATCTGCATATATTTCCTATTATTGCATTTATTGGCTGCTGTCATCATTTTGTCAAATGATGTCACACCTCTTTATTACTTGTAACTTAACTGGAAGATAAATTAAGCATATTTACCATCATACTTTCCAGTCAGCCCTCTCAATCCTGATACTATTCCAAATTTTATCTGCCAGGGTTTCCATTGGTTCTTCAAGCTATTTTACTAATTTACAATTTGATTGCTACTTTTCTTCAAATCAAGTATTTTTTAAATGCATTATTGTCCAATTTGTTAATTAAAAAAAAATATTTTCACTCTGTTCTCCTGGTTGCTCTACTCCTCCTTCATTGTTGGCCTGCAAATCACTCCCTAAGGCCTTCAACTGCTCTTTGCTTCCCAGTTCAATCCCTTATTTTTGCTTCTTTCTTGCCCACTCACCAATTTGACCTGGGCTGGAACTAAATGCTGCCCCACTCCTTGATACTTCCCACTCAGTATCACAAATCACAGAAACCCCACAGTGCAGATAGAGGCCATTTCGGCCCATCGAGCCTGCACCGCCACATATCCCACCCGATCCCCATAACCCCACGTATTTAATCCCCCCTAACACTAAGGGTCAATTTATCATAGCCAATCAACCTAACCCGCACATTTTTAGACTGTAGGAGGAAACCGGAGCACCCGGAGGAAACCCACGCAAACACGGGGAGAATGTGCAAACTCCACACAGACAGTCGCCCGAGGCCAGATTTGAACCCGGGTCCCTGGCGCTGTGAGGCAACAGTGCTAACCACTATGCCACCGTGCTGCCCACCCTGCACATCTCTGCTAACCCGCTCCCCATCCCAATACCTGCTTCAATTTTAGCAGAAAACCAGCAATTGTTTTTTTAAAAATATAAAATGAGCTTATATTGGATGCTGACCCTATCCTGCTTAGTCAACAAAATGGTAATTTATTTTATCCAAAACAATTCTACCTTAGGGCACTGCCCACCTCCTGCACCAACCTACCACCTCACCCTGCCATCTACCAGCTTTGCTGGATCTTAGCTCTTTTCTCTCCCTCTTTCTCTGCTGCTCCACAGTGTTTTTACACAATGATGACTTACTATCAGGTTGCCTCACTTTCTTTTCGATCATGGCTCCTGTCTGCTTCAGCTCTGCTCCTCAACAACTCCCACACCCTCTGCTTATGCTCTGCTCTATGTCCACTGCAGCCCTGGCTTCTCTATTCTCTCTGTCTGCCTGGGGCCACGTTAGCACTGCTTTCTCTGTTACTCCATAGCTGCTTCTGTCCACTTCAGACCCCTTTCTGCCAACCTTGTGTGGCTGCTTCTTTCAGCTACAGCCCTTCTCTCATTTTCGACTCCAGTATGGCTCTCTAGCTCTGATACTCCATATCGATTCCTCCAGCCAAGTCTACTCTTTGCTTAGGAAGAGAGCTGAAGATTACAAGGGTTAATAAAGAAAGACAGCAATGATTAAATATTCTACGGAGCACAATTGATTTTGAGCTGCTGGGACCATAGGAATGGCTTGCCATGGCAAGCAACTGGTCAAACACAAACGACAGTGTGAATGGGTGAAAAATCGTGGGCTGGCAAGTGTAGTAGCGGAAAACCCCAGTGCATTGAGTAGAATGTCAGATATAGATTGTGGCCTTTCAATCATTACCTTTGGAGGTCAGGAAGAAACTTCACAATCTTCCCTCAGGAGATTAAGTAAATGAGGCAGAGCATATGATAGGACAACTTGCACCTGATCTGTGAAAGGAAAAGGCACAATACACCAAATAGCTCTAGTCATTCCATGCCTTTCTACATTTCTATTATGTAGTTTATTACTAATGCCATTCTTACAGATTCTGTTCTTTGCGTAGAAACAAAAGAAAACTACCAATAGAAGCAATTAAAAAAAATCTTGTATTCACAGTTCCCTTTCATTGGTGCAAAGCATTGAAGGATATTTAGAATGGTAGTGAGTAGCCTGGCAGCTAATGGTGCCGTGCACTTAAAGATCAGCACGTCATATAACAAAAAAGGGAGGAGACATTGGCCCAGATTTTGCTGGAGAGGAGCATCAGTGTGTCCTGTTAGTTAGACTTGTTCATGCATAGAAACATAGAAGATAGGAGCAGGAGGAGGCCATTCGGCCCCTCGAGCCTGTTCTGCCATTTAATGAGATCATGGCTGATCATCCAAATTCAGTACCCTGTCCCTGCTTTCTCCCCATATCCCTTGATCCCTTTAGCCTTAAGAAATATATCCAACTTCTTCTTGAATATATTTAATGAATTGGCCTCAACTGCCTTCTGTGGTAGAGAATTCCACAGGTTCACCACTCTCTGGGTGAAGAAATTCTTCCTTATCTCAGTCGTAAATGGCTTACCCCTTATCCTTAGACTGTGACCCCTGGTTCTGGACTCCCCCACCATCGGGAACATCCTTCCTGCATCTAGTCTGTCTAGTCCTGTTAGGATTTTATAAGTTTCAATGAGATCCCCTCTCATTCTTCTAAACTCTAGCGAATATAAGCCTAATCGACCCAATCTCTCTTCATACGTCATTCCTGCCATCTCATGTATCAGTCTGGTGAATCTTCGCTGCGCTCCCTCCATGGCAAGAACATCCTTTCTCAGATAAGGCGACCAAAACTGCACACAATACTCAAGGTGTGGTCTCACCAAGGCTCTGTACAACTGCAGCAAGACATCCTTGCTCCTGTATTCGAATTCTCTCGCTGTGAAGGCCAACATACCATTTGCCTTCTTAACCGCCTGCTGCGCCTGCATGCTTACCCTCAGCAACTGGTGCACAAGGACACCCAGGTCGCATTGCACTTCCCCTTTTCCCAATCTATTGCCATTCAGATAATAAATTGTCTTCCTGTTTTTGCCACCAAAGTGGATAACCTCACATTTATCCACATTATACTGCATCCTCCATGCATCTGCCCAATCACCCAACCTGTCCAAATCATACTGGAGTTTCTCTGCATCCTCCTCACAGCACACATGCCCAGCCAGCTTTGTGTCATCTGCAAAGTTGGAGATATTACATCTAGTTCCCACGTCTAGATCATCAATATATGCTTTGGTTTTAAAAAAAATTGCCCACAAAGTTGCCAAAAGTGCAAGCTGATAACATGCAAGCAAGGGCCACAGGGCATCTGTGATCTTGGTGAATGGGACAAACAGTGCATCTCCATAACCAATGAGATTTAAGGATTGAGAAATAAACAGAGGAAGGATTGAGAAGGAGGGTGACTTAGAATGGGTGAATTCAATGTCAAATCAGGTACAGAAAGAGAAGTAAAGAAGGAAAGAAAGATTGGATTGAAAGAAAAGAGAGACAAATTAAGAATTTTTTTAAACATTTTTTTAAATCTCCAACTACAATTCACAACCTGAAGGAATGAGACTCCACACTTATAATTGTTCATTTTCTGGGCGAGAGGTTGATTGGCAAGTCATTAACAATTATCACATCATTAAAAGGGTACTTGTGCGATTAATTATTAGACTTAACTTTTCATGGTGAGTTTAATGAACAATTAGTGTGCAAATGCATCAACTTCGTCAAAGTCACGGGGAGGTTAAAGGCGAGATGCCGTTTTCGTGAAGCTAAGAGCGGAGCGGTGCAAGTAGTCCAGCAACTTGTGGCGATTCGCAATTCACAGAGCACCTCTTTATCGCCACAAGTTGCTGGCCAAATCGTGCATTAATAACGACATGCATTGTTCACACACCATTTCTTTGTCAGCAAAATCTGGGCTATTGATTTACCAAGTTCCCAATCTTAGTTGTAGCCGTAAAGAACCAGTGAGCACCCCATAAATATGGGAAAGCAGAACAAGAACCATATGTAGCATTTGTATTGCCAGTACATCCTAAAATGTTACAATTATAGATTAATAAAATGCTCGCACTTTCCCCAGGATGTGCAGTTAATTATTAACTAATGCTGTATATCTATGCCCTTGAAGCTTATTTGGTCAGTTGCACAAAACCGAACATGGTATTGGAGAGCTTATAAACCTCATGGGGTGAAATTGGCCTTTGCCAGTAGTGTAAAATGGGCTCAGTGAATCGGCAGCCCGTTTTACACCACAATTCATTTTCTTTCCCACAATGGAAAAGAAAATCGGGCACAGTGTAAAACGGACTGCTAATTCTCTGAGCCTATCTGCGCTACTGGTAAAGACCAATTTCACACCTATATCTTTGGAAAATGTGACAGTAAACAGGTGCTGTATCATTTATAACACACTTAAAAAAATCTCTTCATAAAGAAAAAAAAGAGTCCATTATTAACGGTTATAATCTAAAGCGTCATTCCAGAACTTGACCATCTAATCATCACCTCAGAGCTGGTTTGAAAAAAAAGTGGCTCAGAGGATGTAACATCTATATATTAAAAATCTGGTGTATGACAAAAGCTATGTCCATAAACATAACTTCCTGAAACACTTGTCAGATCAACATTTGTAATGATAAAATATGTCAATATTTTATGAAGGGAAAACCATATGCAAACAGTGGTTTGTCACAGCTTCATAATGATTCAATAGAATTACTAAAAATGCTTTTTGAAAATCCTCAAAAATTGAAATTTGTAATATCCAAAGTAAGATTTTTTATCAAAAATACAAAATTAATAAATATTTCACAACAACACCTCTTTTGTGTCTGTGAATACCTTCAATAAGTATTTAGTTCAAGTCCTTAGCCTGTTCCAAAAGATAAAAGCCTGGGCTTCAACTGGATATTTTTACCTCAGCAGCTGGGGAGAGGGTTCAGCCACATTCTTGCACTCTCAGCATATGCAGTTGGTAGAATTTTCCAGCATGCAATTTTGCAAAATAATACAAGCTGAAATCCTGTGAGGATTTGCGTTTTTCCTTTTTCTAAAGGCTTGGAAGGAATCAGGAGATTGAATTCTCCAAACTTTGTGGAAGTGGGGGCAATTTGAATGTACCCCGCTCAGCAAGAAAATGACAGGACTGGATCGGTCAGCCATTTCACACCCCACTCAGTTTTAATTCCCACAACGGAAAATAAAATCAGACAAAGTGTGAAACAGCGGCTGATCTGATCCAGTCAGTTTTCCGCTGGGCGGGTTAGGTTAAAATTACCCTTTTTATTTCAGGGAACTGATTTAGCAAATGCTATTTTCTATTATGATCTACTACGATCAGCAGCTACTGCAATTAGCAGCAGGTGACTCTGGCATCATTGTTTGATGGTTAGAACAGAGACTGAATACAGAATAGACTTGGTTTAGTCACTCACTTCTTTACTTTAGTTGTATACCCAAGCTCGCTCCGGAGCCATTTTGAGATTACACACACACATATTAAATATACATTATATTATATTAAATTAAACACACATGGTACCACTAAATAATGAACGCCAGCATTTTATGAGAATGTGTGTTTATTAGTATCAGTGGGGGTGAAACTGGTCTTCGCCAGTAGCACAAAATGGTCTCCTAGTGAACAGGTAGCCCGTTTTACACCATGCCCAATTTTCCCCCCGCCCGTTTTGCACTACTGGTTAAAAACTCACTAATAGTCCATTAAAGGCCAAATTGTATGCTTCTGCGTTCCTGGGTACACACCCATACCAAGAGTTGTTTGAAGAACAGATGTGAAAATTGAACCTTAAAACGTTGAAGTTGTGACAGTGATTGAGGTTTTTTGAGTCAAAGTACTATGTATGTTGAAATGTAGCAGAACACTACGACTGATGAGGGTCCGAGCACAAGAGTACTGAAATGAGGAGGGCAATTTGAGGAAAATAGTATACTTAGAGCAAATTATTTGGTAGTATAGGGACAAAGGAGGGAGGAAGAGATACCAGAAAGGGTGTGTGTATGTGACTAGAGAGAAAGAGTAACCAGAGAGAAAGTCAGTGCTTATGATGAGCAAGCAGGCACATGCACACAGAGTCAGTCAGCGAGCAAGCATGCCAGATGAGAAAGCAAGCGAGCAAGAGCATGAGAGGGTGGTCACAAGAGAGAGGGAGAGGAAGGGGGTGCAAGAGAAGGAGAGGAAGGGGGTGCAAGAGAAGGAGAGGAAGGGGGTGCAAGAGAGAGGAGTACGAGATCACACAAGAGAGGGGGCTGTGAGTCA
The DNA here is from genome assembly GCF_052327205.1 of Somniosus microcephalus. Classification (NCBI taxonomy): domain Eukaryota; kingdom Metazoa; phylum Chordata; class Chondrichthyes; order Squaliformes; family Somniosidae; genus Somniosus; species Somniosus microcephalus. The sequence continues at coordinate 167,210,250 of NC_140991.1, read as the reverse complement.
GAGAGAGTGCAAGTGCACAAGAGGGAGGGGAAGAGGAGAGAGACAGAGAGAGAACATGTATGCAAGTGGGGAAAATCCATTTTCTAGCCTGAATTTTCTCAACTTCTCTTGAAAACACCATCAGAAAAAGAATTTAAATGAAATTTGAAAAAACTGCCACATTATACAGTTTCCTTTATTACGATATAAATTAAAGTTGACTTGACAAAATTGACAGAAATTGAGGAACGATCTTAAAAACTCAGATGAATTCCTTATTAAGGGAATATTTCACAATAAGACCCCATCATCCAATTCATAAACAATATAACACTTTACTAACCAGTGGCTGGACTTCAGATTGGGGCCTCCAACCTTTTGCCATTGGAGGCTGCGGTACAGAAACAAGATGCATGTGTGGTCAATTTCAGCTCACTGAAGAGTATGGGGAGGTAGTCCAATTCCAAGCCCAAATTCAGTCCAATGAATATAGTAAAGCCCTCTTTAGGTTAATATCACCAAGTCTAACTGTTCATGAAATCGAAAGAGCAAAATTACTAAGATCTGTTTCGCCATGACGAAGTTTATCTCACAGCCTTATATAAACATTTCATATAACCTTAACATTGTGTGCTAGCAGAGCATTAAGATACTATCTCAGCCGAGCTGAACTACAGTTTGCATGCAAACCCAAAACGTGGCCCAAGCACTGGTTTATATCAACTTTTGGCAATGTATCCACAATTCAGCCAAACAGGTCAAAGTTTGTAGTTTGAGCCAACAAGTATCAAACTGTTTCATAACCCCTTTGTAGAGTCAAGAGTTCAACACGTCTGTTCTAGATTACTCACGCAACCAAGTTTCCCCCTCCTCCTGGGAGTTGTGTAATTGATGCCAACCCCCAAAGCACGTTATTGTTTGTAACCACTTTGTGGATTTTAATCTCTAGAAGGATTTTAAATTCTCAGAGTACTAGCAAAATAACTGCAAGTTGGATGCAGATTCATCTTCATTATTTTAAGTATTCATTAGCAATTATATCAGCACTAAAAACACACACACACACACAAAGAAATCAAATCGATTTGGACTTGGTTTGGAGGCTTAGTCTACTGAACAAATCAGAGCTTCCCACAGTTAACAAAACACATGGGGGGAGAAATTGAGTATAGTCCCGTTTGGGGCGCCAGCCTCGCCAGGGCGCTAAAAGTAGCGCCCCGGAAGCATTCGTGGCCGCCCACCGGAAATTGAGTGGTAGCACCCCAAAGGGAAGCGCGGCGCTACTGGAGGCACCCCGCATCCCTCTTGGGGCGCTGCGACTGAATATCATGGCGCAACGTGCCGCAGCGCCACACGCTGCGGCACGTCGCGCTGCAGTATTGCAGGCCTTCCTCCCCTTCTTAAAGGGGAGGGGGCTTGTGCAGCACGATCTGGGGCTCAGCTGGGCACCCGAGAATCGCGAGTGTAGGCAAAAGAGCCCGGCACCGAGAAGAAGTGCTGGGCTCTTGGAATGCAGCCGGCGCTCTGCGGGGGTTCAGGAGGCCAGGGACGGGAGCGCAGGCAGGTGCTGGCAGGCAGCCAACAACAAAAATGGCCGCCCTGCACCTCTCCTTTAATTTGCGCCTCCCCGGCCGGCGGTAAATCAGGGGGCGCTTCCAAATATCGCGGCCTGGGCGTCAGCGGGGCACTGCGCACACCGATGACGTCATCGGTGGCGGCGCAGCGCTAACGGCTAGCGCCACCACTAGCGTCCCGCGGAATTTAGCGGGAGGCGTGGACAGTATCACGCCCGGGCGCCAGTTGCCTTGCGACCCACTTAGCGCCCTCTTAAGGCGCTAACGGGTGGCGCAGCCAACTGTATTTCTCTCCCATGGTGTGAATAGGTATAAGCATTCAGAATCACATCACCTGAAATCCTCAGTCCAAATCAGAATCTTAAAAATTTAAATGAGATCTTTCCTACACCATTAGTGAAATAGGCACTAAGGGCTGGATTTTACCAGCCCTGAGGCGGCGTGTTTGAAGGCGGGACTGCTGGGAAAGCCAAAAAGAATGGGAGCAGGTCTCGAACCCGCTCCCAACCCGCCTCCAACCAATCTTCCCTCCCAGCGGCGGGAAGAGGATTATAGTCACTTAACTGCCTGTTAACAGGTAATTTACAGGCAGTTAAAAGGCTTTTCCCAATTTTTCGACTGCTGCTGCGGGTTTCCCAACGTCGGGGAACCCCGCCAGGATAAGTGAGGCGTGCGGTGGGTCTGTTGTTATGTTGATGTTTGGATGACAACTGCAGAAGTGGTGTGAAGGATGCAATGGGACACTGGATAGTATAAGAGGTAAGGAAATGTTGGGAGAGTCATTTTTAATGTGGTTAGATGTTTCTGCAGGTGACTAGCTTTGAAGTGTTTGTGTAGCCTCATCTCATCGGGAAAAGTGACAGATGCTTCTGCAATCTCAGCTGCTGCTATCTGTTTTATCCTAAGGAGAGAGTAATTGGAGTCTGGGTACAAGGGCTCACCTGTGTACAGTGATTGTCAGTGATTGACAGCACCTCAATGCTGTCAAACACTGACAATTTATCTGTCAAACAAGTGTGGTGCATATGCCTTTAAGAAAACCGGAAGATGAAGCTTCATCAACTGATGTCATCTGACACCGGCTTTCCCTTAATTGACCGGCAAGCCCGCAGGGCAGGCTTATCAAGGTCAATCAGGGGAAAATATTGTCTGTTCGTCAGACGTCACTGGGGCCGGGACTAGAACCCGGAAGGCAGCAGTCCCGCCCCCAATGCATCTCGGTAAGTAAAATCCAGCCCTAAGGGCTCAATTTTAATAGCCCTGAGGAGGCGGGTCGGCAGCGAAAATCGGAAAAAATGGCTTCAGACTGTCAACCCGCCCCCACACGATTTTCATGAGTGTCAGGTCAGCCACGCCCAAACTGGCCTGACTGGAACCAGTGGAACAGGTAGTTAAGAGCCTGTTAACTAACTTGCTAATCCTATTTTGATAGTGCTTTCCCATTTTTGTGCATCTGGCTCCTGTTTTCAATCTTGTCAGAAACACAGCAGCTGCAAGGAGACGAGTTGCTGGAGGACATGATTTGTAGTCATTGGTGCATCACTTTAAAAACGCTCCTGTAACATGGCTGACATTCAAATGCAACAACTTTGTTGTTGGAGGTTTGGGATAAGATTTTGCAAATCTACTGACCTTGTGACTGTTCAAGCTGACAGGCATCTGCAGTGTGACCTGATTGGAATAATTTCAGGCCACTTCAACTGAGCGCTTGCAAGCTTCTTGCCTCAACTGAAATCTATAGCAATGGGATGGGAACCATTTACATCCTCTCATCCTGGTTGCCAGATTTGGAGGAAAAGCAGCCGCAGCAGCACCACAATCAGCCACAACAACAGCACCAGCACCAGGAGCGCCGACCTCCTCCTCACCCACCTGATGATGCACAAGGCGGAGAGTATCAGCGCAGGGCTGCACCTCGCCGAAGGAGATACCCCCAACACAGGGTTTACAGGCAGAGGATCAGCTTCCTCAGCTTGACTGAGCAGCAGTGCCAAAGGAGGCTGAGACTTGAGAGAGACGTAGTCGCTGACATCTGCGCAGGGAGAATGTTTCCCCTGGCTGGGGGGTCTAGAACGAGGGGGTCACAGTCTCAGGATATGGGGTAAGACATTTAGGACTGAGATGAGGAGAAATTTCTTCACTCGGAAGGTGGTGAACCTGTGGAATTCTCTACCACAGAAGGCTGTGGAGGCCAAGTCACTGAATATATTTAAGAAGGAGATAGATAGATTTCTAGACACAAAAGGCATCAAGGGGTATGGAGAGAGAGCAGGAATATGGTATTGAGATAGAGGATCAGCCATAATCATATTGAATGGCGGAGCAAGGTCGAAGGGCTGAATTGAGTACTCCTGCTCCTATTTTTTTATGTTTCTATATTTCTAATGCTACACCAACACCTGGAGCCCAGAGGAGCGTGTGGACACTCCTTACCAGTGGCTGTCAAAGACACCACCGCACTCAACTTCTTTGCTTCGGCTCCTTCCAGGGTTCAGCTGTAGACATCAGCGGCATCTCCCAGTTGGTCGCACACACTTGCATGACGCAGGTCACCGATGCCCTCTTTGCAAAGGCGCACAATTACATCCACTTCTCCACGGATGAAGCAAGTGTGACGGCACGTGTGGTTGGCTTTGCCAATATGGAAGGCTTGCCAATGGTGCAGGCCGTCATAGACTGCACTCATGTAGCCATTAGGGACCCCTGTCACAACCCAGCTTTATTTGTCAACCGCAAGGGATTCCAGTCCCTGAACGGCTAGCTGGTGTGTAACCGCAGGAAGATCATCATGCATGTTTGCGCAAAGTGTTGTATCCGTGTGTTAATAGAGATACGGAAGGCAGGAGTAGGTTTCACAGGTGTTTACTGAACAAAGTCTGGAGGTGAACTAACACATACAAGACAATATACAGGCTTATATAGCCCGAGTGGCCATTACCGGCATTACAGTACACAGGGGCTCTTAAAGGCACATACACCACAATTCCTCCCCTTTTAGACAACCAGTACATAATATTTTAAGTAATCATTAATTAACATGTTACAAGAACAATAATCTACACATTGCTGCAGTTAATCAATTATAAGTCAGTCTTTCTGGAGGCTTCCTGACTCGGTCCGGATAACGCCTGGCTGATTCGGCTTGAATGCCAGTGTCGGGTTCATCTGGTTCCAGTATCACCGGATCGGAGGTAGATACTATGGGTATCTCTACTTCATCATTAGGCGTATAGAGTTGTGGTGTAGGTTGTCCCTTTTCGGATGACTCTGATCTGGTCAGCATGGCGCCTTATTATGCTTTCTCTAATGTCCACGGTATACATCAGCGGTCCTAGTCGTGTGCAAATAGTTCCAGGCTGCCATTTCTCGGTACGGTAGTCCCTACCAAAACTTGTTGACCTATCTGGAAGGTTCTAGTTGGCCTTTCATTCAGGCCTTGAAATTGCCGGTTCTCCACGTCCCTTCTGATGTTTGGCTTGATCAAATCCAGCCGGCATCTTAGGCTTCTATTGAAGAACATCATGGCGGGTGTTTGGTTTGTAACCACATGTGTTGCATTCCTGTATGCAAACAAGAAGTTATCTACCTTATGCTGTAGATTTATGTCTTCATTACCCATGGCCTTTATGGCCTTCTTGAAGGTCTGGACAAACCTTTCAGCCAATCCATTGGTGGCGGGATGGTATGGGGCGGACGTGTAGTGCTTAACCCCATTGTTTTTTTAAGAACTTCCTGAATTCTTCGGACACAAATTGCAGTCCATTATCAGAACAGATCTGTTCAGGCAGCCCATTCCTGGCAAATATGGTCCTTAATACTGTGATGATTTTTTTCGTGGTGGTGGAGGACATCTTTATTACCTCCGGCCACTTGGAGTGTGCATCAACCGCGATTAAGAACATTGAGTCCATAAATGGACCAGCAAAGTCGATGTGTACCCTTTGCCATGGAGATGAGGGCCACTCCCATGGATGTAGAGGGGCTTGTGGTGGGGCGTTTTGGACCTTCTAGCATCCTAGGCAGCTCTTGGTCATTTCTTCGATGTCTCCATCGATACCTGGCCACCACACAAACGCTCTGGCTAGGTTCTTCATTTTCACTCCACCCAGATGCCCCTCGTGAAGCTCCTTTAGTACTTTATCCTGGAGTTTGGGTGGAATCACCACTCTGGATCCACACATCAAGGTTCCTCGGCACACTGACAGCTGTTCTCTTCTTTGCGAGAATGCTGGCAACAGTGGTTCGACATGTGCTGGCCATCCCTTCACCGTTAAATCGTAGACTCGTGAGAGAGTCGGGTCATTTCTCGTTTCCTTTTCAATGGCAGAATTTGTTACTGGTAGACATTCCACTATGGTTGAGTGGAACATCTCCACTGGGTCTACTGTAGGTGCCTCTTCTACCGTTGGCAATGGTAGGCACGATAAACCGTCAGCATTCCCATGCTGTTTTGATCCTTTGTATTCTATGTCATATTGGTGTGCCCCTAGGAAAAGGGACCACCTCTGTAGCCTTTGTGCTATCATAATGGGTGTGGTAAACCACTGTAGTTCAGTGTTCACTGTTGTTGTTGTTGTTGTTGTCGTTCACTCTTGTTTCACTGTTGTGCCTGACTATGCCTCAGCTGACTCCGCCCCTGGGCTACCGAGTATAAGAGCGGCCGCATGGCAGCTCCTGGCATTTGGTCGTCCACTAGAGGCATAGTCCTGATCTGTCTGAAGTGCAATTCAGTAGTTAATAAAAGCCTGTTGTTCTGAACTCTGCCCAGCCTTTTATTAGAATTGATAGCGCATCAATTTTATTAACTACTGAAAAAAAAAAAAAACGATGCTGCAGATTCTTAAGATCAAGTGCCTGGAACTCGACCCGCAAGAACCGGACTCGACTGCTAAGTTCTCGCACTGGCTGCACTGTTTTGAGTCCTTTCTGACTGCATCCGGCGAGACCGTCGCCGCCGAGGCCGACAAGCTCAGGGTGCTGAACTCTAAAGTAAACCACCGAGCTTTTGCCCTTATCCGGGACGCTACGAGCTACCAGGGGGCTATCGACATCTTGAAGGAGCAATACGCACGCCCGGTCAACTATGTTTACGCAAGACATCTCCTGGGGTCTCGCAAACAACAGCCCGGGGAACCCACAGAAGCATACATACGGGCGCTGAAGGAACTCGGCCGAGCCTGCGAATGCAAGCAAGTAACAGCCACGGAACATACGGAGGAGCTCATCCGGGACGCCCTCGTGGCGGGCCTCAGGTCCACTCACACACGGCAGCGACTGCTGGAAAGTAGCGAGCTCGACCTGAAGAAGGCGATTTCACTCACCCTCTCGTTGGACGTTGCCCACCGGAACATGGAGGCCTACTCCCCGGACCGCGCGGCCGCCTCATGGATGCCGCAGCCGCAGCCGCCGCCACCTTGGGACGCGGCGCCGCCACGGGCCCTGGCCTCAACTGCTGCAGCAATGTCCCGCCCGAGCCAGAAATGTTATTTCTGTGGCCAAACCAAACACTCCAGGGCGCGCTGCCCGGCGAAAAACGCGGTCTGCTCTGCCTGCGGTAAGAAGGGACACTGCGGTCTGCTCTGCCTGCGGTAAGAAGGGACACTACGCTGGTGTCTGCAGAAGTCAGAAGACCCCTACCTCCAGCAGCGCCGCGTGCGATTCGTGGGAGCGGCCATCTTGCCTCCCTCCAGCCTCGTGGGGATCGGGATCGTCATGGGCGCCGCCATTTTGTCCTTCCTCTCCGACGCCGCCATCTTGTCCGCCATTCTGCCAACGGGCCCCCGACTCACCCACCGCCGCCTCACCGGGGTTCTACAGCGACGCTACCGACTCCACAGCGGCCTCCATCACGCTGGATCAATCCAGACCCCATCAGCTAGCCAGGTCCACGATGGACATCCAGGTAAATGGCCGCGCCACAACTTGCCTTTTTGATTCCGGGAGCACGGAGAGCTTCATACACCCTGATACAGTACGGCGCTATTCCCTCTCGGTCCGGCCAACGCGCCATCGGATCTCCATGGCCTCAAAATCTCACTCGGCAGACGTCGGCGGCTACTGCGTAGTGACCCTTTCGGTGAGGGGCTCCGTTTATAAAAATGTAAAGCTCTTCGTCCTGCCACATCTCTGCGCTGCCGTTCTACTGGGGTTGGACTTTCATTGTCACTTTAAGAGTGTCACCTTGACTTACGGTGGACCTCTTCCCCCGCTCACTGTCTGCAACCAGCAGTTTTTAAATTGCCCGCCGCGCCCCACCTGTAGTCTCTCCACCCTCAAAATCACCCCCCCCCCCCTGTTCGCCAACCTCACCCGCGACTGCAAGCCTATCGCCACAAAGAGCAGGCGATACAGCACCGGGGACAGATCCTTCATAAGATCTGAGGTGACGCGGCTCCTGAAAGAGGGGATTATTGAGGATAGTACCAGCCCCTGGCGAGCCCAGGTGGTAGTCGTTAAGACTGGCAACAAGCAGCGCCTAGTCATCGACTACAGCCAGACTATCAACAAGTACACCCAGTTGGACGCATACCCCCTCCCCCGCATAGCCGACATGGTTAATAAGATAGCGCAATACCGCGTTTTCTCGACCATTGACCTCAAGGCAGCATACCACCAAATCCCTATCCGCCCTGAGGACCGCCAGTACACAGCTTTCGAGGCAAACGGCCGCCTTTTTCACTTCCTCAGGGTTCCTTTTGGCGTCACCAACGGTGTCTCCGTCTTCCAGAGGGAGATGGACCGGATGGTCGACGAGAATGCGTTACAGGCCACGTTTCCCTACCTAGACAACGTGACCATCTGCGGCCATGACCTGCAGGACCATGACGCCAATCTTGATAAGTTCCTCCGCACGGCCCAACTCCTAAACCTCACGTACAACAAGGAAAAGTGCATATTCCGCACAGCCCGCCTCGCTATCCTTGGTTGCGTGGTGAAACACGGAGTCATCAGTCCTGACCCTGACCGGATGCGCCCGTTGATGGAACTTCCCCTGCCCCACTGTCTCAAGGCCCTCAAAAGGTGCCTGGGCTTCTTTTCCTATTACGCCCAGTGGGTCCCTCATTATGCGGACAAAGCCCGTCCACTTATCAAGTCCACTTCCTTCCCCCTGACGGCGGAGGCCCGCTTAGCCTTTCACCGTATAAAAGATGACATTGCCAAGGCCACCATGCACTCGGTAGACGAGTCCATCCCCTTCCAGGTGGAGAGCGATGCATCCGACTTTGCCCTGGCCGCTACCCTTAACCAGGCGGGAAGACCCGTGGCCTTCTTTTCACGAACCCTCCAGGGCTCCGAACTCAGACACTCCTCTGTGGAAAAAGAGGCCCAGGCCATTGTGGAGGCGGTGCGCCACTGGCGGCACTACCTGGCTGGAAAACGATTTACCCTGCTTACTGACCAGCGTTCAGTTGCTTTCATGTTCAACAACAAGCAGAGGGATAAAATCAAAAATGACAAGATTTTGAGGTGGAGAATCGAACTTTCCACCTACAATTACGACATCTTGTACCGGCCAGGGAAACTCAACGAACCCTCAGACGCTCTATCGCGAGGCACATGCGCCACCGCGCAGATCGGTAGACTACGGGGCCTCCACAACGACCTCTGCCACCCGGGGGTCACCAGGTTCTTCCATTTCATTAAGGGCCGCAACCTGCCTTACTCCATCGAGGAGGTCAGGACCATGACCAGGAGCTGCCCAGTCTGTGCAGAGTGCAAGCCGCGCTTCTATAGGCCTGACAGAGCAAACCTGATCAAGGCCACCCGCCCTTTTCAGCGCCTGAGTATCGACTTTAAAGGGCCCCTCCCCTCCTCTGACCGCAATGTGTACTTCCTCAACATAGTTGATGAGTACTCCCGTTTCCCTTTTGCCATCCCCTGCCCGGACATGACCACCGCTACGGTCATTAAATGCCTGCACAACCTCTTTGCTCTGTTCGGTTTTCCCAGCTATATTCATAGCGACCGGGGCTCGTCCTTCATGAGCGACGAACTCCATCAGTACCTGCTCATGAGGGGTATTGCCTCAAGCCGGACCACCAGCTACAACCCCCGGGGGAACGGACAGGTTGAAAGAGAGAACGCGACGGTCTGGAAGGCGGCCCTCCTAGCCTTAAAATCTAGGGGCCTTCCGACCTCCCGTTGGCAGGATGTCCTACCCGATGCGCTCCACTCCATCCGGTCACTGCTGTGTACAGCCACCAACGCAACCCCCCATGAGCGAATGTTTGTTTTTCCCCGGAGGTCCACATCCGGTAACTCACTACCACACTGGCTGACGTCCCCAGGGCCCGTCCTGCTGAGGAAGCATGTAAGGTCCCACAAAACGGCTCCCCTGGTAGAGAAGGTTCACCTCCTCCATGCCAACCCCCAGTACGCCTACGTGGCATACCCGGACGGGCGGGAGGATACAGTCTCCATTAGAGATCTGGCACCCTCGGGGTCCACTGACCCGCCACCATTGCCCCCCACCACGACCCCCTCCGACACGGCCCAAAATTCAGTAGACCCAATTCTCACCCCTGTCCATTCCACCCCAGTAGACGGCATGCCGCGCCCCCAGGACCAGCCGGAGCCCACTCGCCCACCCAACACCAAAGGGGACGATACGCCGGTGCTGGACCCCGCTCAAGACGCGTCGTGGGAAGCTGTACCATCGCAACCGTCGCCACGAAGATCTCGACGGCAAACGAGGCCGCCCGACAGACTCGCCTACTCGAACTTTTGATACACTTCACCCCGCCGTACTTAATTTTAAACGAGGGGTGAATGTGGTAAACCACTGTAGTTCACTGTGTTCACTGTTGTTGTTGTTGTCGTTCACTCTTGTTTCACTGTTGTGCCTGACTATGCCTCAGCTGACTCCGCCCCTGGGCTACCGAGTATAAGAGCGGCCGCATGGCAGCTCCTGGCATTCGGTCGTCCACTAGAGGCATAGTCCTGATCTGTCTGAAGTGCAATTCAGTAGTTAATAAAAGCCTGTTGTTCTGAACTCTGCCCAGCCTTTTATTAGATTTGATAGCGCATCAATGGGAACACCCTTTTTAAGGTTGAATATGGAGACGAGGGGTTGATGGTCAGTCAACAAGGTAAATTTTTGTCCGTGTAGGTAATGGTTGAATTTCTTCACTCCCCATACCAGGCTGAGAGCTTCCCTGTCGATCTGTGCATAGTTACACTCAGCTGAGTTCAATGAGCGTGACGCAAAAGCTATCGGCCGTTCTGAGCCATCAGGGAATCTATGTGATAATACCGCTCCTACGCCGTAAGGGGATGCATCGCACGCCAGTCTGATTGGCAGTGATGGGTTGTAATGAGCCAAAACTTCCTTGGACGTGATCAAGCCTTTACATTTATGGAAGGCACGTTTACAGTCCTCGCTCCATTCCCAAATTACTCCCGTTTGTAGCAGTTCGTTAAGAGGGTGCAGAACAGTTGACAAGTTCGGTAAAAATTTATGGTGGTAATTTATCAATCCCAGGAACGACCTTAATTGTGAGACATTTTCAGGTGCTGGTGCTTTTATGACCGCTTCAATTTTCTCAGGGGACTTATGCAACCCTTCTTCATTAATTATGTGGCCACAATATGATATTTGTTTCTGGAAAAATTCACACTTGGGGCGGTTTGCTCGTAGGCCCCGTTCTCTCAGCCTAGTGAGCACCTTCTCCAAATTGGCATGGTGTTCGTTGTCGTTTTCTCCTGTTACAAGGATGTCGTCTAGGTAGCATGGAGTCCCAGGAATCCCTTGCAGGACTTGTTCCATAGCTCTTTGCCAGATAGCCGGAGCTGATGCTTTTCCGAAAACCAGTCGATTGTACTGGTACAGGCCTTTGTGTGTGTTTATTGTGAGGTACTTTTTAGAGGCCTCCTCAACCTCCATCTGTAGATATGCCTGTGCCAAGTCAATTTTTGTGAAACGTTTCCCTCCGGATAGTGAGGCGAAAATATCTTCTATCCTCGGAAGAGGATACTGTACCGTGTGAAGGACTGGGTTTAGTCACCTTGAAGTCCCCACAGATGCGAATTTTTCTCTGTTCTTCAGATTTATTATTTAACGTTTTCTTCATGACCGGGACGATGGGTGTTGCCCACTCGCTCCAATCTATCTTGGATAATACGCCTGTCTTTTCAAAATTCTCCAGCTCTGCCTCGACTGCTGGACGAATTGCGTATGGCACCGGCCTTGCCTTAAAAAACTTGGGAATTGCCGCATCTTCCACCTTTATTGAGGCGGTGACGCCTTTCAAGGTTCCTAGTTCCTGTTGGAACACTTCTTTGGCGTTGGCCAAGATGTCTTTTAATCGTTCAGGTATGATGTCATCATCATTTTTTTTCTTACTGGTCACCGTCAGTGCCTGAATGGCGTGCCAGTCTGAACATATCTTCCTGATCCATTCACGTCCCAACAGCGGTGGACCACCATCTTGCAGAACGTATAAATACAACTTCTGTATTTCCTTGCCGTTGTATACAACAGGCACCTTTATTTTCCCTTTGGGTATACTTTCTGCCCCGTATATGTTTTCAAGATAATGGATGTGTCTTTCAAAGGTATATGCGGAAATAGCCGCTCGTAATCCCGTCGACTTATGACGGTCAAAGCTGATCCTGTATCTAGCTCCATTTTAACTGGGGACCCCGCTATCGTGAGGGTAACCCAAATGGTCTGGTAATCTTCTTTGGCAATTACATTATGTAATTTGAGAGAGCTTAGTCTCTTGTTTCCGGAGTCGCTATCGCTCTTCTGGTCTTCGGAGCTACTGTCCGTCATCATTTGTACCTTTCTGTACTTTTCTTTATTGATTTTTTTTCTGTCAGTGGATTTTTTGCTTCCAGATCGGCATACACGTGTATCGTGTCCCATCTTTCCGCATTGTCTGCATGCTTTGTCCTTGAACCAGCAGTCCCTCTGGTCATGGGTGGATCTGCCGCAGCGATAACATCTCTCGAAACCCCGTGTCATTTCATGGGTGCCGAAGTCCTGTGGCTTTTGCTGTATCTTTGCTCCTCCTGCTGCTGCTTCGTATGATACAGCCACACTGAAAGTCTTGTCCAGTGTCAAATCTTTCTCAGAAAGTAGCTTTTTTTTTGTGTTCCTTCACTTAGGAGACCGCAGACGAATTTGTCTCGTAGAGAATCTGCCAGTCCTGTCCCGAATTGGCAGTGTAGGGTATCAACAATCTCCTTAAAATTCTTGTCCATCGGTTTGGCTGGAGTGATTAAGTTTCGTAACAGCCCGTATGACCTTGCGCCCATTAGATTTAGAAGTACCGATGCCTTATCATCTTTTATTTCATTCGCTGTGCAATATTTCTCCACTCTTCCCACATATGTGGTCCAATTCTCTATATAGTTATCGAAAGCATTAATATTGCCAGCTTTAGGCATCTTGGAGAAAAAAAAATGGCGCCTCCTGCGCTTTCCCGCCGCTGCTGACAACGCTGTTTTCCGCGGTTTTTATTTACAGGTGGAGACTCGTTCCCGCCGGACCCTCTGGGGCTTTTCCCTCCCTCTGCTTGTCCGAACGCCGACCTGCTTTGCAGCGCCGGCCGTCTCCCGAGTGCTCCCCCCCTCTGTCTGTGTTTGCCTCCGCCTTCGCTGCTCGGCCCCGCTGCAGAGCCAGCCGATGGAGCCCCAGCCCGCCGCCCAGGAAGGATTATTGCAGTACCTGCCACCAGCTTGGCTAGCTGGTGAAACCACAGTTTTTTTTTTTTTTTTTCTTGCTTTTCTTTGACTTTCGTCTGAGGAATCGATCTTCTTGAGGTGCTGCCGAATTGCAGGTAAGTCCGTTTCCACTTCGTCGCCACTGTTGTATCCGTGTGTTAATAGAGACACGGAAGGCAGGAGTAGGTTTCACAGGTGTTTACTGAACAAAGTCTGGAGGTGAACTAACAGATACAAGACAATATACAGGCTTATATAGCCCGAGTGGCCATTACCGGCATTACAGTACACAGGGGGCTCTTAAAGGCACATACACCATGTGGTAAACCACTTTTACTGTTCACTATCGTTACACTATAGTTATCACTGTTAGATCGTTTCCCTATAGTTATCACTGTTCACATTGTTGTATCACTGTACGAGGTCGCCTCGTCACGCTGCTATACCTGGGCTGAGCACTGCCGACTCCGCCCATGGCTCCGCCTACCTGCCCGGGTATAAAGGTGGTCGACTGGCTGGTATTCCTCCTTCTTGGATCCGATCACCCACGAGGGTGGGCTCTGTTATTTAGTCAATAAAAACCTATAGTTACTTTCTTAACTCGTCGCTTTTCATTGGACGAATTGATAGGTATATCAATTTTATTGACTAAATTTTAAAATGTCGTCACTTGAGCAGCCAAACAACCAGTCAACGGAGCAGCCAAACGACCAGCCAGACGCCCAGCTACAACAGCCACAGCAGCCGGCTTGGCTGCGAGCCCTCAAACCACCGTACCTGGATCTAAACCCACAAGCAACAAACGCAGCCCTCGACTTCAAACACTGGCTGTGCTGCTTCGAATCCTACCTGGAAGAATCCGGCATCCCTCAGAGATCCAAACTGAGAGTTCTGACCGCCCAAGCGAGCCCTAAAGTATACGCACTCATCCAGGACATTACTACTTACAAGGCCGCTATCAACCTACTGAAACAGCAGTACCGGAGCCCGGTAAATTCCATGTATGCCAGACACCTCCTAAGATCCCGCCCGCAACAGCCAGGAGAGTCTGTAGCTGAATTTTTACGGACGCTACGAACACTCGGCAGGGACTGTGACTTTAAAGCAGTATCGGCTGCAGAAAACACTGAAGACAACATCCGCGATGCCTTCGTGAAAGGCCTTCGGTCCGACTACTCACGGCAGAGACTGCTGGAATCAAAGGACCTCGACCTGAACACAGCTGCAGCCTTGGCCTACTCCCTAGAAGTGACCCAGCGGGACCTCGAGGTGTATTCCAGGTACAGTTCGCGACTCTGGGACTCGGGCCCGACCCCGACCGCAATACCCCTCGTAGCGCCGCCCCCGGGACCTACCTCAGCGTCGGCGTCCCGGACCCGATCGGGACCGCCACCCCCGGTACCGGCTGCGACTTCGGACCCCCGCGACCGGGCCGCCGGCTGCTTCTTCTGTGGGCAGGCGAAACACCCGAGGTCGCGCTGCCCAGCCAAAAACGCGACGTGCTCCAGCTGCCTGAAGAAAGGCCACTTCGCGAAGGCCTGCAGAGGGAGAGCAGCAGAGGCCAGCAGTGCCTCATGCGAACTGTGGGGGCGGCCATCTTCTATCAAGGCCACAGATGAGCAATGGGGGCGGCCATCTTTGATCCAGGCAACCGACGCCAGCAGTGCCTCATGTGGGTTGTGGGGGCAGCCATCTTCTCCACCATTTTGCCCCACCTCGTGGGCGCCTCCATTTTACCCACCACGCTCGACCGCCACCTTACCTCCAGACCGGACGACCGCTTCACCTACAGACTACAGCGACCCGCTCAGCCACACACTAGCCTCCGTCACACTAGACCAAGCTCGCCCGCATCAGCTGTCCAAGTCAATGATGGACATCAAAGTAGACGGCCACGCCACGACCTGCCTGTTCGACAGCGGAAGCACGGAGAGCTTCATACATCCAGACACGGTGAGCCACTACTCCCTCACTGTCCAGCCAACGCGCAACCGGATCTCGATGGCATCGAGGTCCCACGCCACAGACATCAGCGGCTACTGTGTTGTGACCCTGTCGGTTAAGGGCACGGAGTATAAAAACTTTAAACTCCTCGTCCTGCCCCAGCTATGCGCTGCCGTCCTACTAGGGCTGGATTTTCAATCCCACCTCCAAAGCATCACTCTAGCATACGGTGGACCCCTCCCCCCGCTCACAGTCGACAACCAGCAGCCTTTAAATCGCCCACCGCGTAACACCTGCGGCCTATCCACCCTCAAGGTCCCGCCACCTTCCCTGTTCGCTAACCTCACCC
This sequence comes from Somniosus microcephalus, assembly GCF_052327205.1. NCBI lineage: Eukaryota > Metazoa > Chordata > Chondrichthyes > Squaliformes > Somniosidae > Somniosus > Somniosus microcephalus. The sequence continues at coordinate 167,194,737 of NC_140991.1, read as the reverse complement.
CCGACTGCAAACCCGTCGCGACCAAGAGCAGGCGGTACAGCTCCGGGGACAGAGCTTTCATTAGCTCTGAGGTGCAGCGTCTCCTGAAGGAGGGCATCATCGAGGGGAGCAGCAGCCCCTGGCGTGCCCAGGTTGTAGTCGTTAAGACCGGCAATAAAAACCGCCTGGTCATCGACTACAGCCAAACCATAAACCGGTACACCCAGCTGGACGCATACCCCCTTCCCCGCATATCTGATATGGTCAATCAGATTGCTCAATACCGGGTATTCTCTACCATCGACCTTAAGTCGGCCTACCACCAACTCCCTATCCGCCCCGAGGACCGCCAGTATACCGCCTTCGAGGCGAATGGCCGCCTCTACCACTTCCTTAGGGTCCCCTTCGGCGTCACCAACGGGGTTTCGGTCTTCCAAAGGGAGATGGACCGGATGGTTGACCAGAACGGGCTGCAAGCCACGTTCCCCTATCTAGATAACGTCACCATCTGCGGCCGCGACCGGCAAGACCATGACGCTAATCTGGAAAGATTCCTCCGTACGGCCCAACGGCTGAACCTCACCTACAATAAGGAGAAATGTGTGTTTAACACCTCGCGCCTTGCCATCCTCGGCTGCGTAGTAGAGAACGGAATCATCGGCCCCGATCCCGAAAGAATGCGTCCCCTCATGGAGCTACCCCTTCCCCACTGTCCAAAGGCGCTGAAGAGAACCCTGGGGCTCTTCGCCTACTATGCCCAATGGGTGCCGAATTATGCGGACAAAGCCAGACCCCTCATGAAGTCCACCTCCTTCCCCCTTACGGAAGAAGCGCGCGCGGCCTTCTCCCTCATCAGGGGAGACATTGCTAAGGCCACTATGCACGCAGTGGATGAGTCCATCCCCTTCCAAGTGGAGAGCGATGCATCCGACTTCGCCCTAGCCGCTACCCTCAACCAGGAGGGGAGACCGGTGGCCTTCTTCTCAAGGACCCTACAGGGCCCTGAGATCCGACACTCTTCGGTCGAGAAGGAGGCCCAGGCGATTGTGGAGGCGGTACGCCGCTGGAGGCATTACCTCGCAGGCAAGCGATTTACCCTCCTCACCGACCAGCGTTCGGTCGCTTTTATGTTTAATAACAAGCTGAGGGGTAAAATCAAGAACGACAAGATCTTGAGGTGGAGAATCGAGCTATCCACCTACGATTATGATATCTTGTACCGGCCTGGTAAGCTGAACGAACCCCCTGACGCTCTATCGCGAATTACATGCGCCAGCGCGCAAATTGATAGACTTCAGACCCTCCACAACGACCTCTGCCACCCCGGGGTCACCAGGCTTTACCACTTCATTAAGGCCCGCAACCTGACCTACTCCATCGAGGAGGTCAGGACCATGACCAGGAACTGCCAGACCTGTGCCGAGTGCAAACCGCACTTCTTTAGGCCGGACAGAGCAAGCCTGATCAAAGCCACCCGCCCCTTCGAGCGCTTGAGCATCGATTTTAAGGGGCCCCTCCCGTCCTCTGACCGTAATGTGTACTTCCTCAACATTGTTGATGAGTACTCCCGTTTCCCCTTTGCCTTCCCCTGCCCAGACATGACCAGCACCACGGTCGTTAAATGCCTGAACGACCTCTTTGCCTTGTTCGGGTTCCCAAACTATATACATAGTGACCGGGGCGCCTCCTTCATGAGCGAGGAACTCCGCCAGTTCCTACTAGCGAGAGGCATCGCCACTAGCAGGACCACCAGCTACAACCCCCGAGGGAACGGCCAGGTGGAAAGAGAGAACGCGACGGTATGGAAGGCCGTCCTCTTAGCCTTAAAGTCTAAGGGCCTCCCAACCTCTCGCTGGCAGGAGGTCCTCCCGGCGGCGCTGCATTCCACCCGGTCACTACTTTGCACTGCCATTAACGCCACCCCCCATGAAGGAATGTTTGTTTTCCCCAGGAAGTCGACTACGGGAACCACTCTACCAACCTGGCTGACCTCTCCGGGGCCCGTCTTGCTGCGAAAGCACGTGAGGACCCATAAAACGGACCCCCTGGTCGAGAGGGTGAACCTCCTGCACGCCAACCCCCAGTACGCCTACGTGGCATACCCAGACGGGCGGGAGGACACAGTCTCCTTACGAGACCTCGCACCCTCGGGCACTCCGGAGACACCACCGCTACCCCCCCCCACCACCCCCCCAATTCCAGCCCAGGTAGACGGTACGCCGGAACCCCAAGAGCCTTCGCCTACCTCGCAGACGCCAGCATTAACACCGGAGAATGCAACACCGCCGCTGCGACGATCAGACAGGCTTACGAGGCCTCCGGACAGACTGACATACCAGAACTGGTTCTCCTGCAGCAGTCTACTGTGCCTCAGCTCTTCCATCCGCCAAACAAACTTTCAAGATGGCTTCTTGGCGACAAGGACTATCCCTTGAAAAAGTGGCTTATGACACCGATGAGGAGGCCATCAAATGATGCTGAGGAGCGGTACAACGTGAGTCACATATATACCAGAAGCATCATCGAGCAAACCATCAGCTTGCTCAAAATACGCTTCCGATGCCTAGCCAGATCTGGAGGAGCCTTACAGTATGCACCAGTCAGGGTGTCCAGAATTGTCGTGGTCTGCTATGCCCTGCACAACATCGCACACCAGCGCGACTTACTGCTGCAGGGTAAAGAAGTGGCTCAGCACACAGCCTCCTCGGAGGAAGAGGACGAGGAGGAGGATGGGGAGCGGCGCTGGACGTATCCAATCCAGAAGCAGACGACCACATTGCTGTCTGTCAGGCAAAGGATGCACTCATCCATGCCAAATTCGAGTAAGCTTACGCTTCAACCACAGGTGGCTGGCACATGGAGATGAATATAAGTCCGACATTCTCAAAACCCCAGGCATCATCTGTCCAATAAACGGTGGTTTGCACGCAGTGGGCAGGATTTTCATTGGGCCGTAGAGGCGGGATTGGAAGCGTGTGGGGGGTTAAAATCCCGAAATCGGGGGGGCACGAACCCATCCCGCCCCCAAGCCAGTTTCAAAGGAGGAGGATACCCGACCCACACTGGGACCCGCCTCCCCGAGGCGGGAAGGAGATTAGTGCCAATTAACTGCCTGTTAACAGGTAGTTAACAGGCAGTTTTTAGCCTAATCCCTATTTTCATTCTTGGAGTGTGGGATTCCCGACGGCTCCAAACCACGCCAAGTTAGCGAGGCTGAAGGGCTTGGAGGGGTCGAGATGTCCGGTGTTCAGGTGAGTGATGGGTGCATAAGTGCAGAGGTAAGTGTGTTTGGTGTGTTTAAAGTGTTTAAAGAAGTTTTACTTACCTTTACAGCCTTCCTTCCTTCAGGTCTCGGGAGTCCCTCATCTCACCAGCACAGAAAGTAGAATGGCTGCGATGTCAAAAATTGCAGCATTCAGCTTTCTGTTCCGGAGAGATCTCCAAATCATCCTGAGAGAAAGGAATTAACTTGGAGTACAGATTGTCAGTGTTTGACAGCTTCAAACAGCTGTGAAACGCTGTTATTTCATCTGTCAAAAGGTCTTGACAGATGAAATATCAATCTGTGACGTCACCTGTTGCCCGGTGGCCCTTAATTGGCCTGCTGAGCCCACGGGGCGGGCTCAACAAGGTCAATCAAGTCAAAATCACGTGGGTTGGCTACAACTCGATGGAGGCGGGACTACAACCCCGAAAGTTGTAGTCCCACCTCCTACCCGCCTCCTCAATGAAAATCCAGCCCAGTGTCTCCACCAACATTCTACATGGAATTCACCCTGAGCCCTCACTCTTGAACTTCCATTTCCCAGAACACAAGAGGCCACACTTTAGGTGATCTCAGCAGATCATTAAACCTTTTTCGACACTGAACCCACGTGTGTCTGCACACAGACCTCGAACTCACCTCATCAGCAATTTGCAGCCAAGCTGCCTTGGTTTGCCGAGGAGGCCTCCTCCTTCTGTTTCCAGGGAAGAGGAGCTCCTGACGTTCTCTATCTCCCTCCACAAGAGCATGGAGGGAGCCCTTATTGAACCTGAGTGCAGCCTTAGCTTTGGGGCTGCCATTCCTGCAGCAGCCAGCACCTTCAGCAGAAAAAAGTTAATGCTTTTGCAAAGGGGACATGGCACCTTTAAATTTTTACTCAAACAACGCGTCATCAGAGGCGAGAATCTGACCTGCTCCAAGCAATTGCCTGGAGGGACCCGCACATCGGCCGTAACGAGGTAAAATCGTAACTGCTGGGTGGCGGCATCCGGGAGCGGGTCCGAAAGCTGCTGAGCATCGGGCCCACCCTCAACCCGCCTCCATTAATAAAATCGCAGCCTAAATTCTCTTGGTCCCTCCAGTAGGACCACCACAGAAACAAATACCTTGATAATGACAAACCCCACAAACATTCCTTTAGGTCATCGTTTTTAAATTGGAGTCTTTGGATCAGAGGTCAGCAAGCGGCTCCAGGAGGTGATTAGGTTTCTAACATCTTGCCAAATTTCTGTAATTCGCTCTATTTATTCGATTTACTGGCATGTTATTTCTTATCACTATATACTAGTAAACACTTCCTATAGTGACAGCACTGTTTTTTTTTAAAGAGGTAGCTAGCACTGTCCTTTAGAATGTAGGACAGGGGTGCCTGGGAATGTCAATATTTGCAGCAGTCCAACACAGAAAATTTTCAAACAGCTGTCCTAAATTGCTTTGAAGGTAGAAGGGAGATGCTTCCAAATGCACAACTGCTAGACCTCATGTGGAAATTAGATTGCAATATATGTTCTTGTGACTGGTGCATGTCCGTCAAATTCCAGACATCAAACTTTGTTACAGATGTAAAACAATTAAAAAGTGCGTCAATTCTTGATGGGTTCTTTTGATCAGCAGTCAGAAATTTACAGGCAATTACAATTATTTGATTTGCCAGTCTATACCACTTCCCCACAGGAAGTACTTAAGCAGTGGCCTTATAAACACAGGCCAGGTAGCATAACTGTGCTCTGGACTCCAGACTACCTATAAACACCACCACAACAGATCTGTTTGTAAGTACTAAAGCGTACTGCATTCTTCCATCTGTAAGCACCAAAAACAGAAAAAAGACGGAAGCAACTTTTCCATTTTATTGCTTACAAACACAAGTGACAAAAAACAATTTGGTTACAACCCCAGCTACAGAATCTGCAGAATCTCTGCAAATCATCACAAACTCGAGCAACTTTCATCAATGGCAAAAAGGTTGTCCAACTCAAAATATTACATATTTGTATATCTTTGTATAGATCCACATAGTAGTCTGGACTTCGGATCCCTTGCTATGCAAATATACACATTTCACTCCGCTACAAATAAACCTTGGCCAGCATGCAAAAAAATCAAAAGCACTGAAACTTTTCAAATTCTAGATTTGTATTTTATACACTCAGTGGCTGATGTTACTACAATTCCTAATTTTTAAGTTGGTTCTCATTTTTCTTGTACACCTCAAAGCAGCAGCCACACCATTATTTGCAAGATGTATTTTTCAACCTGACATATTAAGAATGACTAAGCATTTGTTTCAGGATTTTCTATCAAAATACTTCCTGCATATAATAGTGATTTTAAAAATGTATATATATGAAGTGAATGAGAAAATTTTGCAGACTTAAGTTAGCCAAAATACATTTACATGGAGAATCAGTCACATCAAAACTAATTTTATTTAAGCTAATCTGGCATTCTTAAACAAAATATTCTGTTCGCCATATTTTAAGGGCTCTATTATATTTGCAAATGTCTAGTCTAATTAAGCACTATTTTGCAATAGGGTACAGGTTAGTAATAATTTGTCAATAATGTTATTCTCACTGCTAAAGAAGCACTTTGACTTATGAAGTATTAATCCTAGGATCTCTTCTTTCTTTCCCAATGTTTTATGTAGATTTTCTACTGAAATAATAGTGATGTAGTTCAATCAGTCTACCGAAACATTGGCATTTGACAATTTACAAAAATACGCAATTAATGCACAATTATTACTAGATAAGCTAATCATCAACTAAAAACAAAGTGGTTTTTTTTAATTCCCATACAAAAGCAAGTAAAACGATTACTGAATGAACTGGAACTTCTTGGAGATGTGCAAAACTGCATCTGTGGCACATAAAATGTTTAGTGACAAAACTTATGAAGAAAGCACTCCCACAGATCCTCAGGCAGACATCATTCATCATGGAAAAAATACCATTCACTCTTCCAGTAACCTTTATTAAAGGAACACACACTTGTGAAACAAAGCTCCATTCAGATTCTGTACAGTGCTGCTGGCATTGCAGCAGAGATTGGGAAATTTAATACCACAGCCTTTCCCACGGGTAAAGAAGAGAATGAAAAGGAAAGATAGGTTGATACACTGCAACATTGTATGGATACGCTCTCAGGTCATGTATTGAAGAAAATGCTGGGTGCAATAAATTGTATCCAAAATTAAATGAACTATTTTTGTCAGTAGGAAATCTGCTGTGTGCCCTTCCAAATCAACGTCCACAAGGGACCAAAACAAATTCATGCTGGCCTTAACAGGGAGGCTTCAAAAGTGTCTCGATATTAATCACAGGGAAGAGGAAGAATTTGGCAACTGAAGCATGTTTGCGGACTCTATTTGAATTGCACTGTACTAGTCTCAGAGACAGTCTAGCACTTACCCCAATTTGTGATGGTTATACGCAAATCCCACAACCATACAAATTGCAGTATTTCAGTCACTCTTCTTCCTCGCTTGAGTAACAAATTATTTAAATTATTATAAAGTAACATGAAAGTTTACAAACAAAAACAAACACATCATTAACTTTAGGAAATAGTACATCATAGAAAAGATTTAGGGGGAAAAATTTGGTTGCTTTGTGCCTCCCATTAGAGGGGGCGCTAACGGGGCGCAAAGCAAATAGCGCCCGGGTGCAGCACTGCCAACGCCTCCCGTGAAATTCAGCGGGAGGTTAGTGGCAGCGATAGCCGGTAGTGCTCTGCGGCGCTGCGCCTCCGGCGATGACACCGTCGCCATGCGCATCACCCCGCTCGCAAACTTGGCTCGCGCCCCCTGACCTACTGCCGGTCGCTATGTCCAACAGGGTCAGGGTGGCATTCCTGCGGCCTGGTCGGCATAAATTAAAGGGCAGGGTCGCCTGCCAGCACCTGTCCCCTCTCACCTCCTCTTGCGCGGTGCCAGCCACGATTGGTCAGCCAGCATTCGAGTGCCGGGCTCTTTTGCCGGTACCCCACTCCCCGGTGGTCCAGCAGGGCCCCGGTGCGCTAAGCCCCTCCCCTTTAATCACTTGGCGCCATGATATTGAATGGAAGCGCGTTCCCCAAGAGGGAGGGGGAGCGCTTCTAGTAGTGCCCCGCCTCCTGCTTGGGGTGCTACCATTCAATTTAGGGCGCGGGGGCACTAACATTTTCAGGGTGATAAAAGTAACGCCCCGGCAAAGTTATCACTCAAAAGGGGGCGCGAGCCGATTTTTGCCCCCTAATTTCTGTACAAGCTTTTGCTAAACAATGTCCACATTATCAAAACAGGAATACTTTTTAATGAGTAGTTGAACAACACAAAAGGTTCTGATCTGTGCCGAGTTAACTGACCTCACTTGAAACAGCAACAACTAAAATTGGCTTCAGCATCTATCTGTGTGCGTGTGTGTGCAGGAGGGAGGAAGAGGTGAAGGGAAGGGAAGTCAGGGATCTTGCTTCTAAATGTAGTTCAGTGAATTCTGCTAGATTGCGCAAGGGTGGATACTAGCAACCATATCTCTGTAATGGCTATTTGATTAAAGCCATTAATCGCTACTTGTGCCACTAATTCATCTATGTTGTTATGAATGCTACATGCATTCAGATAAAGAGCCTTTAATTTTTGCTTTTTACCATTATTCCCTGCTTTCACCTTATTCACTGATGCACTATTACCATTAAACTCTCTGGGGGAGAAATTGGGTGGAGCCGCAAACGGGGCGCCAAGCTCGCCTGGGCGCCAGATTTTGCGCTGCGATCGGAGCAGCAGCGACCGCCGGAAATTCAGCTTGAGCGCCCCAAGAGGGACATGGGGCGAGGCTCTTAGGGCGCTGAAACTGAATATCGCAGCGCAACATGCCGCAGCGTGTGCGTGCTGCGGTACTGCAGGCCTTCCTCCCATTCTTAAGGGGGAGGGGCCTTGTGCAGCGCAATCTGGGGCTCAGCTGGGCACCCGAGAATCGCGAGTGTAGGCAAAAGAGACCGGCACCGAGAAGTGCCGGGCTCTCGGAAAACAGCCGGCAATGCCGCGGGGGGAGAACAGGATGCCGGGGACGGAGGTGCTGGCAGGCGACCGCCGAAAAAAACTGCCGCCCCGCACCTCCACCTTAATTTGCGCCTCGGTCGCCACAGGTAGGCCCCGTGAACCGGGCGCGATTAGCGCCCCAGCTAAATATCGTGGGAGGCGTGGCCAGTGGCGCTAAAGCCACTGAGTGCCCTCTTTAGGCACTAACTGGTGGCGCAGCCCACCGAATTTCTCCCCCTCTGTTCCTTCCTGTCACACTTTGCTTATCTTTATCCAAATCACTACACTGTTCCTTTGTCTTGACTTTTCTCTCTAGATTTTTAAATTTTCCCCTCACAGGACTCCTCCCCTCCACCCTTTTTTTTTTAAGCTTAAAGTCCTATCTACAGCCCTAGTTATTCAATTCGCTGGGACACTGGTCCCAGCCCAGTTTAAGTGGAGACCAATGGATCAGCTCCCTCTTTCCCCAGTACTGGTGCCAGTGTCCCATGAATCGAAACCCCTTCCTCCCACAACACTCTTTAACTCTCTGATCTGCTTGTCCCTTTGCCAATTTGTGCGTGGGTCAGGTAACAATCCAGAGATTATTACCTTTGAGGTTCTGCGTTGTAATTTGGACCCTAACTCCTCAAACTCTCTCAGTAGGACTTCATTCCTAGTTCCACCTATGTCGTTGGTTCCTACGTGAACCACAACAACTGGATCTTCCCCCTCCATGTTCTTCTCCAGCCGCGAGGAGGTATCTTTCACCCTGGCACCAGGCGGGCAACATAGCCTTCGGAACTCACGGTCGCGGCTGCAGAGAACACTGGCCCCGATTTTAATGGAGGAGGCGGGATGGAGTCAGGTTGCCTGGTGTGCGGGTTTCAGCCACTCCAGATATCCTATTTTGATTTAATCGGACCAATTAGTCCCGTCGTGCGCACTGCTGCTGCAACGACTGGGAGTGGGTCTGTTGGTCTGCGCTGATGAGGTCATTGCAGCACTTGTTTTTAAAGGCTCCATGTAGCCTCAGCCTCTCATTTCTTGTTCCTGCTGCAGCTTGAATGGGCCAAGGTGACCATGAGTGCTGCAAAATCCAAGGCTGCTCCCCAATTCACTGAGGAGTCCCTGCAAACTCTTGTGCAGGGAGTAAGAGGACGCAGAGAGATTCTGTTCCCTCCCATACGTCGGAGAAAGCCTCCTCAGCAGATAAAGGCTGCCTGGCTGGAGATTGCGGAAGAGGTAAGCGCAAGGTCGCTATGTGCACGCTGCAGTGCCGAAAACGCTTCAATGATCTTCTGCGTACATCAAAAGTGAGTATCACATCACACTTACCTTCAAACTGCTTCCCTTCTCTTCTCATCACCAGCACTCTGCTTTGTCAGCCTGCTTCTCCACATCCCAGCTTACCCTTACTTCCCTTGCACCCTTACCTCTCTATCTCTCTCTGTACTGAATCACTTCACCATCCTACTATGCAGCCCTCACACTCGCTCTCACTGTTATGCAATGACAACTAACAACGCACAGGGAGGCAGCTTCCGTTTGCCACCTCACTCCATCTTGGTCTCCCTCAACTTCTAGGTTTTGGATTTTTCACACTCACTCCATCACTCTCGCTGAAACTCCACTTGTGTCCCTCCTTGCAGGAAAAGACAGCCCACAATAAGAGGGAGAGAGCAAAGGCAGGAGGAGGCACACCATCCCTGGCCACATTAACAAACACTGAGGAGGCTGCTCACGATATCATGGGAGGTGGCGAGGAGCTGGAAGTGAGGGAAGGAGAGACGGGCGCAGTTGAGGAAGCTGGTGATAGAATGCATTTGCATCCCTCGCATTTACAATTCATGACTGACTGCAATGGCATATGATACTGATAACAGATAGACTTCTGATCATCTGCACAAAAGGATGTGTCTGCTACATGAAAATCTGATTTCTAACTCATGCCTTTACTCTCCCACAGGACCATCGAGAGCCCCCTCCTCACTGTCTGGGAGGAAGAGCCGGACGACTCCTCTGAGGAACCTGCAGCTTCTGAGGGAGCAACTTCGCCAGGACTCAGCGCACCCAGCACCAGCACAGAGACACACACCTCGGTGGGTCCTTCGTGACATAGAGCAGTGTTGTCACCTGGTGTATCACAGCTCACAAGTGAGCATCAGCAGATGGTGGAGACAGCGAGAGCAGTGGAGAGTCCTCGTTGGAGGTCGCAGGACACTCCTAGCTCTGCTCAGCTGCATGTAGACGCTGTGGCTCTGGGGCCATCCAGAAAGAGAGCGGTGCTGGGACTCCAGGAACAAGTGCAGGAGTCTTTAACAGGGTTTGCATCCAGGGTAACTGCGAGTGTGGAGAGAATGGAGGAGTCCATCTCAAACATGAGCACTGCCTTTGTGGCGGCAATGGCGCATGAACGTTCCGCTATGGAGAGGGTGACAACTGCCATGGAGGACATAGGTTGACAGACTCACGCAAACATGGTGACTCTTCAAAATAGATTGTCTGCAATGGAGGAGAGATGGGCATCTATTGAGGAGACACATCAGGGCTTCATGGACGTCCTTGTTATGAGGATTGTCAATACAGAGACTGGTCCTCGTGGCCCCACTGATGTGCAGCAAGGTGCTCTCCAGTCACTTGCTAGTAATGAAGTGCGGCTGACCCATGAGAGGGATGTTGGTGGCAGGCAACAAGGAAGTGTGGGCCCCTCTCCAAGCGCTCACACGACCATGCCACTGCGGAGCCCTCGGTCAGAGCTCCACATTCCACACCCAACTGAGATGGCCGTCTCAGCCCCTGCACAGCCGTAGGAAGAACAGACTGTTGCGGCGCCCTCCCAGGCTCCCAAACCCAGAGGACGCCCGCCAAAGGCGTCTAAGCAGGCACAGCATCAAAAAGTGAGCAAGGTGCCTCTACATCTGCTGAAGCCACAGGGGAAGCACCACATAGAAGCACGCATAAGAGAAAGTTAACACACAAATAGTCACAAGGGTAGTCACTTGGGTGTTTTATTGTGTTGTAAATTATCAAGTGTCCTCCTTTTGTGATGTCATTAAATAAAAGTGATGGCAAAGAGTTGAGGTTCTGTTCTATGTGTTCTGGGAAATGGAAGTTGCACATTGAGGGCTCAGGGCTAATTCCATTTATAATGATGGTGGTGACAGTGATTGGAAAGCACCATTTATTGGACAGATGATGTATGGTGTGTTAATAATCTCGACCTTATCTTCATCTCCATCTCCCAGCCACCTGTGTTTGAAGCGTAAACTCATGTGAATCTGGCATGGATGAGTGCATCCATTGCCTGGCGGCCAGAAATGTGGTCATGTGCTGCTGCATTGGCCACATCCGGACCCCCTCATCCTCCTCGTCCTCATCTTCCTCCTCTTCTTCCGAGGATGGTCTGCGCTGAGCCACTTGGTCGTCCGGCAGCATTAAGCCATGCTGCTGTGCAATGCTGTGCAGGGCACAGCAGACCACAATGATTCTGGACACCCTGGCTGGTGCACACCGCGGGACTCATCCAAATCTGTCTAGGCATCGGAATCGCATTTTGAGCAAGGTAAAGGTTTGCTCTATATTGCTTCTGGTGGAAATGTGGCTCACATTGTACCGCTCCTCCGCCTCGTTTGATGGCCTCCTCATCGGTGTCATCAGCCACTTTTTCAGGGGATAGCCCTGGTCGTCAAGTAGCCATCCACAAAGTTATGTTGGTGGATGGAAGAGCTGTGGCACAGTAGACTGGCGCAGGATGAAGGAGTCATGGAAACTGCCAGGGTACTTTGGGCAAACATGCATGATGATCTTCCTGTGGTTACACACCAGCTGGAAGTTCAGGGAGTGCATTCCCTTGCAGTTAACAAATATAGCTGGGTTGTGATAGGGGGCCCTAATGGCTACATGTGTGCAGTCTATGACGCCCTGCACCAATGGCAAGCCTGCCATATTTGCAAAGCCAACCACATGCACACTTGCTTCATCCGAGGAGAAGTGGATGTAATTGTGCAATTTTGCAAAGAGGACATCGATGACCTGCGTGATGCAGGTGTGTGCAGCCGACTGGGAGATGCCACTGATGTCTGCAGCTGATCCCTGGAAGGAGCCTGAAGCAAAGAAGTTGAGTGCGGTGGTGACTTTGACAGCCACTGGTAAGGAGTGTCCACACACTCCTCTGGGCTCCAGGTGTTCCTGCAGCATCGCGCAGATGTCTCCCGAAAGTCTCAGCCTCCTTTGGCACTGCTGCTCAGTCATGCTGAGGAAGCTGATCCTCTGCCTATAAACCCTGTGTTGGGGGTATCTCCTGAGGTGAGGTGCAGCCCTGCGCTGAAGCCCTCCGCCCTGTGCAGCATCAGGTGGGTGAGGAGAAGGTTGGTGCTGTTGTGGCTGGTTGTGTTGCTGCCGCAGCTGCTCTTCCTCAGAATCTGACGACCAGGATGAGAGGGTGTAAATGGTTCCCATACTGTTGTGCTATAGATTTCAGCTGAAGAAGCTTGAAGCACAGTCAAAGTGGCCTAAGGATATTCCAAACAGGTGACATTGCAGATGGCTCTCAGCATGAACACCCACAAGTTCAGTAGAGTTGCAAAATCTTTGCCAAAACATCAAACAACAAAGTTGTGGCATTTGAACGTCAGCCATGTTGCAGGAGTACTTTAACGCTGCTGCAGCAACTGACAACAATTCATTACCTCGAGAAACCCGACTCATTGCAGCTGGCATGTTTCTCGGAAGATGGGAAACATGGACAAATGCACCAAAATCGGAAACCCCTATTGAAAAAGGATTAGAAAGGCAGTTAACAAGCTGATATCTGCCTTAAGTGTCTTCCCCACCGTTTGGTGTCGAGTCAGTTCAAGAGAGGCTGACCCGAATCTTGCGAAAATAGCGTGGAGGCGGGACAGAGGCGGGTTCGCATTCCACCAGCAGTTTCTCTGATTTTCGCTACTGACCTGCCTCCAAACCCGCCCTCTCAGCTGAATTAAAATCGCGGCCATTATCTATCCCCCCAGGTATAGTGTCCCCTACCACTACAACCATTCCTTTTCACTCCCCCCCTCCCTTTGAATGGCCTCCTGTACCATGGTGTATTGGTCAGTTTGCTCATCCATCTGCAGACTTTGCCCTCATCCACACAGGCAGCAAGAACCTCCTACCTGTTGGATAAGGGCAAAGGATGAGGCTCCTCCAGCACTGCACCTGGGCTTCCCTTACCTGCCTGGGTGGCAGTCACACCCTCCTGTCCCTGACCACTAACCAGACCTGTACCAATACCTAGCCTAAGGGTTGTGACCATCTCCTGGATCGAAGTTTCCAGATAACTCTCCCCTTCCCTGATGCCCCACAATGTCTCAACAACTGTGAGCTGAAGTTTCTCGAGATGCAGACACTTACTGCAGATGTGGTTGTCTGGGATCACAATGCTCTCCACAAACTCCCACGTGCTGCAGTTGCAGCACACCGCCTGCACTGCCATCCCTATATAACATTGTTTTATTTATTTAGTTAATTGAAGTTTATGTAGTTAATTAACTTAGCTTATAGTTTAACTTTTAACTAATTACTAGATCTAGTTTAAGTTCTAGGTAGATGAAATTAAATATTTACCTGTAACACAAAGCACTACAAGTATTGGAGACAAAGAGTAGCAGCTCCTTCCCCCTCTGCCCCGAATTCCCAACTTTAACATGCTGTTTAGAAAAACTCCGTTTAAGACCACTCTGTGCAGACCAAAGAGGGAGTCACAGGAGAAGAAATATTAGGGAAAGGATAGATAAATTGGCAGAAAGAAAACAGAAATAATCTTTAGATCAATAACAAAACACTGCGGATGCTGGATATCTGAAATAACAACAGAAAATGCTGGAAACACACAGCAGGCCAAGCAGCATCCGTGGAGAGAGAAACAGAGTTAACATTTCAGGTCTGTGACCCTTCGTCAGAACCAGTTTCTCTCTCCACGGATGCTGCCTGGCCTGCTGTGTTCATTCGACAAAGTGCTACTGTATCATTATATTGCAAGCACAAAACATATGCCTACATAATTGTAACTGTCAAAGTAATTCATTATATGGACTTGCTTCGAGGCATGAGAGAGACATGGTAGGGCATTTATAAATGAAAGTCTTTCTTTTTTATATTTTACAGAGCTTATAGTCTGAAAAGATAAACATAACAAACTGATTGCTAAGAATTACTCGTCAGTCTATGTACTCAGAACAATATAAAAATGGGCCCTGCAGCGGCACAATTTTTTTTTTTTAATGCAAATGTAAAAAATCATGGAAATATCAACTGTAATAAGCAATTCAAATTTAGATCATTTCAGCATTGCTTACATGTTTTGGGATATCTTCAGACATCCACTTCTAATGATTCTTGTTGCCCCATCACTCTGTATATATTATAGACGCCATAGAATTAATCAGTAAAAAGAGTAAAGTCGCCTAATAAAGAATTTTTTTTTTTTTTTTTTAAAAACAACATACCTTGGATTGATTTCAAGGCAGTAATAAAAACCTCTGGTTCAAACAGCTTATAAACCACTCAAGCTTGTCTCGTGGTTTAGGAAGCCATCTGAACCCTTCCATTAGGTTGATGTGTTTAAAACCTTCCCAGATATCCATCATTGTCTACAGCTTTAGCAGTTAAATCATGCTTCGTCTCTGTCCAGAAAAAGGAATCTTGATGCAAAACCAAAACCATCAGCAAGACAGGCATCACATGGCAGCTCATTTCTGACCACCAGGCCACAAGTAGTGACTGGAACATTGAAACGAGTATTATTTCTGTTTTTTCAGTTCTATGAGTCACAGGCAAAAGTTGCATAAACAAGCATACCACAGACAATCCAGAGCCACACCCTCCGTTGTCATTATCGGACAAAGTTACAATAGGACTAAGTGTGTCAGTTAGGTGAATTGTTCTGTAACATACTATACTGTATTATAGGAAAATGCGCAACTCTGCAACTATGCTATGGAATGCCTATTTGGAGAAGGAAAATCCAACCATATAAAACATGGTTTTGTACAATATACAAATAAATTATGTATGTTGCAACACGTTTGTCCCCTTCAATCTTCTCCCCTCTCCCCAGAGGAATTAACTCACGCAGTTCCACAGATTCAAGGAATCCTATTACACCTTACTTCAACTGTGAGCCTTGACAATGAACTTCAGCAACCTACTCAACCATGGGGGCAAAGTGGAGTCCGATCGTGCCCACATTCGATACCCACAGCATGCACCTTCTAAAAGGGGTGTCACTGGATAGCAATCAGGAACCATCGTTAATTTCCCTTCCCTGCTGAAGGAGACTGTGGGTAGAATTCTACTGTTCATTTACAGCAAAATCATAAATGCATGTATAAAGAACATCTATAAATTCATTATAAGTAGCACAATCACTGAGACTTACTGTAGTGCCCCTACCATCTAGGTCAAAATCAGCTAAAACAGAGAATTGAATCAAACCTGGAACTTCCGTGGTCTAAATGTGCTACTTCCATAATGGGCAGTGCAATTACTAGCTTGAGCCATCTGGGAACCCTTCATGCAAGTGATTATTGCTATAAGCCTAGGTGTGTGCAGAAAGTCAGTTGCAATCAATACAGAATGTTTAAAACAGCCCAGTAGATTCTATACATTACTTCAACACTGCATTTGTAGTGCTAAAAACATGCAGCTGTCCATCAATGGCTTCTACTTTGAAAACAAATCACTGTAGACCCTCCTCGCCTTTCCAAGTCATGTGTAGAACCTGTAGCAATTCATCCAAAGCAACGTCTTTTTAAAGTCACGTGTCCTTTGTTATAATGCTAGGCAAAGAACTTCCTTTTTTGATTCATACGATCAATTCAGAAAACTGGATTTTTTATTTTGATTATTTCATATTTAGTCAGGTGGCACTGTTAGCAGGATGATTAATTATATGTAAATGATTAAGCATTCTTAATCTTTATCATGCCAACAACTTTTAATTCATCCAAGCTGGTCATCCTTTTGTGAAGTTATAGTTCTTTAAAGTTCATCACTGGTGACAATTTTAGGAAAAACAAAAACTGTAATACACTTTCAATAAGGGAAAGTAGAATAGAAAACAAGTTGATGAAAGCACAAGAAGAATCGAATGGTTCCAAGCAACTTTAGATCTTGTATTCCAGCAGAAACTGTACTAAAGAATGTTATAATCATCACAACATAAAATTGTAATCTAAAACCACTCCATTTATTCCTGCCATTTTTACGTTAACATGACTTCAGACACTAAAACTCGATCCGGGCCGAGAGTCAAAAAATATAATCCGTAGAAATTATGATGGGCGTGTATCCCATAAATTGACCCAAGGGATAAATCTATGGTGTAACTGGTTGCCTCACTTCAAGCACAAGCCCAGAAACATCCTTCAATTAAAAAGTAAACCAATTCTAACAGATTTTTAAAAAATGGTCCATTCAACTCTTCAAATTAATGTTTGCAAAGTTACCATATTTGGTTATCGCATTTGCCTAAATTAGTGACTACGTTTCAAAAGTACTTCATTGGGTGTGAAGCGCTTTCTGATGGCCTGAGGATGTGAAAACATATATAAATGCAAGTTCTTTCTTTATTACTATCCTGGCCTATGGTGCAGAATATATTACGAATGTTTAGGGAAAAAATATAGTTGTCATCATGGTGGGAGTTTCTTTCTTTACAATTTTGTTCAGTTTTTCAAACTAATTTATTAAGTTACACTGAAGTTTTTTTTAAGAAACCATTGAGTAATGTTTTAAAGTTTTTCCTACAATGGATCTTTCTTGAAGTGCTGCAAGATGATGCTGCTTCTGAATGTTCCAAGTGCTTGGTGAAACCAGACGATTTTACAGTAGTTATACTGACAGACCCAAGTTGTAATATAATTATGCAACAGCAAGTATGTTTTGCCGAATACTCCATTTTACAAATATAATTGTATATTTTACATGTTTAATTGACTCAAGCAACCAGTAAATCATTCACAAAGAATATGTAAACATGAAGAAAAAAGCTGAATTAAGGTGATTAAGTGTTTAATAATGTGCACTATGCATGTAACAACTTGAAGCAATTCCTGCATATTAAAAAAAGATGGGTACAATTTCAAAAATATTAATTTAAATAAAATGAAATTCTTGATGTCTCATTTTCACCCTCAAGCACCTTGAGACATTTTACTATGTTAAAGGTGCTATATAAGTGCGGGTTGTTGTTGTTATTGTTCAATGGTAATTTAATGAAGTTTTTGTCCCCCATCTGAAAACTGTTAACACAGAGGGAGTTCAGCTATACATTCTCCTTTTTGAACTGTGGCTATTACGGGAGTTGTTGTCAACACTAATGTAATTCCAAATATGGAGCCAGAACAATTTCAGTCCTGACCATTTGCCAGCTTCTAATATTGGAAATTAGAAGCAAACGTTTTAGTTTCTTACAAGAACAGCAAAATCCCACATACACTTTATGCATGACACCACCAACAATATAGGATATATATTTATATGTATTTATTTTTTAGTTTATCAAAAAACTAAGTATGTGCAAGATTCACTGTAACTAATGCAGCCATATTCCTTTAATATCCATGAACAAATAGTACTGTACTGGCTTTATGCAGAAATAATTTAAACACCAAATATTAATTTGCAATCACCTCCCTACAAGTCATTCATATTTACGCCATTACCCCTCTCCCTCCCCTAAGTTGCGACAGCCAAGTGGACCTCAACTGTGTCCATTGTAAAGCTGGCCTTTTAGAAAGCATCACACTTACATAAGTGAAGCAGTGTGCGTCACTTTCTCCTCTACAGCATGTTGTTACGCTGAAGAGCTCAGCTAAAAACAGATCAAGATTATCGCCAACCTTCAGCAAGTTAAAATATCAACCCTGGTCGCAACTTGAATTCAACAGCTATACTATAGGATTACTAATTTTGACACCCATTTTCATCCCATGTTACTGTCAGCAATAACATGCATAGATTTCAAATTAATATAAATATTTTGTTTTCCCCAACAGCTGCTTTAGAATGTCAGTGCTAGTATTTATGTCTGCAACCTGCAAGTCTTAAAACAGTACACTGAAAGGCTTCCTTGGTGGTCTATAGGCAATAATATGCAATGCCTAAAACATAACAAAAACCAATGGAACCTCCTGTGCTGCATAACATTCAATACACAATTTTAAACACGCTTTATAACATTATCTAGATTGCTGGATTATACAGATAATAAAGAAAAAATCATTTTAATTGCATATGCATAATTTAAGCCAAGCTTAAGCAAAAGATACAGGGAACGTTGTCCCATTGTAACACTGTGATTCAAATCTGGTTTGATTAGTGAAGATGGCTTTAATATCACCAGAATCTAATCACTAGAGTTGATGTTTAAAAAAAACAGAAACAGGCTTCCCCTGTAGTTTAGTAAATTTACCCAGTATGTCCAGGAAAGTCCCAGATTCAATTCCTGGTCGGATGAGTTACTGATCTCAACTGGATTGGTAGTAGAAACATTACAACTGAGCAAAATCAGCAAGGGGAGGGGAAGAGGGCAGGAAATAACATTTAGCTTTCCCATTCCTGATGGCGATCTAGCAACCTCAGTGAAGTTCATATGTGGGGGCAGCACTGGACTTCTCCAAAGTTTCATGTAGCCTACTGATATTCATCATCGTTGTGTGCATATAAATAATGGTCACTTGGGCAAAGTACCAAAGGGTGAATGACACTCGTGGAACTGTATCCCATCAAGGCCTTCAGGAGGGAATAGGTGAAATTATGCAAGAAAAAAAATGGCCCCGTGAAAGCCAACTGCATATATTCTGCCAAACACAGGCTAGAGTGCAAGAGATGTCAAGGTTCAAATGACATTAATAAACTCGATCCATTTAAATCAACTAAACCCATTAAAGCACTACCGATCAGAAAAACATCAGCTCATATGTTGCTTGTAAATTAAATAGTATAAAATGCCAGTTTTTATTTCTGTGTAAAAGAGTAAATAGAAACAATACTGTTTTAAATTACTATACAAGCTAAGTGAAAAATTAACCCCAATGCTGATAAGGAACAGCAGAATAATAAAACTAGGCAAGATTACATTTTAAGAGGAAAATAACCATGTTTAGGTAATAGAAGAAAAAACTCAGTAACAAAGTGAGTTTTTGGCATGAAAAAGACCATGTTGCCCATCGACATCATACCTAGTCATTGATTTCTATCCCTTAATTTATCTCTTGAAGGAAACTTCTGCATAGCTTAGCAAAGTACTCAATGATCACCAAAGAAAATAAGGCAAGTTTCCAAAATATACAGATCTCCATTACTGTGACCTGCTGCCATCCACAGACATCATTCCTCCGAGAGCGGGAGCAGTCAAACAACAACAACTGCAGAACCGCTAAAGTGACGTCACAACCAGGGAAGGAGCGGAGTGGTAAGTAGGACCTGGTGAGTATTTCTACAGTCCAGTCGTTAAAGTAAAAGTAAGGTCTCTAGTTTAGAGTAAGTAGTGTTTAAAGGGAAGCAAGGTCCCTAGTGTATTTAATATTCTTTAATTTAAAGGAAGTAAAGGGAGTAAATTAAGGGTCGGACATGGCAGGGCAGCTCGGCTGCGTGGAGTGCTCTTCCTGTGCTATGTGGGAAGTCAGGGACACTTTTGGTGTCCAGGGTGAACACATGTGCAGGAAGTGTCTCCAGCTGTAGCTACTCGAAATCCGCGTTTCGGAGCGTGAGCTGTGGCTAGAGTCACTGTGGAGCATCCGCGAAGCTGATTTCTTCGTGGATAGCAGGTTTAACGAAGTGGTCACACCGCAGATAAAGAGTGCAAAGGCAGACAGGGAATGGGTGACCGCCAGAGAGTAAAAGAACTAGGAAGGTAGTGCAGGAGTCCCCTGGGTCCATCTCGCTCTCTAACAGATTTTCTGTTTTGGATACTGCTGGGGGAGATGGTTTCTCAGGGGAATGCAGCAAGAGCCAAGTCCGTGGCACTGAGTGGCTCAGCTGCACAGGAGGGGAGCAATAGTGATAGGGGATTCTATCGTAAGGGGAACAGAGAGACGTTTCTGTGGATGCAGACGTGACTCCAGGATGGTGTGTTGCCTCCCTGGTGCCAGGTTCAAGGATGTCACTGAACGGCTGCAGGGCATTCTGAAGGGGGAGGGTGAACAGTCAGAGGTCATGGTTCACATTGGTACCAACGACATGGGTAGAAAGAGGGATGAGGTCCTGCAACAAGAATTTAGGGAGCTCGGTAGCAGATTAAAAAGCAGGACCTCAAAGGTTGTAATCTCTGGATTACTCCCGGTGCCACATGCTAGTGAGTATAGGAATAGGAGGATAGAGCAGATGAATGCATGGCTAAAGAGTTGGTGCAGGAGGGAGGGCTTTAGTTTCCTGGATCACTGGGTCTGCTTCTGGAGAAGGTGAGACCTGTACAAGTCGGACGGGTTGCACCTGAACCGGAACAGGACCAACATCCTTGCGGGGAGGTTTGCTAGTACTGTTGGGGGGGGTGTTTATGCTAACTTGGCAGGGGGATGAGATACGGAGTGGAGCTATAGTAGGGGGTGATGCACAGCCAAATATAGAGGAAAAAACAAGTCAGCCTGGAAGGCAGAGCAAATATGTAACAACACAAGGGAGTATGGCAAGGCTGGATGGCATTTATTTTAATGCACGGAGTCTTGCGAGTAAGGCAGGTGAATTGAAGGTGTTGATGAACACATCGGAGTATGATATTGTTGCTATCACGGAAACATGGTTGAGGAAGGGGCAGGACTGGCAGCTCAATATTCCGGGGTATAGATTCTTCAGGTGAGACAGAGGGGGGTGTAAAAGAGGAGGGTGTGTCGCAATATTAATCAAGGAGTCAATTACTGCTGTAAGGAGGGATGATATCTTAGCAGGTTCCTCTAATGAGGCCATATGGGTAGAACTTAAAAACAAAAAAGGGGCAAGCACTTTGCTAGGAGTGTACTATAGGCCCCCAAACAGTCAGGGGGAGATAGAGGAACAGATATGTAGGCAAATCTCAGAGAAGTGTAGAAATAATAGGGTAATAATAGTAGGGGATTTCAACTTCCCCAATATTAACTGGGATAGTCAGAGTGTGAAAGACTTCGAGGGTGCGGAATTCTTAAAGTGCATCCAGGAGAGCTTTTTGAGCCAGCATGTAGAAAGTCCTACAAGAGAGGGGGCGGTACTGGACCTAATTCTAGGGAATGTAGCCAGGCAAGTGGTAGAAGTGTCAGTAGGAGAGCATTTTGGTGACAGTGACTATAATTCGGTGAGAATTAAGGTAGTCATGGAAAAGGACAAAGATGGACCGGAAATAAAGGTTCTAAATTGGGGGAAGGCCGGTTTTAATATGATAAGGCAGGATCTGGCCAAAGTGGACTGGGATCAGCTACTTGTAGGAAAATCCACATCAGAACAGTGGGAGTCTTTCAGAAAGGGAAGAGAGAGAGTACAACACCAACATGTTCCCGTAAAGGTCAAGGGTGCGACCAACAAACCCAGGGAACCCTGGATGTCAAGGGATATACAAGAATGGATTAGGAAAAAAAGGGAGGCTTTTGGCAGATACAAAGGACTAAAAACAGTGGAAGCCCTAGGAGGAGTATAGAAAGTGCAGGGGGGTACTTAAAAAAGAAATTAGGAGAGCGAAGAGGGGGCATGAAAAAACACTGGCGGGCAAAATGAAGGAAAGTCCCAAGGTGTTTTATAAGTATATGAAGGGCAAGAGGATAACCAGGGAAAGAGTAGGGCCCATTAGGGACAAAAGTGGCAATGTGTGTGTAGAGACAATAGATGTGGGTGAGGTTTTAAATGAATATTTTGTATCTGTGTTCACTATGGAGAAGGACGATGTAGGCATTGAAATCAGGCAGGGGGATTGTGATATACTTGAACAAATTAGTATTGAGAGGAAGGAGGTACTAGCAGTTTTAGCGGGTTTAAAAGTGGATAAATCTCCAGGCCCAGACGAGATGTATTCCAGGCTGCTGTGTGAGGCAAGGGAGGAGATTGCAGGGGTTCTGACACAAATTTTCAGATCCTCTCTGGCCACAGGGGAGGTGCTAGAGGACTGGAGAACAACTAATGTAGTACCATTATTCAAAAAGGGTAGTAGGGATAAACCAGGGAATTACAGGCCAGTGAGCCTAACATCAGTGGTAGGGAAATTATTGGAAAAAATTCTGAGGGACAGAATTAGTCTCCACTTGGAGAGGGTATGTGGACAATGTGACCCGTCCATTGGAGCTGATCAAGTGTGGTCAAAGCTTCGATGCTGGGGATGTTGGCCTGAACCAGAACACTGACGTTGGTGCGCCTATCCTGCCAATGGATTTGCAAGATCTTGCGGAGGCAGCGTTGGTGGTACCTCTCCGGTGCTTTGAGGTGCCCGCTGTACATGGTCCATGTCTCTGAGGCATACAGCAGGGCTGGTATCACTGCTGCTCTGTAAACCATGAGCTTAGTGCCGGGTTTGAGATCCTGGTCTTCAAACACTCTCTTCCTCAGGCGACCGAAGGCTGCACTGGCACACTGAAGGCGGTCTACCCGGAGCTCCGGCACGGCAAGAGAGCCCCTGGTGGGCAGAGGAAATGCTTCAAGGACACCCTCAAAGCCTCGTAGAAAAAGTGTAACATCCCCACTGACACCTGGGAATCCCTGGCCCAAGACCGTACAAAGTGGAGGAGAAGCATCCGGGAAGGCGCCGAACACCTCGAGTCTCTTCGCCGGGAGCAAGCGGAAGCCAAGCGCAAGGAGCGCATGTCAACCCAAGCATCCCACCCACCCGCCCCTTCCACCACCGCCTGCCCCACCTGTGACAGAGACTGTAGGTCCCGCATTGGGCTCATCAGTCACCTGCAAACTCATTTTAATGTGGAAGCAAGTCATCCTCAGTTCCGAGGGACTGCCTAAGAAGAAGACTTGGCGAGGCAAGGATTAATCAAGGATAGTGAGCATGGCTTTGTCAGGGGGAGATCATGTCTAACCAATTTGATTGAATTTTGAGAGGGGGTGACTA
The DNA here is from genome assembly GCF_052327205.1 of Somniosus microcephalus. Taxonomy (NCBI): domain Eukaryota; kingdom Metazoa; phylum Chordata; class Chondrichthyes; order Squaliformes; family Somniosidae; genus Somniosus; species Somniosus microcephalus. The sequence goes on along the minus strand of NC_140991.1, from coordinate 167,171,436 downwards.
GGTGCATGGATGAGGGTAGTGCAGTTGATGTAGTCTACATGGACTTCAGTAAGGCTTTTGACAAAGTCCCGCATGGGAGACTGGTCAAGAAGGTAAGAGCCCATGGGATCCAGAGCAATTTGGCACATTGGATCCAAGATTGGCTTAGTGACAGGAGGCAGAGGGTGATGGTCGAAGGTTGTTTTTGTGACTGGAAACATGTGTCCAGTGGTGTACCGCAGGGATTGGTGCTGGGTCCTTTGCCGTCTGTAGTGTACATTAATGATTTAGATATGAATGTAGGAGGTATGGTCAGTAAGTTCGCAGATGACTCGAAAACTGGTGGAGTGGTAAATAGCGAGGAGGGAAGCCTCAGGCTACAGGACGATATAGACGGGTTGGTCAGATGGGCAGAACAGTGGCAAATGGAATTTAACCCTGCAAAGTGTGAGGTGATGCATTTTGGGAGGACTAACAAGGCAAAGGAATACACAATGAATGGTAGGATCCTAGGAAGGACAGAGGATCAAAGGGACCTTGGTGTGCATGTACATAGATCTCTGAAGGCAGCAGGACAGGTAGATAAGGTGGTTAAAAAGGCATATGGGATACTTATATTCTATGCCTCAGCTAATGAAATAAGCACAGGGAGGTTATGATGGAGCTGTACAAAACGCTAGTTAGGCCACAGCTGGAATACTGTGTGCAGTTCTGGTCGCCACACTATAGGAAGGATGTGATTGCATTGGAGAGGGCACAGAGGAGATTCACCAGGATGTTACGTGGGCTGGAGCGCTTCAGCTAGGAAGAGATTAGACAGGCTGGGGTTGTTTTCCTTAGCGCAGAGAAGGCTGAGGGGGGACCTGATTGAGGTGTACAAAATTATGAGGGGCATAGAAAGGGTAGATAGAAAGGAACTTTTCCCCTTAGTAGAGGGGTCTATAACCAGGGGGCATAGTTTCAAGGTAAGGGGCAGGAGGTTTAGAGGGGATTTGAGGAAAAACATTTTCACCCAGAGGGTGGTTGGAATCTGGAACTCACTGCCTGAAAGGGTGGTAGAGACAGGAACCCTCACAACATTCAAGAAGCATTTGGATGAGCACTTGAAACGCCATAGTATACAAGGCTACAGAGCAAGTGCTGGGAAATGGGATTAGAATAGATAGGGCTTGATGGCCGACGCAGACACGATGGGGCGAAGGGCCTCTTTCTGTGCTGTATAACTCTAGGACTTATGTTGCATTAAGTAAGCACTGACAAAGAGAATAGAAGCGACAACAGTAAGAGGGGGTGGTGGTGGAAGAAGAGAGAATGTGGGAAGACAAGTACAACATTAAAATGTATTTTAAACAGTTTAAAAGTCTATTACTTTTATATTATTACAGTAATAAAGCTACTACCATAAGTTCAGAAGCTTCTGTGACTCTAATGTTAGGTACCAACTTAGATGGTTTAGCAAGACTGCACGGAAATATGTTTTATAACATTTTTGCAGATACAAACAGCAGGTTAGTAAGAGAATAAAAGCAGAAATCTGGCAGCAGATTTCAAATTCTGGCAGCCAAAATATTTCACTTTTTATTTAAACAATGCATCTGTTCCTCCGAGTATACTACAAGAACTCAAAACTCATTACCTATCCAGGATAGGTACTAATAGACCTATGTAGGATAGCAATAGAAATGTCTTGTGCTTTGCCTCTACCCTTGCACATTAAAAAAAAACCCTGACTCAGTGGTAGCCCTCTTGCCTCAGTCAGAAGTCATGGATTCAAGTCTCACTCAAGAGACTTCAGCACATAATCTAGGCTGACACTTCACTGCAGTACTGAGGGAGTGCCTCACAGCTGGAGATGCTGTTTTTTGGATGAGACATTAAACCAATTCCACATCTGCCCTCTTAGGTGGATGTGAAAGATTCCATGGCACTATTCAAAGAAGAGCAGGGGAGTGAGTTCTCCTGGCCAACATTTATCCCTCAACCAACATCACTAAAACAAATAATCATTAATTTTTCACCAAGTTGTGCTGTGGAATTTTTCTTGCATGAGAAGCTTTCTGCCAGCAAATAGTCTGGAACGACACAACATCCAGTGTTCCAACAAGTTTCATAAGATTCCAAAATCCTCAAGATTTAGAAATATCTGGCGAGTTTGACCACACTAAATCACTGTCACTTTTTCCATTTCATGCAAACTGTAACTAAATGGCTGACAATGGATCAAAGCAGAATTAAAAGTAAATTTGGAAATAGTTTTTGGATGCACACATTATGTGTAGCTGTAGTGTTGCATGCATTTTTTCCAACCAAGATCATTCTTTTATATGCTACTTTAAATGTAGCCATTTTAGGGCCATTGAACCCGCAATATACGGTTTCCCAGCAATAGAAAGAACGGAAACTGGCCAGAATACATATTATACTAAATAAGTGACATGGAATTTTTTTTTAAGTAAGTGGTTTTGGAAAACTATACACTTCATAAAAAATCTGATGGGAGAGGAGACAAAATATTTCTTAGAACAGCTGTGCTTTGAACTAACTACAACATAAGCATGCTGAACTTGTATCCACTTTCAGGATTTGTTCCCTGGCAACTTTAGTTCTCTTAAACTACTCTAAACTCCGTTTAGATTCAATTTGGGATTAGCTAAACCAAAGCAATTTCCAGCAGGTACTTTTCTTATGAAGACCGAGAGTGAGAGACACCATCTTCAACTATTCAGCTCTCGGCATGGTTTCTTCTTAAATGTTCATTTCATTTTTGCCAGTGGCCTTATCTTCCTGAATGGCTGGGAAAGGTAGCATAAAGACCAGTGAATGGAAATCTACTTTGCTGGCCTTCATGGACAAGTGCAAATAGTCTGTTTGCCCAGCTTGACACAGCAGAAGACAATGGCAGTCTGTACTGGCAAGCATCTCTTGCTGTCAGAAGAGTTGCAATCTAGCACTTCTTTTGGCTCTGCAGTGCCTCCAGTGACACCCTCACTTAATTTCTAATGCTGTCCTTGAGGATTTCATTTTCCAGAGGTCAGTGAAGGTTTCTGATATTCACACAAGAACCACAAAGTCATGCAGTAACAATTAGCCTTGGTTTAAGGAGGTTATCTAAACTCTGATTAGATTATTTCTCTAATAATTGCTCCTGGGAATGCATTATTCTGCATGTATGAAAAATGAAGATAATATTGTAAGGAAAGTACTATTTCATATAATCATGATGCCAACAGAAATAGTATATAGGTTTAACTCAAATTTGTAAACATGTGCAGAGCTACTGAAGGAATTTAGAAGAAAGATCAGATATTTTCATTAAAATATATGGCCTTTGGTTGATTGAATGTTCAGTCTGAAAGCTGCACCCTCATGAGCTGTGACTGGGATTATGCTCCACAGGACTAGCAATTACCTTTTAGAATATGTCTGTGGTAAACCACTTTTATCGTTCACTATCGTTACACTATAGTTATCACTGTTATATTGTTATCACTGTTCTCACTGTTGTATCACTATATGAGGTCGCCTCTTGTCACACTGTTATACCTGGGCTGACCATCACTGACTCCGCCCATGGCTCCACCTACCTGCCCAGGTATAAAGGTAGTCGACTGGCTGGTATTCCTCCTTGCTGGATCCGATCACCCATGAGGGTGGGCTCTGTTATTTAGTCAATAAAAACCTATAGTTACTTTCCTAACTCGTCGCTTTTCATTGGACGGAATTGATAGGTATATCAATTTTATTGACTAAATTTTAAGATGTCTCATCCAGACGCCCCGCCACAACAGCCACAGCAGCCTTCAGACGCCGAGCCGCAACAATCACAACAGCCGGCTTGGCTGCGAGCCCTCAGACCACCGTACCTGGATCTAAATCCACAGGCAGCGAACGCAGCCCTCGACTTCGATCACTGGCTGGGTTGCTTTGAAGCCTACCTGGAAGAGTCCAACGTGCCTCAGAGATCCAAGCTAAGAGTTCTGAACGCCCAACTGAGCCCTAAAGTATTCGCGCTCATCCGGGACCTTAAAACATACGAGGACGCCATCAACCGGCTGAAAAGACAGTACCAAACCCCGGTAAACCCCATGTATACCAGGCACCTCCTAAGGTCCCGCCCGCAACTGCCAGGGGAGCCGGTGGAGGAATTTTTACGGGTGCTACAAGCACTCGGCAGAGACTGTAACTTTAAAGCAGTAACGGCGGCAGAAAATACGGAAGACAACGTCCGCGATGCCTTCGTGAAAGGCCTACGGTCCGATTACTCACGGCAGCGATTACTGGAAGCAAAGGACCGCGACCTGGACAAAGCTGCAGCCCTCGCTCTCTCCCTGGAGGTGGCCCATCGGGACCAGGAGGCGTTCTCCAGGTACTGTTCGCGACCCTGGGACTCGGGCCCAACCCCTACCGCAATACCCTTCACCGCGCCGCCCCCAGGACCTACCTCAGCGTCGGCGTCCCGGACCCGATCGGGACCGCCACCCCCGGTACCGGCTCCGACATCGGACCCCCGCGGCTGCTTTTTCTGCGGCCAGGAGAAACACCCGAGGTCGCGCTGCCCAGCTAGGAACTCCACCTGCTCAACCTGCAGGAAGAAAGGCCACCTTGCTAAGGCCTGCAGAAGTGGATCTTCAGAGGCCAGCAGTGCCTCATGCGAACTGTGGGGGCAGCCATCTTCCTTCAAGGCAACAGAGGCCAGCATCCCCACACGTGAGTCATGGGGGCGGCCATCTTTGATCAAGGCAACCGACCCCAATAGTGCCTCGTGAGTTATGGGGGCAGCCATTTTGTCCAACCTCGTGGGAGACGCCATTTTACCCACCACGCTCGACTGCCACCGTGCCTCCAGACCCGACGACCGCCTCATCCGCAGACGACAACGACTCGCTCAGCTACACACTAGCCTCCGTCACTCTGGATCAAGCCCGCCCGCATCACCTGTCCAAGTCGATGATGGACATCAAAGTAAACGGCCACGCCACGACCTGCCTGTTCGACAGCGGAAGCACGGAGAGCTTCATCCACCCAGATACGGTGAGCCACTACTCCCTCCCCGTCCTGCCAACGCGCAACCGAATCTCGATGGCATCAAGGTCCCACGCCACGGACATCAGCGGCTACTGTGTTGTGACCCTGTCGGTTAAGGGTACGGAGTATAAAAACTTTAAACTCCTCGTCCTCCCCCAGCTCTGCGCTGCCGTCCTACTAGGGCTGGACTTCCAATCCCACCTCCGAAGTGTCACCCTAGCATACGGTGGACCCCTCCCCCCACTCACAGTCGACAACCAGCGGATGTTAAACCGCCCACCGCGTAACACCTGCAGCCTATCCACCCTCAAGGTCCCGCCACCTTCCCTGTTCGCTAACCTAACCCCCGACTGCAAACCCGTCGTTACCAAGAGCAGGCGGTACAGCGCCGGGGACAGGGCCTTCATTAGCTATGAGGTGCGGCACCTCCTGAAAGAGGGCATCATCGAGGGGATCGGCAGCCCCTGGCATGCCCAGGTCGTGGTTGTTAAGACCGGCGATAAAAATCGCTTGGTCATCGACTACAGCCAGACCATAAACAGGTACACCCAGCTGGACGCATACCCACTTCCCCGCATATCTGACATGGTCAATCAGATTGCACAATACCGAGTATTCTCGACCATCGACCTTAAGTCGGCCTACCACCAACTCCCTATCAGCCCGGAGGACCGCCAGTATACCGCCTTCGAGGCGAACGGGTGCCTCTACCACTTCCTTAGGGTCCCCTTCGGTGTCACCAACGGGGTGTCGGTCTTCCAAAGGGAGATGGACCGGATGGTCGACCAGAACGGACTGCAGGCCACGTTCCCTTATCTAGATAACGTCACCATCTGCGGCCGCGACCGGCAGGACCATGATGTGAATCTGGAGAAATTCCTCCGTACGGCCCAACGGCTGAACCTCACCTACAATAAGGAGAAATGTGTGTTTAACACCTCACGCCTTGCTATCCTCGGCTGTGTAGTAGAGAACGGAGTCATCGGCCCCGACCCCGAAAGAATGCGCCCCCTCATGGAGCTACCCCTCCCCCACTGTCCTAAGGCACTTAAGAGAACCCTGGGACTCTTCGCCTACTATGCCCAATGGGTGCCCAATTATGCGGACAAAGCCAGACCCCTCATGAAGTCCACATCCTTCCCCCTCACGGAGGAGGCGCGCGCGGCCTTCTCCCTCATTAAGGGAGACATAGCCAAGGCCACAATGCACGCAGTGGATGAGTCCATCCCCTTCCAAGTGGAGAGCGATGCATCCGACTTCGCCCTAGCCGCTACCCTTAACCAGGAGGGGAGGCCGGTGGCCTTCTTCTCAAGGACCCTACAGGGCCCTGAGATCCGACACTCGTCGGTCGAGAAAGAAGCCCAGGCGATCGTGGAGGCGGTACGACGCTGGAGGCATTACCTGGCAGGCAAACGATTTACCCTCCTCACCGACCAGCGTTCGGTCGCTTTCATGTTTAATAACAAGCTGAGGGGCAAAATCAAGAATGACAAGATCTTGAGGTGGAGAATCGAGCTATCCACCTACGATTATGAGATCTTGTACCGGCCAGGTAAGCTGAACGAACCCCCCGATGCTCTTTCACAAATTACATGCGCCAGCGCGCATATTGATAGACTTCAGACCCTCCACAACGACCTCTGCCACCCCGGGGTCACCAGACTTTACCATTTCATTAAGGCCCGCAACCTGACCTACTCCATCGAGGAGGTCAGGACCATGACCAGGAACTGCCAGACCTGTGCCGAGTGCAAACCGCACTTCTATAGGCCGGACAAAGCAAGCCTGATCAAGGCCACCCGCCCCTTCGAGCGCCTGAGCATCGACTTTAAGGGGCCCCTACCGTCATCCGACCGTAATGTGTACTTCCTCAACATCGTTGATGAGTACTCCCGTTTCCCCTTTGCCTTCCCCTGCCCAGACATGACTAGTACCACGGTCATTAAATGCCTGAACGAACTCTTCGCCTTGTTCGGGTTCCCGAACTATATACATAGTGACCGGGGCTCCTCCTTCATGAGCGAGGAACTCCGCCAGTTCCTACTAGCGAGAGGTATTGCAGCAAGCAGGACCACCAGCTACAACCCCCGAGGGAGCGGCCAGGTGGAAAGAGAGAACGCGACTGTCTGGAAGGCCGTCATCTTAGCCTTAAAGTCTAAGGGCCTCCCAACCTCCCGCTGGCAGGAAGTCCTCCCGACAGCGCTGCATTCCATCCGGTCACTACTTTGCACTGCCGTTAACGCCACCCCCCATGAACGAATGTTTGTTTTCCCCAGGAAGTCGACTACGGGAACCACTCTACCAACCTGGCTGACCTCTCCGGGGCCCGTCCTGCTGCGAAAGCACGTGAGGGCCCATAAAACGGACCCCCTGGTCGAGATGGTGAACCTCCTGCACACCAACCCCCAGTACGCCTACGTGGCTTACCCAGACGGGCGGGAGGATACTGTCTCCTTACGAGACCTCGCACCCTCGGGCACTCCGGAGACACCACCTTTACCCCCCCCACCACCCCCCCAATTCCAGCCCAGGTAGACGGCATGCCGGAACCCCACGAGCCTTCGCCGACCACGCAGACACCAGCATTAACACCGGATAATGCAACACCGCCGCTGCGACGATCGGAGAGGCTTACGAGGCCTCCGGACAGACTGACATACCAGGACTGGTAGTACACTTCACCCCGCCGGACTCAAATCTAAAGAAGGGGTGAATGTGGTAAACCACTTTTATCGTTCACTATCGTTACACTATAGTTATCACTGTTATATTGTTATCACTGTTCTCACTGTTGTATCACTATACGAGGTCGCCTCTTGTCACACTGTTATACCTGGGCTGACCATCACTGACTCCGCCCATGGCTCCACCTACCTGCCCAGGTATAAAGGTAGTCGACTGGCTGGTATTCCTCCTTGCTGGATCCGATCACCCATGAGGGTGGGCTCTGTTATTTAGTCAATAAAAACCTATAGTTACTTTCCTAACTCGTCGCTTTTCATTGGACGAATTGATAGGTATATCAATGTCACACCACAGAATGCATGGGATTCCCACCACGTTCTCCTGTATACGCCAAATGGTAGTAAATATCACACCAACAGACTACTAGAATCCAATAACTTTATAGGTCTTTTCAGTAGTTTCTGACTTAAATCTTAGACAGAATATTACATGAGATATGACCGCACAGAGCCTCACTTAGCCACTCTGTAAAGCAGGGATCAGGATACCACAGGGCTATTCCATCTTTACTCTGATGTTAAAGTACACTCTTTTGATGATTAAATGAATTCTTTTCAAATGGGTCATGTAATTAAAATTTTAACCATTTCTACCACAAAGATAAGGGATGAACATGGCCATAGAATCTGTTTGCTTTTGATTCTGGACAGCAATTGATATCTCACCTTCTTTCAACAGCAGCCCAACCAGTCCCCATCCTCCACCAACCTCCTCTACTTGGCTGAACTTGTTCTAACCTTGAACAGCTTCTCCCTTTAACCCCACTCATTTCCTCCAGGTAAAAGGTGTCGCTATGGGAACCTGGCAAAGGTCTTTTTGAAAGAAATGTTGAACACTCTGTTCCAATCTTATTCGGATCCTTTCTCCATTTTTATTTCTGTTACATTAACGAGTGAGTCGGTACTGCTTCCTGCTCCCTCTCTGATCTAGAGAATTCCATTTACTATGCTTCATATTTCCCCTCATCTCTTACCTTTACGTGGTTCATTTCTGACTCCACTCTCTATCTCCAGGGATTGGCTTTCCACAGACATCTATTACAAACCTGTCAACTCCCACAACTACCTGGATTGCATTCTTTATTTCCCACCATGCTTCCTGCAAGGTCTACATTCCTTTCTCCCAGTTTCCCAATCTCAGTCACATCTGTTCTGATGAAGCCACCTTCCATGTCAGAACTTCTAAAATGTCCCCAAAGATTCCTCTTCACACTGGTAGATACGAGATGACCGGGTCTGTCCCATTTCCTGTGATTCTATCTTCAACCCTCCAACCATGATTGGGTCCCACTTGTCCTCAACTTCCACCCCACCAGAACATCTTCTGGCACCTCCAAAATGACCTTACCACATCTTCCCCTCCCCTCCCCTCCTCTCCTCTCTCTGCTTTCCAAAGGACTGTTCCTTCTGTGGCACCCTTGTTCACTTAACGAACACTCCAACCACCTCTTATCCTTCCACTGGCATCTTCTCATGCAAGCACACAAAATGCAATGCCTGTCCATTCACTTCCTGCCCACACCACTGTTCGGGGTCCAAAATTCTTCTTTCAGGAGACAATAACTTACGCGCATTTTCTCCAACCTATCATAATCTATCCGCTACTCACAGTGCAGTCTCCTCTACATTGGGAGACCAAACGCAGATTAGGTAACCGCATTTCCGAACACGTTGGTTCTGTACGCCAGTGTGGCCCGGAACACCCTGTCATTTGCCACTTCGATGCCCAGACCTATTCCCACACTGACGTCTAAGTCTTTAGCCTTCTGCACTTTTACAAAGAACCTTAATGCAATTTGAGCAGCAAAACCTTTTCTTTCCATTAGGCACTTTGTAGCCTCTGATCTTAATACTGACTTTTATAACTTCGGACAATATCTACGACTTCCACTTTCTCTTCGGCAGCAGATGATGATCTGAGATGGGCATGTCGGTATTCTGGGGTGGGAACTCTCCAGTGGAACAGCATGCCGATGGGGCAGTCAGCACCCTTAGTACAGGCCTCCTTTTCTCTTCTCGGGCTGCTGGCTTCTATACCACTTTACTAGCCCCTCATGTTTCCATTTCAGAGTTGCCTCATTTTCCCAAAACCCAACTTCACCTATTCACATGCTCTCTGTCCCTTAAACTGCCTTTATGTTATATCATGCTTCTTCCTATTGTCTCTTAATATCACTTTAGCCATTTAACTACCTCTTTCCTGTTTTCCTCTTAAGCAATTTACAGGTCATTCTACTTCCTCTCATTTGTGTACGTTTGCTCCTCCTCTCTTTTATTCTGTTCAGTTTTAAATGCTACACATCTTTAATTTTTCCAGTTCTGTTGAAGGGTTTTACAGGAAATGTTAACTTGTCTGTTCTCTCCACAGATGTTGACCGACTTGCCGAGAGCTTGCAGCATTTTCTGTTTTTGTTTCCGAATTCTACTTTGTTAAAATTTCATCTTGTCCAGTTCCTGTATAGCCATATAAATACTTTTAAACAATGTACAATCTGACTGCTCTCAGAACAAAGCTCCCTTGATGGCTCAGCCATTAGAGATTATGAACTGCATTTACTCCCCTGTCTGCAGACTCAAATGCATTAAGCATGAAGGATTGCCCTGTCAGCGAGAACATTTTGACCTAATCATTTTGAGGACAAGCAGGCAGTCGTACCATCAACTAAGGTTAGCCAGCTCATGTTGTGTACTGGGCCCTCTCCTGACAGGGACAAAGAAACCCTTTCAGCTTCAGTGAACTGAAGACAATTTTTGAAATACATCTGCCTTGTCTACCTAAAAAGTCATTAAAAAAAAAGGATTTTTTCCCCTATTTGACGCAGGACAAAAAACATAAGCATTTTTTTATAAAAGGAATTTAAACATTTTCAGAAGTTGACTGGATTTTGCACTCTACACCGTTGGCAATCTTTCAAAAATGAATCTGTGTCTTTATCAATGGGTTGTTTCTCTCATGCCTAATTAAAACATAAATGGTCTGACTATGAAAATCAAATCTATACACTTCCTTATTTTAGAATATGCTTTTTTTTTATTCAAAAAGACATATTCTGCAATCAACAGAAAAGTCTGCTGCAGTGAAAAACAACAATATTGTACAATGAGTTATGTATCGTGGATGAAAGGAACAGAAAATTTGTGCCAGCAAATTGCAGAATCAGACCAATTGCAAAGCAGGAATTAGTCATGTGAAAAGCTTACTTTTATGTCAGCGAATATAATGATACTTTTACATCAACAATCACAATGAACTCAAGAGGTACTCCATGTGTTTAATGTGGTTAAGTGGCTGTCACAATAATCAAGATAGTTCACTAACCAGGGCAACAGCTTTCATCTTTCCTTTGTAATACTGAAAAGGATTTATCTTCCCAATACAAGTAAAATAGAATAGGAACAGCCCGAGTTTGTCAAGGAATGTTTTCAGCATGCTTCTTCAGTTAATTGAACACTTTGGCCAGAGGTCACAACATTCATGTAATACAGAAGATATTGGCCCATAAACTGCTGTCAAAATAACTGCAAGACAAATGGCGTCGTCGTTATTTATGTGGAAATGCCACAGCAACTCCAGGCAAGGGCAGATGTGTGGTTAAACGCAGAAATCTAAAAGTTGCTGTCCAAGATGCTCTGCTCCACTAGTAGCTTCGCAAAAACGGCATCTCGCTGTCTGGCTCAACATTGAAATGCTTTGAATAGCATCAAGTTGCTTTATTTGTGCGGTAGATACGAGCTAAATGTACCACAGAAAGTTAAGTCTTGTCCATTCCAGTCTAAATACCCTTTTAACTGCATGATAATTGTTATTTACTGCCAGACAACCTCTCTGGCACTGAAAATTGACTACAAGTATGGAGTCTCATTCCTTCAGGGTTTTAATTATTGTTAGAGATTTTATAAATGTCAAATTTAAAATTAAAAACATTTTTTAAACTTTTTCTTTTTGTCTCTTTATTCTCTCTTAATCCACTCTTTCTTTCCCTCTTTATTTCTCCTTCTGTACCTGATTTGACATTGAATTAATTCACTCTAATTTACACTTCCTTCTCAGTTCTTGCACTGTTAATTTCACAATCCTTCAATCTGATTGGTTAAAGGGATACGCAATTGTTTGCTCTGTTCACTCAGGTCTCAGATGCCCGGTTTCTCTCACTGTGACAGTATCAGCTCGCACTTTCAGCAACTTGCACGCAAAAAATTTTAAAACCTAAATGTGCACGGACAAGTCTAACTAACGGCAGACATCGCCTTGCTACAGCAAGTTATGGCCCATTAACTTATACTAGAACATTTTTACGTTGTTACTCCTTTGAAACGTTACATTTTACAGATTTGTTTAAAAGGATGTAGTGTATTGCAACCAAGAAAATATTTTGCTTACGAGATTTCTAAGGTGCTCATAAAATTTATATTTTGCAAGAATCCACCGCAGCCTGCATTAATTAAACGATTATACGTGCTTTTAATACTTACATACAAAATGAAACCAGCCAAGTTCAATTCCTTTAAAGACAATTTAGTTATAATTTCTAAGATCATTGTAAAACCATATCTTCTAAAATGCCCAAAGAACATAACCCCCAAACCACAAACACATTTCAAAATATTCTGTCGAGTGGGAACTATTTTCAGGATGAACACTAATGTGCCAGTTTATGTTTTCAGTGACAAAAATAATTAGTCTGTGGCGCAAAGACAATTCAGTGCTACTGAAGATGAAGTGTCTCTGTGTTATGATATAGTTCTTAAACATCTTAGAAAGGATGTGTGCCAATATTTTGGGCAGTCCCACACTATTAGGACCTATATAAACAATTTCATATTTTCCATCAGACACAAGGCAAGGTTTTCACATGAATTAATCCTTTGGGAGGATCAAGCAAGCACAAAAGAAAAAAAAAATGTCACGACCACTCTACAAGATAAGCTTTCAGAAGTGATGGGTTGATCGGATTCGAATGTGAAGTCTCTGGATGCTATTACTATAATTTCCCCTGATGGCTCATTAAGTACCTAATTGATAAAGAGCAGGAGGGCCCCAGGTTCAATCTCTAATTTATGCTGAGTTAGCTGATCTCAACCTGGGTGGTGGTAGAGATACTTAATTGGCCACAGATCAGCTGAAGAAAAGTATCAAGCAATCCTGCTCTCGATTGTTAACCAGCTGCTCCTGCTCGAAATGCACAAGTATAGACACTGGTGAAGCCAGCATTATAATGATGCCGCATGGTGAATAGTCTGTCAGCACTCACCAGCAAACATGTGATCAGTATCCATATAAGTATAACCCACTATCAAGAGATAAGGGGAGGGAAGGAGGGGAGAACATGATCAACAGTTGAATTAAAAGCAATAATAAATTCGAGGAGGGGAAAAGACGTCCACAAGTTGATACAAGGATATGTGCAGATGTAAGGAACTCAAATGAGAAAAATAGATTACAGACAGATCTAGATGCAATTGGGGAAACAGGCCCTTATCTGGCAGTCATCAATAGATACATTTAGTGTCATCCATGTAGGTAGGGACATAGTGCATTAATTTTTTTTTAAAAAGGTCCATGACCAGAGCCACAAAACTATTGAAAAAGAAAATAAAGCATTAGGATGTATTGCCAGGACATTTAAATACAATTCTGTCTCTAAATAAAGCCTTTGTTAGGCCCCATCTAGAATACGGCCTCCAGTTTTGTTCCTCTCACATGATGGGTGATAGAAGCCCTGGAACAAGTTCAGAGCAGGGCCATTAGATTGATATCTAGGGAGGACCAGGGTACACGAGTAGTTACATAAGCATAGCAATAGGTTAGATGTTAAGTGGTACTTCTTTTCACAATGAGCCACTGACCTCAAACAAGTTTTTTTTGAGTCAAACATATTTATTTAAATATGATGGTACTTGTTACAACTCATCAATTACATAATAAATCCAATTACATTCATTAGCCGAAATAAAACAAAGCCTTAAAACCAGCTTTAGGGTTTGAAACAAGTTGCTGTTTTGTGCAATGAGTGCAGATTTGCTGCAAGCATTAAAAAGAAAGCTGGAGTGCTCAACATAACTGCATGTAGAAAGAAGGTAGATGGGAACTGGCCTCCTGGAACTACGGGGCAGAGTTGAAATGACAGGAGTTTTTTCTTAAATTGGAATATGGAGACTGCGCGACTGGTGGTTGAGGGGGGAGATGGGAGTCATGGCGGGCAGGTGTTACACCATGACAGTACGAGACAGCCTCAATGGACCAAGCTGGTGGTTTTATATGTTTAGATGTAACAACAAAGTCCACAGTTACGTTGGAATGGAAACATTAAAGGGGAAATAAAATCTAAGCCAGGAAAAAGGGGTGGCAGTCTGGGAGTGTTTTTTGTCAAAGGAACAGCCACAAACAGCTATTTTTTTTTCAGTTACAAAAATATTCCTTGGACATTGAAGAAAAATGTCAAGTGAAGCATTGCCATGGTAAATCTCATTCCATTCCTCCAGGCCACGCCAGGGTTAGTGTGTGGGAGTCAGGTCTTGGGAACATTTATGGTAAATGGGAGACCTGCTTCACTTGGGGGCTGGATCTGTTTTTGATGGGGGGGGGGGGGGCAGGAGGAAAAGAATGATCATCTCAAGGCACTGAGAGGCTGGGGGAGGGGTGGCCAGCCAGTGTGTTCTGAAAGAGAACAGCAAATGCAAATTATTACACTGATCTTTGTAGGCAGTTAATTTAAAATCAGACTGATCTTTGTAGGCAGTTAATTTAAATCAGGACAGCAGAGATGGAGACAGCAACAGCGCAGGTGTATCGGCCTAAAATGCTGCATATCTAGCTGGGGGTAAGGGAGTAGAACAGGTCACTAACCATCACAGACATTGAAATCCCCCCAAAATATTAGATCCCAAGGCCCAGCTCAAGTCTTCGGTGGGACGGGTGGGGATCACACATGACTGCACAAAGGGCTTAGAAAAAAATATTCAAAGAACTGACTGGTTGCTTACATGGTGGTTCATCTGAATGGAATTTTTTTTTAAATGCTAAATAGTTTTTTTTAAATATAAAAGCAGGTAGTGGTTTTGATTGAAAGCCACTTGCACTTTGGAAACAGGTACCTTTCCATGTGCTATAAAAGGGTCAGACATGTGCCCAGATTTGAATCAAAAACCATACACACACTTTAAATCAAAAAGAACTCTGAACGAGATTTCCTTCTTTTATTAAGGGCATTTCTTAATACTTCAATTTATAAAGTTGTTCAAATAAAGAGAAATATAACAGTGCGCATTATACACAGCTTTCATTTTCCTTACAGTACTTTTAGAAGTTCAACAACCTCAGTTTTCAGTTCAGTATCCCATTCCCAAAAGTCATGTTACATAAACAGCAGCATAGGAGTCACAGGACAATGGCTCACTGCTTTCTGGAACACAAGTAGTGACTTCCTGTCTCATGTAAATACTGCTCTCCACACAACTCGGCTGTTGACAAAACTCCCTACTTCCGATAACAACCACCCTGTGAAACGATATGAGCAGTTTTTAAACTCACAGGTTTGCATTTTAATTGCACACAAATTTTAAATGCTGCTCACATCACATCAATTATTGCAGAATATTAGGAAGAAACATTTTGGTGTTAAAGGATATATATATATAAATAAAATATATACACACACACACACATATATATATAAAAAATAAAAGAATGATTTTTGAACATTATCACAAATATTTTTGACCAGTGAAAGAAAGCTAAAAAAAAATCAACACTCTCAGCCATTAACCCCAGGTGCTTCTATGATCAGCACTTCAACAACGTATGCTTTAACCTCATGCTATGCACTTTTCTTAAATCAGCAGCGGTATAGCTTTTTTGTTTCTGTATGCAAGAACTTAAATCACAGTGAACTGTTGACTTCAACAGAAAATATATGGTCACAACCTGGCAATTTCACAGTAACTACTGAATAAAGTTTTTAAAATACTAAATGTATTTAAAAAGTTCAGCAGCTTAATGAGGTCAACCAATGGTTGGTTATGGCAGGCTTTTAAAAAAAAATCCCACACACTCTTCTTTTGAAACCCCCAGGCATTTCCTCCCTTTAAATATTGGTGCTATTTTTAGCAATCCAACTACTTACAAAAGATGGCCACTGAGCCACATATGAGCACTTCTTATAGAGCTTTCAATTTAATTTTTTTTGTCCAGTTTGCTCCCTCCACCCCCACCCCAAAACTTGTTCCTAAAAATGGGCAACTGTTATTTGTTATGATCCCACAAGTGAACCTAATCCTCCAGATACCTCATTTAAGTAGCCATTTTTCTTGTGTGAGCCTAGATGGGGAGTGTCAGCAATATCATTGACTATTAAAGGCATCAGAGCCTAGTCCAAGCCTAGTCTCATCTAGTGTCCATGCACACAGTAATTGGACAGCCCACCAGGAGCAAGAACCTTGGCTGACATTTTCCCTTTATAGCTCATTTGTAGTATCCGAACTGCTGCTCCAGCTCAGATCCACTAACTCAACACAGAGTGGAATCAAACTTAGGTCTTTCTGGTCTGAATAGCTTACAATTTGCCAAATGGGTTCTTCTTTTGGCTAGTTCCTCACCAACTGAGAGACACAGAAAATCTGAAAAAAAACTACCAGATAGAAATTTGGACCATATGGAAGAGCTAAACGGTGAAACAGTCCTGCCAAATTTTACTAATTAAAGAAAAATCACATACTTTAATTCAAAATCCATTACATTCTTAATATTTCTGCGGCAACACAAGCAGGGTTAAGTTAGTTTTGGTTTGAAAGAATGAGGTAGGTGAAGAGAGATAGCAGCTTGTGGACTGGAGGAGATGTACAGGAAAGGATAGGGGGACCAATGGATGTTCCGAAAAAAGCATTTAACAAAAATGTTCTCCTGTATTTTTAGTTATGTCCCACAGACCATGATTTTACAAAGCACATCTCAGTTTTTCACACTGTCAGCAAATCTAACCAAAGGAAAAAAAAGTTTATTTTGGTTTTCATCTAGACTATGCTCACTGTTACCATCTGAATTCTTTGCTTAAAAAAAACCGAAATCTCACCCCACCGCCCCCACCAAAAAAAATGTCCAATCTTGTCTCATTCAGTGATTTAATTTACTTGTTTAAATGAATGGCCTTCTTAAGATCATACTACCAACCCTAAAAGTCACCACCAAAAACAGCCTTCAGGAAGCCTAGTGTCTGAAGAGGAAAACCACCTAGTCTGGCACTCTACCCTCAAATTCAGACAATTAGCCACAACACTACTAATAGATTAAATCATAAGCCTCACTCTAAAAAAAAGACAGACATACAGCCACAAATAGAGGCCATTTCACAATATATACTTTCATTTTTGGCAAGTACAGCTTTGTATGGAACATGACCAACTACAAAAGTACCTAACAAAATTAAATTCCTTTAGTGGATGAAATGGACCGAAGCGGGAGAAGCAGGCCCGGGCCATCGGACCGTGGAGCCGGCGACGGTGAGGTGGAGGCCGCGGCGACCAGAGGATGTGTTCGGCGAGTCAGGCGGAGGCAGCGCAGCGCATCGAGCAGCAGCAGCAGCCATGACGACTCACAGTCCGATTGAGAGGAGGGGAGCCAGGAATGGTGGCCAGATGGTGAGCGGGAGAAGCAGGCCACCACACGTGGAGCCGAGCCAGCAACAGTGAAGAGGACGGAGCGGCTGAGGGACATCGTGCTCCCACTGCCACTGGATGCCAAAGAATTGACTTTCTGAACACGGCGCTGTAAAAATAGCTGACGTGTCCCTACGGGGAGTAAGTATTCCATTGTACTAGTACACATGGCAAATAAAATTGAATTGAATTGAAAATGCTAGATATTTTAAATCTTAAATTTTTAGGTACCACCAGTGGCAAGGGGCCTTGCAGACAAAGGGCATTGGGTTAAAAAAATCGGAAGTGTGACCGAATTGCAGAGCAACCTAGTTTCCAAGAGGTAATTCAGGAGGCAAAATCACGAGGCCTTCCCATCAACAGGCGCAGTTTCATTTACTTTTCACCAGTCCCACACCAAATTTTATACACAGCATTTCTCATCATAGATATTGGGTGCAGAAGTCCCAGGATCTGGCCTGCTGAAGCAGGCATTTAAAAGTAGAAAGGCGGCTTTTATTTAAGTGTTGTGTTGTGCACTTTTATGTACCCTTTGTTGCATTTTTGTTCCGAGGTAGTCCTCTTTTTTTGGTTGGGGGGTGAGGGGACATTTCCCTGCCAATACTGCATTTTATTATTCTTGAATCTTAAATTCTACTGACTTTGATGTCACACTATACAAAGAGGAGGTTGAGAACACAATGCATAATTAAGATAAGGAAGAGGAGTTTGTGAGGGGCCAACAAATGCAGGCTCAATAACCCCACAGATGTTTTGATTACACACATCACTTACACATGTCACTATCCCGGACCTATGTTAATAGTTCCCTGCACATGTACCTGGGCATGTCAGATAATGCTTGCCTTCACTGCCTGCAATTCATAAGACACACCGGCAGAGTTGTGCCAGGTGTGCATCAGGGACAGCTCTTCTCCCAATAGTGAAGGTTACCACAACATGAAGCTTTCGTGCAACTAGATTCTCCTAAGCTGCCCTCAGACACAACCGCCATATCGGTCTCCAGTATATACATATGAATCAAGCAAGTGACAAATGCTATTTGTGCATGAGAAAACACCTTCATCACTTTTCCTGAGGAAAGGAGGAAGCAGCTGGATTTGACCACAACTCACCAGGTGCCAAAACACGCATGACTGAATGGCATTGCATATGGCACCCATGAGAGCATCAGGTCTCTTCATGTTAACCCAATGACCTTTATGAAGAGAAACAGGCTTTGTACTCAATTACAGTTCAGGTGCTATCTGACCACAGTAACATCATTCTGCACATCAGTATCAGTTATCCAGGAAGCAACCACGATGGTTCCATTGTGCAGCATTACATGGTGCCTACATTATCTGTAAGCAAAGAAACATTGGGTGGATGGCACTGATGAGAAGAGGACAGTCATCTGCAACCGTGGTTGCTGATCCCGCTGAGTAATTCCCCAACAGGAGAGGAGTTTCTTACCCTGGACATTTCAGTGTCTGCTTATTGTTCCTCAGCTGTCATCTCAACCTTCCACAAAAAAAGTGCCAAGCAGATTAGACACAAGGATAAGTGTGTACAAAAGGAAAATGGCTATGCAGAATACTCCAAAAAGGTAACTCAGAGAGAGTGTGGAAATTCCAACCTAAGTTTGTCCCATGCTCAATCAGCCCTACAACAAACACTTGCAAGTTTCAACTTGCTCCTGATAGCAGGGATTTGAAAACTTGGACAAAGATTGTGAATTTAATGCACAGCAGGGTGGGTAGTCAACTTACATTGATGAAGACAGGGTTAACAAGGGCAGGGCTAACAAGGACAGGGCTAACAAGGACAGGGCTAACAAGGAGAACTTGATGTGGGATAGAATGTAGGCAACAGAATTTGACAACGTGGAATTTATTTAGGGTAGAGTTCAGAAGGCCAGGGAAAAGAGCACAATTCAATTCTGAAGGTAAATGAAATTATGTTTGAGAGTTTCAGCAGCAATGCAGGTGATCTTGGTTAAGGTATGAATTTTGAGCACAGAATCAAACAGCAAACCTGGTTTTCACACTGTCACGTTAAGCTTGAGTAAGCAACCAGCAGGGAAATTGGGAGGCTCGGGTACAAATTAAATTGAACAGGATGGCTTTAGTCTTGCCAGTGTTAAATTTAAAATATTCTGGCTCCTCGGTCTGGCTCCTCGGCCTCTAATCAACCCAACAATTATTGAACACCTGCTTACACTTTTAGTTCAACACACAACTACCTCTTCAGCAGTCTACTACCTAAAATCACATACAGTCTACCAAACTTACATCATTCAAGAATCAGTTGATGGCCATTACATCACCAACTAAGGCCAAGTGAGGCAGGTTTGGTTTAATAACTTAGTGGCACTGTGCCTGTTATCCTACAACAGTGGTACAGCATAGCCAAACTTTTGAACAGTCTTTAACAATTTTCTTATTTTGAATATAAAATTAAATTTGGGGGAAAGGTCTTTTGTTAAAATATGCTTTTCATCTATCTTAGAAACTCAACTACAAGATGTTCCATCATTTTGTAATGTTTACCAATTTAAAATTCTTACCTGAAAACAAATTAATTTTAAAAAGATAGTTGACTGGAGCTCAACACTTAAGTATCCTCACTGGTTGAGGTATATACAATGCAGAACATGAACCTGAAGAATTTTTATACTATCTCTATATCCATTATAAATCTCCAACATGCAATTCATTCAGTGCTTCCAGGCATTGCAAGTTTTAAACACTAACCTAAAAAAGCCACTGTCTGAATTAATTTAGAAACTCACAATTTATAGTTTAAAAAATATGGTGAACAGCTACTATAAATCAAAGCTGTAATTTGGAGAGAAAAAAAAGTACTCTTAAGCCCTGAAGCAGTGGTTAGCAGATTGCTCTTTATGTACCTACATTTCCTTCATACATTTCCTAAAGTGAACTGGCAAATTAGGTTAAGAGATAGGTCAATAGAGTTGCAGTGGCAGACATTTAAGGGGATATTTCAAAATACACAGAATATATTCATTCCAACGAGAAAGAAAAATTCCAAGGGGAGGACCCACCATCCGTGGTTAACTAAAAAAGTTAAAGATAGTATCAAACTTAAAGAAAAAGCATATAATTGTGCAAAGATGGGTGGCAGGTCAGAAGATTGGACAGAATATAAAAAACAGCAAAGAATTATGAGAGAAAAATTAGAGTACGAGAGAAAGCTAGCTAGAAATATAAAAACAGATAGTAGTAGTTTCTATAGATATTTTAAAAAGAAAAAAAGAGTTAACAAAGTGAGCGTTGGTCCTATAAAAAGTGAGTCTGGTGAATTAATAATGGAAAATAAGGAGATGGCAGTTGAATTGAACAGGTATTTTGCATCAATCTTCACTATAGAGGATACAAGTAACATCCCAGAAATAGCTGTAAATCAGGAAATGGAAGGGAGGAACTCAGAAAATTACAATCACCAGGGAAGTGGTACTGAGCAAATTGTTGGAGCTGCGGGCTGACAAGTCCCCGGGTCCTGATGGACTTCATCTTAGGGTCTTAAAAGAAGTGGCTAGTGAGATAGTTGATGCATTGGTTTTAATTTTCCAAAATTCCCGAGATTCGGGGAAGGTTCCATTAGATTGGAAAATAGCAAATGTAACTCCTTTATTCAAAAAGGGAGGGAGGCAGAAAGCAGGAAACTACAGGCCAGTTAGCTTAACATCTGTCATAGGGAAGATGTTAGAAGCTATTATTAAAGACATTATAGCAGGGCACTTAGAAAAGTTCAAGGTAATCAGGCAGAGTCAACATGGTTTTGTGAAAGGGAAATCCTGTTTAACCAATTTATTGGAGTTCTTTGAGGAAGTAACACGTGCTGTGGATAAAGGGGAACTGGTGGACGTACTGTACTTAGATTTCCAGAAGGCATTTGATAAGGTGCCACATCAAAGGTTATTGCGGAAAATAAAAGCTCATGGTGTAGGGTGTAACATATTGGCATGGATAGAAGATTGGCTAGCTAACAGGAAACAGAGAGTAGGCATAAATGGGTCCTTTTCTGATTGGCAAGATGTAACGAGTGGTGTGCCACAGGGATCAGTGCTGGGGCCTCAACTATTTACAATTTATATAAATGACTTGGATGATGGAACCGAAGGTATGGTTGCTAAATTTGCTGATGACACAAAGATAGGTAGGAACGTAAATTGTGAAGAGGATATACGGAGGCTAAAAAGGGTTTTAGATAGGTTCTGACGAAAGGTCATCGACCTAAAATATTAACTCTTTCTCTCTCCACGGATGCTGCCCAGGCCTGCTGAGTTTTTCCAGCGTTTTCTGTTGTTATTTCAGATTTCCAGCATCCGCAGTATTTTGCTATCATATAGATAGGTTAAGTGAGTGGGCAAAGATCTGGCAAATGGAGTATAATGTGGGAAAATGTGAAATTGTCCATTTTCGCAGGAAGAGTAAAAAAGAAGCATATTATCTAAATGGTGAAAGATTGCAGAGCTCTGGGATGCAGAGGGATCTGGGTGTCCTAGTGCATGAATCGCAAAAGGTTAGTATGCAGGTACAGCAAGTAATTAGGAAAGCTAATAGTATGTTATCGTTTATTGCGAGGGGAATTGAATATAAAAGTAGGGAGGTTATGCTTCAGTTGGGCATTGGTGAGACCACATCTGGAGTACGGTGTACAGTATTGGTCTCCTTATTTAAGGATGTAAATGCGTTGAAAGCAGTTCAGAGAAGGTTTACTAGACTAATACCTGGAATGGATGGGTTGTCTTATGAGGAAAGGTTGGACAGGCTAGGCTTGTATCTGCAGGAGTTTAGAAGAGCAAGAGGTGACTTGATTGAAACATATAAGACCCTGAGGGGTCTTGACAGGATGGATGTTTCATTTTGTGGGAGAATCTAGAACTAGAGGTCACTGGTTAAAAATAAGGGGTCGTCCATTTAAGACAGAGATGAGGAGAATTTTTTTCACAGAGGGTCGTGAGTCTTTGGCACTCTCTTCCTCAGAGGGTGGTGGAAGCAGAGTCTTTGAATATTTTTAAGGCAGAGGTAGATAGATAGATTCTTGATAAGCAAAGGGGTGAAAGTTATCGGGGGTTGGCGGGAATGTGGAGTAATCAGATCAGCCATGATCTTATTGAATGGCGGAGCAGGTTCGAGGGGCCGAGTGGCCTACTCCTGCTCCTAATTTGTATGTTCGTATAAATTCCAAAACAGAAAGCATGCTCGATTTTGTTGATGCTCCCACAAATGCGTAAAAACAGCGTATAAAGCAAACATGTTTGTGAAATTGGTAATCATACAATCAAAGTTTATTTTTTCTTTCCAAATAAAGGCAATTGGAATTCTAATAGGATAAACAAAAGGAGCACACACTAAACTGTTTGAAAAGGAGGGGTAGGAAAGGAATTGGCCACTTGTCAATAGTTTTGCTGCTTCAGAAACCAGCAACAATATTGCAGCAAGTGGATATATTGTTCATATTATGATACACCTTTCAAATAGTGTGCTAATGTAGCCAACTAACTCAGACTGCCAACCATATGCAAGGAAATCCCAGACGTCCTACATCAGCCATTTAAATTTTCAGTTCACACTTCAATGCTGATATAACAAATCAGTATTTACAGGGGTAGCTGTATTACAAGCAACAACCAACATACTAACAAAGAACTATTCTAAATCAAAAAAGACATATGAATGATGATAACTAAACAGTTCAATATCTAACCATTTTGATACGTGTCTTGTAGAATGCAACAACAGAAGATAATGCACCAGACCAAATCATATGTTCAAATCCCTCAAACATTTAAACCAACAGCAGCTAAAAAGTTAGGTGGACATTTCAACTCTAGAGAAGTTACCCATTATAAGAACATAAGAACATAAGAAATAGGAGCAGGAGTAGCCCAATTGGCCCCTCGAGCCTGCTCCGCCATTCAATAAGATCATGGCTGATCTGATCCTAACCGCCAATCCACTATGACAGGACTATCTCCTGAATCTAACAGCATTAGACACACGAAAACAGGAGCAGGATCAGGCTACACGGCCCCTGGGCCCGCTCCGCTACCCACAGGGCCATGACCTATCCGAACCTAGACTCATGTCCAAATTCCTGCCCGCTCCCCGTAACCCTTAATTCCCTTTTCTACTAGGAAACTGTCTATTTCTGTTTTAAATTTATGTAATGATGTAGCTTCGACAGCTTTTTGGGGCAGCATATTCCATGGACCTACCACCCTCTGAGTGAAGTAGTTCCTCCTCATCTCAGTTTTGAAAGAGCAGCCCCTTATTCTAAGACTATGCCCCCTAGTTCTAGTTTCACCCATCATCTGGAACATCCTATCCTCCCTGCATCCACCCGATCCAACCCCTTCATAATCTTATATGTTTCAATAAGATCGCCTCTCATTCTTCTGAACTCCAATGAGTAGAGTCCCAATCTACTCAACCTCTCCTCATATGTCCATCCCCTCATCCCCGGGATTAATCGAGTGAACCTTCTTTGTACTGACTCGAGAGCAAGTATGTCCTTTCTTAAGTATGGACACCAAAACTGTATGCAGTATTCCAGGTGCGGTCTCACCAATACCTTGTACAACTGAAGCAATACCTCCCTATTTTTATATTCTATCCCCCTAGCAATGAAAGCCAACATTCCATTGGCCTTCTTAATCACTTGCTGCACCTGCATACTAACCTTTTGAGTTTCGTGCACCAGGACCCCCAGATCCCTTTGTACTTCAGTACTTTCAAGTTTCTTGCCATTAAGATAATAACTTGCTCTACGATTTTTCCTGCCAAAGTGCATAACCTCACACTTTCCAGTATTGTATTCCATCTGCCAAATCTCTGCCCACTTACTTAGCCTGTCTATGTCCCCTTGCAGGTTTTTTATGTCCTCCTCACTCACTACTTTCCCTCCCATCTTAGTATCATCTGCAAACTTTGACGTGTTACACTCGGTCCCCTCCTCCAAATCGTTAATATAGATTGTAAAGAGTTGGGGACCCAGCACTGACCCCTGCGGAACACCACTGGTTACTGATTGCCAGTCTGAATATGAACCATTTATCCCAACTCTCTGCCTTCTGTTAGATAGCCAATCCTCTATCCATGCCAGAATATTACCCCCAATCCCGTGATTTTTTATCTTAAGCAATAATCTTTTGTGTGGCACCTTGTCAAATGCCTTTTGGAAGTCTAAATACACTACGTCCACTGGTTCACCTTTATCCACCCTATATGTTACTTCCTCAAAGAACTCCAGCAAATTTGTCAAACATGACTTCCCCTTCATAAAACCATGCTGACTTTGTCTTATTAAATTATGATTATCCAAATGTCCTGTTACTGTCTCCTTAATAATGGACTCCAAAATTTTACCTACCACAGATGTTAGGCTAACCGGTCTATAGTTTCCAGCCTTCTGTCTACTGCCCTTTTTAAATAAGGGTGTTACATTAGCAGTTTTCCAGTCTGCCGGGACCTTTGCTGAGTCCAGGGAGTTTTGGAAGATTATTACCAATGCATCCACAATCCCTACCGCCACTTCCCTCAAAACCCTTATGTTGGGAATACTTATTTCATTAAATTAACACACAACCATGACTTTTAACAACTTTAACTCCTGTAATGTAAAAAATACCTTATATTTTGAAAATTAATTAACTACTGCAGTATATCACTTTCTTAAATTACTTCAACAACGCTCCAAAGACTCAGTTAAAACAATTGTCCCAAAACAGTGAAAAAGATGATTAAAGCAATATAGACATCTTCAAGAGGCCTGAAGAGATAGTCATTAACAGATTTTAAAAAGCATAACATAATCTGGAAAAGTCATTCAAATTTCATACAAAGCAAAAATGTCACTTTGTCTATTTTTTAAGTCCCCCATGTTGAGAATGGGATTTTTCTATTGCACAGTAACATATTCACATTCTCAGGAAACATCTGCAGCTAACTGCAGGAAAGCACAAAATCTGTGCTCGTTTTAAAACTATAGTCTGTGCACACATCATTTTACCCTATTTTAATCCTCTTTTGCTTCCTCCCATACTGCTCTCTTTTACCCAGGCCCTTTCCACATCCACAGTCAATGACACTTTGCGAGTGAAGTCTCTTCCAATTTCTCCTCTCCTCTTTTTTTTCCCCCTCTACCACAAGGTATTCCCATTTAGTGGGTGCCCATGAATTAACAAAACTGGCCCAATGTGGTTACCAGATTTACAAAAAAAGCACATTAGAAGTTGGAATTTAGAATGCAGATCCTTGGAATGGCAGTCTAATGCTTTCTCACTGGAGTTGCCAGAATGCCTAGTCTTGCGTGCTACCCCCACCTAACAACTATACTGTGAAAACAGACTTTTATAAAGTTTAACAGTATCGTTCATATTAATTTAAAGTTCAATCTCTAATGCATATATTTAACTTTTTTTTAAATCAACATGTTGAAGTTATAACTAGCCACTGCTTGCTATGTAATTATTAACTTCATACTCACTATTGCACTTTGGGAATGCACCAAATTGTGATCTAATAATAAATAAGATTTGAAATTCTCCAGAGTGACAAGCTTAAGTTAGATGCTTATTATTTAGTCATAAGAAACCAAATCTCTGCAACAGATCAGCTTCAAAAAATGTTGCGACAACAGTTGTGTTTATATTGGATAAATATGTCTTTAAAGAGCATCTGTTACAAAAACAGCCCATCTCTTAAGCAATATGATTTGACAATTAACTCATACCCACATTAGGCTGAGCACAATTTGTATGTTATTTTAGAAAATTTTCAATGTGATATTTTGCTTAAACACCAACAAGGATTAAAGCAGCCTAGAAAAAGTTACATTAATATTCAGTTCAAGTTCTAATGCACTGTCTAAAAAGCCTTACAGTTGTGTAGGGTGTAAACTTGGATTAAAGCACCTGTATCCAGAAAAGAAAATCTATTTTCATAGCAAAAAGAAAGCTTCCCTTTCAGTCCAACAAAGTTCAAGATCATATGATAACATTTAAATTTTACTTTCCGCAGGAATTACACACCCCTTTTTGTATCCTGTTATTCACAGGAGTTCTTTCCTTTTGGACAACTATGAATATTGAACATATTTCACAGAGTGGTCTTACCATTAAAGAAACTTTTAGCTCGGAGATAACTGACACTGAGGCGGAGAACAGAGAGCTTGTCCAATTTGGCTACAACATCCTGTGGGAAGGGTAGGAGATTGGCTAGGCGCTCTAGCTCTGCATTCAATCGGTCCCGATGCCTTTTGGATGGATTTGACTTTGCTCCTTCAGAGGCCAGGGATTTTACACTTAAATTAAAAAGAAAAAAACTGTTGTGTTAATATGGATTTTTACTTTCAAGTCTAGAAATTAGAAACATCACAATACAGTTTCCAACTGTGCCTTCATGGCACATGAAGTATAAGTGAGGTTGGCAATGTAACTTACAAATCCCAAGTAGTTATAATCCACTCATGAGAGAAACATCTATAAAATATAAGACACATACTTCATAACATGCAGGATTTCAACTGCAAAAGAAATTAAATTATATTTTTCTGTAGTCCAAGTGAGTGGAAATAGTATCAACTGTAGAAATCTGACCAGCTATTATATAAACCATATAATAAATTCTTATAAAAAGGTACAAGGGAATGGAAAGAGGAGCAATGAATGGGTGAAGATTTCACTGTACATTTCACTATAGCGATTTTCGGTTAGCATTTTCTCGTACCGTTTCCAGTGGCAAATGGGTCAGATTGAACCAGAAATCTAACCTCAGTTTGCCAATATGAAACTGCCAAACAATTTAAAACAAATTGGCACCAGCATCACCTCTGCAATATGCCACTAGCAATTTGGATACGTTGTCAGAGTAAGTGTAAGCTAAATCACACCCGCCATGTAACTGTAATTTAATGGGTATTTATTCCATTTAAAAAAACAGCATACCAATTATTTTGTCCTCACCTCAAAGGAATTACTAGGCCTTGCCCTACCTCTCTGATCTTGTCCAGCCATATGACCCCTAGCATACTCTCCACTCTTCCAACTCTGGTCTACTCCCTCACATTCCCTTCACTGCACTATTGATGGCTGTTCTTTCAGGCATAACATCCCCACTCACCCTGGTCCACATTGAGGCAAAGCATTCCACTTGTGTGGGGTAGAACTTCAAACAGTTATGTCATGATGCTACAGTAAACTAATGACATTTAATTTACTGCTGAAAGTTCAATAAGTAAAATGTTTTCAATAGATAGGCCAAAATTATAGTTATATGCCAAAAAAAATTAAATTAAATTATCTTGAGTGGTCCATTTAATTAGATCCTCATTTTTGTTTCAATATTAGAGCTTTTAATGAATAGATGATGTTTCAAGCTGTATCTATATATCTTAATGTGTAGTAGAATAAAAGTCTTGCATTTAGCATGCATTTCCTGTTTGTCACATTTACTTCCTGAGCCACTATTTTCCTCACACCTGATTACTTTTATCTGGCCATCTACCATTATTATATTTACTTTTTAGTCCCCCCAGGTGGTGATGCTGTTCTTAAAACTGTTATTTCCTAAGTCCATTTCTGCAGGTGGCACTGCAGGCAAGTTTTATTTTATTCCTTGGGCCACACAACAGCATCATGTAAAATGTAATCAAATTTAACAATTATTTTATGCTTATAAAGATTATTTATTTAACCTGCTCACCTCGTTCCCCATCCTGGCTAGCCTGTTCTTCCCAGTCTTCTGTCCACATGATCTAGGCTCCCTGTTTTTCCCAGGCCTTAAGCTGCTTGTCTGT
This sequence comes from Somniosus microcephalus, assembly GCF_052327205.1. Classification (NCBI taxonomy): domain Eukaryota; kingdom Metazoa; phylum Chordata; class Chondrichthyes; order Squaliformes; family Somniosidae; genus Somniosus; species Somniosus microcephalus. The sequence continues at coordinate 167,143,231 of NC_140991.1, read as the reverse complement.
CCACTTTTCAATACTGGCCTGCTTTCAGGCTGTTTGTATCCCTGCATCCTGGTCTGGGGCTGCCAGCCCACTGACAATGCTCGTTTCTCCACCCAACAATGAGCCTGATCCACTTGTGGCCTGGTCCACGTCCACATTCTGCTCCCTTGCCAGTTTCCCAGTACTAAACTGGCTAACTGCAATCTATCTTTTTTCCCCCACAGTGCTATAAAAACTAAATGCTAGTATCCCAACTTAGTGCTGGAAAACCTTCATGTTCAAATTGGTGGGTAAGGAATAGAGAAGTAAGGGTGAATGTGACAAAAGGAGATGGAAGGAGACAGGAGAGTGAGGGAGGGAGAGGGTAAAGGATAGGAAGTGCAAATGGCAGGTGGGGGGGGGGGGAGGTTGGGTGTGAGTAGATGTTGTAGAGTGTGAGGGAGTAGTGCTTGAGGGACTAGTGCAAAGGGGAAGGAACTGTGGATTCAATGTGAGTGAAGGAATGGCGAGAAGGGGAAAACAGAAGATGGAGGCAATGAGAAGAGAAGGGTGTTGCCATAGTCTGAAAACTGCATTACACCCACCACTGGAAAATGCAATCTGCATACTCACAGATCTCTTCCCTATCATCCCACTCACTGCCTCCCATCCAAGGGGATGGAATTTTTTTTTAAGGGAGAAAAGGCAGTAAAGTAATGCAGAGATGAGAGAGGGAGAGGGAAGACACACAAATATAAATAACAAAAATACATTGAAAGGTGAGAAAGAATGCATTCTAGTTTATCATGAGCAGTGCCACAGGAGATCTACTATATTTAAATAAAAGCTTCCCCACTAGAATATGCAATGTGGTGAGGTTTTAAAGAAATAAAAACTTCACAAAACATTTATAAGAAAGGAATGAGGTGAGGTTTTAAAGACATAAAAACCACAAAACATTTATAAGAAAGGAATGATTCATGAAGTATAGATATGATGTGCTATAAATGTGAGGAATGGAACCATAAAGCAAAATCTAATGGTTTGTTAAAACACACACATTTCTAACCACAACTAACCATAAGGGTGTTTGTATTTTGAATGTGGGAGAAGTTCTACAAGCACAAATATAATTTTAAAGCAAAGACAGCATCACAATTGGTACAGTTTATTTCACTTCATAGACATGAAGAAGCATTAACTGAGCTCCTAAGAAGAATTGGGGTAGGAGCCCAAACCAAAACTGGACCCCTCCCTTTAGAAGGGCCAAAATTTTGTTCTGAACACTAGCAGATCTTCACGTGGTCAAGTGCATGAAAAAAGTTAGATGATACACTACTTTACAAGAACAGGCATATTATACCCTGTAATGCGCAATGCAATATTCTACTGCCACGATGCCAACATAGTGTAATTTTTTTTAGTAAACACTGTTTAAGATCAGAGTTTAATTATTGTTTAGCAAAGGAATTGCAGTTTGGAAAATGCTTATAAATTTGAGGCTCCAGCATTAAGTGACTGCTTTTTTTGGTCTTTTCTTAAAAATATTGTTTTTTCATCTAAGTATGACATCTGGAGCGAGACAGACATATGCTCAATGAAAGGCTTTTACACAGATTGATAAATACAATACCAGAGTTATTTTATTCAAATTTGGCTAAATAAAGCATGGATTAGGCATGGATAAAGCAAAAAAAGTTAGGATTCTGACTCGATGAGAACTATCTACTCTGGATATCAGAATATATCCAAAGTTTCATGATGACACAGCAACATTTTGCATCTTATGCAGGAACCGAAGACAGAAATTTATATTTTAAAAAGCACACAGCCATAATCTACCAGCTACTATATTATGAATGAGACAGTTGTATGATTGTGTTTCTCTAGTTTTCCACACATCATTGAACTACTTGTGGGCTGGTATTCGAGAAATGGGCTGCAGGGCCTCCTTCACCTGAACTCATCTTGTGACAGTGTTAACAAACACAGCAGATTTACCAAGTCTCATTATTCACCATCTAAGTGTTGTATACATTGATGTTGGTGAAGCCAGTGAACCTTTCTTCTCCCCATTCAAATTGAAATATTTGCCACATATATATGAATGAAATTATCACTTAAACCAAATTAGTGGTTAAATGGGCCATTATTTAACTTCTATGAACTATGGTCAAATGCTGCTAGTAGGATCACAAGTACCTTTTGGATGGATTTCAGCATCCTAACAAATACGTTTGAGCAGTCTCCATCATGGTTTTAGTGGGTACAAATCCACAGCTCAAAACTGCCCATAATTTGGCACTTATCGAGCAGTCATTAAAATAGACCACAAAGCCTGGTTGGTTTGCAAAGTAGAAATATAGCACTCAAACAGCATCATCTCCAATGTATAAGACTAGCTTAAAAAACACTCTTGGGGCACTGCAAGGGGAATGTTAATCTGCATCTAGTCCATGCTATACCTCATCTGCAAGTTTATGATGCAGCAGATGGGTGCAAACATTCTCAGTTCTACTGCACTGCCATAATTCCTCTCTGACAAGGAGCACAATGTCTCAGAGAAAATCCCTCCATTAAAATTTTCCAGGATAGTCATTTGGGCAAGAACACAAAAACCAGTGAGTGGTTAAGTGTATAGAGACCTCAAAAACCAGTAACTCTGCAGAAGCTCCTGATGACTTATTTGTATGGGTGGTTAGCACACATGAAGGCCTCTGGGAGGAATGATTTAGAAACAGCACTGAAAACAGGAAAATTGTGATCTGAACAAATTAGGAGAAACTAAATTTTAGTTGTGTTTGAAATTACATAATTTAAAAATAAAAAGCATATTCATCTGATTGATCACATAGGGCTAAAAATTAATTAACGCCCCAATTGAGGCGCTAACTTCGCCAATTAGCGCCCTCGCGCCAGAAATTGAGTGGTTGCGCCCCAAGAGGGAAGCGGGGCGCTACTGGAAGCGCTCCGCCTCCCTCTTGGGGCGCTGCGAGTGAATACCGTGGCGCTGCGGCACGTCGCACCGCGGTACTGCAGGCCTTCCTCTCCTTCTTAAAGGGGAGGGGTCATGTGCAGCGCGACCTGGGCCGGGGATCAGGAGTGCAGGCAAAAGAGCCCGGCACCCAAGAGAAGTGCCAGGCTCTTGGAGCACAGCCGACACTCCACGGTGGGGGGGGGAGGGGGTTCAGGAGGCCAGCGACGGGAGTGCAGGCAGGTGCTGGCAGGCAGCCAGCAACAAAAATGGCCGCCCCGCACCTCACCTTTAAATTGCGCCTCCCCGGCCGCAGGTACGCCCCCTGGCCCTGTCGGACATAGCGTCCGGCGGTAAATCAGGGGGCGCTCCCGAAGATCGTGGCCGGGGCGTGAGCGGGGCGCTGCGCACACCAATGACGTCATCGCCAGTGGCGCAGCGCCACAGGGCGCTACCGGTTAGTGCCACCACTAACCTCCCGCTGAATTTTGCGGGAGGCGTGGGCAGTGCCGCGCCCGGGCGCTAGTTGGTTTGCGCCCCACTTAGCGCCCTCTTAAGGCGCTAACAGGTGGCGCTACCAACTGAATTTTTCCCCCATAGCCTTTTAACATTGGGAACATAGGAATAAGGGGTAGGAGTAGGCCATTAAGCCCCTTAAGCCTGTGCCACTATTCTATTTGATCTTGGCTGATCTGCACCTCAACTCCATTAACCCATCTTTATTCACTATCCCTTGATGCTCTTACCTAACAAAAATCTATCAATCTCGGTCTCAGCCTCGCTCTAATTTTAAGATTATGCCCCCTTGTTCTGGATGCCCCCCAGCAGAGGAAACTGTTTCACTGTAGCTACTAGAAGCTATTGTATCGAATCTCTATAATTTTAAATACCTCAGTTAGATCATCCTTCAACTTTCTAAGCCCAAGGGAATAGAAACCAAGTTTATGCAACCTGTCCTCAATTTACCCCTTTAAGCCCTGGTACCATTCTGGTGAATCTGTGCTGTACTCCCTCCAAGGCCAATATACCTTTCCAGAGGTGTGGTGCCCAAAACTAAACACAGCACTGCAGATAAGGTGTGGCCAGTGTTCTATACAACTGAAGCATAATTTCCTCACTTTTGAATTCCAGCATCCTTAAGCAATAAAGGCTAAAATTCCATTCGCCTTTTTGATTACTTTTTGTACTTGTGCACTGGTTTTTAGGCCATCACAAACTCTTTTCAGTGGATCACATAATTATCTCACACTCTTGCACATGGCATCACACTGGAAAGGAAAGTCAAAAAATCAACTGTGTCACTCAAATGAGATGACCAATTCAAAGTTCAATGTGCAGTTTCCTGATTGGCTAGAAATCGCCGCTCTCACAAAATGCATAATTGGCCATTTTATGGCACAAAACCCGGTGCAGAAGTATCCATTTAGGAATACAGCAATTCCATTAAAATGATGACTAGTTCACTCCTCTTATCAGTCCCTATTCTAAGAATCTTCCTTGCCGCACTAATCTTTCTACCAGTGGCCCGTGTAATGTGCCCACTCGCATGCACATATTGGCTGCCCCTCCTAAAGCAAGCCTCCCACCTTTTTTGGCCACTCTGCTTCTGCTCTGCTCACTCATCCTCTGCAGCCCCTCCAGCCACAACTCCTTTCGCCTCACTTTTCTCTTGCACCATGCCCTGCCCCAGCCCAGATCCCTTTCCCCACTCAACACTACTCTTGGCCTACCATTTCTACAGTCTCTCCTAAACAAACCCATAGCCTCATTATGCTCCTCTCTTGAAACTGTCTTGCATGCCTTTTGCAGCAACCACAACTGTTTTAACCCTCCATTCCAATAACCATTAACTCCCATCACTCTGAGGTTACCCTCTCTAACCTCCTTCCCACCCCTCCTGCTCTCCAGCCCTACCAGTGCCAAATTAATTACTGCCCTGTTCTGCACCATATTCCAGAATGTTTGTTCTCTCACAAACAAGGCTTTCGCCATCCATGACCTCACTATGGATAAATCTATTTACATCTTTGCCCATATCCGAACTCACACCAAGTCCCGTTCATCCATCACCCCTGTTCTCATTGACCTACATTGGGTCCCAGTACAGCAATGCCTTGAATTTAAAATTCTTATCCTGGTGTTCAAATCCCTATATGACCTCACCCCTTCCTAACTCGGTAACCTCCTCCAGCCCTACAAACCTGAGAACTCTGCATTCCTCCAATTCTGGCCCGTTGTGAATCCATGACTTCATTCGCCCCCTACCATAAGCGGCCGTGCCTTCAGCTAGCTAGGCTCTAAGTTCTGGAATTCTCTCCCTAAACCTCGTCGCCTCACTACCTCCTTTAAGACGCTTCTTAAAACCTACCTCTTTGACTAAGCTTTTGGTCACCTGTCCTAATATCTCCTTATATGGCTTGGTGTCAAATTTTATCCGATAATGCTTTTGTAAAGCAACTTGGAATGTTTTACTACGTTAAAAGCATTATGGTTGTTGATATTCTCTCCTGCCTTCCACTCTATCACTGTTCTTTCCTCCCCTCCTCCCTTGCCCTGCCTCTGTACTTGCTTAAAACCTGTTACATCTCTGACTTTATCCAGTTCTGACGAAAGGTCAGAAACTTTGGCCAGAATTTTGCCAGCGCTCAGGGGGCGGGTTCGGAGGCAGGACATCTGGCAAAATCGCAAAGATTGATAGCAGGCAGGAAACCCACTGTCAATCCACCTCCAATCAATCTTCCCAAGTGTCGGGTCCCTGATTTGCGCATGGACCAGACACCTAGCGGCGGAAAGAGGATTATAGCCACTTAACTGCCTGCTAAAGGCAGGCTCTTCTGCAATTTTGACACTTCTACTTCAGCCTTCCCGACGTCGGGACACCATGCCAGGTTAGTGTGGCGTATTGTGAGTCTGCTGTAATGTTTCTGCATTGATGACAGCTGCTAAAGTGGTGTAAAGGATCCAATGGTGCACTAGTGAGTTTCAGAGGTAAGAAAATGTTGGGAAATTCATTTTTAATGCATTTAGGGCTAGATTTTCAGTACAGACAGTTTTGGGGCGCTAACCTTAGCGCCCGCCCGAAGTTAGCGCCCGCCCCAAAGTAGCGCCCCGTTGCCGGAAATTCAGTGGCTTCGCCCTAAGAGATTGGTGGAGCGCTAAAAGAGGCGTTCCACTCCTATCTTTAGGCGCTAAGCCGGCGGTCCAGAGGGATAGCGCCCAGGCGGGGCGCAGCGCGGGTGCGGTCATTTTTGGACTGACAGCAGACCCCGTGGCGCCGACCAGCTCTTAAAGGGGGAAGGGACGAATTGGTCTGCTGCCACGCCCTGCACACTGCAGCCTTGCAAAGAGGCCTCAACACTGCTGCTCAGCCCCAGGGAGTCATGGCAACGCCAGAGAAGGCCCGTCAGCGTGCCCTGCGCTTCTCAGAGGGTGATCTGGACATAATGGTCACAGCTCTGGAGGTGAGGCGCAAGATCTTGTTCCCAGAGAGTGGGAGGAATCCAACCCACCACGACTACACCAAAGCCTGGAAGCAGATCGCCCAGAGGGTGACGTTCACCGGCGATGCCCCCAGGACCCACAAACAATGTCGTAAAAAATACAACGATCTGACCAGGATTGTGAAGGTGAGTAGCCTTTCCAGTCTCCTCCTCATTCTTGCATGTACACCTGACATGATGGGCAAAGGGAGCTGAAAGTCCTATTGGCCAGCCCTCAGCCAGCAGCATTGGGACAGTCATGAGCATCACATGGCCATTCAGCACTCTACACTTTGTCCAAGCTATTCCACCATGGGAGGCAGTGCACACTACATCAGGGCTTCACTGCGCACTTACAGCCCGTCCTTTCTCTTGCAGGCTAAAGTAGCGTTTAATCGCCAGGCGCGTGCCAGGAGTGGCCGCGCCAAGCTGCAGAAGCTCACTCGGCTGGAGGAGCGCGTGTGTGTGCTCATGGGAGCCCGTGTGATTGTCCCCACAGCGTGCGGAGTATCCGACCCTCCACTGCCCAGCAATGGTAAGGACCTCGCCTTTTGGCCCTCTCGCGTCGCACTGGCCCATCCGAGCTACCTCCTTTGCCACTGTCCCACCAATGCGCTGAATGCCACCAGTCCTAACTCCCTCGCTGACGCCGTCTCCTCACTCTGAAGCTACTCTTGTGCATTCCTGCTTTCAGCTGGTGACGACCAGGACCCTGAAGCTGCCAGTGACAGCACCTCCGACCAGGAGGAGGAGGAGGAGCAAGCCGGACCTTCGGGGGAACAGTCACGTCCCGCAGGAGAGGAGGAAATGCTTGACACCTCCTCACTGGACGAGTGCCTGGAGGAACTGTCGCAGGGCAATGCAGCTTCTGGGACCAGTGGCGTCCAGCCACCCAGGAGCCGTGCGCGTGGCCCGCGGCCTTCCCCCCAAAGGGGGGAAGGATCAGAGGGGAGTGCTGCTGTTCGGCACACTCGCCGCCACCAACGCGGCAAGGGTCCCCTAGTTCGGCCCCCTCCTCCCCAGCGGGAGAGTCGCGACTCTAGTCCGGACACCTTCACCTCGGAGGAGGTGCGGAAGCTGGATAAGATGGCCGAGGATTCGGACCGGCGCCACACGGAGCTCATGAGCGTGGTGGGGCGCATGCCTGAGGCCATCGAGTCGCTGGCGACCAGTGTGCGCGAGTTCGGGGCAGCAACTGCCGCGAGTGGCCGCATGCTGACTGATGCCGTCAAGACCCTGGCGGCTGTGATGCGCGCGCACAGCAGGACGACAGGGGCAGTCACTGCTGCCACACGCGCTCTCTCAGGCAGGCATCGCCAGGGCAGCCGCCGCGCTGGACCATCCCAGCAAGCCGCCCCTCGGCTGATTGTTGCGGATCCTGCAGTGCGGGCCCGGCCGAGTGCCACCGCGCCACAGCACCAGCCAGCGCATCCCAGACGCCAGCTGGCCCACATTGCGCCATCCGTCGCCGCCATTCCCCCACTGGGGCGTCAAGGGCAAGCGGCTGCAGCTGATGGTGGCCAGGCTCAGGTGCGCCACTCAGCAGACGGCCCCTCGAGGCCCAAGCGCCGTGTAGGCCGCCCCCCAGCGGCATCTGGCGGAAGGGCATCTGAGCCTCAGGCGCCTTCCCCCAGCCTCGCAGCAGCCACTGGGCAGAGCTTGCGAAGGAGCAGCAGGCCGGGCAGGGGAGGCAAAAGGCTGGGCAAGGTCTCGCCCTCGCGGGCCACTCAGTAGAGGGTGTGGGCAGCTTTCCTTTTATATGGCGGTGGCCATCTTTATTTTGCCCATGGTTGTGTTGTTGGAGGGCTTATTTTTTGCGTTAGGCCGACGTTGAGGCCCGGTTTGAAGAAAGGTGGAGTGACTCCTCCCCAGTTTGTGGGAGTGAGTCGTTTGTTGGGCTTTTTGTGGGGCCCGTTTATTGTTTTTGGGGATTCATGTGGGAAGGGCTTTTCATTTTTGTGTAATAAAAAATTATCTTTATTCATGCAGTCTCCATGGTTGTTCTTCTTAGTGTTTGTTGGCTTCGCCGGCTGAGGGCTTGCGGAGCGGCTGCATTCATCTTCCCTCATGGCCCCTGGCCATTCCCTGACAGGGGGCTTAGAAGTACCGTGTAATAAGGTGGCGTCGTGCGGCCCTTGGCCCTGGTCGCTCCCTCCTGGGAACGTACTCCTGCTCCTCCTCCTCCTCCTCATGCTCCTCCTCCTGAGGTGCTGGTCCAACGTCAGGTGGCAATGCCCGAGTCCTGCGGATAGCCAGGTTGTGTAGCATGCTGCAAACCACCACAAATTGGGAGACCCGGTCCGGCGAATACTGGAGCGCTCCTCCGGAGCGATCAAGGCAGCGGAACCGCTGCTTGAGGACCCCAATAGTTAGCTCGATGATGTTGCGGGTGGTTTGATGGCTCTCGTTGTAGGCCTCTTCAGCAGCGGTCCTGGGCGTGCGGAGCGGGGTCATGAGCCAGGTGCACAAAGGATAGCCTTTGTCCCCGAGTAGCCATCCTCTTGGGGGAGGCTGTGCCTGGAACATGTCATGCACAGTACTCTGCCGCAGGATAAAGGCATCGTGGCTGCTGCCTGGGAAGCTGGCATTGACTGCCATGATGCGCTGCTTGTGGTCACAGACCAGCTGCACATTCAGAGAATGGTAGCCCTTCCTGTTGCGATACTGCTCGCCATGCTCCAGAGGGGCCCGCAAAGCCACATGCGTACAGTCAATGGCGCCCTGCACCAAGGGGAATTCCCCGAGTCTGGAAAATCCCAATGCGCGCTGATGCTGGCTCTCCAGGGCCATGGGGAAGGAGATGAATTGGCTTCTCCTTCTGAACAGTGCTTCGGTCACCTGGCGGATGCAGCGATGCGCGCCGTACTGGCAGATATAGGGACAGAGTGATCTCCTGGAAGAATTTCGATCGCCTAGATGGGTCGGAGAGGAATTTCCCAGATTTTTTTCTCCCAAATTGGCCATTGGGTCTTTATCTGGTTTTTCGCCTCTCCCGGGAGATCACATGGGTTCGGGTGGATGCAGAGTGATAGAAGATTTGAGGTTAGGATCAGATCAGCCATGATCTTATTGAATGGTGGAGCAGGCTCGAGGGGCCGATTGGCCTACTCCTGCTCCTATTTCTTATGTTCTTATGTTCTTATGTTTGCTATGTCCCCAGCAGCGTATTGGAAGGAGCCGGTGGCATAGAAGTTCAATGCCACCGTCACCTTCACTTCCACCGACAGAGACGTCCTGCACCTGAGCTTTGGCCGCAGATCTCGGCGAAGCAGGTGGCAGATCTCTGCAATCACCTCCTTTCAGAATCGGAGCCTTTTAACACATCGCGCGGCACTCATGTTTAGGTAGGAGCGCTGCTGGCGGTATAGCCTGACTGGGTAAGGCCTACGTGGCCGACGCCTGTAGCCCCCTCTGCCTCTAGCCAGGGCTGCCCCTCTCACAATGCGTCTGCGAGCCCTACGGACATGGAGCTGCAGCTCCGCGTTGGCACCCCATGCAACCCCCATCAAATCCTGGCAAACACTCTAATTTCCAAAAGGCCACTTGCAGCGCTCTGGCCTGAGTCCAAAAATACCTGGCTCTTGCTGCTTGAAACCAGTTAGCTATCCTCCTTGTTGTGTCTCCAGAAATGCGTTGCACAAGAGTGCTTTCTGAAAAAAGGCTGGCCTTTATACTGGAGAGTACGTCCCCTTTAATTTGCGCCCCCCGGGGCCCGCGCTGGTTGTGTTGCGTTCCTTTTTCCAAACGCTCCGGCCGCCAGCCGCACAATGGGGCGGTCCGACTGAAGTTTGGAATCGGGGCGCACAAAGGGCGTTGCACGAGGATGTGACGTCATTTTCTGCGCGCACATCCGGGCGGGCGCTAAACTTTGCGCCGGCGCTAACGGGCAACTTAATTTGGGGCGGGGCACAAACTGCGCTGCGCCCAGGCGCTACACGCATAGCGCCCGAAAAACACTTCTCTTAAGGTGCTAACTGCTGGTGCAAGCGACTGAAAATCTAGCCCTTAGACTTTTCTGTAGGTAACAAGTTTTCAATTGTATGTGTAGTCCCACCTCATTGGGAGAACCTCTTTCACCATGACAGATCGCTTCTGTAACCTCACCTGCAGCTGCCATTTGTTCTAGCCTATGGAGGGAGTCATTGGAGAGCCTGAGTGCAAGAGCTCGCTATTGTACAGTGATTGTCAGTGTTTGCAGCACCTTAATGCTGTCAAACTCTGAGAACTCAGCTGTCAAAAAAATTGTGCGTGGTCCCTTTAAGAAAACCGGCAGATGACACGTCATCAAATGACGTCATCTGACCGGCTTCGTCTTAATTGGCCGGCAAGCCCACAGGGCAGGCTTAACAAAGCCAATTGACATAAAATCACATCTGTGGGCCAAATTGGAACCTGGAAGCCACCTGACCTGCTCCCAAGCTGCATCGACTGAGAAAATAGTGGCTTTTGTTTCTCTCTCCACAGATGCTTCCTGGCCTGTTAAGTATTTCTAGAATTTTCTCTTTTGATTTCAGATTTCCAATAGCTGTAGTATTTTGCTTTTGTAGTCCTTCATCATTATGTTCTCCTCCGTACATCAGTCCTCTAGCCTTTGTCTTTTTTGCATCCCCAGCCCCTCCCTTCGACCCACCATTGGAAGCAGAGCCTTCAGCTGCCTCAGCCCTATTTTCTGAAACTCGCTCCCTAAATCCTACTGCCTCTCCATTTCTCTCCAACTTTGAAATACTTATTGAAGCCATCTTCTTGACCAGCCTCTCCCATTATGTTCAGCAGCCATTCCTTTTGTTTCCCATCTTGGGATGTTTTCCTACATTTTAAGGCACTACATAAATACAAGTGGTTGTTGTGTAATACACTTAACTGTTTTGCCTCCCCTCAAAACCATTTTTGTTATACAGTCCTATCTTCCTGGAGTTATTTGCCTTTAGAAGGCACCTAACCAACATTTAGCAAAAGCAGATGTACTCCCCTGCTAAGCAGAATTCGTAGAATACATCTGCTAGATGCAGAGTTCTGCAAAATCTGAATGCTTGAGATCAGAAAAGGTTTTTCTACTTTAAAAAAAAAAAAAAAAATGAAACTTCTTCTTCATTCCTACCTCCAGCCCCCTCTGACAACCTGCATTACAATACCCCCTTTAACAATGAGGATGACAAAACTCCCCAAACAATGGGCTCTTGATTCTATACTATTCAATAACTGGGCAGCAAGAGCTGACAGCAAAAGTGAGTCCCATACTAGTACCAGTATCTCCCTCCTTCATCCAAAGTACTTTATTACAGCAAGGTGCTCCATCATTCCTGTTTCCTCCCAAGTTTTGTTCCAAAAATCTATTTTTCCTACTGCAGGTTGCATTCAAACTTTAGCAAAACAGTACAATTGCTAATGGTAAATATACAGAGGACAGGTTGTGGTCATAAGTAAAAAGAATAAAGTGAGACTGACTGGATATTTTCAAGTAGAGTATCTCCATATCTCTGTTAGCTATCGTAACCTATTGCTTGTACATTTTTGAAAGGTTATATTGTGAGTGATGGTCCCTTTAAATTATCAGTTAATTTAAGCTTCGCCACATGTATTACTATATAAAATTAATGAGAAAAAAACTTGGCTTGAATGTCAAGTGGCACCTACTTCTCAAATCATAATTTTAAAAAGTTGTCACTAAGCTAGTTTCAATTTTCTAGCTCCACTCAATTTAATAAAGTAAACAACATTTTTGGCTAGGAATGAGTCATAGGACTAGAATCTAAAATATCTTAAATTTTGCAGAACAAAAAAAGCATACAAAACTGGGGCAGAAGTAATCCCTGTATTATCATCTCCAGCCATCCCTCTCTGGCCATCTAGTAAAAACACCACATGAAAGATACATCTATGAGCTTGATTTTATATACATCCATTCTCAATGGATAAAAAATGTACACATGTGGTAGGACTTTCAATAGTCACTAAAATAAAACTTTAAAAAAACTTGCAGTGTTGCACACTGGATTGCTTCCAACATTATTAGCAACAATAGTAGATTCATATGTTAAACTGGGAGCCTTATGGTTTCTGAGTACAGCTGCCAACTTCTGCCCTTTACCATAGGTGGCTTTTTCCCCAATAAATGAAACTGGACTGACTTAGCAGATATAAAGCATACAAATGTTATCTTGCATGTGTAAAGTGCTGATTGAGGAACCTCTGACTTACACAAAATCTCAAAACAATAACTTGCATTTACATAGTGACTTTAATGTAGAAACATGTCCCAAGGTGCTTTACAGGCACAATTAGACCAAAATAGATGCCGAGCCAAAGAATTCGATATTTGGAAAGGTGTTCAAAAGTTCGGTCAAGGAGGTGGATTTTAAAAAGCTACATGTTACTCAATATTTAAAGGAAAAACAAACATACACAGAGCTCTGTACATCAGATTCCCATTGTAATTTTAAAAAACTGCATTTGTCAAACTTTAAAAATTAAGGTTCCCTATACTTTTACCTGGAGGTGTAAAGACATCAAGATATTTTTCTTCCCTTTCCCCTTTTTGTCAAGTAGATATTGGGAGCTCAATTTCAAAATGGGAAGGACTTAGCAGGCTACTATACATCATGGCCTAAAATGTAGCAGTAGATTTTGTTTTAAAAGCCAAAACACACAGATTATGCAACTTCAAGTTAATTCAGCAGTTTAACAGAAGTTGGTGAAGTGTACTAGTTTAGGCAAAATTAACCAAGTGATGCCAACTCCATAACTCGGTTGCCGCAGAAACGGTTTGTGTCACATAAACTGCATTACCCCACGTGTACAATCTCTCACTTCCGGCCAGTCATACCAATGTAGATGCAGTGAGAGACATGGAGAAGCACATGCAGTGGCTCCAAGTGACAAACATGCTTTTTTTTTAAGTTTCAAAGCACATACTTGGGAAGGCAGGGAAGTGTGTTATGAAAATTGAGCTACTCCTGTCTCATAACTTTTAGAGAAATAGTTCTGCTCAAATATATAAAGAGGATATAATTGGAAAATACTCTAAGCTAGGAGTAGAATCATCTAATGACAAGTGTGGTAATCAAATTGGTGGAATCCAGATCTCCTGTCTCTTTTTATATACAGCACATTAGGTAAGTAATTAAATGATGGATGCAAATTTAAATTTCAAACAAGGGCTATGTTGTTGCAGAGTGACATCACTGGAACCACTCTGCACTATGAAACGTTCCCTCCCTCTTACACACTGCAAATGGAGGGAGGCAATGGTGATGTCATCTCCAAATATAACAGGGAGATGACATCACAAACACCTACCTCTTCCTACCACCCCCCAAAAGTATGTGTTTGCAGTAGACAGTGGCAAGGAATTATAATTTCACTTCTTTTCTTTGTTCTACAATTTTTTTTAATCCAATTGTATTTGTATGGAGAGGTAAGGGGAAAATGACTAAAAAACACTAGTTCTGGCTAGGGGAATACTAAGTAAATTTGGTATTTGTTTTGAAGTGTACTGCACGTTATTCAAGGAATATATAACCTTTCACTGCTGCTAAGAAAATTGTGACATTCAGCAATAGCATTTAACATTTACAAGCAAACATGGTTTATATGTTTCTTTTCAAAGGGGACACTAAAGTTAGATTATAGTCTAGCAACTGTATTGCAGCCACTAAAGGTTATTATTTTGGGCATGGTTTGGGGGTTAGGTTTCAAGAATACATGCCAAGAGTGTTCTGTTCACCTTCTGTTATGTATGTGGATTGCCATAAAATCTTCGGTTTAGGATGAATGGTAGGTTTTGTTTATTGGGTTGTACAGTTAATATTTCGGGGGGGGGGGGGTGAGGAATTTAGCTACATGTTTACAACAGTTCTACCTACCGTAATAGTAACAAGATCAATACAAATCTCAAACTACGCTAAGACTGCTCATTGAACGACTAAAAAGTTGTTGCTTCTAAATCAATACCATTGAAACTGAAAGGGGGAGAAATCGGGATCTTCAGTGATCAGATTTGTAAATCACCATAATAAAGCAGCTCGCGGTATTGATATAAAAGAAAAATGCCTCGAGACAATTCTGAGGCTGACAGGCGGCTCAACATCAGCCAACTTGTCACCATATGGCAAACCCGCTTTGTAATGTTTAACACGCTCAAAGTCTCCGACAGCAACAAACTGGCTGCGGCACTTGGGGCAATGATGCAAAAAGAGCTACAGTCCATGTTAACTGACAATCTTACCTTTTCTGTACTGGCTTTCGCCTCTTACGACTGGCGTAAATACTGCTAGTGTTCATCCTCGGCAAAGGCGCAGTAACCTTCTCCCGTGATCAATTTTTAATGTTTTCTTTTGTAAACGTTTTATAGAATTCAGCGGGTGAAAGCGTCAGTTGACGGCGAGTACACAAATTAATCCAATAAGGAACAACATATAAAGCGTGCGTATCTCTGGCGCTTCTCTCTCTCGCCACACAAGCTTCTTCCTTATTAGCTGGAAACGGGGGCGTTGCACAAATCGTTGTGGCCGCTCGATGGAGCGCCAGAGCCGGGCGGCGCACTTACCCAGCAGCCGAGGGAGGGGTTGAGGACGGGAGGAGGGGAAAGGAAGAGAAGCGGAGCCGTCAAGTCTGGGTTGAAGTCCTGCAGCAACACTCGCCACCTCTGGTGCCTTCAGCGGCTCAAACTTTATTCGCTCTGTGCCTCTTTAACCGAGCTGATGGCCATCACCTCCTCTCCATGGTCTATCCCTCGCTCTCCTTCCCTGCCCCCTGAATGCAGCGTTCGCTGAAGGTGCCTTTGCCCGTGTCCGCTGTCTGGTGGCGGCTGTTTACAGGACCGTTGCTGCCGAGCGCGGCTTTACCTGCAGCGAGTGACGCACGCCGCACACTCGGCCCCGATCCTACAGCGAGCTGCAGCAACCCCGCCACTCGCTCTTCCTCCCGGCCTCGCTTGCTCTGTTTCAACCCGACCTGATCTAATCTGTGAACACGATTTTCAGAACACTTTTCCGACAGCGAGTGCACTTTAAAAATGCCCGAAAAGTGACACTTTGCAAAAAAGCGCTCAATCTCAAACAACAGACCTTTCAAAGCGTACTCAAGTCACCTGTGTGTGCGAGGCTTAAAAAACATGCGGTATTTCGCTCTTTTTGTGTGTCTGAAATCGTACTGTGTGCGGGAGCATTGATACAATATTCACTAACAATTGGGGGATCCGGGCTTCATTCTAATGCCATTCCAGCCGCCCGCCGCTATAGCTCGGCGGCGCACTCGGATCTTGTGCCCTCTGCACCTCAGCACTGCGAACCCTCCCAGGATCCTGTTTACAAGGTCAAGTCTGTAAGCAAGCGTTGAATGCTGATTGCGAAACAGATACATGACCAAAAAACAAACACATTGAATTTACGTGCTTTGAGAAGCTGTAATGAAACAATACAGATAAATGTAACCAATACAAAAGCAAAATACTGCGGATTCTGGAAATCTGAAATTAAAACAAAATGCTGGAAATAGCAGATCAGGCAGCATCTGCAGAGAGAAACAGTTAACCTTTCAGGTCGATGACCTTTCATCAGAACTGGAAAAGGTTAGAGGTGTAGGGTTTGAAAATCCACAACCACGTTTTATTGGAGCCCTCTAAGGGCAAGGTGACCAAAATTGGATTGCCCTATACAGTTTAAAACCAACATTTTCAGCCAATGCAGTGGTCCCGAAAAGCAGGCTGGGATATCTGATTACAGGGGACTGCGGCTCAGAAGCGAGCCATAGGTGTCGGCCAATCGAAACAAAGTGCATTCTCAAAGGCCAATCAGGGGACTGAGTCGGGCCTGGAGCAAGGATATGTGACTCACCCCTAATTGAGCTATGAGTACAGGCCATCATCACCTTAATCAACTCGGACTAGGGACAATAGTTTTGGGATCACTACAGTTAAGAGGTGGCCCAAAATAATCAAGTCCCAGGACTGACACAATGGGACAGCAGACTTGGAGGAGCCGCTGTGCACTCAAAACAATACCCCTGCCCTCGAACTTGTAAACACCAATTTAATTGGGCGCAAAGAGGCCGAAATGGAATTGGGTATAAAATACAGAACCAAGAGATTATTAAAAAAAAACAGAAGAAAGAGCAGGAGAGCGAGTTAAGAAGCCGAAGGAGAGACGAGCTGGGGCGAACTACCATCTAAAGAACTCCAACCACGCTGATGAGAAGATCCACCATCAGGCCCCAGACTCAATCGGCATACTGAAAGTTTAAACCGCACCGTATACCGACTCCCATTCCGGGGACATCAACAAGAAGACACCGACGACCGAAGTGGCTGTGGAAGACGGCATTCACTCCCGCTATTTTGGGAGCCTTTTCCATCAAGCACAAACCAACCAACAACCCAACAACCGCACTCAAAATAGGCTCTGAGTATAATCCAAGGGCCTGCAACTGTCAGTCTAGTCTCGGTAGAAAAGTGGGTTGGTGGGATTGGACTTGGTAAAGTTAAAACAGTGTAAAACATTCTCGTTATGTCCGTTCTCTCCCATATTGTATTTATAGTTATAGAGTGTGTGTGTTTATTACGTGCGTGGTAGAACCAAATAAAATTGGTTGTCACCTGTTTTTTCCAAGGACTACTTGTCTCCGAGTGTGTATTTAAAGTGCATCGTTCTCCATCCAAATTCTGGAGTTAGAACCAGATCGGGGCATTAGGGCGCTTCGAACCCACCAAACAAGGGAACAGCAGGCTAGGGAAAAAGAGAGAGGACTATAGGAGCCCTTGGGCTCAGGAGTACCCCGCAGATTAGGTATAAACTGTGCGGGTCATCACCGTATTCTAGTCCTCCTCTATAAGCTGTTGTTCTCTATCTCCTTAGAGGGTGTTTAGTGACACCCGACCTGCAGGCTAACATAAGCTGCAAGGGTATAAAGGAGACAGAGGCCCAATACATTAACAGGCACTAAAGACCCCTGTAATTGGGCAGAGCAAAACCCCCTACAAATGGCGACCATGGCAGGACCCCAGTGGGAGAATGAATGCACGACCTCGGAAACAGTGGTTTTTGGTAAATCTAAGATGGAGAAGAGAATCTCCGCCTATGCTATTTCCAAGGTAAACTTCACAAAGGAATCGGTACAGAACCTAAGCAGGGCGCCACGTCCCGTGGACGTGGCGGCCCAGTGGACGGCAGGATCAAAGCATAATAAGAAGATAGAAAAGGCAATTTGGCTCATATGTCTGACAAGGCAGATCCGGGCATCGGACTGCGAGATAGCCAGGCTTAGCGAGGAGCTACGAGAGGCGCTGCTCACCTCAGAAGCTAGGGAGGCTACAGGGCAGAGCTGTTTGAGGAAAGGGAAATAAGGGCCAAAGAGGAGGAAGCCTCCCGCAGCCAGCAACAGTACCTGCAGGGGCAGGTGACCGAGGCTAAGGCTGGGGAGCGCATGGTTAAGAAGTTGAACGTGACTTATGCGCAGAAAATCGAAGAGCTGGAAGGCCAGCTGAAAGATTTGCAGGCGGCATATAGAGTTAACTGCAAGGAGGGTTTTGAGAAAACAGATCACGGGCCTTGCAGAGAACGGGTTCAGTCGCTGCTCCAATCTCTTGCCCAGGCGAAGGGCACGATCTGTTTGTTAGAGCCAAAGAGGGCTGACAACAGATCGGAGTATTGGGGAATAGTAGAGGACCCGGCTGCGAAGGACAGCCAACCGCTTCCCGAAGCATCGGTAGGTCCGGTTGAGCCACGGGAGGATACAAGGGTGCAGACCAGGGAGCCCACAGGGCGGGGGACCGGACAGGGAGGTCCGGCCCAGCCCAAGGGGTATGGGTCACCCACAGAAGGAGTTGGGTCTGTAGGATCGGAATCTGAGGCAGAGGAAGAGGAGGTAGAGGAAATAGGGACCCCAGCTACGGAGTCTGCGGCGGGACCTATGTGTCCAGTGGTCCAGAAAAAGTACGGGCCTCCACATGGGGCACAGGCCCGTGGGCCACTGGACAGTGAGTTTGTAGTCCCGCACGCAGCTCCAGCTCTGAAGGCCATGATTGCACATATCCCCACGCTCACCAGAGGGGGAGGAGATCCATCTGTACATTTCTCTAACATCGCGCAGGCGGTGGAAATGAACAATTGTGACGACCAAGAAGCAGTAAAGATGCTGCTATTCTCAATAGAGGGGAGGGTGTACCAGGCCCTCCCAACAGCCTGTAGAACAGGGCAGGTTACCCCAGAGCAGTTACAACGGGCCATCTTAGAAGCCCTGGGGTGTAACGATGGGAACCCCCTTGACAGGCTCAACAAGACCAGCCAGTTACCTGGGGAAGCCCCGCAGGTATACGTGGACAGGCTGTGGACGGTGTACCGTACAGCCTGTGGCAATATCCTGGATAGAGAGGCTCTTACAGCGGACCAGCGTGAAGCGTGGTTCCGGATGATTATCGCAAACAGTCTGCCCTGTATTAAGACCCGGGCAGATCTCTGGTTCAACCCCAGAGACCCTAACCTCACCGAAGAGGCGGTGGCGGAAAGGATGTCGGTTACCCAGCGTAACGGGGAAACCCCAGATGAAAAGCTGGATAAACCCACAAAGGGGCAAGTGCACGAAGTGCACTCAAACCCTAATCCAAAAAGGGAATGGTATCAGGAGGGCAAGCACCCGTCCGTTAAGAGGGGAGTGTGTTACGGGTGTGGGAAGCCCGGCCACTACCGAAGTAGTTGTAGGAGCAATCCACCCCAGGCGCAGGAAGGAAGGAACCCTCCCGCGACTGCCCAGTCCGGAGGAAAGAAAGGACAGGCAAACGAAGTTTTTGAAAACGCAGTGGTAGCACTCCGACAGCTGATGGCAGGGATGGGATGCATAGATGTAGCCGTAGGAAAGGAAATCCCCACGGCGCCACAACCACAGGAACAATGACTAGAGCCCACGCAGCCTGCTTACTTGTGCCCACTAGATTATGACTCATGGGGTAGACCGTGGGTGAAGATGGAGGTAGAGGGAGCACGGGGTACCTACCTGTTGGACACAGGTGCCTCCAGCACCATCGTCCATGCGGAGGATCCGGTGGCTTCACCTCTATCTAGCGGGGTGCCCTATGAACTAGTGGGATTCACGGGGAATGAGAAGACAGGGTACTTCTCACTCCCACTTACGCTTCAGTTAGGCGCACTTACTGCGAAGTGGAAGTGTGTCCTGATGAAGTGGGAGCAGGCTGACAAGGGGATACTGGGGGCTGACTTTGTAATCGCCCACCAGATCCTGGTGGACTTGCAGAACCATTGTCTGTGGGGAACCTGTAGGGGGTTTCTCTTGCTCGTTCTGGTCTCCTACCAGGCTTCGTGCAATAATTACCCTTGAGTGGTTCGACCCACTCTTCCCTACGGTTCTAGACCTTGGACTTAGGTGCAGGGAACTGTAGTGCAGAGAAAAACTCAATAGACCAGGTTGAATAGCACGAAATGGATGCTTTTATTATTAAACAGTTTGCAGCATTATAAAATACATGTCATAAGCACAGATTAAAGTAACTACAAGCATGCACATATCTATAAACTTAACTCGATGGAAATGGGAAACACACGGCACGTCGTAAAAGGGGAAACACATTACGATTACCCTTAACCCCCTCCCCTAGACCTAGACTAAGTTTCGACTTGAGGAACTCGGGATCATGCTCACCACTTTCAGATTCGCGAAAAGGGGGTTCGCAGCCTTTTTGGCACAGCTTTCCGTCGTCACGTGGATTTGGAAACTTCTGGCGCAGCTTATTTTTCTTACGCGATGGAGCAGCAGATACAGCCTTGATGAGCGCTCATCATGGATGAATCCGTTAAACCTGTGTTACCTTTACTGAAAGGCTGCCGAAGAACTGGATGCACCTTGGAGACTCTGCTACCGATGTGATGTTGTAGAAATGGATGCACATGGAAGGTCCGTTACCGAATGGGATGTTGAGGCACTGGAGTGCTAGGCCTGGAGTGTCCTTTTATACAGTCATAATGATTGTCCTTCTGAGGGTGTCTTCTTCTTCGGCCTGGGTCGTCGATGATCTCCCGACAAAAGTACCCGGGCCACCCTCGTCGTCTTCCTGTCGTGGCCGAGCCTTGCCTGGCCGAACACCGACCACGTTCCGAAACCGAAGTGCTGCCTTAACCGAAGAGTCGTAGAAGTTCCGAAGCGAAGCGTGAAGTGAAGCGTACTGATGGACCTTTCAATCCACAGTTATACCTTTTTGGGACAGTTTTATCTCCCGCCAAATCATAGTCCAGTCTTTGTAATATTTTTGGCGGGCAGAAATCTCTGCAGGGGCGCTTTGTCTTTGTAACGGGAGCTGGTGATAGCTTAACTGCCTTCCTGGGCCGATAATGTCTTTTACTTTGTCACCGTAACTCGGTTCGTATATTGATCGGTCTGGAGATTGCCCTCGATGGCTGTCAAATGGTTTTCCTTTGTACAGTAAATGGGTTTAAGTGTTCATTCAATTGTCCGCCCATTTCTTGATGGGCCTCATCCTGTTGCCCAAAACTGTCCTGTACTTAGAATCTAATTAGTATGTATGCTCAGTTCCATGAGTTTCGGTTTCCCGATACTGGCTTTCGCGGGCTTACTGTCCTCAATCCACAAGCCTGTCTGGCTTGCAGTAACAGAAATCAAATGGTCCCAGAAACTGATCGCGAGGTCCGGCGGCCATTTTGTATGCCCTTTTATCAAAGGTATTTCTGTACAAGCTTCTTTTGGTCAATAAACTGTCTTATTAACCCTATTTTCTTGCACGATTGATTACTGAAAATTTCGAATCTTACAGTCCCTCCTGTGATACTGATAGCTTGCTTAAAGTATCAATAATCCTTGGTGAGCAAATTTTCCCTGATTCCTCACATCCAAACATTCCTGGTAATTAACTATCTATGACCCTCACGACACATGCAGTTCCCATTTCAGAAAAAAATTACCTTTTGTACAGTTGGACAATCATAGGCAGTACTACCTTAAACTATAACACATTCATCTTTCAGATGTGAAGGGGCCGATACCCCTTACACCACCTGCATACACCTTTTATTAATCAAAAAAACAAAATCTTATCAACGGCTATAACATAACAGTATTCACACACTTAAATCATGCAGTGGCTAAAATCAAGAGTGGAGGGATGCTTTAACTTTTAATACTTAGCAGCTTAAACTGGGGTGTCCACTTCCCCCACTCGTACATAGCGTTCTCTCCATTCTCCTGTGTTCTCGTGCCTCTGGAGGCGTTTGCCTCTCTTGCAATGCACGAACAGTAGTAATATTACAATTAAAACCTGACACACTACTAGGATATGGGATGCTATTCTAATCCAGGCCGGGATCTCTATATTAGTGAACAGGTCCCACCATGGTGGGGTGACTATGTCCAATATGTCTTTCCCTATCTCTAATGTCTTCTGCTCCAGTGTGTAAAAATGCTTCTGTGAAACTATAACGGCTTTTAAAATCTTGGTGAGGTGTTCGGGAAGAGGGGGAATGACATAACCAAAATGCATGACGAATCGCTGCAAGTCCGTGAAATTCTCTTTTACAGTGAGGTGAACGGTGGAAGGTACAGGAATGGGGACAATCCGTTGTTGTGCCACTTGAACTTCAGCCCTGGGTTTAAAACAGAAACTGCTGTCACTGACCGGACACCACCCGTGCTGTCCGTGGCGGTAGTGAGGCGCTGCAGTGGTGACACAGTATGTCCCACCTCCGATGTATGCCACCTGCGGGGGCACATGGTCCTTTGCCATTGCCTCCATGGTGCAATTTATCAGCTTCGCGCTAGCGGCTCTGAACCCGCACTGTGGTTTCAAAAAGGCATTCAAGTGCTGGGGACACAGGATGATGTGTGCTCCCCGGCTTCGACACCCCGAGAGGTCGGTGCCTGTCATCGTACGCTCCCATCTGATGACATAAGGCGGGACCACTGTGTAACGAATGTGCGCACCCCCCTGAATGACTCCAATGTTCTCCACCCTGTATACCGGGGCGGGCTTTGCTGCGGGACCCAACACCGGCATCCTTACCACTATTCCCATGATAGTGTGATTCGAGCGTCCACAGTCCACTGGGACTGGGTACGCCTCTGCAGCTAGTCTGAGCTGGCACGGACTTAACGCATTCTCAAAGGGGTGGAGCGCTTGCAAGTGCTTGTTGCTGATCCAGGACGGGACCAAACCTTGTTTTAAATCCTCCAGATTACTGCGGCCCTCGCCCAGTAACCATGCCCCGTATAGCACACAGGCCTCGTTCTGTGCAGCCTGATCGGACGCATTCCGATCCTCCCTAATGAGTGCATTTACCATTCTAGCGTGTTTCTCCAGCTCAGCAATTATTTCTTTTAAGTGTAGTGTCATGGCCTGGTCCTCATGTAACTCAGAACCCACTACCTTATTTTCGTTAGTCAGTATGTTCCTTAACTGGGCTTTTAAACCATTGATCTGTGTCTGCAGCTCCATGTTGTCTAGAGCGTTGACAACAGACGTCCCGGTGTTAAAAGCAGTGAAAATGTCATTTACAGTACCCCTTCTTTGCCTCCCTACCCGATCCAAAACTTCCTGTGGAGTGGTGTATAATTTGGCCTTGTCGATGTCGACAAAGTCAAACTCATAAAATTGTCTGAACATTCGGGTTAACAGGACCTGGTACAACTGTTCCGTTATTTGGGACACCACTCCGGCAGTCGTACCTCAGTGAGGTTTAAAATCACTGAGGCCACCGCGTAGTGTACCCCTTGGTACAGCACCTGACCGGTGGGTACCAATACTAAACCGTTCCCGGGTCCCTTTGTGGCGGTGGGGCACCCTTCCTTCTGGGCTAGTGCTACCGGAATCGTGGGCAGGGGCTTGCGCGGGCGGGTGATGAGTTCAGTGGCGTTTACCGGAATCGGGGAGAATGGGGCTCCGCACGCCCGAGTGCTGACATCCCATCTCATCCCTTTCCCTTCATCCTGCCACTGCCTCTGGAAAAAGATGGATACGCCCTTGGGGCAAACGTGTTTTGAACCCCACATACAGACATATATCCCTTCGTCTGGTTCCCACCATTTGTCCCAACACACACGTAATTGTCCGTCAGTCCCCGTAATTGTCCGATGGGTATTGTTACCCAGTCGCTCCCACTCGATAGTAGAGTTCTTCATGTCCTTTCCCAGCTTTCGTAGCCACCACCATCTACTTAGCGGTACGTTCCCATTACACACCAAACAGATCCTCTTTCCCACGGTAACGCTGACTCTGGGTGCAAGGATCCTCACCCGAGGGCACGATAACGAAGTCTCTTGGTAGGCAAAACCGAAATTGCTGGAGTATTCCGTAGAATTCGTCCCCAGCCATCCTGGCCATCTCCCTTGGTGGAAGTAGGTGGCGGTTTCCTCAACCTCTCGCTTCCCCGTCCCATCCGTTGCGATGGGGGCTGTGTCCCCGGAGCATCCGAACACGATGACATCCTTGGTGCGGCCTCGGTAGGCCAGCCCGCACCCGATCGCCGCGAGCGCTACGAGAATCCTTTCCATTGTATTCCTGGTTTCTGTAATCGATAAGATGATGTAGCCAGGCTCCCAATAGGTGCTGGCTTAATTAAACGGATGCTGGGGTCCCCTGACCCCGCTTCCAAACAAACACACATACTGGGCAGACTCCGAAAACTACCTTTTAAAACATCCCCATCATCTTAAACTTTACATACCTTAAACTAACATTAAAATTACTTAAACTTAACATCATTACCTAAACCTATGTACAGCGCCGCCCTCCTTCGGGCGGCCTACCTAATTCCTGTGAGGGTTGCAGCGTGCCGCTCCCTGTGGCGGGGCTGCACTGACCTTCGGCTTTGAACGCCGCAGCCTGTCGCTGCTGAACGGGAACCGTGCCTTTCCTGGGCTGCTCTGGACTGAGGTTGGGGGAAATAAGGAGAATTTGGCCAATGCTTTCTGGGCTGAGGCGTTCGAGTCGACCTACGAAGGGATGCCTTGGGCGAGGCTCCCAGGGCTGACGGACCGGGGGTCGGGACCTTCACCGTCACAGCCTGTGGTCCCACCACAGCTGCCAGCTCCGGCTCCCTTCCCTCTGGCTCCGCCCCCCCGGGGCCGGGATTTGTGGCATCCGACCCCACCTCACCTGTCCCTACAGGTGGTGAGTCTCCGCCCCCAATCCCTACCTCCCCTAAGCTTGAGTCGCGGGCGGGATCTTCGTCCTCTGACTCTTCCTCCTCCGTGATCGGGTCAAGGGCGGGGTCGAGCTGTTCGGGCTCTTCCTCGTCCGAATCCCAAATTAGAGGGGAGACCTCCCACTCCATTGGGATGACTCCTCCCTTCACGCAAGCTACAGTTCCAGCCTGTGTGGTCTGTGACTCTGTCGCAGGCTGAGGATTTTTGTCCTCAGACTTGGCTCCTGTTGTTGGCCCTTGTGCACCCGGCTTAAACAGCTTACACCGCTTCATGTTAAACCACCTTTTGCGTCGGGACACCTCTACTGTATGAGTGGCGCAGACCGGCGGATTTTGCACCGATTCCGGCTCATCCTTCTGGTCTACGGTTCTCTCGCCAGCGCATAGGGTTAGACCCAAGAATTTTACTTCTCGCCGGCCAACCCGCGCCTTCGTAGGGGTTTCCTTAACACTTTCTATCTCCCTCACACTCGTACCCTCTCCCCAGAGACAATGATTTCTCAGGTCCACGTGGATCCCGTGGGCTACCAAGAAATCAGACCCCAGGACTCCCGTTCCACCTCCCACTTCATCAGGATACACTTCCACGTGGTGCGGAGTGGTCCTAAACGAATGGAGAGGGGAAGGGAATGTGCGCCAGCCTGTTCTTCGCCCGTGAAGCCCAACAGACGATATGGGACCCCGGTGGACAGAGGCGAGGCGGTGGGGTTATCTGCGTGGATTACGGTGCACGATGCTCCCGTGTCCAACAGATAGGTTTCCTTCACTTCCTCTACCTCCATCTCTACGAGGGGTCGTCTCCATGCATCATAGCGGAGCGGACACAGGTAGACAGGCTGCGCCGACTCTAGTCACTTGGGTACAGCGATCGGAGTTTCGGGAGCGCCAAGGCCGGTGGTGACAGCTATTTTCCCCTGCGAGGTCATCAGAGACCGCATTGTCTGTATGATTGACTCAATCGCAGCGGGATCCACAACCGCACCCGCTCCTGGTGCTGGGGCAGGAGCTACGGCTTGGGTTTGGGCTGGTGTTGGGGGAGTTTTTCCCTTTAAATCCTTCCAGGGATTTTTACAGTCCCGGCGCCAATGACCCTCCTTCCCACACCCGTAACAACTGCTCTTGGCTTGGGGAGGGCGATTCCCCTCCTGATGCCATTCCTTTTTAGCAGGAGCTGCAGGCCTCGCCTCATGCACCTTTCCCTTTGAGGAAGGCACATCCCTACTCTTGTTGTTCCTGTAACCTATCGTGAGCTGATCAAGTACTAACTCTTCCGTGGAGCGGGGGTGCGGGGGTTAGTGGGGTCAAACCATGTTTTGGCCTGCTCCCTCACCTGTGGCAAGCAATTGGCGACCAGGCACCGGAGCCAATGAGCCTTTTGGTCATTATTCAGCCCGTTCCGGTCCGGCCCGCCCAGACAGCTACGCCGATACACTGGCCACAACCTTCCGGCGAAAACCCGTGGGGGTTCTCCCTCTAGCTGTACCGTCCTTGCCAATCGGAGGAATGGAGTTCCCTCACCCTCCCCTATAATCTCCAGGATCTCGTCCCGTAACTCCTCATACGCCTTGTGCCCTCTCTTGCTCTCGTCAGGGAGACACTGGAGGAGCGAGCTGTCCAGGGAGAACAGCAGCATTTTGGACTGTTCAACCCCGTCGCAGTCATTAACTGCTGCGGTCTGCTCCACGTCCCTAAAATGGACGGAGGGATCTCCTGACTCGGAGAGTTTTGGGATGTGACTTATCATTTCCCTTAGCTGTCGTGCGCTATGGGGCATTATGATTTGATTCACGAGGGGTCCATCCTCGCCATCCGCTACTCCCGGACCGAGCCTCCGGTGTCGCGTGGGACACATCGGTGCCGGTCCCGACTCTACTACCTGGTGTTGCTCTACCTCAAGAACCTCTGTGTCTGACTTCTCCGTATCCTTCCCCGGAGTCCAAGACTCAGTATAGGCGGGAGGTGCCGAGGGCTCGGGGGTTGGTGCCCCAACTGCCTCTTGCGGAATCGGTCTTTTGGATTCCTTGGCTAACAGTAGCTGGCTTGCTGGTGGGTTTATGAGACACACCAAGCCGTTTGCCTTTGCTAGGGCCGTTCTCAGGTCCTCTAGCTTCCTGTGGCAAGCGCTATGATTGGTGTTCTCAGACCTATCCTCCATGGCCACCTTATATGCTGCCCTAGCCCCCAAAATACTTTCCTCCTGTGTCGCTACCTGCTTAGCTAGGTGGAAACACCTATCTCTCATTCTACCTTCACTGGCCTTGGCCTCAACGACCTGACACTCCAAGTAATCTATCCTGGTCTCATGGCGGTGAGTTACGGATTGGTGTTCCTGATTCAGCGCGTTAAGCGATTGAATCAGTTTCTGACCTCCCGCAACCTTTTCCTCTACTTCTGTTAGTAGCCCTTTGATCTGGGCCGTCTGTGCTACAACGACCTGGTCCAAAAGCTGGACTTGCTTCTTGTAGCACATCAGCCAGACTGCCTTTTCTACCGATTTCTTATGCTCTTTGCTTTCTGTCCACTTGATGGCTGCGTCTAGCGGGCGCCTATCTCTCAATAGGTCAGATATCCACTGTTTTGTAAGGTTTACCTTCCCAAAAACATAATCCACTATTCTCTCATCCATCACATTTCGTTTATTCAGACCTTGATCTAACACACTACATTCCTGCTGCCAAGGTCCTGCCGCGGTCGCCATCTCTGTAGGGGGTTTCTCTTGCTCGTTCTGGTCTCCTACCAGGCTTCGTGCAATAATTACCCTTGAGTGGTTCGACCCACTCTTCCCTACGGTTCTAGACCTTGGACTTAGGTGCAGGGAACTGTAGTGCAGAGAAAAACTCAATAGACCAGGTTGAATAGCACAAAATGGATGCTTTTATTATTAAACAGTTTGCAGCATTATAAAATACATGTCATAAGCACAGATTAAAGTAACTACAAGCATGCACATATCTATAAACTTAACTCGACGGAAATGGGAAACACACGGCACATCGTAAAAGGGGAAACACATTACGATTACCCTTAACCCCCTCCCCTAGACCTAGACTAAGTTTCGACTTGAGGAACTCGGGATCATGCTCACCACTTTCAGATTCGCGAAAAGGGGGTTCGCAACCTTTTTGGCACAGCTTTCTGTCGTCACGTGGATTTGGAAACTTCTGGCGCAGCTTGTTTTTCTTACGCGATGCAGCAGCAGATACAGCCTTGATGAGCGCTCATCATGGATGAATCCGTTAAACCTGTGTTACCTTTACTGAAATGCTGCCGAAGAACTGGATGCACCTTGGAGACTCTGCTACCGATGTGATGTTGTAGAAATGGATGCACATGGAAGGTCCGTTACCGAATGGGATGTTGAGGCACTGGAGTGCTAGGCCTGGAGTGTCCTTTTATACAGTCATAATGATTGTCCTTCTGAGGGTGTCTTCTTCTTCGGCCTGGGTCGTCGATGATCTCCCGACAAAAGTACCCGGGCCACCCTCGTCGTCTTTCCGTCGTGGCCAAGCCTTGCCTGGCTGAACACTGACCACGTTCCGAAACCGAAGTGCTGCCTTAACCGAAGAGTCGTAGAAGTTCCGAAGCGAAGCGTGAAGTGAAGCGTACTAATGGACCTTTCAATCCACAGTTATACCTTTTTGGGACAGTCTTATCTCCCGCCAAATCATAGTCCAGTCTTTGTAATATTTTTGGCGGGCAGAAATCTCTGCAGGGGCGCTTTGTCTTTGTAACGGGAGCTGGTGATAGCTTAACTGCCTTCCTGGGCCGATAATGTCTTTTACTTTGTCACCGTAACTCGGTTCGCATATTGATCGGTCTGGAGATTGCCCTCGATGGCTGTCAAACGGTTTTCCTTTGTACAGTAAATGGGTTTAAGTGTTCATTCAATTGTCCGCCCATTTCTTGATGGGCCTCATCCTGTTACCCAAAACTGTCCTGTACTTAGAATCTAATTAGTATGTATGCTCAGTTCCATGAGTTTCGGTTTCCCGATACTGGCTTTCGCGGGCTTACTGTCCTCAATCCACAAGCCTGTCTGGCTTGCAGTAACAGAAATCAAATGGTCCCAGAAACTGATCACGAGGTCCGGCGGCCATTTTGTATGCCCTTTTATCAAAGGTATTTCTGTACAAGCTTCTTTTGATCAATAAACTGTCTTATTAACCCTATTTTCTTGCGTGATTGATTACTGAAAATTTCGAATCTTACAAACCGTAGACCCGGGGACCAAGAAGGGAGTTATGATGATTGACAAGGTGCAGGATAAGGGGACTCTCTATACAGTGAAGCCAAAGGGGGCTACGACCTGGAGCTTCTGGCCAGTGGCACCCCAGCCGAGTACAGGGCCTATGTGCGAGCCACCCACAAGCACGACTATGGGACAGTCACAGGGGTGGAGGTCAGAATAGATGGGGATCCCATGTCTAGGCCCCAAAGACAATACAACTTCCCGAGAGAGGCGGAAGCCGATTTAGAGGTGGCGCTGGGTTCACTAGTCGAGCAGGGTGTTCTGAGGCCCATAGCCACCCACGTTAGCTCTCCCCTTTGGCTGGTCAGGAAACCGGACAACTCGTGGAGAGCCATGGTGGACTATCGGGTGCTCAATAAGAACATCCCGGCTTGCGCTCCCACGGTGGCGGCGGTTGCAGACCTGATCCGAGAGATCCCTGCTTCCGCCACCACATTTACGGTGCTAGACATTTCAAATGGCTTCTGGTCGATCCCTGTGAGGAGAGAAGACCAATACAAGTTTGCTTTCACGTTCAAGGAGCAACAGTATACTTGGACCTGCCTCCCACAGGGATTCCACAATAGCCCTAGCATCTTCCACCAGTGCATGGCCAATTGTCTAAAGGGTTTCAGCCAGCCAGGACAGCTAGTGCAGTACGTGGACGACCTGCTGCTCTTCACAGAGAGCAGGGAACAACACGGCCCACTGCTGGCTGAGCTGTTGGCTGTGCTGAAAGACGGCGGGTTTAAAATAAACCCCAAGAAGGCCCAGATAGGGTTGAGGGAAGTCAAGTTCCTGGGTTTAACCTTAAGGGCAGGAGAAAGGGGCATTGATGAGGCCCGAAGGCGGACAGTGCAGGAACTCCCGGTACCGACCAACGTGTCCGGAGTTCGATCCTTTCTGGGGATCACGGGCTATTGCAGGGACTTCATCGAGGATTATGCAGCCACGGCAGCCCCCCTACTCAGACTCCTCCACAAGGGGGTTGAGTGGCAATGGGACGACGGCTGTCAGGCTGCATTCCTTCGATTGAAGCAAGATTTGCAAAAAGCACCTGCACTGGGGGCAATTGATGGGGATGAGGATTTCTTTTTGGAGGTGGCAGCCAGCGGGGACAGCCTGAGTGCCGTGCTTTTACAGGAAAGGCACGGACGGCTGAGACCGGTGGTGTACTCCTCCAGGGTCCTCACGGATGTGGAGAAGGGGTACTCGAACTGTGAGAGACATCTGTTGGCTACTCACTGGGCAGTGAAGAGGTCACAGGTCTTCACAGGAGTATCCCCTATCACACTCCTCACCCATCAT
This sequence comes from Somniosus microcephalus, assembly GCF_052327205.1. Classification (NCBI taxonomy): domain Eukaryota; kingdom Metazoa; phylum Chordata; class Chondrichthyes; order Squaliformes; family Somniosidae; genus Somniosus; species Somniosus microcephalus. Next base: position 167,113,129 of record NC_140991.1, on the reverse strand, counting down.
ACCCCGACCCAGATGCTGCTTGATGGGAGGATAAAAGATGGGACGGTCAGCAGTGCATGGATCACTCGCTGGACCCTCCTCCTCTCCCAGATGGCGATCAGGGTCAGAGGCCTCTGTGAGCCAAAGCTCGCAGCCAACCTTACTTATGCAGGGGAACTGCACAGATGCTCAGTAGAGGGGGTGTGGGACATCGACTTCAGATTTCGGGCAGGGATACATCCCACAGGCCGCGAGATCTACGTCGATGGGTCAAGTTCAGTGTCCGCGGGTACAAGACTCACGGGCTGCGGAGTTTGGGACCCCAAGGCAGGCATAGCCTTGGCACTTAAACTCCCCAGCACCCTGAGCGCCCAGCAGGCTAAACTCTCGGCGCTGATGTACGTGGTCACTCACCCCGAGAAATTCCCCACCCCGTACACGATTTGCTTGGACAGTATGTTCACATGCAATTCGTGTACGGAGTATCTGGCGATTTGGTCCCGCAGGGGGTACACCTCCGCGGATGGGAGACCCCTGGTCACCAAGCCCCTGCTAGTGAGGATAGTGGCAGCCCTAGAGAGTAGTAGGGACGTCTACATCCATAAAGTAAAAGCCCACTCTAAGACCGAGCCACGGGCAGAGGGTAACCAGCGAGCCGACTTGCTGGCCAGAGAGGGAGTACAGACCGGTCGCTTCTGGGACCCGTACGAGAAAGGCAGTGTAGTAGCTGTCAGAGGCCAGCCGAGGACATCAGGGAGTGCAGGGGTAGGATTGGCCCCGGACCTGAGAATGGTCCAGGTGCAGGATCCCGTCCTCAAGGCGGCCATAACAACCATCCTCGGTGGAGGAAAAGCAGAGGGCCCGTATGATACTGTGGACGTAGCTGTGAAGGAAGGGATGCTGTTTAAGGGGGACAAGTGGGTGGTCCCAGTGCAACACCAGCGGGAGTTCCTACAACTGGCCCATGAGGGCCCAGGTGCAGGACATCCCGGGCCAGAGTCCACCTGGCAGAAGGTGGAACAGGCAGCGTGGTGGCCAGATCTCCGGACCGACGTCCGCGACTTCTGTGCAGCCTGCCCGGTGTGTGCAGCAAACAACCCAGACCCCCAGAAAAGAAAGGCATCCATGGGGCACATAAGGCGGGTAGAGGGACCATGGCAGTCGATCCAGGTCAACTACATAGGACCCCTACCGACCGCCCAGGGAGGATACAAGTACTGCCTGGTGTTGGTAGATGTATTCTCCAAGTGGATGGAGGCCTTCCCTTGCCGAACAGCCACCGCAATAGGGACGGCCAGGATCCTGGTCAGGGAGGTGTTTTCAAGGTGGGGACTGCCACAGTTTGTGGAGTCCGACCAGGGGAGGCACTTCACTGGCCAGGTGATGCAGGCCACCCTAAAGGTACTAGGAATTAGGGCAAAATGGCATGTTGCCCACAACCCCCAGTCCTCAGGTCTAGTGGAACGCCTGAACCGCACCATTAAAGAAAGACTCCGCAAGGAGACTGGGGACTCACCGAACAAATGGGTAGAGGTCTTGCCTCTGGTCCTCATGGGAATTCGGGCCAGTCAGTCGAAGAGCACAGGGTACTCGCCCCATGAGCTGATGACTGGACGGCCCATGAGGACCCCGGTACATGTGTTGGTGCCCGGCCTCACTGAAGGTCAGCTTCGGGAAACAGACCGGGACCGCTTTGCTGGGAATCTGCTGGAACGACTGCAGCAGATTCACTGGCAAGCGGCCACCAATATGGGGAAACAGCACCGCAGCAACAAACTGCTGCTGGAACCCCGCAAGCAGCAGGACTGGGAAGTCGGCGACCAGGTCATAGTCCGCAGCTTTGCCAGAGTGGGGGTGTTTGAACCACTGTACATGGGTCCTTATAGTATCGTTGATAAGGCCAGCCCAATGGTTTATGCGGTCCAATTACCCCGCCGGGTGAAGTGGTACCACATTAACCAATGTAAGCGGTTTGACTCCACTAGGGTAGGAAGCAAGAAGGTCCCCAAACCCAGAGAAACCCCAGAAGTGACAGGGGACGCCCCGGTGGAGGTGGCAGCTTTGACAGAGGTCGATGTTGGCCCGAAGGCTGTGCCGCCTGGGATGGTCCTCTGCCACTGCAGAGACATCACACCACTTGACAGACAGGCAGGAAGGATAGGACAGGAAGTTCAAAGTCAAGGTCACAGGGAGGCTGGAGCTCAGTGTGAAACCAACGCGCAGCCGAAGGAAGCCCTACGGCACGCAGCAGAGAAGGGAATTGTGTTAAGCATAGTAACCGGAAAAGCAAAGGAAGGGGAGGATCAGTGGGAGGATGAAGGGATACTGCCCATGATGTGGGACTTTGTACTGCCGGTGAGGCGTAGTTCCCGGGCGGTCCGACCCAGGGTGACTTGGTCCCCCGTGTATCCTTCCCCGAATACAAGGGTTCAAAAGCAGAGGAAGCGCCGGAAGGGTAAACTCTGTACTGTGAGGGGTAAGTCCCCGTCACAATCCCCAGAACAAGCACCAGACACAGGGGGACAGTTGAAGGAGGTCCTCCTGCCAGCCCTACGAAAGGGGGTATCTCGATCCCCTGGGCAAGGTCGACAGGATGACCAGGAAAGGGGAGGCAGTTACAGAGACTGACCTGGCCACCCGGAGACGGGTGGTGTTGTACATAGCACTTTTTTTTTTAAAGATAGTTGGGGTGATTTCACAGTGAGGTGAGGGTGTTTGGTTAAGCAAGGAAAACAAAACTTGGTGCTACTCCAGTCGAGCCTGAAGAAGTCTCAGGCAAGACTGTGTTTTTCAATTTGTGTTCCAGAAGATGATACTCACCTACCTGGGGACCTGCGCCGGACGCCGAGGTGGGTGAAACTAGAACTAGGGGGCATAGTCTTAGAATGAAGGATGAAATAGCGGAGCACTTAGCAAATGGGGACAGGATAGGACAGAGTCAACATGGATTTACAAAGGGTAAATCGTGCTTGACTAATCTATTGGAATTTTTTGAGGGAGTAACTGGTAGAATAGATGGGGGAGAGCCAGTAGATGTGGTGTACCTGGACTTCCAAAAGGCCTTCGATAAGGTCCCACATAAAAGATTAGCATGGAAAATTGAGGCTCATGGGATAAAGGGGAAAGTTTTGGCGTGGATAGGGAACTGGCTGTCAGATAGAAAACAGAGAGTTGGAATAAACGGCTCATTTTCTGAATGGCAGGCAGTAACAAGTGGGGTACCACAGGGATCTGTCCTGGGCCCCCAGCTGTTCACAATTTACATTAATGACCTGGATCAGGGAGTCGGATGCAGCATTTCCAAATTTGCAGACGACACTAAACTAGGAGGGGGGGTGGGCTCAGAGGAAGAGACCAGGAAGCTCCAGAGCGATTTGGACAGACTGGGCGATTGGGCGGATAAATGGCAGATGCACTATAATGTGGACAAGTGCGAAGTTATCCACCTTGGGTGCAGGAACGGGAGGGCAAATTATTATTTAAATGGCAATAGATTGGGAGAGGGGGAAGTACAGAGAGACCTGGGTGTTCTTGTACACCAGTCACTGAAGGCGAGCATGCAGGTGCAACAGGCGGTCAAGAAGGCAAACGGTATGCTGGCCTTCATAGCAAAAGGGTTAGAATACAGGAACAGGGATACCTTGCTGCAGCTGTACAGGGCACTGGTGAGACCACACCTCGAGTACTGTGTACAGTTTTGGTCGCCTCATCTGAGGAAGGATGTTCTTGCCATGGAGGGGGTGCAGCGGCGATTCACCAGGCTGATACCAGGAATGGCGGGAATGACCTATGAGGAGAGACTATGTAGTTTAGGGATGTACACACTGGAGTTTAGAAGATTGAGAGGGGACCTCATAGAAGTGTATAAAATTCTGACAGGTCTAGACAGACTGGATGCAGAAGGAATGTTTCCCTTGGCGGGTGAGAACAGAACTAGAGGACATAATTTGAGGATAAGGGCTAAACCATTTAGGACAGAGATGAGGGGGAATTTCTTCACTCAGAGAGTGGTGAACCTGTGGAACTCATTGCCACAGAGGGCAGTGTACGCCAGCTCATTAAATATATTTAAGAGGGAATTAGATATATTTCTACGGGCAAAAGGGGTTAAGGGTTACGGAGAGAAGGCGGGGACGGGATACTGAATTAAAAGATCAGCCATGATCTCATCGAATGGCGGAGCAGGCACGAAGGGCCGAATGGCCTACTCCTGCTCCTATCTTCTATGTATCTATGTAATAAGGGGCTGCTCTTTCAAAACTGAGATGAGGAGGAACTACTTCACTCAGAGGGTGGTAGGTCCATGGAATATGCTGCCCCAAAAAGCTGTAGAAGCTACATCATTATATAAATTTAAAACAGAAATAGACAGTTTCCTAGAAGTAAAGGGAATTAAGGGTTACGGGGAGCGGGCAGGAATTTGGACGTGAGTCTAGGTTCGGATCGGTCATGGCCCTGTGGGTAGCGGAGTGGGCCCAGGGGCCGTGTAGCCTGATCCTGCTCCTATTTCGTGTGTCTAATTCTGTTAGATTCAGGAGATGGTTCTGTGATAGTGGATTGGCGGTTAGGATCAGATCAGCCATGATCTTATTGAATGGCGGAGCAGGCTCGAGGGGCCGATTGGCCTACTCCTGCTCCTATTTCTTATGTTCTTATGTTCTTATGGGACAGCGAGGAGTCCCTGGTGTACGGGTGTTCCGGGGGCAGGGCGCCAACCGTAACCACGGGAGAAGGGATCATGGATGCAGAATACCAGGCCACCTACTTCCACGAGGGAAGATGGCCTGGGTGGTTGGGCTCGAATTCCACCCGGTATTCGAGCCACAAAAGCTTTACTTATGGAGAGGCCTCCATCCCCTGTCTGAACATCGAGGTGGCCACTTCCCGGGTTAGGGTGACAGAGGGGAAAAGGGTGTGTTTGACGTGCAAGGGGGACGTACCTTTAGGACGCTGGTGGTGGCTCAGGAAATTGAGCATGGACATCAAGGACAGGAGCTCAGACTGGGAACGTCTGAGCAACGATACCTACCGGACCATCACGGGGTCACCGGGGGAAGTCACAGTGTGTTGGGAAAAATGGTGGGCCTACGACGAAGGGATGTACATATGCCTATGGGGATCAGCCCAAGTATGCCCAGCGGGGCTGTCCATCGCCTTTGTCAGGTGGTGGCAGGACACAGGGTACGGGTTGGAGTGGGATAGAAGCGGGGAAGCTTGCGTCACCCCTCGCATCCGAGTGCCCATCAATGCCACCGAGCTCCTGGCTCAGGTGAGGAAACCCCTACCCACGCCCAAACACATTGACGCCCACGGATGTCCGACCACCACTAGGGGACCTGGGAATGGGTTGGTATTAGTACCGACGGGTAAGTTAGTGTACCAGGGAGTGCACTAAGCAGTTGCATCTGTGGTCCTTAACCTAACAGAAGTTCGCCTACCTGCGTTCTGCCCCCGGAAAACTGAGTTGCTGTATCAGGCTCTGCTGAGGGAGATGTTCCGAAGCTTCTATGAGCTGGACTTCGGGGACATCAGTGTGGCAGACCTGTACACAAAAGAAGACACGACCGAGAGGGGCAGACAGTGCAGGGGGGTTATGAACGATGTTTTCACTGGGTTTAATACCGGGGCCTCAGTTATGAACAGCCTGGATGATGTGCAGCTGGCCCTACAGATTAATGGGCTAAAGTCTCAGCTGCGCAGCATCCTAGGGAAGGAGAATGATGTTTTGGGCTCCACGCTTCACAAGGGGGTGGCTATGACAGTGCACCTGAAGGAGATTGTCGCCCAGCTAGAGGCTCATGCTCGGACAATAAACACCTTGATTAAGGAGGACCGGCTGGCCTCCGATCAGGCGGCACAGAATGAGGTGTGTGTGCTCTGTGGGGCCTGGTTGTTGGGAGAGGGCCGCAGTAACTTGGAAGACCTTAGGCAAGGTCGGGTCCCCTCCTGGATCAGCAACCAGCACCTGGAGGCACTGCACCCCTATAGCCACACCCTCAGCCCATGCCAGCTCCGAGTGGCGTCGGAGGCCTATCCTGTCCCGGTTGATTGTGGGAAATCCAACCACACTATTGTGGGTGTGGTTGTGCGAATGCCAGTGATGGGGTTATCCGCCAAACCAGCACCCCTGTATCATGTGGAGAATGTCGGGGTCATTCGTGGGGGGGTACACGTCCGTTTCACAACGGTCCCACCCTATGTCATTGTGTGGGAGCACACAGTGACGGGTACTGACCTGTCTGGTTGCCGTAGCCGGGGAGCACAGGTGATACTGTGTCCCCAGCACTTGAACGCCTTCAGGAGGTCACAATGCGGGTTTAGCACTGCTGGGGCAGAACCTATAAATTGCACGATGGAGGTAATGGCACCTGGCCATGTACCTCCACAGATAGCATATGTGGGTGGTGGGACATATTGCGTCACCACGACTGCCCGCCGGTATAGGCACGGCCCGAGTGAGTGGTGTGATATACCGGACAGCAGCTTTTGCTTTAAACCTAGGGCAGAAGTTCAAGTGGCCCAGGAAAGGATCATTCCAATCCCGGAACCCTCCACAATTCACCTCACGGTACAGTACAATGTAAGTGATTTGCAGAACTATGTTGCCCGGTTTGGGTACTCTATACCACTCTTACCTGAGAAACTCACTGCCTTATTGAAGGCACTGGACCTCAGTCAAAAACATTACTTCACCCTTGAACAGAAAAACAAAGACATAGCTCTTGGGAGCGCAGACATACAGTCACCCGCGTGGTGGGAATGGGGAACGAGGGTAGATACCCCTGTCGGGCTTCGCATGGCCTCCCACACGCTGGTAATTGTACAACTGGTCATTGTAGTGTATCTCATTATAAACACCTGCAAAGCCAGAAGAGCCCTCAAAGCACACCGGTGTCTGAAATTATTCAACAAGCAGCAACAGAAGGACAGCCCAGTATAACCATGAGAAGAATGCCCTTTTGTTTCCAGGTATTCTTTCCTCGTCGGAAACAAAGGACCATTCTGATGCACTGTATCGCATCGCTACTCGCACCCAGAGCTGGCTAATACCATACACTACGTAAGCTGTCAAAACTTATATACGGCAAAGTTGTACGAATTTACACCATCACGGATGGATAGGGCGAAAGCTGTACAACTTTGCAGGAAAGGACGCAAGGAACACACGCGGCATGGGGTATTTGTTATGCTCTATGTAATGGAAAAATGTAGTACCTTGTTTTGATGTATACCTGAAAGGGGATATGATTATTGTACCTTTTTCTTTAAGGAAAATGATATTGTTTTGTACACACTAACTTTGTAAGGGTCATTAGTTAGAGTAAACAACAGGGATGACTGACACTTGGTAGGCCTTTGGATTTTCTTACATGGCAATTGACACATCCCAGCTATATCCGGTTGTGTCAAGATGGGGGACTGTAGGGTTTGAAAATCCACAACCACGTTTTATTGGAGCCCTCTAAGGGCAAGGTGACCAAAATTGGATTGCCCTATACAGTTTAAAACCAACATTTTTGGCCAATGCAGTGGTCCCGAAAAGCAGGCTGGGATATCTGATTACAGGGGACTGTGGCTCAGAAGCAAGCCATAAGTGTCGGCCAATCGAAACAAAGTGCATTCTCAAAGGCCAATCAGGGGACTGAGTCGGGCCTGAAGCAAGGATATGTGATTCACCCCTAATCGAGCTATGAGTACAGGCCATCATCACCTTAATCCACTCGGACTAGGGACAATAGTTTTGGGATCACTACAGTTAAGAGGTGACCCAAAATAATCAAGTCCCAGGACTGACACAATGGGACAGCAGACTTGGAGGAGCCGCTGTGCACTCAAAACAATACCCCTGCCCTCGAACTTGTAAACACCAATTTAATTGGGCGCAAAGAGGCCGAAATGGAATTGGGTATAAAATACAGAACCAAGAGATTATTAAAAAAACCAGAAGAAAGAGCAGGAGAGCGAGTTAAGAAGCTGAGGGAGAGACGAGCTGGGGCGAACTACCATCTAAAGAACTCCAACCACACTGATGAGAAGATCCACCATTAGGCCCCAGACTCAATCGGCATACTGAAAGTTTAAACCGCACCGTATACCGACTCCCGTCCCGGGGACATCAACAAGAAGATACCAACGACCGAAGTGGCTGTGGAAGATGGCATTCACTCCCGCTATTTCGGGAGCCTTTTCCATCAAGCACAAACCAACCAACAACAGCAACAACCCAACAACCGCACTCAAAATAGGCTGTGAGTATAATCCAAGGGCCTGCAACTGTCAGTCTAGTCTAGGTAGGAAAGTGGGTTGGTGGGATTGGACTTGGTAAAGTTAAAACAGTGTAAAACATTCTCGTTATGTCCGTTCTCTCCCATATTGTATTTATAGTTATAGAGTGTGTGTGTTTATTACGTTCGTGGTAGAACCAAATAAAATTGGTTGTCACCTGTTTTTTCCAAGGACTACTTGTCTCTGAGTGTCTATTTAAAGTGCATTGTTCTCCATCCAAATTCTGGAGTTAGAACCAGATCGGGGCATTAGGGCGCTTCGAACCCGCCAAACAAGGGAACAGCAGGCTAGGGAAAAAGAGAGAGGACTATAGGAGCCCTTGGGCTCAGGAGTACCCTGCAGATTAGGTATAAACTGTGCGGGTCGTCACCGTATTCTAGTCCTCCTCTATAAGCTGTTGTTCTCTATCTCCTTAGAGGGTGTTTAGTGACACCCGACCTGCAGGCTAACATAAGCTGCAAGGGTATAAAGGAGACAGAGGCCCAATACATTAACAGGCACTAAAGACCCCTGTAATTGGGCAGAGCAAACCCCCCTACAGAGGTGTAATACAAACAGAAAATGCTGGAAATACTCAGCAGGTTTCCATAATTTTCTGTTTTCATTTCAGATTTCCAGTATCTGCAGTATTTTGCTAACAGGTTTTCAGCAAGTACAGAGGCAGGGAAAGGAGGGGGAGGGGAGGATAGGAAAGAACAAAAGGGAAGGTCTGATAGAGTGGAAGGCAGGAGTGATTAAAAGACAAAAGGGATGATGATGCAAGGCAAAAGGGGGTGGTAATTTGACAAGTAACGAAATGAAAGATGGGTTTAAAGGAGGTGTAGATGAGAATGGCAGAATCATTACCAATGGCTGCTGTCCAAAAAAATGGGGGCAGTGGTTATGATCTGAAATTGTTGAACTCAATCTTGAGTCCGGAAGGCTGAAAAGTGCCTAATCAAAAGATGAGGTGCTGTTCCTCGAGCTTACGTTAAGCTTCATTGTCCTCGGCCTCCTGCACTGTTCCAGAGAGGTCAGAGTGGGAGTGGGGCGGAGAACTAAAATGACAGATGACCGGAAGCTCGGGGTCATGCTTGCAGACTGAATGGAGGTGTTCCGCAAAGCGTGTGTTTGGTCTCCCCAATGTAGAGGAGACTGCGTTGTGAGCAGAGAATACAGTATACTAAATTGCAAGAATTACAAGTAAATCTCTATTTCACTTGGAACGAGTGTTTGGGGCCCTGGACGGTGGGAAGGGAGGAGGTAAAGGGCAGGTGTTGCATCTCCTGCGCTTGCACGGGAAGGTGCCATGGGAAGGGGAGGAGGTGTTGGGGGTGATTGAGAAGTGGACCAGGGAAACCAATGCTTTAGAAGTAGTTTAACAATCACTAGGAATAAATGCAAAATCAAATATTGCACCCAAAGTAGCATTAAGTATTTTTTCTCTTGAGTTGTAGCCCTCCAGATGTTAATACCTTTCTCACTTCCAAGCTCGATTACTTTAATCCCATCCTCGATCCTCCATAAACTTCAGCTCATCCAAAACTCTGCTGTTGGTGTCCTATGCGGCACCAAGTCACCATTGCCCATGCCCTACATTGGCTCCTGAAAATTCTCATCATTATGTTTAAAACCCTCCAAGGAATACCCTTCCCTAACTTTTTATCTGCCTTCAACCATACAACCCGATAAAACTCGCCTTTATATCACCATTTTGGCCATACCTTCAGTTAGCTAGATCCCACTCTCCACTTCCCTCACCTTTTAAAACCCTCCCTAAAACCCAGCTGTATAATCAGGCTTTTGCTCACCCCTCCTGATCTAGCTTTCTTTGGCTCAATGTATATCCCCCACCTTTTCTTATGCCCCTGTGAAGACCTTGGGATGTCTTCTGTGCTAAAGATACTAGATAAATATAAATTGTTCTGATTTAAAAACTCTCATGTAATTCCTACTTCAAGTTACATGTGAACTCTGTTCATGTGCTACCCATTTTAACCCCTCCTCCTCTAGATATCACTCAGCAAGAAAAAACAGGGAAGGATAAAGATCTGCCAGGCACCACTGCTTCAAGTTCAGCCAGCACAGCATTACACACACTATCATTTACTCTTTCCCAACCAAGCACCAGGCAGCATCAAAGAAAGAACAAACTTGTTTTTCACCTTTCTCAACCTCAGAATGCTCCAAAGGATTTTACAGCCAATTTAGTCACTGTTATAATGTCAAGAAACATAGCAGCCAATTTGCACACAACAAGGTTCCACAGTGAGATAAATTGCCAAATAATTTTTTTTCAGTGATGTTGGTTGAGGGATAAATTTTAGCCAGAAGAAATTCTTCTTTAAGTAATGCCATGGGATCCTTTACAATCACCTGAGATGGGAGACAAGACCTTAGTTTAACATCTTATCCAAAACATGGCACCTCTGACAGTGCAGCATTTCCTCAGTACTGCACTGAAGAGTTAGACTAGAATAAGTGTTCAAGTCTCTGGAAAGGGGCTTGATCCCACAACCTCCTGACTCAGACAAGCATGGTACCACACAGTAAGCCAGCAAGGGAAAACCTTGCTGCAACCAATTCTCCCTCTCAGCACAATTTTAAGATAACCTGCAACCCTTTAATAGCTGCTGGAACCAGGTAACCAGTTCTTTGACCCTACCATTATACCCAATGCATCATACGTTGATTTCCTGCAGTGTTACACTAATATGCTCACTTTGCATTATAGCAAGAAGAACGTTCATAGCACTACAGGTGCACGTTACACCAAAAGAGCAGCATTAGCCCTGGCAAAGCAACAGAAATGATATATCAGCCCTGTGATTCACTTCTAGGAGCCGCTTTTAATTTTGGGGCAGCTGGCTTGCGGAGCCCACCTGTTCTGGCAGCGAAGAGGTTTGACTCCCATTTAAATAGAACTGGCAAGCTGCCCGCCCAAATGGGCATGCCGATGCAGTTCATTGGAATTTGGCCGGCACAATATCTGGCAGCCCGGAGACTCCCTGGCTGGCAGCAATGTAAACCGGAGGGGAAGGGGTGGGGGGGCGAAGGACTGTGATCGCAGAGGTGGGTGATTATTTTTGTAGCATTAGGAGGGGCACGGTAGCATAGTGGCTATGTTACTGGACTAGTAATCCAGCGGCCTGGACTAATGATCCGGAGACATGAGTTCACAATCCCACCACGGCAGCTGGGGAATTTCAATTCAGTTAATTAAATAAATCTGGAATAAAAAGCTAGTTTCAGTAATGGTGACCATGAAACTATTGGATTGTTGTTGAAAACCCATCTGGTTTATCAATGTCCTTTAGAGAAGAAAATCTGCCATCCTTACCTGGTCCGGCAAAGAAAAAAAGACTTGCAATTATATAGCGCCTTTCACGACCACCGGAGATCTCAAAGTGCCAATGAAGTACTTTTGAAGTGGAGTCACTGTTGTAATGTGGGAAATGCGGCAATCAATTTGCACTGTGAAAATGACCAGATAATCTGTTTTTGTTATGTTGGTTGAGGGAGAAATTGGCCAAGACACCGGAGATAAACTTCCCTGCTCTTTTACGTGGGATCTTTTACATCCACCTGAGAGAGCAGACAGGGCCTCGGTTTAATGTCTTATCCGAAAGACGGTACCTCCGACAGTGCAGCGCTCGCTCAGCACTGCACTGGAGTATCAGTCTAACTTTATGTGCACAAGTCCCTGGAGTGGGACTCGAACCCACAACCGAAGCGAGTGTGCTACCCACTGGGTCACAGCTGACACTATGTAACTCCATCAATGTGGTTGACTCTTAACTACCCTCTGAAATGGTCTAGCTCGCCACTGAGTTGTAAAAAACCGCTACGAAAAAACAATAATAAAACCGGACGGACCACCCGGCATCGACCTCGGCACCAGCTACAGACACGACAATGGTGCACCCAGTCCAGTCGACCCTGCAAAGTCCTCCTCAGCAACATCTGGGGATTTGTGCCAAAATTGGGAGAGCTGTCCCACAGACTAGTCAAGCAACAGCTTGACATAGTCATACTCACAGAATCATACCTTTCAGCCAATGTCCCAAACTCCTCCATCACCATCCCTGGGTATGTCCTGTCCCACCATCAGGACAGACCCACCAGGGATTCCAGCACAGTGATATACAGTTGGAAAGGCGTGGCCCTGGGAGTCCTCAACATTGACTCCGGACCCCATGAAGTCTCATGGCTTATGGGCAAGGAAACCTCCCTCAGCTGATTACCACCTACCGCCCTCCCTCAGCTGATGAATCAGTACTCCTCCATGTTGAACACCACTCACAAGAAGCATTGAGAGTAGAAAGGGCACAGAATGTACACTGGGTGGGGGACTTCAATGTCCATCACCAAGAGTGGTTCGGTAGCACCACTACTGACCGAGCTGGCCGAGTCCTGAAGGACATAGCTGCCAGTCTGGGCCTACGACCAGTGGTAAGAGAACCAACATGAGGTAAATCTATTTGACCTCGTCCTCACCAATCTATCTGTCGCAGATGCATCTGTCCATGACAGCATTGGTAGCAGTGACCACCGCACAGTCATTGTGGAGACGAAATCCCATCTTCACACTGAGGACACCCTCCATCGTCTTGTGTGGCACTACCACTGTGCTAAATGGGATAGATTCAGAACAGATCTAGCAGCTCAAAACTGGGCATCCATGTGGCGCCGTGGGCCATCAGCAGCAGCAGAATTATATTCCACCACAATCTGTAACCTCATGGCCCGGCATATCCCTCACTCTACCATTACCATCAAGCCAGGAGACCAACCCTGGTTCAATAAGGAGTGTGAAAGAGCATGCCAAGAGCAGCACCAGGCGTACTTAAAAATGCGGTGCCAACCTGGGGAAGCTGCAACACAGGACTACATGCATGCTAAAAAGTGGAAGCAGCATGCTATAGACAAAGCTAAACGATCCCACAATCAACGGATCAGATCCAAGCTCTGCAGTCCTGCCACGTCCAGTCGTGAATGGTGGTGGTCCATTAAACAACTAACGGGAAGAGGAGGCTTCATGAATATCCCCATCCTCAATGATGGTGGAGCCCAGCATTTGCAACCATCTTCAGCCAGAAGTGCCGAGTGGATGATCCATATTGGCCTCCTTCTGAGGTCCCCACCACCACAGAAGCCAGTCTTCAGCTAATTCGAGTCACTCCATGTGGTATCAAGAAACGGCTGAGCGCACTGGATACAGCAAAGGCTGTGGGCCCCGACATCATCTCGGCTGTCGCGCTGAAGACTTGTGCGCCAGAATTAGCTGCGCCTCTAGGCAAGCTGTTTCAGTACAGCTACAACACTGGCATCTATCTGACAATGTGGAAAACTGCCCAGGTATGTCCTGTCCACAAAAAGCAGGACAAATCCAATCCGGCCAATTACTGCCCCAACAGTCTACTCTCAATCATCAGCAGATGGTAGGTGTCATCGACAGTGCTATCAAGCAGCACTTACTCACCAATAACCTGCTCACTGATGCCCAGTTTGGCTTCCACCAGGACCACTTGACTCCAGACCCTCATTGCAGCCTTGGTTCAAACATGGACAAAAGAGCTGAATTCCAGAGGTGAAGTGAGAGTGACTGCGCTTGAAATCAAGGCAGCATTTGACCGAGTGTGGCATCAAGGAGCCCTAGTAAAACTGAAGTCAGTGGGAATCGGGGGGGGGGGGGGGAAACTCTCCACTGGCTGGAGTCATACTTAGCACAAAGGAAGATGGTTGTGGTGGTTGGAGGTCAATCATCACAGCCCCAGGATATCGCTGCAGGTTTTCCTCAGGGCAATGTCCTAGGCCCAAGCATCTTCAGCTGCTTCATCAATGACCTTCCCTCCAACATAAGGTCAGAAGTGGGGATGTTCGCTGATGACTGCACAGTGTTCACTGCCATTTGCAGCTCCTCAAATAATGAAGCAGTCCATGTCCACATGCAGCAAGACCTGGATGACATTCAGGCTTGGGCTGATAAGTGGCAATTAACATTCGCGCCACACAAAAGCCAGGCAATGACTATCTCCAACAGGAGAGAGTGCAAACACCTCCCCATGATATTCAACGGCATTGCCATCGTCGAATCCTCCACCATCTATATCCTGGGGGTCACCATTGACCAGAAACTTAACTGGACCAGCCACATAAATACAATGGCAACAAGAGCAGGTCAGAGGCTGGGTATTCTGTGGCGAGTGTTTCACCTTCTGACTCCCCAAAGTCTTTCCACCATCTACAAGGCACAAGTAAGGAGTGTGATGGAATACTCTTTACTTGCCTGGATGAGTGCAGCTCCAACAACACTCAAGAAACTTGACATTATCCAGGACAAAGCAACCCACTTGATTGGTTAAGGTGGTGGATAGGGTGCCATTCATTCCCTCCACCACTGGTGTACTGTGGCTGCAGTGTGTACCAACCCGATTTTGAGGCCGTTAATTGCCCGTTAACAGCGAGTGTGGCAAGTTAAAATTGACCCCTTACAATAACACAATAAATTTGTTTGTATCACCACCTTTGCTTATGTCTCCTCTATTACATATATATCTGATTAGGAAAAAAGCAACAGTAATTTAAAATAATGGGAAATATTGCGAACATGGCAAAAAGGAGAAGGACAGGTTTAACTATGTTTGGGAGTTATTGTGTTATCTATCTATATTATATTTATATATTAGATCGTTCTGTCTGTGTGTATGTCCAGGCATCACTCAAAAGTTATAGAGCATACCTACACATATGTTATATCAAAAGAAAGCTTATGATTACGGGGGCGTATTTACTTTTTGTTCAGACAAAAATTGTTCGAACAGTATAAAAAAAAAGTTCAAAATTCCGCTCATTAGCCCGCTCATTAGCGGTTGACCAATCCTATGGGGGAATTAGCGTTGAGTGACGTGATGGTTGACCAATCATACGGGGGAATCCGCTCATTAGCATTGAGTGACGTGATGGTTGACCAATCCTACGGGGGGAGCGTGCTGTGTCATGGGGGGGCGTTTCATGGCGTTTGTGGGCGGGGCTTGATCTTTCAAACTGCCGTTAATTCGGCCATCTTGATTTTTCTGCATCTCCTTCCCTCATTCTCTCCTTCTCTCTCTCTCTCTCTCTCCTCTTCCCCCTCTCTCTCTTGCCGTGAGTGCGGGACCGGCAAAAGCAGGGCTTTCCAACGAGCCATTCCCGACCGCAATCGGACACCGGGAGTCCGCAGCCAAAGGCGTTCCTCTGCCGCCCAGCCAACCGGGTCCAAAGGCCCACCGCGTTAACCATCAGCAACCCCGGGCTCGCTTCGGAGCGCTGGGCACCCGGCCTCCCGTTGTCGGACTGACTCCGTTCTGCTACCGAGGTGAGTCCGGCTGGGCCTGAGGCGCTAGCGAGGGAGAGGGGAGGCAGGGAGAGAAATCAAAGGAGGGAGAGACACGGAGAGAGAGAGAGGGCGAGGGAGGGAGAGGAGAGGAGAGGGGCGAGGGAGGGAGAGGAGAGGGGCGAGGGAGGGAGGGAGAGGAGAGGGGCGAGGGAGGGAGGGAGAGCAGAGGGGGAGGGAGAGCAGAGGGGGAGGGAGAGCAGAGGGGGAGGGAGGGAGAGGAGAGGGGGAGGTAGAGGAGAGGGGCAGGGAAGGAGAGGAGATGGGGACTGAGAGGGTAGGGGGAGAGCAGAGGGGGGGAGAGCAGGGAGGGAGGGAGGGAGAGCGAGAGGGAGAGCAGAGGGGGAGGGAGAGCAGAGGGGGAGGGAGGGAGAGCGAGAGGGAGAGCAGAGGGGGAGAGGGGGAGGGAGGGAGAGGAGAGGGGGAGGTAGAGGAGAGGGGCAGGGAGGGAGAGGAGAGGAGACGGGGACTGAGAGGGTAGGGGAGGGAGAGGAGAGGGGGAGGGAGAGCAGAGGGGGAGGGAGAGCGAGAGGGAGAGCAGAGGGGGAGGGAGGGAGGTAGAGGAGAGGGGGAGGTAGAGGAGAGGGGCAGGGAGGGAGAGGAGAGAGGGAGAGGAGAGGGGAGGGAGGGGGAGGGAGAGGAGAGGAGAGGGGGAGGGAGAGGAGGGGGGAGGGAGAGTGAGAGGGAGAGCAGAGGGGGAGGGAGAGTGAGAGGGAGAGCAGGGGGAGGGAGGGAGAGAGGGGGAGGGAGGGAGGGAGAGAGGGGGAGGGAGAGAGGGGGAGGGAGGAAGGGAGAGGAGAGGGGGAGGTAGAGGAGAGGGGCAGGGAGGGAGAGGAGAGGAGACGGGGCCTGAGAGGGTACGGGGAGGGAGAGGGGGAGGGAGAGAGGGGGAGGGATGAAGGGAGAGGAGAGGGGGAGGTAGAGGAGAGGGGCAGGGAGGGAGAGGAGAGCAGACGGGGACTGAGAGGGTAGGGGGAGGGAGAGGAGAGGAGAGGGGGAGGGATGGGAGAGGAGAGTGACCAGCCCACCAGTCACAGAGCGGGGGAGCGGCAGCGGCCGGCCGTAAACCGCGCGACCCAAAAAAGCCCTGGCAATGCCAGGCACCCCCAGCTATCTATCTATATATCGATATATATAAAGCGGCTCTTCTGTCTGTCTGTCTGTCTGTCCGCCTGGTCTCTATATGTTTGGAAGTTACAGAGCGTACCGATGCGCGCGTCGCCTCAAAAGAAAGCTTGCGATTCCGGACCGGTCATAGGCATATTTACGTTACGGCCGGACAAAAATCCCGCCCGCGATATCCCAAAAACGTTCAGCGTTCCGCTCATTAGCATCTCATTAGCGACCGTATGACGCCAAGGTCTTCCTACAGTTGAGTGTCGAGTGACTCGACGATTGACCAATCCTACGCTTCGGTGACCTGACCGGTCGACCAATCAGTGCGTGTGTGGGCGGGCCTTATCCTTCTGAACCGAGGTGAGTGGCCGCCATCTTGATTTTCCACGATTTTTTCCCCCACACTTTCTGTGTGTTAGGGAACTAAGGTAAATATTTCAATTATGTGTTAGGCAATTAATTAACAATTTATTTGAGTTTTATATTGTGTTTAGCAACCCCCCCCCTCCTCCTCACCCTCGCGCAGGGGGGACTCGGGGCCTGAAGCTGAAAAAATTTCTCTCTCTCTCTCTCTCTTTCTTCCCTCTCTCTCTCTCCTTCTCCTCTTCCCTCTCTCTCCTTCTCCTCTTCCCTCTCTCCTCTTCCCTCTCTCTCCTTCTCCTCTTCCCTCTCTGTCTCTCTCTACTTCCCCCTCTCAGGTGTCGCGGACGGAGCGCGGGCGCGCCGCCCGAAGTTTCCCGCTCGCTAACGGCCTTGCCGGCTCCCATGGGCCGCTCGCACTGACCGCGCATGCGCCGCCCGCACTCACCGCGCATGCGCCGCCTGCCCGCAGCGGCCGTCCATCAGCCGCGCGATACGCGGGGGACCTCAGCAACGGCACCGGACCTCAGGCGCTAGGCAGGGGGAGGGGCCGGAGAGAGGGACAGAGGGGAGTGGGGGAGCGCGGGAGTGGGGGAGGGGAGGGGAGGGGTGGGGGGGAGAGGGAGACAGGGGAGGGAGGGGAGGGGAGGGAGAGAGGGGGGGGGGGGAGAGAGGGGAGGGGAGGGAGAGAGGGGAGGGAGGGATAGGACAGGGTGAGGACATGACAGGGAAAGGGGGGACACACAGGGGCAGGGAGACCAAATGCCCCAAAATTGCCCTCGCGCCCCAAAATTGCCCTCGCAACGCGGGGCTCCGGGGCCTGAAGCTGAAAAAATTTATCTCTCTCTCTCTCTCTTTCTTCCCTCTCTCTCTCTCCTTCTCCTCTTCCCTCTCTCTCCTTCTCCTCTTCCCTCTCTCCTCTTCCCTCTCTGTCTCACTCTACTTCCCCCTCTCAGGTGTCGCGGACGGAGCGCGGGCGCGCCGCCCGAAGTTTCCCGCTCGCTAACGGCCTTGCCGGCTCCCGCGGGCCGCTCGCACTGACCGCGCATGCGCCGCCCGCACGCACTGCGCATGCGCCGCCCGCACTCACCGCGCATGCGCCGCCCGACCGCACGCAGCGGCCGTCCATCAGCCGCGCGATACGCGGGGGACCTCAGCAATGGCACCGGACCTCAGGTGCTAGGCAGGGGGAGGGGCCGGAGAGAGGGACAGAGGGGAGTGGGGGAGCGGGGGAGTGGGGGAGGGGAGTGGAGGGAGAGAGGGGAGGGGAGGGAGGGAGAGAGGGGAGGGGAGGGAGAGAGGGGAGGGAGGGATAGGACAGGGAGAGGACATGACAGGGAGAGGGGGGACACACAGGGGCAGGGAGACCAAACGCCCCAAAATTGCCCTCGCGCCCCAAAATTGCCCTCGCAACGCGGGGCTCGCTAGGCAGGGGGAGGGGCCGGAGAGAGGGACAGAGGGGAGTGGGGGAGCGGGGGAGTGGGGGAGGGGAGGGGGAGGGAGGGGAGGGAGGGAGGGGAGGGAGGGAGAGAGGGGAGGGGAGGGAGGGAGAGGAGGGAGGGATAGGACAGGGAGAGGACATGACAGGGAGAGGGGGGACACACAGGGGCAGGGAGACCAAACGCCCCAAAATTGCCCTCGCGCCCCAAAATAGCCCTCGCAACGCGGGGCTCCCCAGCTAGTATCTATATATATAAAGCGGCTCTTCTGTCTGTCTGTCCGCCTGGTCTCTATACATTTGGAAGTTACAGAGCGTACCGACGCGCGCGTCACCTCAAAAGAAAGCTTGCGATTCCGGACCGGTCATAGGCGTATTTACGTTTCGGCCGGACAAAAATCCCGCCCGCGGTATCCCAAAAACGTTCAGCGTTCCGCTCATTAGCATCTCATTAGCGACCGTGTGACGTCGAGGTCTTCCTACAGTTGAGTGTCGAGTGACTCGACGATTGACCAATCCTACGCTTCGGTGACCTGACCGGTCGACCAATCGGTGCGTGTGTGGGCGGGCCTTATCCTTCTGAACCGAGGTGAGTGGCCGCCATCTTGATTTTCCACGATTTTTTCCCCCACACTTTCTGTGTGTTAGGGAACTAAGGTAAATATTTCAATTATGTGTTAGGCAATTAATTAACAATTTATTTGAGTTTTATATTGTGTTTAGCAACCCCCCCCCTCCTCCTCACCCTCGCGCAGGGGGGACTCGGGGCCTGAAGCTGAAAAAATTTCTCTCTCTCTCTCTCCCCTCTCTCTCTCTCTCCTTCTCCTCTTCCCTCTCTCTCCTTCTCCTCTTCCCTCTCTCCTCTTCCCTCTCTCTCCTTCTCCTCTTCCCTCTCTGTCTCTCTCTACTTCCCCCTCTCAGGTGTCGCGGACGGAGCGCAGGCGCGCCGCCCGAAATTTCCCGCTCGCTGACGGCCTTGCCGGCTCCCGCGGGCCGCTCGCACTGACCGCGCATGCGCCGCCCGCACTCACCGCGCATGCGCCGCCCGCACTCACCGCGCATGCGCCGCCCGCCCGCACGCAGCGGCCGTCCATCAGCCGCGCGATACGCGGGGGACCTCAGCAACGGCACCGGACCTCAGGCGCTAGGCAGGGGGAGGGGCCGGAGAGAGGGACAGAGGGGAGGGGGAGTGGGGGAGGGGAGGGGAGGGAGAGAGGGGAGGGGAGGGAGGGAGAGAGGGGAGGGGAGGGAGGGAGAGAGGGGAGGGGAGGGATAGGACAGGGAGAGGACATGACAGGGAGAGGGGGGACACACAGGGGCAGGGAGACCAAACGCCCCAAAATTGCCCTCGCGCCCCAAAATTGCCCTCGCAACGCGGGGCTCGCTAGGCAGGGGGAGGGGCCGGAGAGAGGGACAGAGGGGAGTGGGGGAGCGGGGGAGTGGGGGGGAGGGAGAGAGGGGAGGGGAGGGATGGAGAGAGGGGAGGGGAGGGAGAGAGGGGAGGGAGTGATAGGACAGGGAGAGGACATGACAGGGAGAGGGGGGACACACAGGGGCAGGGAGACCAAACGCCCCAAAATTGCCCTCGCAACGCGGGGCTCCCCAGCTAGTATATAATAAAGCGGTCGATCTGTCTGTCTGTCATTCCGTCTGTCTGTCTGTATTGTATGAACTCAAAAGTTATAGAGCGTACCTACACGTGTGTTACATCGAAAGAAAGCTTACGATTCCAGAACCGTCATAAGCGTATTTACGTTTCGGCCAGACAAAAATTGCACCCGCGGTATCCAAAAAACCTTCAACATTCCGCTCATTATCCGCTCATTAGCATCGAGTGACGTCGAGGTCGACCAATCGTACGGTCGAGCGACCCGATGGTCGACCAATCGTTGCGTGGGCGGGGGCGGGTTCCTGGCGCGTGCGTGCGGGCCCTCCTACATTCGAGTGATGGGACGATTGACCAATCCTACGCTTCGCTGACCTGACGGTCCACCAATCGGTGCGTGTGTGGGCGTGCCTTATCGTTTCTGAACCGAGGTGAGTCGCCGCCATCTTGATTCCAAACTTTTCATTTCTTTTCCCGCTTTCTGCGTGTTTCTTTTCAAATCTACATTTCCAGCAAAAAAAAAGTTGCTTTTAAAAGACAAATTGTTTTAAAAAAAAGTTAATTAATTTGTAAATCTTTTAGTCATAGTCATGGAGTCATAGAGTAATACAGCACGGATAGAGGCCCTTCGGCCCATCGTGTCCATGCCGGGCATCAAGCCCTGTCTAATCTAATCCCATATTCCAGCATTTGGCCCGTAGCCTTGTATGCTATGGCATTTCAAATGCTCATCCAAATGCTTCTTAAATGTTGTGAGGGTTTCTGCCTCCACAACCCTTTCAGGCAGTGAGTTCCAGACTCCAACCACCCTCTGGGTGAAAAAGTTCTTTCTCAAATCCCCTCTAAACCTCCCGCCCTTTACCTTGAATCTATGCCCCCTAGTTATTGACCCCTCTACTAAGGGGAAAAGCTCCTCAGCATCCATCCTATCTATGCCCCTC